>NC_065598.1:16947757-18147757 GCF_024542745.1 Macaca thibetana thibetana
AATTAGCATTAAAAAGCCCCTTCTTGGCCTGGCGTGGTGACTCATACCTGTAATCCCAGCACTTTGGGAGGCCCAGGCGGGCAGATCACGAGGTCAGGAGATTGAGACCATCCTGGCTAACATGGTGAAACCCTGTCTCTACTAAAAACACAAAAAGTTAGCCAGGCGTGGTGGCACACGCCTGTAGTCCCAGCTACTTGGGAGGCTGAGGCCGGAGAATTGCTTGAACCCAGGAGGCAGAGGTTGCAGTGAGCTGAGACTGTGCCACTGCATTCCAGCCTGGGCAATAGAGCGAGACTGTCAAAAAACAAAAGAAAACAAAACAAAACAAAGCAAAACAAAAACAACAAAAACAAAACAAAACAAAAAACAAAAAAACACCCTTCTTTTAGTATTTAAAATCTCTAAGTACCACCCCCACTATCCACTCCTCCCCTATTTTTTGAATGGGAAGGTAAGATGAAACACTCCAGGGATAAGAGAAAGTTCTGAGATCAAGCCCAGCCCAGTCTATTCTCCAGTCATCTGTGGTAATCATGTCTTTAGTATCAGGTTGCGTGGGAAATCTTTGTTAAGTCTTTTTTTGTACATGCTCATATAATGCTTCTCAGAGTATCACTAATAGTCACAAGACACAGTGGTGAATTTCAATGACTGAACTGCCATGGAGAAAATGAATAGACTGTTAATAGGATCACTCTGGAATAATAGCTAAATTATTAAACTGCAGTGTGGTGAGTGTCACTTCCTTAGTGTGGCAAATTAGATTTGATGGTGCAAGTGTGAACGTCTCAGGAATATTCCATTGCACAGTGATTCTAAACTTTTCTGTAGCCTTCTCTCCTTTACCAGAGCTCATGATTATTTTTATTTTCCATTGGCTTTTATTAGTAAAGGATGTAGCAGACAGTATCAGTTTTCTGCCATATCCCCTCTGTATCCACCTGTACACCAAAAGGTCTTTATTGCAAATAACGGCAGTGCTTTGCCGGAGGAAATTTTCTAGCCCTAGGAGCATCTAGGACTACCCCCAGGGCAAGCCCAAAGGGTTGAAGAATTAATCCTTCAAAAAGCTACCCTCATCCAATGATGGATGTGAGTTGGTGGATCAATACACAGCTTCCCCACTCCTAGGTTGGAGTAGCTATGAAGTAGAGTAACTCAGGGGTGTGGGGCAGCCATGGCCTCTGAGAGTTCCCCAGCAGGACTGAGCTCCAATTGTCCCTTATGTCTGATAATGTTCCCTGTATTGGCTGCGTCCCCTTTCTGTCTCACTTCACCTGCTGTTTCTTGCTCCCAAAGGAACGACTTGCATTCACATCCTTGTCTTAGGTTCTGCCTCCAGGGTAACCCACATAAAGACAGACGTGAATATAAAGATTTTTCTTCACCAATTTATCATGCAGCAAAGGAGAACACTAATTCACTTTCATAGAGCAGTGTTGCTGTCTCAGTCCGTCTGAGCTGCTATAACAGAATACCATGGACTGGGTAGCCTAAACAACAAACATTTATTTCTCACAGTCCTGGAGACTGGAAAGTCCAAGACATAACACCAGCAGATTCTGGGTCTGGTGAGGGCCTGCTTCCTGGTTCATAGATAGCCATCTTCTTGCTGAGTCCTCACATGGTGGAAAGAGCAAGGGAGCTCTCTGGGGGCACTAATCCCTTTCATGAAGGCTCTGCCCACATAACCTAATCACTTCTGAAACCTACCTCCTAATACCATCATTTTGGGGATTAAGATTTTAACATATAAATTTTGGGGGGACACAAATATTTAGTCCATAACACTTCCAAAGTCCCTTGCTCCTACAGGAAGGCAGCATGTTGCAGTGGGAGAGCATGGGCTGTGGGGTTAGATTCAACCTTGAGTTCAAATCCTGCCTTTGTCATTGACTGGTTGTTTGACTTGTGTGAACTTACTCAAGTTATTTTGCCCCAGTGAACCTCAAGTTCCCCATTTATTAAAAAAAAAGAGATAATGATACCTCCCTCCAGAATTGAAAAGAAATGAACTGTGTAATGTATGTCAACAGCTCAGTACAAGTGCTTGGCATGTAGTAGCAACCCAAGAAATGTCAGTTTCTTGACCTCCAATAAGTTTCTCCTCAATCACTACCAGTAGAATGCAATGTTCTTGTCCTTGTAGCATTTCTCATGGGAGAATAAAGCAGATACCTGGAGTGAGAATATATCAAGATACCAAGCTTCATGTTGTTGCACACAATAGTATAGATAACTGTAAAGAAAACCTTGTCTAGCTAAAATGTTTTTCCGGTCTATCTTTTATTTTGAAAACGGTTTCTAACATTATGAAATAAACTGACTTGTATTAATATTCCATTATTGTCATTCCATGTATGAGTAAGTGGATGGTAAAAGTGACATTTAATCTGCCTTCAATCATACCCTCCATTCACCCACAGGGCACATGTTGCCTTCCTGCTGCTATCTATTGTCCTCTGGCCTTCCCCTTTCTACCTTCTCTCCTTTCTCCTCAGTTGTCTGAAGCCTGAAGTTTTTGGCTTTCACCACTACCAGTGACCAAAGACCTTACCATTCAAAGTCCAGCTCCCCAGAAGATCACTGGACATGGAGACAGGCATGATTAAAGGAGACACACAAATAACTAAGCATAAAAGGAAAACAATTGATACCTTCTGATTATACTTAAATGAAGAACTTCTGTTTGACAAAAGACACTATTAAGGAAAAGAAAAAGTTTCTATTTCTGTAGGGAATACTAAAAAATAAAAATAAAATAAAAAAAGAAAGAAAGAGAAAAATCAAGCCATAAAGAGAAGGAGGACATTTTCATCTCCTATACTCAATAAAGGGCATTTATCTAGAACATATGAAGCACTCCTATAAATTAAGAAAGAAATAGAGACCCAGTAGAAAAATAAGCAAGAATTGAACATAAACCATACAAAAGAAGATATCCAAATGATCAATAAACATAATAAGACATATTCAACCTCATTGCTAATCAGAAAAGGGCAAATTAAATTCTCCACTATGCACCAAATAGATTGGCAAAAATTAAAACATCTCACATTACCAAGTATAACCTAGGATGTGGAGCAACTGAAACTCTCATACACTGGTGATTAGAATGTCAATTGGCACCATCAATTTGGGAAACAATTTGACAGTTGCTGTCAAAGTTGAAAATACTTGTACCTAAGTATAGTATTCCCCCACAATACATACTGTATAATTACATTTACAAAGCTTTTGAAAACAGAAAAAAAACCACAAAACCGTCGATAGTTTATGGTTGCATACTTATGTGGCAAAAAAATAAAAATAAAAATAAAACACTACAAGGAAGTTATTATCATAAAGTCAGGGAAATGGCTACCTCTAAGGAGGAGGGTGGGGTCTGTGATTAGCCAGGAGTACAGAGGGGTCTAGTGAAGGGGTTAGCAATATTCTATTTCTTGACCTGGATAGTAGTTATAAGAGTGTTTGTTCTACAATGCTGCATGTTTGTGTTTCATGTACTTTTCTGTATGTGTGATATATTTCATTATAAGAAAGTAAAAAAAGTCCTCAAAGTCTACCCTGACAAACATTGGTTATGAGATTTTAATATACCTTACAAAAAGAGTTGCATGATCAAATATATTTTGGGAGTGCTGGAGTAAATGAAGGCCAACAGGCCTTTAATATGTCAAAGTATACTGTGAAATTCCCAGAGGAGTAAAGAGTGTACTGTGACTTATGAGACCACACAACCCATTTTCTAAGGGATCTCTTACAGAGTACACACTTAGGAAAAGTAGGTGGAAAACAACATCATAGAACAAGTCCCTGTTTCATGAGCCATTTGAGCTTGTCCAACCAAAAAGGCTTCAAGAACCTGATGTAAAACAAAATGCCAAGTAGCAAGTAGCAAACAAATGAAGTTTTAGGTGGCGCTGAATTGGAGGCCCTTACTATTCTTAAAATCCTTATCATTTCAAGTGTCTACTCAGTTGATTCCAAACACTGAGTGGTGAGAGGTCAGTCCATTCCCATACCCCTGCATAATAAATCTGGCCCATAGCCTAACTTATCTCTCTAGCTATGTTTGTTCTAGTTTTCATAGTGACCACGTTGATAACTGTTTTTCTGTGGATGGATGGGCCACCCCACATTTGCTCACTTCCTGATATTTTATGTCGATTTCAGTCACAGCTGTTTATATGTAAAATCATTCTGACGGAATCAATCATTTGCTCTGATGCTGTTGATACAATTCTGTTCTCACTGGGACATGATATCAGTTAGCTTTCACTGTGTAACAAACCACCCCAAATCTAGTAGCTTAAAACAACAATAACAATAATCCTGTGGTCTGACAATTTGGGTTGGGCTCAGATGGATGAGTCTTCTGCTGGTCTCAGCTGGGTGACACTCATGTGCCTGCAGGCAGCTGCTGGGTCAGCAAGGATATTGGCTGGGTGTTAGCTGAGGCAGCCATTTGAGTTCCAGCCATGAATCTCTCTCATCAGCCACCAGGCAGCCCTGGATGGGCTTGTTTACGTGGCAGCTTTCACAAAAGTCCCAAGAATAACAAGAGAGGGATGGCTTTAATGTGGCAAGTGCTTTTCAAATCTTTGTTTGCATCACATTTGTTGTTGTCCTATTGGCCACACAAATCATATGGCCAAACAATACAGAGTCAGTACAGAAGAAGACTACCTAAGGGCAAGGGTACAGAAGACTTGAACAAATTGGGGGCCATTACTGCAACAATCTCCCAAAGGAACTTCTGGTATCATAACCATTAATTGTCAAAAGTATCTCTCAAACTGAGCTGACTTATGGTAGCCTCTGATACCAGTTAAGTTCACCACTAAGTTGTATTTTGAAAAACAAATGTGTTCATCATTCTTTTGAAGGAATGATCTGAATAGGAAATGCTGATTTAAATGGAGGTGTGTTAGGGCTCTCTTGAGGGACAGGACTAGTAGGATATATGTATATATGAAGGGGAGTTTATTAAGGAGTATTGACTCGCAGGATCACAAGGTGAGGTCCCACAATATGCTGTCTGCAAGCTGAGGAGTAAGGAAGCCAGTCCGAGTCCCAAAACCTCAAAAGTAGGGAAGCCAACAGTGCAGCCTTCAGTCTGTGGCTGAAGGCCCAAGAGCCCCTGGCAAACCACTGGTGTAAGTCCAAGTATCCAAAAGCTGAAAAACTTGGAGTCCGATGTTCAGTGGCAGGAAGCATCCAGCACAGGAGAAAGACGAAAGCTGGGAGACTTTGCCAGTTTAGTCCTTCCACGTTCTTCTGCCTCCTTTATCCTAGCCATGCTGGCAGCTGATTGTGTGGTGCCCACCCAGATTGAAGGTGAGTCTGCCTCTCCCAGTCCACCAACTCAAATGTTAATCTCCTTTGGCAATACCCTCACAGATACACCCAGAAACAACACTTTGCATCCTTCAATCCAATCAAGTTGACCTCAATATTAACCATCACAAGAGGTTTATTTCATTTACAAAGACATGAAGAAATGTAAACAATTTCCCCTAAGGAAAGTGTGCAAGGTGATTATTCAAGGAAAATTTTATTTATAACCTGAAAAACAGAGGAATTCCAGCAGATATAGATTTTCATTACATTACATTTGTTATAGAAATACAAAAGCTATGACCTTTCCCTTGGTTTGTTCTTTTTATTTAACAAAATCTGTTTGTTGTGTGTGATTGTTTTTTAACATGACTCTGTCCTGTTTACGGTTTAACCATTGCAGGCTTCAAATTATTAATCCAAGACTGGATATAGTAACTCTGTCTGTTGGAAGAGAAGAAACTTTTCATGTTGGGTAATTATGACTGTAGGAAGGCAATAATGAAAAGGCAGACCTGGCCCAGGCCTGCTTTCTGTTGTCTTCAGGCATTGACAGTCTATGGCTGTGGCCATGCTGAGTTGGAATGGGACTCACATCTCCAAGTCACAACAGTATCTGGAGGCAATTTCTCTCAGGAAATGGCAAGGATCATCAGGTGACTCCAGATGGGATCATCAATCTTGATTCCTTTTGACCACCTAACGCCGCTATCTTGTATCATGACCACAATTAAAGACTGTCACCAAGAATTTTATGTTCCCAGTCCTGTCTTCCACAGTAAAGATCTCCTATATTTTTGCTTCGAATGACATTGAACTTTATAGGTAACTTAGAACTTGGTGGAGTCATAGTTTTTAAACTTTTTATTGATGAGATGATAATGATGATAATGATGATGATGATGAAGATGATAGAGAGTAGCAGCTCTTGCCAAATTCTTGACAAGAGTCATATCATTAAATCTTTATAACCACCTTCTTGTCTCTACTTGACACACAAAAAAATCAAAGGAACCAAGAGATTGACTTGCCCAAGGACCCATGACTTATAAATGGTGGCTCTGAGATTTGAACTTAAATATAATCTGACTCTAAAGTTCTACTCTTAACTACTCAGCCACATCACCCCCTGTTAAGAACTTTCTGGATATGTCTGAACATCATCATCATCATCTAGACTTTTGTTGGGCATTTGCTGTTTGTAGTGTGTACAGAACTGTGCTGGATGAGTGGTATAAAAATGCCTCTTGCACAGTGGAATGTGGGATAAACAACCTTATAAATAGCTCTCTGTAGTTAGCTGTCTTGATGAATGGGGAAAATATAAATTTTAAGAACTTGTCAATTGGCAAACCTGCTTTTAGTTAGAGGCTTAGCACCCTCTACCCCCTTCAATAAATTCCTGTATAAGAGTTGATAATAAGCAGTGAAATTGAACCATTTGAGTTCTAGCACATCTTCTCTATCACATCCACTCCAACATTTTATTGTTCAGTGAAAGCATATAAAATTAGGAAACTCAAGAAAGACCAGGGAGCATCCTGGATATCTCACAGCTGTAACTTTCAGAAACCAAATCATTGAGAAATTACCTTTCAGATTAGGTATGGCTTTGTCTCTTGAGTAGTGCTAGATTCAGAAAATAGATTACTTTGGATCAACCACAGATCTGTCATTTCACCAGTTGCATGAGCTTAGACAAATTACTTAACTCTCTGGGCCTCAAATTTTTGAACCAGAGAAATGAAGTGATAACGGTACACACTGCAATTGAATTAGCATGGGGATTGAGATAATATATGTAAAACATGTAGTGCCTAGTACAAAGTAAGTACTATTTAAGTTTTAGCTATTACTATAACTATTGTGCTACACAGCTGAAATCAGGTAGAGGCTTTCTTTTCTACTTAAAAAAATTTTAATAGAAAAAGATATTCTTTCTTTCTGATTATTTATTTATTTATTATTATTATTATACTTTAAGTTCTAGGGTACGTGTGCATAACGTGCAGGTTTGTTACATATATACTTGTGCCATGTTGGTGTGCTGCACCCATCAACTCGTCAGCACCCATCAACTTGTCATTTACATCAGGTATAACTCCCAATGCAATCCCTCCCCACTCCCCCCTCCCCATGATAGGCCCCGGTGTGTGATGTTCCCCTTCCCGAGTCCAAGTGATCTCATTGTTCAGTTCCCACCTATGAGTGAGAACATGCGGTGCTTGGTTTTCTGTTCTTGTGATAGTTTGCTAAGAATGATGGTTTCCAGCTGCATCCATGTCCCTACAAAGGACACAAACTCATCCTTTTTGATGGCTGCATAGTATTCCATGGTGTATATGTGCCACATTTTCTTAATCCAGTCTGTCACTGATGGACATTTGGGTTGATTCCAAGTCTTTGCTATTGTGAATAGTGCCGCAATAAACATACGTGTGCATGTGTCTTTATAGCAGCATGATTTATAATCCTTTGGGTATATACCCAGTAATGGGATGGCTGGGTCATATGGTACTTCTAGTTCTAGATCCTTGAGGAATCGCCATACTGTTTTCCATAATGGTTGAACTAGTTTACAATCCCACCAACAGTGTAAAAGTGTTCCTATTTCTCCACATCCTCTCCAGCACCTGTTGTTTCCTGACTTTTTAATGATTGCCATTCTAACTGGTGTGAGATGGTATCTCATTGTGGTTTTGATTTGCATTTCTCTGATGGCCAGTGATGATGAGCATTTTTTCATGTGTCTGTTGGCTGTATGAATGTCTTCTTTTGAGAAATGTCTGTTCATATCCTTTGCCCATTTTTTGATGGGGTTGTTTGTTTTTTTCTTGTAAATTTGTTTGAGTTCTTTGTAGGTTCTGGATATTAGCCCTTTGTCAGATGAGTAGATTGCAAATATTTTCTCCCATTCTGTAGGTTGCCTGTTCACTCTGATGGTAGTTTCTTTTGCTGTGCAGAAGCTCTTTAGTTTAATGAGATCCCATTTGTCAATTTTGGCTTTTGTTGCCATTGCTTTTGGTGTTTTAGACATGAAGTCTTTGCCCATGCCTATGTCCTGAATGGTACTACCTAGGTTTTCCTCTAGGGTTTTTATGGTATTAGGTCTAACATTTAAATCTCTAATCCATCTTGAATTAATTTTCGTATAAGGAGTAAGGAAAGCTTTCTACTTATGGCTAGCCAATTTTCCCAGCACCATTTATTAAATAGGGAATCCTTTCCCCATTTCTTGTTTCTCTCAGGTTTGTCAAAGATCAGATGGCTGTAGATGTGTGGTATTATTTCTGAGGACTCTGTTCTGTTCCATTGGTCTATATCTCTGTTTTGGTACCAGTACCATGCTGTTTTGGTTACTGTAGCCTTGTAGTATAGTTTGAAGTCAGGTAGCGTGATGCCTCCAGCTTTGTTCTTTTGACTTAGGATTGTCTTGGAGATGCGGGCTCTTTTTTGGTTCCATATGAACTTTAAAGCAGTTTTTTCCAATTCTGTGAAGAAAGTCATTGGTAGCTTGATGGGGATGGCATTGAATCTATAAATAACCTTGGGCAGTATGGCCATTTTCACGATATTGATTCTTCCTATCCATGAGCATGGTATGTTCTTCCATTTGTTTGTGTCCTCTTTTATTTCACTGAGCAGTGGTTTGTAGTTCTCCTTGAAGAGGTCCTTTACATCCCTTGTAAGTTGGATTCCTAGGTATTTTATTCTCTTTGAAGCAATTGTGAATGGAAGTTCATTCATGACTTGGCTCTCTGTTTGTCTGTTACTGGTGTATAAGAATGCTTGTGATTTTTGCACATTAATTTTGTATCCTGAGACCTTGCTGAAGTTGCTTATCAGCTTAAGGAGATTTTGGGCTGAGACAATGGGGTTTTCTAAATATACAATCATGTCATCTGCAAAGAGGGACAATTTGACTTCTTCTTTTCCTAACTGAATACCCTTGATTTCTTTCTCTTGCCTGATTGCCCTAGCCAGAACTTCCAACACTATGTTGAATAGGAGTGGTGAGAGAGGGCATCCTTGTCTTGTGCCAGTTTTCAAAGGGAATTTTTCCAGTTTTTGCCCATTCAGTATGATATTGGCTGTGGGTTTGTCATAAATAGCTCTTATTATTTTGAGGTATGTTCCATCAATACCGAATTTATTGAGCGTTTTTAGCATGAAGGGCTGTTGAATTTTGTCAAAAGCCTTTTCTGCATCTATTGAGATAATCATGTGGTTCTTGTCTTTGGTTCTGTTTATATGCTGGATTATGTTTATTGATTTGCATATGTTGAACCAGCCTTGCATCCCAGGGATGAAGCCCACTTGATCATGGTGGATAAGCTTTTTGATGTGCTGCTGAATCCGGTTTGCCAGTATTTTATTGAGGATTTTTGCATCGATGTTCATCAGGGATATTGGTCTAAAATTCTCTTTTTTTTTGCTGTGTCTCTGTCAGGCTTTGGTATCAGGATGATGTTGGCCTCATAAAATGAGTTAGGGAGGATTCCCTCTTTTTCTATTGATTGGAATAGTTTCAGAAGGAATGGTACCAGCTCCTCCTTGTACCTCTGTTAGAATTCAGCTGTGAATCCATCTGGTCCTGGACTTTTTTCGTTGGTAGGCTATTAATTATTGCCTCAATTTCAGAGCCTGCTATTGGTCTATTCAGGGATTCAACTTCTTCCTGGTTTAGTCTTGGAAGAGTGTAAGTGTCCAGGAAATTATCCATTTCTTCTAGATTTTCTAGTTTATTTGCGTAGAGGTGTTTATAGTATTCTCTGATGGTAGTTTGTATTTCTGTGGGGTCGGTGGTGATATCCCCTTTATCATTTTTTATTGCGTCTATTTGATTCTTCTCTCTTTTCTTCTTTATTAGTCTTGCTAGCGGTCTGTCAATTTTGTTGATCTTTTCAAAAAACCAACTCCTGGATTCATTGATTTTTTGGAGGGTTTTTTGTGTCTCTATCTCCTTCAGTTCTGCTCTGATCTTAGTTATTTCTTGCCTTCTGCTAGCTTTTGAATGTGTTTGCTCTTGCTTCTCTAGTTCTTTTAATTGTGATGTTAGAGTGTCAATTTTAGATCTTTCCTGCTTTCTCTTGTGGGCATTTAGTGCTATAAATTTCCCTCTACTTACTGCTTTAAATGTGTCCCAGAGATTCTGGTATGTTGTATCTTTGTTCTCATTGGTTTCAAAGAACGTCTTTATTTCTGCCTTCATTTCGTTATGTACCCAGTAGTTATTCAGGAGCAGGTTGTTCAGTTTCCATGTAGTTGAGTGGTTTTGATTGACTTTCTTAGTCCTGAGTTCTAGTTTGATTGCACTGTGGTCTGAGAGACAGTTTGTTATAATTTCTGTTCTTTTACATTTGCTGAGGAGTGCTTTACTTCCAATTATGTGGTCAATTTTGGAATAAGTGCGATGTGGTGCTGAGAAGAATGTATATTCTGTTGATTTGGGGTGGAGAGTTCTATAGATGTCTATTAGGTCTGTTTGCTGCAGAGATGAGTTCAATTCCTGGATATCCTTGTTAACTTTCTGTCTCGTTGATCTGTCTAATGTTGACAGTGGGGTGTTGAAGTCTCCCATTATTATTGTATGGGAGTCTAAGTCTCTTTGTAAGTCTCTAAGGATTTGCTTTATGAATCTGGGTGCTCCAGTATTGGGTGCATATATATTTAGGATAGTTAGCTCTTCCTGTTGAATTGATCCCTTTACCATTATGTAATGGCCTTCTTTGTCTCTTTTGATATTTGATGGTTTAAAGTCTGTTTTATCAGAGACTAGGATTGCAACCCCTGCTTTTTTGTGTTCTCCATTTGCTTGGTAAATCTTCCTCCATCCCTTTATTTTGAGTCTATGTATGTCTCTGCATGTGAGATGGGTCTCCTGAATACAGCAGACTGATGGGTCTTGACTCTTTATCCAGTTTGCCAGTCTGTGTCTTTTAATTGGAGCATTTAGTCCATTTACATTTAAGGTTAAGATTGTTATGTGTGAACTTGGTCCTGCGATTATGATATTAACTGGATATTTTGCTCGTTAGTTGATGCAGTTTCTTCCTAGCCTCGATGGTCTTTACATTTTGGCATGTTTTTGCAATGGCTGGTACCGGTTGTTCCTTTCCATGTTTAGTGCTTCCTTCAGGGTCTCTTGTAAGGCAGGCCTGGTGGTGGCAAAATCTCTAAGCATTTGCTTATCTGTAAAGGATTTTATTTCTCCTTCACTTATGAAACTTAGTTTAGCTGGATATTAAATTCTGGGTTTAAAATTCTTTTCTTTAAGAATGTTGAATATTGGCCCCCACTCTCTTCTGGCTTGGAGAGTCTCTGCCAAGAGATCTGCTGTTAGTCTGATGGGCTTCCCTTTGTTGGTAACCCGACCTTTCTCTCTGGCTGTCCTTAAGATTTTTTCCTTGGTGTATATGTGCCACATTTTCTTAATCCAGTCTGTCACTGATGGACATTTGGGTTGATTCCAAGTCTTTGCTATTGTGAATAGTGCCGCAATAAACATACGTGTGCATGTGTCTTTATAGCAGCATGATTTATAATCCTTTGGGTATATACCCAGTAATGGGATGGCTGGGTCATATGGTACATCTAGTTCTAGATCCTTGAGGAGTCGCCATACTGTTTTCCATATGGTTGAACTGGTTTACAATCCCACCAACAGTGTAAAAGTGTTCCTATTTCTCCACATCCTCTCCAGCACCTGTTGTTTCCTGACTTTTTAATGATCGCCATTCTAACTGGTGTGAGATGGTATCTCATTGTGGTTTTGATTTGCATTTCTCTGATGGCCAGTGATGATGAGCATTTTATGCAGCCATAAAAAAGGATGAGTTTGTGTCCTTTGTAGGGACATGGATGCAGCTGGAAACCATCATTCTTAGCAAACTATCACAAGAACAGAAAACCAAGCACCGCATGTTCTCACTCATAGGTGGGAACTGAACAATGAGATCACTTGGACTCGGGAAGGGGAACATCACACACCGGGGCCTATCATGGGGAGGGGTGAGTGGGGAGGGATTGCATTGGGAGTTATACCTGATGTAAATGACAAGTTGATGGGTGCTGACGAGTTGATGGGTGCAGCACACCAACATGGCACAAGTATATATGTAACAAACCTGCACGTTATGCACATGTACCCTAGAACTTAAGGTATAATAATAAAAAATAATTTAAAAAAAAAGATTTTTTTCCTTCATTTCAACTTTGGTAAATCTGGCAATTATGTGTCTTGGAGTTGCTCTTCTCGAGGAGTATCTTTGTTGCGTTCTCTGTATTTCCTGAATTTGAATGTTGGCCTGCCCTACTAGGTTGGGGAAGTTCTCCTGGATGATATCCTGAAGAGTGTTTTCCAACTTGGTTCCATTTCCCCCCTCACTTTCAGGCACCCCAATCAGACGTAGATTTGGTCTTTTTACATAATCCCATACTTCTTGCAGGCTTTGTTCATTTTTTTTTCTTCTTTTTTCTTTTGGTTTCTCTTCTCGCTTCATTTCATTCATTTGATCCTCAATCGCTGATACTCTTTCTTCCAGTTGATCGAGTCGGTTACTGAAGCTTGTGCATTTGTCACTTATTTCTCGTGTCATGGTTTCCATCTCTTTCATTTCATTTATGACCTTCTCTGCATTAATTATTCTAGCCATCAATTCTTCTACTTTTTTTTCCAAGATTTTTAGTTTCTTTGCGCTGGGTACGTAATTCCTCCTTTAGCTCTGAGAAGTTTGATGGACTGAAGCCTTCTTCTCTCATCTCGTCAAAGTCATTCTCCGTCCAGCTTTGATCCGTTGCTGGCGATGAGCTGCGCTCCTTTGCCGGGGGAGATGCGCTCTTATTTTTTGAATTTCCAGCTTTTCTGCCCTGCTTTTTCCCCATCTTTGTGGTTTTATCTGCCTCTGGTCTTTGATGATGGTGACGTACTGATGGGGTTTTGGTGTAGGTGTCCTTCCTGTTTGATAGTTTTCCTTCTAATAGTCAGGACCCTCAGCTGTAGGTCTGTTGGAGATTGCTTGAGGTCCACTCCAGACCCTGTTTGCCTGGGTATCAGCAGCAGAGGCTGCAGAAGATAGAATATTACTGAACAGCGAGTGTACCTGTCTGATTCTTGCTTTGGAAGCTTCCTCTCAGGGGTGTACTCCAGCCTGTGAGGTGTGGGGTGTCAGACTGCCCCTAGTGGGGGATGTCTCCCAGTTAGGCTACTCAGAGGTCAGGGACCCACTTGAGCAGGGAGTCTGTCCCTTCTCAGATCTCAACGTCCGTGTTGGGAGATCCACTGCTCTCTTCAAAGCTGTCAGACAGAGTCGTTTGCATCTGCAGAGGTTTCGACTGCGTTTGTTATTGTTTACTGTGCCCTGTCCCCAGAGGTGGAGTCTACAGAGACAGGCAGGTTTCCTTGAGCTGCTGTGAGCTCCACCCAGTTCGAGCTTCCCAGCAGCTTTGTTTACCTACTTAAGCCTCAGCAATGGCGGGCGCCCCTTCCCCAGCCTCGCTGCTGCCTTGCGGTTAGATCGCAGACTGCTGTGCTAGCAATGAGGGAGGCTCCGTGGGCGTGGGACCCTCCCGGCCAGGTGTGGGATATAATCTCCTGGAGTGCCCATTTGCTTAAAGCACAGTATTGGGGTGGGAGTTACCCGATTTTCCAGGTGTTGTGTTTCTCAGTTCTCCTGGCTAGGAAAAGGGATTCCCTTCCCCCTTGCGCTTCCCAGGTGAGGCGATGCCTCGCCCTGCTTCAGCTCTCGCTGGTCGGGCTGCAGCAGCTGACCAGCACCGATTGTCCGGCACTCCCTAGTGAGATGAACCCAGTACCTCAGTTGAAAATGCAGAAATCACCGTTCTTCTGTGTCGCTCGCGCTGGGAGTTGGAGACTGGAGCTGTTCCTATTCGGCCATCTTGCTCCGCCCTTTTTCTGATTTTAAAAGTAATGCATCTTCTTTGTAAATGTTCAGAAAATGCAGAGTTACTAAAAATTGCTTTTAAACTTTTAAGTATCCAAATTCTATTATCCTGGTGTCTTAGTTTGTTCCAGTGATAACAAAATACTTTAGACTGAGTAATTATGAACAAAAGAAATTTGTTGCTCACAGTTCTGGACACTGGAAGTCCAAGACCAAGGTGCCAGAAGATTCAGTGTCTGGTGAGGACCCATTTCTCATAGAGGACACCTTCTGTGTCCTCAGATGATGGAAGGGCAAAAGGGCGCTGTCAAGCTTTATTTGTAAGTGCAGTAATTCCACTCATGAGGGCTCTGCTCTCATGACCTAATCACTTCCCAAAAGCCTCACTTCTTAATACCATCACACTGGGGATTAGATGTCAACACAAATTTTGAAGGGAGAAAAACATTCAGACCATAGGACCTGAGAAAATATATCAAATCATTCAGAACGCTGTGACTTGAAGCAAAAATCAATGATTACCTGATGGCTCTGTGCATTGGCAATTTGGGCTGGGCTCAATGTATCTCTGCAGTCTTCTAGAGGCTTGGCTGGGGCTGGATGGTTGAGGACTGCTTCACTCACAGCTGACAGTTGGCCAGGGCACCTCAGTTTTTCTCTAGTCATGTTGTGATCTTGGGGTTGCAAGTGCAGCAGCAGAGGCAAAGCTCCAAAACAGAAACCGTTTTCAGGCCTCTACTAGTACATCTGCAAATGTTCCTTTGCCCAAGCAAGTTACATGGCTAAGCACAGGATCAAAAGGTCAAGACATAGACTTCACCTTTGAATGGGAGGAGTGCCAAAGTCACATTCCAAAGGTACAGGCATACAGAGATAGAAATAATTAGTGGCCATTTTTTGCAATTCACCACAGCCAAATACTCTTAAAAACTATATATATGTGTGTGTACATACATATATATATATATATGTATATATATATGTATATCACATGCAAACACATGAAAAATACACACCCAAATGAAATCATATGAAACATGATGTTTTATAACTTGTTTTTTCCCAATAATTACACACTGGGGACATTTTAATGTTCTCACTTTATGGTGTGCATAATTTCCCAATGTATAGTTTTATCAAACCAAAGTATCTTGTGTGACTTTTAGGTTGTTTCCAATTTTATGATAAACTTCTATGTACATACATTTTTATACATTTTTCTCATTAGTTCTTTGGTATACATATTTGAACTTCTGATATACAGTCAGAATACTCCACAGAAAGATTATATTCAGAGATGATATTTTAAATACTTAACCACAGAATGGATGCTAACCTTAGCATTGAGCAAAGTCCTGGAGGTAATCTTTCAGTTGCTGAACTCTGGAGAGGTCCAGGTCCTGTGGGAGAGACCTAGGCCGCTGGGGTAGTGGGTAGTAGTGGGATAAGTTATTTACCTTTATAACCATACTGAATATCAGTCACAGAGCAATGTGTGGAAATCTCTTTTTCCCATCACCCTCTCCAACCTGAGATTTTGTCTACCTTTTTCATCTTTGCTAATCTGATTCATGATAATGATGAAAATAATACCATATTTTATTTTGTATTTTCCTACTGAGAACATTTTTTAAGTTCATCACCATTTGTATTAAGTTGATATTGTTGCTTTTAATGAATTGTTTATGTCTTCTGCCTATTTTTCTTTGAGATGTTAATTTTTTAATTAAAAAGCTAGTATTTATTGATGCCTTACTATGTGCCTAAGCCCTTACAAGACATACCTATTTTAATATTCACTATGACCCTATAAAGTTATTATTATTCCTGTTTTAGAGATGAGAAAACAAAGGCAGAGGTTCAGTATTGTGTCCACCTATTTGTAAGTGCTGGGGTCAGGATTCCGACTGAGACAGTGAGAGTCCCTAACTCAGGTTCTTTGTCCTTCTGCTCTTTTCTGTTGCCTCTGCAGTATTTACTGGTAAATACTGGTAAATTTTTTACATATGTGTATGTAAAAAAAAATTATGAGATGCCTCAAACTGTGTCATACATGTTGCACATTTTCCCTAGTTTGTCATTCTACTTTTAACTTTCCTTATGGTATTGCTTACTGTACAGGAGTTTAAACATTTTATGGGTACGCTTTAAACTACAATAAGAAGTTCACAAAAGTACTTAATGTGGTCAAATATTTCAAGCTTTTTTCTTAGTGGATTCTTCCTTAAACATCATTCTCAGATGTTCCTCATGTGGAGAGTACAAAAATATTCACCTATATTTTCTCCTAAGATAGTGAACTTCAGAATTATCTGAATTAACAAAGTACTTAGGTTCTTACGCCCTACCTCAGACCTACTGAACCAGAATCTCTACAATAAGGACTAGATGTGTATGTTTTTAAAAGGATACCAAAACGTCTAGTCCAAAAGGACTGGTAAATACACACGTTTACCTCTTCTTATTCCCCAAAGCACATGAAATTGGCTGAAGAAATAAATTCAGAATATATCTACAAAATCAATTCCAGATGGGTTAAAAACTTAGTTGTAAAATCCCAAACTTAACTTTTAGAAGCACACAAAGGAGAATAGTTGTGTTAGTAAGGGTTCTCTAGAGAAACAGAACCAATAAGAGATACGTATGCGTGTGTGTGTATATATACATATATGTGTGTATACATTTACACACACACATATATGTATATATAATATATATATGAGAGAGACAGAGAGAGGGATTTATTTTAAGGAATTGGCTCACATAGTTGTGGGGGCTGGCAAGTCTGAAATCATCAGAGCAGGCCAGCAGGCTGGAAATTCTGGCAGGAGTTGATGTTGCAGTCTTGAGTCCAAAGGCAGTCTGGAGGCAGAATTCCTTCCTCATTGGGGGACCTCAGCCTTTTTTTCTCTTAAGGCCTTCAACTGTTTGGACAAGGCTTGCCCCCATTATGGAGAGTAATCTGCTTTGTAAAAGTCTACTGATGTAAATGCTAATCATATTTAAAAAACCACCTTCATGGTAATATCTACACTGGTGTTTGGCCAAACAACTGGATGCTATAGTCTAGCCAAGTTGGCACATAAAAATTAACATTCGCAATATCTTTTTGACCCTGTGGTAGGGAACAATTTGTTAAATGAGACATACACATACACGTACACTGAAGGATTTGATAAATGATTTGAACAGGAAAAAGAAAGTGTTGCGTTTTCTTTCTTTCTTTCTTTTTTCCAAGATGGAGTCTTGCTCTGTCGCCCAGAGCTGGAGTGCAATGGCGCGATTTCGGCTCACTGCAACTTCCACCTCCCGGGTTCAAGCAATTTTCCTGCCTCAGCCTCCCAAGTAGCTGGGATTACAGGCGTGTGCCACCATGCTAATTTTTGTATTTTCAGTAGAGACAGGGTTTCACCATGTTGGCCAGGCTGGTCTCAAACTCCTGACTTCATGATCCGCCCTCCTCGGCCTCTCGAAGTGCTGGGATTATAGGTGTGAGCCACTGCACCCAGCCAAGTGTTGCCTTTTCTGACCTTGTATAGTTCTTCTCCCTCATTTGAGATGTCCCAAGTAGACCAGGGTCCACATTAGATAATATACTTCATGGGATCATCACGACTTGCTTCCTTGCCAAAGAGCTATTTTTTTCTTTCATTTGTGTAATGCCTAATAAATACCAAGAAACATAGTACAAGAACATAAAACAGACAAGTGTGTTTTAATTTAGGTATCCACAAACCTAGATATTAGCTGTGGTACCACAATATCCCAAGCCAAAATACCGGACAATGATGGATTTATTGTTGCCTTAATTGAAAACAAGCCTGATTTATTTTTTAAAATGCAACCTCAAAACACAACTCACCAGACGTTATATGGAATGCTTTTTATGCCAAACTAAAAAACAAAATTCTACTCAGTACAGTGGACTTGAAAATTATCTTGCTATTAATAGATCTCCCGAATGGCTGTGATCTGTTGGATTTAATACATTCAGGTTTTGGCAGCTGCTGAGGACTGAAAACAAGCCGTTTCATACGTTATTACTTAATAAAGAAACTAAGTCACAAAATAGCCCTTTGGTGAATTTTTTAAAAAGATTTTGAATAGCCCAATTCCATCTTTGAAAACTCTTTGTCACCAAGTACGCTTGGCAAAGCAGCAATGTGATTAGCATCTTCCTTATCTGAAACTGTGTTAAATTGAGAGCAACTTGAGTGTGCTGTTACTTTCATCTCTTCATCTGGCACAGATGCCTCAAACATGGTGCACCCACAACAAATATTTGCTCAATAGAAAAGCATCCCTCTCTTTCCTTTTTTATTTTGAGGGCCTGACACTGATCCATTGATTCAAATGTTTGAATTGGTCACCTTTAGGAACACATTTTCATGGGACAGGTAAAAACTTTTTCAAGAGTTTAAGGTAGGACTGATCTGTTCTGCTAGGCTCAAAATGTTTTTAAATGTTTTTTAAATGTTTAATTGCAAGACATTTCCACCCACTGGTCACTTTAAAAGCAAACTTTTTTTTTAAAAAAGAGATTGTTTAAAAAACTAGTGGATTTTAAGGTTTGGTTTTTTATTTCAAAACAACACTTGTTTTGAGTTGGATTCCCCAGTAGTGGCCTCTGACATGAAGATTCAAAAAATCCAGTAAGGAAATGGGAGCAGAACGGGGAGAGTGCCCAGAAGGTGAGATATCCAGCAATGTCCGGAAGAGGGGGACAGCCCTACTCTGGGGGCAGTGTAGGTCCTCATCAGGGAACAAGACAGCTAGACTATTTAGAGACCCTCTCCCCACCACCACCATGGTAATTAATGGATCAGGACTCCCTGCATTATGGACTTCCAGGCACTTCTGCAACCCGAGGACTGTCCTCCAACATAGAGATGCAGATGTCAGCTGTGTGTGGAACAGAGGGGGACAGGTGAGGATGAAGATGGTAAAGGGCTCCGAGGGGACATATGCAGACATCGGATAGCATCTGCCTCACTACTCAAGGGATCATTTGTGAAGGTCTCCTCTACAAATGAAGAGGAAGCCCAGGATGAGGGGAAGGAGGTACTACATAGGTAATGTAAGATTTGAGGCAGGCAGCCATATTTTCTTTGATGTCCCTCCCTCTAAGTTGAGTCAATAGAAAAGAGGTTACAGAGGAGTTTGGCTTGAAGACAGATGACTTCAAGTATATGATACTTCCCTCATGAAGGCAACTCTACCAATAGATCCCAAAGACTGGGGAGGTGGTGGACAGTGAGAAGGTCTGGAAATCAAGAGCAGAAAATCAATCCTGAAAGGGATGCTTGGGTCAAAGACCGAAAAATTAGCTCAAGCCAGGGCTTCACTCAGAAGAAGAGGATGGGAGGAAAAAACTGCAACTGGAATAACCGTTAGTATAATACAGTTATAAAGCTATATTGTACAACATATACAATAACAAAATATACAAATGATTTAAATAATTGCAGTACATATTGAATGCACTATCCACATTTCAAGTACTCAGTAGGCATGTGTAGCTATTGGCTACTGTATTGGACAGCAAAGCTCTAGGACATTCCATCACTACAAAAAGTTCTGTTAGTGTTCATGTAGAGCTTATCGAACAGATTAAGAGTTGAGATGTAATGGCCTCACTTTTATCCCAAACTCTTGTTACCTCCCTCTTCATATTAATCTTATAATAAGTCAAATTTGGCCACTGGGATTTCCCTGAAAAATTTGGAGAAGCAAATGGAAGATGAATAGTACAGAAACATTTTAAAAACTTTCTGTCAGGAGCTACTTTTCTTAAATGACATTTGACTTCTTAGGTCTAACATGAGTTTTTAGAAGTGAAATGTTAACTCAGAATTAGTAGAAATTGATCTTCAGATGAACTATTAGAACAATCAGAGTCATCTTCACTTTCTTTTTAGATTCCTGTTTTCCCTTATTGATTTGTTTGTGTACTTGTTACTCTTTATAAGGGAAAGGAGCAAAATGTGATCTTAAGAAGGAGGAGACAAGAAACCATACAGGAGTAGAAGAAGTGCCAGGATCCAACTTTGTCACTCTCTCCTCCACTACGATCTCCACATGGCTGGAGGACAGGACTTAGCTGCTGGGAGAAATTCTCTCCAGACCAAGTGACCCAGTAGAATTTGGGCATGGTATTTGCAACATCTTCAGATCTGCTGCTGCTTTCATTGACATCCAGGAACATTTGTAAATTGTGGATTGCCTCCTGGACCACAAGTAAAAGTCCAGGGTTGAGGAGATCCTGTGTTATCATTGATCATCTTTTTTTCAAAAGTTGAATTATAGCTTGTCTTAATTTGAGGATCCACAGAAGACTCTGACACAAGGATTCAAGTGCAGGTAGTTTATTCATGGGTGATCCCAGGAAAGACTGGTAGAGGGGGTAGTGGGGAAGAGAGAAGAAAAGGAAGGAAGCCAATAAAGGATACACCATCAAGCAAATTTCAAAGTGGAAACTCTGGGATCCAGTGCCTCAGAGTTATCCCACTGAAAAGCAAGAAAGCTGAGGCATTTATCCATCATCTCCCAATGGCCACTGATTGAGGGATGCTGGAGAGTAGGGTACACGAGCACTTTGGGCCTATTGTATGCAAGAGAAGAGAAAGCTCTCAGACAAAGAAATGCAGGTTTGGTCAATCAGGCCGACATGCAGGGAAATGGCAATTGATGTGAGATACAGCTGCAGCCTCTACTATCTGCAACATGATTTATTTTTACTTTTAAGCAGGCAATATAGACCTAAGCCTCTTAGAGTACAGCCCATCCATGTCCCAGTAGGGCTGACCCACTGACACAGAGAAGATAATGAATCACTGCCAAATGCAAAAACAAAAGAACCTTTAATGAACAATGCAGCCTTTGGTCAAAACATCTCAAATAGTTGAGAGTGAGGATGAAGGCTTTGGTATTAAAGGCCTCTGAATTGAAAGAGAGGGGAAAAGGTGTTCTGGCTTTCACACCAAAGAAGACATCGAAAAATTTTACCACTTGCCAGAGGATACATGGACTGCTTGTGGATTCTGGAATTTTTGAAAGAGAATTATCAAAACTTTCTGCTGAGTCTGATGAAGCCAAGCTAGGGAATCTGTGGGCCAGGAATAAATATATATAATATATGTATTTATTTATATAGATGCATATATATATATATATATATGCGCTGCATCTGTGCCATTGTTTATCTGTTTGCAAAACATGCCATGTGTTGACAGCCAGACATATGTTCAGCTATATGGAAGTTCAGTCAGAGAGAAAGAAGAGCTGAAGCAGCAAAAAAAGGGAGGGAGAAGGAAAGATATGAAAGACAGGAAAACAAACTCTTGTGACTTTGGCTAGATGGTGAATTCCTTGAGCATAAGGGGTATGTTTGGGTCATCCTTAATCCTCATTGCCTACAGTTGTGCTGGGTACATGGGAGATGTTTAGTGTACCCTGAGGATGAAAAGAGGTAGCACGTGTAGGGTGCTTAGACCCATGTCTCCTACATACGTAATGCATGACAAGTGTAAATTGAATTAATGAAGGAGAAACTGTTTAGAGCTAAAAGGGCTCTTGAAATTTCTTTATATCAGTCTCTTTCTTTTGCACATAAAACTGAATTTTGGAGGTGTAATGTGGCAGGTTGGGCTGATTCTGATCCCATTCTGTATCATTTTCATCATTACACAGAAGGAATATGAGAAGAAAAAATTGAGTAAAACCTTAAAATGCAGCCAGTCAGGGATCCTTTTGTAGTGCAGTCCCTGAGCTGCCTGTGGTATCTGCGGGAAGATTTTGCCTGTCTTTGACCGTTTGCTGTTCCATGCACATTTTAAAATCTGCTTATCAAGTTTTACAGAGCAAACAAGTAGAAACATTATTACTTTTATTGAAATTACATTGAATTTGTGGACTTGAAGAGAACCAATACTTTCATATGTTGACTCTTCTGATTCATTTTGATAAACAATCTCTTCATTTATTTAAGTCTTCTTTAATTTTTGTCAACAAAATTTTGTAAATTTTTTAGTGGAGATCTTGGACATATTTTGTTAACATTACCTTTGGATCTTTGGTATTTTTTTGATGCTATTCTAAATGGTGTGTTTTAAATTTTTCATTTTCTGTTTGTTGTTGGTATATAGAAGTGCAATTGATTTTTAAATATACTGTATATCCAGCAACTTTGCTAAACTATCTTATTTCTAATTAATTACCTGTAGGTTATTTTGGATTTTCTTATGCATACAATCACATCATCTGCAAGTCATGATGGTTTTCTTTCTTTCTTTCTTTCTTATTTTTAATTGTTTTCCTCTTCATGACTTTTGCACTGGCCAGAGCTCTCAGAACAATGTTGAATAGAAAATATCCTAATAAGCACACATGTCTTACTTCTAATATCAGAGACAATACACTCAAGGTGATGGGTACATGAGTATTAATTTAGCAATTTCTGCAATTTGTGTATGTTTGAGAAATTGATTAATAAAAAGTTATTTCTAAGGGAAAGCTTTCAACACTTCACCGTTAAGGATGATGTTTGCTGTAGGTTTTTGGTAGATACTCTTTATCAGATTTAGGATGTTTCCTTCTGTATCTAATTTGCTAAAATCTTAAATCATGAATAGAAGCTGTACAAATAAAGTTTTTATCAGCATCAATTGAAATAAGCATATGATTTCCACCCTTTGGTTGGTTATTGTAACAAATTGCATTGATTTATTTGCTAATGCTCAACCAGCCTTGCATTCCTGGGATAATGCCAACTTTGTTATATAGTGCTATATTTTGTTAATATTTCATTAAGGATTTTTACATCTACCCCATTATGTCCTTGTGGTGTTTTGCAGCCTAGGTTATACTAGGATTAGATAATAAGTTGGGGTTTACTCCTTTTTCTATTATCTGGAGAAGTCTGTTTAAGATTAAGAGCTAAGGCCAGGTGTGGTGGCTTACACCTGTTATCCCAGCACTTTGGGAGGCTGAGGTGAGTGGATCATGAGGTCAAGAGATCCGAGACCATCCTGGCCAACATGGTGAAACCCCGTCTCTACTAAAAATACAAAAATTAGCTGGGCATGGTGGCTTGTGGCTGTAGTCCCAGATACTTGGGAGGCTGAGGCAGGAGAATTGCTTGAACCCAGGAGGCAGAGGTTGCAGTGAGCCGAGATCGTGCCACTGCACTCCAGCCTGGCAACAGAGCAAGACTCCATAAAAACAATAGATTAAGAGCTACTTCTTTGTTAATTGTTTGGTTGAACTAATCAATAAAGCCATGTAGATCTGGGATTTTCTTTATTGGAAGGTTTTTATTTATGCATTAAATTCATTTTGTGTTCTTCTTCACCAAGCTTTTCTATTCCTTATCATGTCAATTTTGATAAGTTGTCTTTATATAGGGATTGTCTATTTTATCTAAATTTTCTTTTGAGGAATATAAAATATTTACAATGTCAACTTATCATTTTAGTGTCTATAAGAGTTTTTCAGTCCTAACTTTGAAAATTTGTGCTGTTTCTTATTTTTCAAGATTAGACTAACCAGAAGTTTATTGGTTTTATTAGCCTTTTAAATAAAATCAAGTTTTAGCTTTGTTAATCCTCTGTAATATATATTTGTTTTCTATTCAAATATTTTTCTTTTTTATTATTTTTGTCTACTTTCATTGGATTTATCTTGCTATTCTTTTTCTAACATATTAAAATGAATATTTAGCTCATTAGTATTAAGGTTGTTTTATGCATTTTAAGGCTATAAAATACCCTCTAGGCACTACATTTGTTGCATCCCTCATGTTTTGATATGTAGCATTTTTTTCATATAGTTCAAAATAATTTCTACCACAGAGTAAAAACTTATTTGAGGACAGGATGTTCACATCATCTCCAACTATCACACTACAGATTACTTATTAATTACAAAGTGAGAAAAGTACCTTGTGGCTCCTTGATATTTCACCTAACCTAGTGATCAAACTTGGCATCATCAAAAATGGGATAAACACATTCTATGTCTCCTGATGTGAGTCAGTGGGAAGCATACAGCATTAACTATGTAGTTTTCTCACCAAAAATGTTGAAGCTAAACTTGATAATGAGGAAACAATCAGACATGGGGTATTCAATAAGAAAATCAGCCTGGACTCTTCAAAAATGTCGATGTCATGAGAGACCATAAAATAAAACAAAGAAAAGATGATTATTCAAGACGAAAGGAGCTAAAGAGCCATAACAACTGAAAATAATTCATGATCTTTAACTGGTCCTGAATACAAAAACAAACAAACACAGCTATAAAGAATATAATTGGAAGAATTGAAGAAATTTGAAAATATTCTGCAGTAAATAGTATTATAGCAATTTTAATTTTCTTGGGGTGGTAAGGATATTGTGGTTATATAGGGGAGCATCTTTATTTTTATAGAATATATAGTAAAGTAACATGGTGTCTGCAATTTTTTTAAACAGGCCATACATACACATAGAAAGAAAGAAAAATAGCACAGCAAAATGCTAACAACTCATGATTCTAAGAGAAGTGTATTCAAGTGTTTTTTGTATTACTTCAAATTCTCTATGATTTTGAAATTTTTCAAAATAAGAAGTTGGGAAAATATTTTGTAAATTTTAGTGTAATTTCTTTTTTGAACCCATGGGTTACTTAGAAGGGAATCTCAATCTTTACAGATTTCTGATCATTTTTTGTTGTTGATTTTTAAAATATTTTCCTTTCAATCTGAGAACGTATTTTTCAAGATTTTAATTTTTTGAAATTGGTTGAAACTTGTTTTGTGGCCCAGTATATAGTCAATTTTTGTAAATGTTCAATGTGTACTAGGAAATAAAAGTGTATTCTGCAGGTGTTAGATGGAGTATTCTATAGATGCCCATTAGATCAAATTTGTTAGCTCTTTTGTTCAGTTCTGTATTTTTACTGATTCTTGTCGGGTAACTATCAGTTATTGGGAGAGGGATATTATAATTTCTCACTATGATAGTGGAAATTACCTCTTTCTCCTTGTAGTGCTGTTAATTTGCTGTATATATTTTGAAGCCATGCTATTTGCATATCAACTTAGTTATTATATCATCCTGATACATTTTATCTTTATTATTACAAAGAATGTTGACTTTAAAGTCCATTTAGTCTGATATGAATGAAGCTACACCAGAATTCTTTTTGTTTGTATTTGGATGGTATACATCTTACCATCATTTTACTTTCAATTGTTCCGTTTTCTTTTGTTTCTGATGGATTTCTTATAAACAGCATTTAGTTGGGTTTTTTGTTTTTAACCTATTTATTTCAACCTATCTATGTCTACGTATATTTAAATAAAATTTCTAAATCCACAAGCTATTACTGTTTTATACAAAGTTCATTTACATGTAGCCACATATTTATCATTTTCATAGTTCTTCATTTCTTTTTCTGCCTTTCTAACATTTGATCTTGGGTCATTTTCTTTTTTCCTTCTGCCTGAAGAGCTTTATTTAATGCTTTAAAGCATTTTTTAGCATTGATTTTCTCATAGATAACTCTCAATTTTTGCCTGAAATAATATTTATTTTGCATGTTTTATTGAAGAATATTCTCATCAGGTATGGAATTCTAAGTTGTCAGTCATTTATTTTCAGTACATTGGATATATTAATCATCTGTTTTCTGCTTTCTACTCTTGCTGTTGAGAAGTCAGCTGTCAGTCTAACTACAGTTCTTTTAAAAGTGTCTGTCTTTTTCTCTGATTTCCTTTAAAAGTTTGTCTTTACCTTTAGTTTTCTGCAATTTAACTATGATCTGTCTAGGCTGGATTTTAAATATAAAATCATCTGTTTTTCTGTCTTCTCTCCTTTAGGAATTCCAATAAACATAATGTGGACCTTCTCATTCTGTCCTTTGTAATCTCACTCTTCTATAGTTTCCTCCCTTTGGTCTCTCCCTGACTTAATCTGGATAATTTCTTGTGACCCTTCTTCCCATCCACTGATTCTCTCTTCAGCTGCTGATAAAGCTGTTAATTGAGTTGTTAATTTTGATCATTTTTCAGCCCTAAAATTTGTATTTTCTCTTTGAAGTTGGCTTTGTCATGTTTTATATTGTCTCTTTCTTGCTGAAATGTTCATGCTTGGCTTTTATGTTCTTCAATATAATAAGTGGTAATTTTATAGTTTGTATCTAACAATTCTATATATGTCACCCATCTGTTACTTTTTTCTATTATCCACTGTTTTCAATTATCCTTAGCCATGCTATCTTGTTTCCTCATGTCCCTGATTATATTTTATTGTGTGCTGGATATTGTATACAAAAAATTATTTGTATCAATTATTTGTTACCTAGGATGATGCTACTTTCTTCTGGAAAAGATTTGCTTTTGCTTTTGCTGGATCCTGGGGGTGAGAGCAGTCTAGTATCACCTTTATTCAAAGTCAAAGGTTGGGATTTTTAGAGCCCCCGGATGATGGTGAAACCAAGCAGCAAATCCTGTAAAGGCTCATTTACTTCCTTTTCATTCTTCCTTAAAGGGTGCAGCCTTCAAAATCTCAGTGAAAAGAGGGGTTCTTTACCTGGGTTCCCACATTTTGTGGGCCTAGATTTTAACTTTTATCCCCGAGTCCCATGAAGTTGTTGAAAGTGCATCTCAGTGGTCCCTTCCAAATCAGAAAAAGCCCCTAGGTCAGAAGTTGCTCTGAGTGCTTTTCTTAACTTTTAAGGTTTCTGTTCTTTTCTGGATCTTAGTCTGATTGTTTCTCACCATCTCATAGCTCCTAGATGATTTTTAGGATGTTTCATATATTTTGTGCAGGTGAGTAATGTAATTGTCTCTCTGCTCCAAACCCATCTGTTATGGACTGAGTTGTGTTCCCATGTTGAAGCCTTAGCCCCCAACGTGATTGTATTTGGAGATAGGGCCTGTAAAGAGGGAATTAAGGTTAAATGAGGTGATAAGAGTGGTACCCTAATCCAACAGGACTAATGTCCTTATAAGAAGAAGAGTCACCAGGGATGTGCATACACAGAGGAAAGGCCATGAGAGGAAACAAAAGGAAATCAGCTGCAAGCCAGAGAGAAAGGTTTCAGAAGAAACCAAGGTGACTGACACCTTGATCCTGGACTTCCAGCCTCCAGGATTGTGAGAGATAAATTTTTGTTGCTTAACCCACCCAGTCTGTGGTATTTTGTTATAGCAAGACTGATACAGCACTCTTCTGTACTCCATCCTGTGATGTTGGGGCAGGGACTGTGCAAACCCATTTTTCTTTTCAAGCTGGCCACCTAGGGAGCACTAGAGGAGACTGGAAGGCAGGAGATGGAGGAAAGGATATTCTCCTTCCTGTTTGCTTTGTGTTCCTGTGAGCATCACACCAGAAGCATGGCTCCTTGACAGTGGCAGTTAAATGTAGTTTGCAGTTTTCTAACACTCCAGATCACCTTCATTGCCACCCTTCCCCACCACCACTCCCCCATGAGACACCGGCACCACTGGTTGATGTCACTTCCTGAGAGGTCTGGGTCTTAGCCCAACGGGACTCTCCTCCAAGCTTCTAAGTTTTTATAATTCCTATGTCTCTTTCCTTTGCTTCCCAACCCCAGGAGTTGTAGCAGCCTGCAGCAGATGTTACCTTTGTCATAACTTAGTGTTCTTGTTTTGCATTTTCCATTACCTGATTAATAAGTTCATTCCTAGTTGACAATTCTTTATGTTAAATTATCTTCATTAAAATGGGTGATTTCTGTCCCTTCATTAGATTTTCATTGATTCATATTTCATTAGTTTTTTATGTGTCTTCTGTGAGAGTGTTGGTTAAAATTGCTGTTCTCCCATTAGCAAAATTAGAAACCCCTGCCAAATGTTATTATTATGTTATTCAAACAATGGTTGCATTCATTGCATCATTACTAAGGCCAAACCATGTAGTCTTTGCTTTTGCCCCAAGATAGATGATGGGGAAGTCCTATTTTTAATGTGTCATTATCTTCTTTCATGGGGGGATCTTTCAGCTCTGTTAGGAGAGATGTATGCCTCTGGTCTCATATGGGCTGTTCCCCTTTCAGACTGGACACAATGAAAGGTGGCTTGGCCTGCAATTTAAAGGTTTGTGAAGGGCAGCTGATATGGTCACTCAACCCGAGACATCACCAGCACACATCATTACTGCATTTTGACTCAGGCTGAAGATGGCTTACTAACCACCTTGGCTTTTTAGACTTACAATGATGTGTCTGAACAGGATCTTGCCTATCATCTGGTCCAATGCCCTCCATTCCTAAGTGAAGGAACACTCAATCCAGAGGTCCTATGGCCTAATTAATACAAATCAGGAGTAGGACCCAGAATTGCTGACGCTATTCCAGTTTTCCTTTCCTTCTTGGCTTTAGTTTCTTATGTGCCCATATGCCCATCCACCTCCAGCGTATCTTATGCTTTGTCTTCTGCTGTCCACCCTTCTAGTCCCCTTGTCTCCCTCAACCCTAATGCATACTGTGCTTCAGCTAAGCATCACCGTTCATTCTTCTCTGAGTACAACACTGATGGTCTTTCTTCTGGACCTTGGTTCCCATTGTTTCCTCTGCCTAAGATTCCCTTCCCCCTAATCAAACTGTTAAAATCCCCACCCATCTTCAGGGTCAGTGTAAATGCAATCTCTGTCATGCATCTTTCCCTGGAATACAAAGCTGGAAATAATTTCTCCATCCTCTGTGTTGCTATGACACTCTGTATTTCTGTTGGAACATCCATTAGTTGTACCTTTTTTGTAGTTGTTTATTCTCATTCTTTCTCTATAAAATTATAATCCACCTGCATGCAGAGATTCTTTCATCTTTGACCCTCTTCAGTGCCTATCACAGAAGGTTCCATAGAGTAATAATAGTAATTGGTATTAAGCCCCATGTTTAAAGTTTTACGTGGATTCTCCCAATAACCCTATGAAGTCAACGCCATTATTAGTTTCATTTTACATATGAAGAACCTGAGACACAGAGAGATTGAAAAACGTGCCTGAGATAACACAACTGGGGACTCAGTCGCAGGGCTGCTGATGCCAAAGTTCAAGCTCTTATCTACAATGCTACACTTCCTTCTAACGACTATGTGGGGACCTGAATCTCTTTTATTGTTATTAAAAACTGAAAAGATAATTTGTACTTGGAAAGTATTAAATACTTGAATCTATAAAATTAGTTGTTCTCCAAGTGAGGAAGAAAAAATGAAAACACTAAATAAAGGTTAATATCCCTCAAATTTTTCTCAGTAAAAAGTGAAATGCACTTCATCAAATTATTTAAAATTTCTGATCTTCTCTCTCTATTTCTAGAGTAAAGTGTAAGTCCTCTCCCAGAAAAGAATGATTTTATAAAGTGTAATGTGGTTTATGAAACCTTTAAAATGCATGGAAGGAAAGAGAACAGCGTGAGTCATTATTATTAGTTGGCTTAAATGTTATGAGAACTCTTGTGGGTGAATAAGGGCTGGCATCACTTCAGGAGTCTGCCATTCTTGGATGGGTGTGGGATTACTGTGCTTTATTTTTATCACCTCAAATGGGACATAACTAACTACAGCAGTGTCAGTTCTGTAGGATACTAAAGATTAGTATAGGGCTCATTTTCCTCACTGAACCCCCAAACCACTAGATAGTTGAGGGGATTTTAAATGCAAGGATACATAACCAACCATTCCTCAGAACAAGACCTTCCAAAACATTTGGCACTGAAAAGAAACCCAAGGAGTTAGGTCACGGTTGGCCGGAGTTACTATTATATTTTACTTGGAGGAACTACAACAAGGAAGTGATGGGTTAGCAGCAAGGTGGGACACAGTTTTGTGTTTACCTGAGAGGCTGTGTGGTGAAGTGATCAAGTCTAAGGAAGCTTTGACAGCAGACAGACAGAACCCAGATTGCCCATCTGGGCCTGCCATTTAATAGCTCAGTGACATTGGCTAAGTTACCTAGACTTTAAGCTGCACTTTCATCCTGAGTCAAATAGGGATAATGATACTCATCTTAAAAGGTTGTTATGATGACTTAATAGCACAGTGTGGCTTCCCAGACCTGAGTCATTCCTATATTACCATATCAGTCAGAGTAATTTTGAGAAAAGTTTAGGAAAGGGATCTGTTACAAAAGTGTGGGCAGGGCTCAAGGGAACCAACTGAGGGACAGTGCAGGACCCAAGGTTAGCAATTGTGGGGATCTGTTATCACGCCAGGCCTGAAGGGGGCAAGAGGAGAAAACACACACAGAACTGGGGAGCTGTTTAGAGAAGGCTGCAGGACTATGGCCATCAGTGAAGGGCCCAGTCAGCCTGCAACAGTTCAGCTGGAGAGGAAGGAGGGAACTGAGCATGTACCTCAGCCTCACTCTCCTCCTACCTGCCATCTCCTGCTGGGGCTTCCCATTGGCTGAGCTCAGCAAAATGCCAGAAGCAAGGGAGTTGATGATATGGTCCATGCCAGTCAGCCTCTTGGTAGAGGACAGAGAGAAGGAGGCAGACAGAGGTGGGTGCAGAGGGGCAAATGGACCTATCACTACACTGCCTTGATTACTGTTTGCCCGTTTCCCTTTTAAAATAAAATTTCCTTTTATTAACTGAAATAAATTTGCTTTCTAAAAGAGACTTCTTAAAGCTCATCCTAAGCAATGATATCCATGAAATCACAGGTTGGATGTGCTAGTTTTTCCCTTATAATATACAGTAAAATCAATATTAAAATGGAAAGTGTGCACATATGTACTACATTTTGGGAAGTTTGGTCTCAGTTCAGAGCTTGGAACATAGTAAATACTCAAGACAGTGGTCATTTCTGTTGCTGGAAGTTGCAGATGAACATGTAGTGGAACACATTGTGCATATTCAAGCTAACTTTAAAAAACATATGTTACTATTACTAACATAATGTTTTCCCAATACATTTTCTAACTATATATTGCTAATTTATAGAAAAAAATGATATAAATGAGTTTTGTGTATTTTTTAAATAACTGGTCCATCTTAATAAATTTGATTATTTGGTACATTGATTTTCCATTAGATTGTTTTGGTTTCTCCAGGCAAACAAGCACATCATCTGGGAATACTGATAAGGTTTTCCTCTTATTGCTGTTTAATGATGTCTTATCTTAGTAGCTAGAACCTATAGGGCAATGTTGAACAACAATGGAACAACAGTGGTGGTATCTGGAATTCTTTGTTTCTTCCTTACTTCAGTGGAAATGCTTCTAGCTTTTTGTTGTTTGATGTTTTTAGTAACATTAAACATGATGTTGGCTATTGGTTTATGAAAGATATTTTTTATCTTGTTAAGGAAGTGTCTTTATATTTCTGGTTGATGAAGAATTATTATCAGAACGGGCATTGTGTTTTACCAAATACTTTTTTTTTCTTTCCAATTATTTTTTATTTCAATAGCTGTTGGGGTACAAGAGGTTTTTGGTTACATGGATGAATTATACAGTGATGAATTCTGAGATTTTAGTGAACCCATCACCCGAGTAGTGTACACTGTACTCAATATGTAGCATTTTTTTATCCCTCACTTCCCCCTTCTGAGTCTCCAAGGCCCATTATATCATTCTGTATGCCTTTGCATACTCATGGCTTAGCTCCCACTTTTAAGTGAGAACATACAATTTTTAGTTTTCCTTTCCTGAGTTACTTCACTTAGAATAATGGCCTCCAGCTCCATCCAAGTTGCTGCAAAAGACATTATTTCATTCATTTTTAGGGCTGAGTAGTATTCCATGGAATACTACTTTATCCACTCATTGGTCAATGGGCACTTGAGTTGGTTCCACATCTTTGTAACTGTGAATTGTGCTGCTATAAATGTGTGTGTGCAGGTATCTTTTTCGTTTGATCACTTCGTTTTCTTTGGATAGACACCCAGTGGTAGGATAGCTGGATCAAATGGTAGATCTTAAGCAATCTCCATATTGTTTTCCATAGAGGTTGTACTAATTTACATTCCCACCAACAGTGCAGAAGCATTTTCTTTTCACCACGTCCACATCAACATCTATTATTTTTTTGACTTTTTAATAATGGCCATTCTTGTAAGAGTAAGGTGGTATCTCATTGTGATTTTAATTTGCATTTCCCTGATGATTAGTGATGTTGAACATTTTTTCATATGTTTTTTGGCTGTTTGTATAACTTCTTTTGAGAAAAGTCTATTCTTTGCCCCCTTTCTGATGGGATTATTTGTTTTTTCTTGATGATTTGCTTGAGTTCCTTATAGATTCTGGATACTAGTCCTTTGTCAGGTGCATAGTTTGCAAATATCAAATGCCTTTTAAATGTCAGCTGAGACCTTACATTTTTGGAATAAACCCTGCTTGATTATGATGTATAATTATTTTATTATATTTTTAAATTATTCTTTCTAGAAGAGTCAGATCTTGGTTGAATAAAAAGAGAGTGTGTATGCCTAAAAGTCATGTTCAAGATTTAAAAAAAAATTTTTTTTAATTATTTTTAAAGGTTTTTGTGAGTGTATAGTAGGTGTATATATTTCTGGGGTATGTGAGGTGTTTTGATACAGGCATGCAATGCGAAATTAGCACATCATGGAGAATGGAGTATCCATCCCCTCAAGCATTTATCCTTTGAGTTACAAACAATCCAGTTACATTCTTTGTTATTTAAACATATGCAAAGAAGTTATTGCTGACTATAGTCATCCTATTTTCTATCAATAGTAGGTGTTATTCATTCTTTCTATTTTCTGTTGTACCCAGTAACCGGATCCCCACCTCTCCTCCCAACCCCCCACTACCCTTTCCAGCCTCTGGTAACCTTTCTTCTACTCTCTATGTCCCATGTTCAGGATTTTGAGGAACTAAATATATATATATAACATTCAAGTACATAGTTTGTTTGTGGTTCATAAGCATGATGATTGGGTTTTCATGCTCGTGTGTGAGATGTGCCTCCCTCAAACCTTCTTACGACGCTGGTGCATTACCCATCTGATGTGAAAAAAATTACTTACTATTTACTCTGATGAAGAATAAGGATGTAAGAGCCTATTAGTAAAATTTTATGTTGTGCGTAGAATAATGTTTAAAATAATGTTATATGAGAAATAACTGTAGTTGCATGTTCCCAATAAAATAGAAACATCCTTCACTGGTATGCAGGCTACTGAGTCACTCTTTTACCTCCAGCACCTTAGCAGTTTCTCAAAGAATGGAAGGACCGAAAGTTAGAAGATTCTGTCTCAGCTGTTCTTGCCCTTTCAGAATAGAATTCCAGGCAGAGATTAACTTGGGCCTTGAAAATCTTTCTACTTTTTTTTTCCACTCCAGAATCAGACTTTTATTTTTCTGTACCTACTTAGAGTAGGTAAGTTTATCCTAGTATGAGCAAAGACAACTAAGTAAGTAACAAACCAAAATGTAGCATAAAGGAGTTGTATGTATGTGTGTGATGCACACATATGCATGGAAGGGATGTACTTTACATTTTTTGTTTTTGTTGTTGTTATTATTTTTTTTAATTTTAGTAGAGACGAGGTCTCATTTTGTTGCCCAGGTTGGTCTTGAACTCCTTGGCTTAAGCGATCCTCCCGCCTAGGCCTCCCAAAGTGCTAGGATTACAGACATGAGCCACCACACCTGGCCACCTTTGTAATCTGCATAAATCTGGGCCACCCTAGTGTTCACCTCCACTTAGTGCATATTCAGAAGATACACTGCTCTAACAATCCAAAATAATTGAAAACCTATTTAAATTGTTTACAGCGGTATCCACAAAATGTAAAGAAGGAATTCCATTCATAGCACTCAACCAAATTCCTCTTCACTCACCTTTCATCATAACTTCATCATCCTAACTATTGTGTTATGATGAAAGCCCCATTTCTTTTCTCTTCCTTGAAGTTATGTACTCTCGACCCTTCCCATTGCAAACCAATCAACCTCTTTTCAGTTCAAGCCCTCACCCATTGGCCAGATATGTATGTTAAGGCCCAATAACTATTAGGCAAAGGCAAATCCTTACTAGGCAGAGTTTTTATTTTGTTTTGTTTTCCTGTAATACATGCAGAAACAAAATTTCCAGGCAACCTTTAAACGTCTGCTTACCCAGGCCTTTAATTTTCCCCCTCCAGTAAATATTTCACCATGTTCTAATGTGATAGATTCTAAATCCCCCCCCACCTCCATAAATGAAATTATAGAATGGCCAATAAACGACAGGGGGTCAAAAGCAGGGAGATCTGGGTAGTCCAGGACCTAGCAAAGGAATTCTGCAAGTAATGGAGTGTTGCATTTGTTGGCAAAAACATCGTCACAAAAAGTGCCGTCTCTTCTACTTGGCCTGGTTCCCTCGAAGCTGAAATTTCCCAAAATGTATTACTAAAGTCTCAAGAAAGAGCTACAGGAAGAGCAAGGTGCATTAAGCTGTCTCTCTGCTTCTTAGAGCTGGAGGGTTTCCAAGGGTTGAGATACATCTAGATGGAGGAGGGGGCTCTGACTGCCTTGGGCAGTTTCTGTCCCTGCCCTTTGCCCCCTGCCCATGCCCCTCAGTCTCTAAAGCCCAGACACCCCCTCCAGCAGAGTGATGAGCCTATTTTTAAAGACCAGGCATACTCTGAATGAATAATGACTTCTCTTTTTCTCTACCCTGTGCCAATCAGTGACTCATCAACCATTTTCTAAATGACTATGTTTTCATTCCCTGGTTTCCTTCACAGTGCGATATTAGAGAAGATTAAATGCAGCCCCTAGCTGCCTCCCTCTGCTTTTCTGTGTCTTGTTTTAGAGATGTTAATGCCCCCAAAAATAGAAGCATTTCGTTGAATACCAATCATTTAGCGACAAGTGAAAACACACACACACAGTCATGTTAGGGAAAGGTTTGTATGACTTCCAGGAGGAGGATGGGTAAAAAGAAAATAAAGTGGCATCTTGGACTATGATGGCAAATGTGGTATCTCATCTGGACCTCATTCCCTGCCCCTCACTGGACTCCTAGATTTCCAGGCTTGGCGCCTTTATTAAGGAGCTACCTACACTTTGTATAGTCACTTTCTACTCCTTACTATTGTCTTACTGCCAAATCGTTGTTTTCTTTTCTAGGGTTTTCTCTTCCTACTCCTGCTCCCAGACATCACTGTTTCCAAAATGAGGTTTGCCTTTTGTCCCAGGGGAAAAGAGAGGGTTTGGATGGTGAACATAAACTCATCACCATTTCTGGGCTAGTTATACTTCACTTATCCTGCTGCTGATGGGCCTGTGGTCTTATCTTCTTGACCAAAAAGAAGAAAGAAAAAAGGAAAGAAAAGAAAAAGAAACCCAATAACCCAATCCCAATCCTTAGATGTCCCTCCTCTACTGTGCCAGGGATCTTCTATTTGTTCTTCTCCACCTTGCTCTGTGGCCTATGAGCTTTATTTACATGGATTACATCAACAGAATTCTCTAATCCACAGGCTTCCAGATGAGTTTGAACTGGGGAGAGTATCAGAAGTAGATATGGTGGGTCGGGGGTGGGAGGACAGTGAGATTTAGGTATTTATTCTGCTCAGTTCCATCTTTGGGCTGATACTGTCCCATGCCCTAAGGTCACTGCTTCTTTCAAGAAAACCTGCCTACATTACTCTCTCCTTCTGGTAAGCACCCTTCCTTTGGGCCTAGGGGTGGTAACAGCTCTGCTGCTAAGTCCTGAGTCCCTGCATTGTGCCCACTTGCTGCCATTGTGTAATTAGTCCCTCAGTAAAAGAACACTAACATAGCACATGTGTACATGCGTAACAAACCTGCACATTGTGCACATGTACCCTAGAACTTAAAGTATAATAAAAAAATTAAATAAGTAAATAAGTACAATAAAAAAGCAGAGTTCATTATTCGTTTACAGCTTTTCCAAGAAAGCCTTATTGAAATATAATTGCTATTCAATAAGGTGCACATATATAAGAAATTAATTGTACACTTATATGTGTACACTCATGAAATCATAATCACAATCAGAATAAAGAATATATCCTTAAAAAAAAAAAAAGAATGCTCTTCAGATCATTCATTGGTTTCCTGTTAAGATCCCAACTGGTCCTATCTTCACCTGTTCTCCGTCCCCATCCTGCCTTGTCATCCTACTTTGCTCTGATTTTTCTCTCACTTCCTGCAGCATCTTCTGGCCTCCTTAGGCCTCTAGCATGAAGCACAGCGAGCCTTCTGAGGCATCTCCTGACCCTTAGAGAAACAACATCAAAGGGGCACAGTGGCAGGGATGAGCCTTTCTGGAGCAAGAAGTACAGCCTCTCAGAAATCTTCAGACTTATGATCTCAACGTGTTGTGCATGAACTTCAGTTGCTGGAGTTAAAGGATGAGGATTGATTTGCAGCTGGTCTCCCTTGACTACAGCAGTGATTGAAAAGAAAAATGGAGCTGGATTTTTTATCATGGCTCAAGCCCTCCACATTACAATATACTTGTCCTGAGCCTGTAGGACTTCTTCGTCTGTGAATCATTCCCAGATCATCTAAGGCCACAGTAAGCTATACAGCAACTGCATCTCAATAATCATAATAATCATAATTATAATAATCATAATGGTTACCAATTACTGAATGCCAACTCCAAACCAGGCGCTCTGCCTGGTGTTTTGCCTCAGTAAACCAAATGGAAGTTTCCATCTCACTCTTAAGGGCTGGCTTCCGCACGGTATTTGAGAAAAGGTCACATTGAATCCCGATCCATTCCCAAGTTGTCCACTGGTGTCTCTTGGATTCCCTGAGTCACATGTTACTTCCGGCTCCAACAGGGGGCACAAAGAACTTCACTGTGGGTGGAGGTCTGGAGCCCTAAGAAGGCCTGCACTTTGGTATGTCTGGGAGTTTTGCGGTGTGGGGGTGGAGTGGGGTGTAGTGATGATTGCTGGGTCCCAGCTCTCACTTTCCTTTCCGACACAACCAGACTGTGATGCGGGTCTGTCAGTCTGTGAGGAAGGTTTGAGTAACATCAAAGGGAAAACCACCTGTGAAGGGAAGGATGAAAAATCGCAGGACCCTTTGAGGTGTTTAGCTGTCACAGGGGAACTCTTAGAAGCACACCCCAGTTCATGCCCTGGCCCTGGCTCTTCGCCTCCACCTCAAGTCAGCTCTCTCTGTGGAAGTCCTTCCTTCTTCCACCTCTGCCTCTCCCCTTTTGGAAATGTTCATCCACTAGGACCATTCTCACCCCCAGGATGCATCCCTCTTCCCCCAGCAGGACCCCTCCCCCAGTGTGAGTTAGTCAATGGGAGGACCTCTGCCCTGTCCCCTGGGTGGTATATATCTGTTCTCTCTCTCTCAAGACCTGCACACTAAGGTGAGGGACAGATGCATGTCTTTACTCTTCAGCTTGTCTGACAGTAGCTGTGGGCAGCGCTCTCTCTCTCTCTCTCTCTCTCTCTCACACACACACACACACATGCACACACACACACACACATACACCTGTAGAGATCACCCAAGGACAAATATTGATTCTCAGGGACAACATAGTCTATACCCAGATGGAGAAAGAATTCTTTCCCTAAGTGCTTCCACACTTTGCAAGGCCGCTCTTCTACGGTGAACTTGGTACCTCACATCATTATATGATCACAGTTGGTTTGTCTATTCATTTTTCCCTTTCAAGTTGTTCAGCCTTGGCTCTTTGAGAATGGACTCTTTAATGGCCACCCCTTTCTCTATGCAAAGACCCAGTCCAGGTGGAGAGATGGCCACCTATATGAGATATTGCATTTCTTAGTTAAGGTCCCTCCTCTGCCCGATAGAGTGGGTTTGGTTTCATTCCTCCGGTTCCATATATCTTGAGCTCTACACCCTCACAACTTCCTGGGGTGGCTGAGATTCTTTTCCCACATTCTTTACCCTAGTGAATGGCCCATCAATCTGGGTACCTAGGAATTGGCCTTTTCTCCTTTCATGCTCTAGCCCTTATGTCACATACATTACCATGTTCTGGTGATGTTAAGTCCTTGACTGTTTCTGGAACCTATCTGCCTCTTTCCATTCCTCCCACTTCCACCACTCCCACCACTGCTGGCATGGTGGCTGCCGGTCTGTTCATCCCGTCATCCTTCCCATTCTTTATCTGCCATTGCTGTTCACTTTTTCACTACTTGTATGTGGTCATGCCTCCCCCAAATAAATTGTAAGCCCATGAGGGCAGGAGTTTTGTCCATCTGGTTCACTTCTGTATCCCTTGTGCCTGGCACGTGCCTGGTAGGTAATAGGTGCTCAATACTTACTTGCTGGATGAATGAATAAATTGTTGAGTCCAATTCACTTATCTGAGAGGCTGGGAGATAAAGCCCCTAGCACTGTCTTGTATACAGGAAGCTGTCGAGGAATACCTGTTGGATAAATGAGTATTTCTTTTGCTCAAGGCCATGTAGCTAATTAGTGGCAGCATGTAAATCAAGTCTTCTTACTCCAGTTGATTCATATTCTTGGCTGTACGTTAGAAACACGTGGGGAGTTAAAAAAAATCCTGATGCCCAGGCTATACTCTAGACCAGTTAAAGTAGAACCTCTTGGTGGGGTCTAGGTGTAAATATTTCTTAAAGCTTGCCAGGTGGTTCTGATGTTCAGCCAAGGTTGAGAACTGTATTAAATCATGAAGTAGGGCCAAGGTAACCCCACACTCCTCATACTGCATCTAATAGAAAAAGTTTGAGAAAAATTAAAAACCTCACTGCGTGAATTGAACATTGAATTCCCATGCCCTCGAATGGTAGTAGCTTGTGGGAGAAAGAGAGCACATCATCATGTTGGGTTGGGGCCATACCCTGGTAAGAACCAACATGTGTTAATCTCCAAAAGTGAACCCTGAGGGCAGAGAAATTGTTTTGTAAGGTGGGTGTAGGCACTAGAAGAAAATAGGTAATAAGAATGTATTCGAGACTGGTTACTGGGAAGCTATTGCCTAATAATCCTCTTAGACCACAGAAGAGTAACTTCAGAGATTTGAGGTGGATTTTTGTTTGCGTCATTTAAAATGGGCAAACCTCCAGCTGTGTTTACCAAGGAAACCCTTTTAGGCAATGATGGGTAATAGGTTGGAGGAGTTGTTTTCTCCCAGGAAAAACATCATGTTGGATAGCAGTAGTACTTGGTGGTTCATATTATCCCAGAATCACCAAGCCCTTTGCTTGAGGCTTGTTTTCAGAACTGCCATATGTGAAGCTGGGAATTATGACTTGAAAGAGAAGTGAGAAAAGAAAGGATGGGTGACTTGCCCAAGGATTGCTTTAAGTCATTGAAATCACTGGGAGAGAATGCGGTTCTCAGAGTTCCCAATTTTGAGCCCCTGCTCCACCCTTGGGATGCTACCCTAACCACAGAGGGCCAATGTCATGCAATTAGAACTCCTTACAATGACAGTTTCTTAAATACATTACAGGGTTTCTTAAAATATGAGGGAACAGCAAAGTAAACCGCTGTGCAATAGCACAGAATTAGATTTTGTCTATTTGTAACATATATAATAAATAGATACTGACATTAACATATAAAGTACTTAGGTATTATAACTCAATACAATGTTTAATTAAAATACTATGTTTACGTGGCCAATACTTCTGTTTATGAAGAATTGCCCAGAGGGATTTTGCAGAGCTATGAAGATGCATGGACTAGCCTGTCAATTTGTTCTATGTTTTAGCCACTCAAGTGGCATACATAGGAAAACAAGACTAAGGAGGAAGAAAGGTTATACCGATTCCAGGACTTTACTAAGACGGAATCCTGTTTTGGGTGGAAAAACCAAGCCATAGTTATTGTAAAACTGATGGAATTGGCCCAGATGGAAACTCAATTTCAGTAGCTTTTCTTACCTCCCAAGTCTAACAGTTCTCTCATGTTACCTTCATTTTATACATTGCTTTATTCCTCTGGTGTGGACATAATCTGCAGTGTACATTTCATGTGTTTTAACATTAAAAACAATAAACCAGCATGCAAGAATTCAGCATGGATTAATGTTGAAAACAACAGTGGTTGGAAACATGCAACCTTGAAATCAGAAGGGTCATTTAGTTCCGTTCCTTCCCTCTAGGTATTTGAATGTTTAAACACCAAGATGTTGAGTTTGGAGACAGGTCATTGTAAAAGATCTCTAGGACTAGAGAGTCCATAAACTCAATTCAGGGTTTCTACAGTTAAGAGATTTGTATCATTGGTTTATTTCATATCTTATCACATTTTTTCCCCTGGGTTAAGCCAAATTCTTCTTGTTTAGAAAAAATCACAGTATAAGAAGACAGGTCCTAGGGCAGAGGAAGGTTTCATAGGCTATGGGACACTAACAAGGTAGTCTTTGGCCAAAAGTGGTCACCTTAGGGCTGTGCAATGAAACAGTAGGGAAGAGTGGGGCAATGTTCTACTTTTGAATACTTACGAACTATTATCTAATTATCTACTAATATGATAAAAGATTAAGTTCCCAAAGCATGCTACAGCTGCAAATTGAGCTCATGGCAGAACAATCATACTTACTCAGATCATTCCTCCCACAGCTATCTCAGCATTTCCATTTTATGGACGCTTGAATCCCTTTGAAAGTAATGCCATCTTTCCAGTTCCTTAAAATATTAAAAGATCATTTTCTTCTTTTTGTAGGGTAAATAATTTAAAAACCCAGTTTTAATCAAATATTGTTTAATTTTAGGTTAATAGTGATTAAACAAGTAATTAAAACTTACTAGGAAACACACTCAATGTAATTTTTTACTACTATTCATAATCTATAAAGACAAATTTTAATATTTTCCTATTTAAAAAATGACATTATTTATTGGCCTTAAATTGCTTATCTAATAAAAACTAGACTGTCAACAAGTTAAATCGACATATTATTTTGTATGTGGTTCTGGGACTGACTGTACATCAAAATTCAGAAGAAATTTAAATCTATGTTCAGATATCAAAATAGACAAAAACTATTTTCATGACATGATGCTAATAATTTATATTGTACTTTTTATATATGACATATATGAAGGTTTTAAAAATGATAATGTAGGATAAAAGGTTTTTCTTTGGTTATTATTATACTTTAAGTTCTAGGGTACATGCGCACAACGTGCAGGTTTCTTACATATGTATACTTGGGCCATGTTGGTGTGCTGCACCCATCAACTTGTCAGCACCCATCAACTCATCATTTACATCAGGTATAACTCCCAATGCAATCCCTCCCTCCTCCCCCCTCCCCATAATAGGCCCCGGTATATGATGTTCCCCTTCCCGAGTCCAAGTGATCTCATTGTTCAATTCCCACCTATGAGTGAGAACATGTGGTGTTTGGTTTTCTGTTCTTGCAATAGTTTGCTGAGAATGATGGTTTCCAGCTGCATCCATGTCCCTACAAAGGACATGAACTCATCCTTTTTTATGGCTGTATAGTCTATTTTATCAGAGACTAGGATTGCAACCCCTGCTTTTTTTTGTTCTCCATTTGCTTGGTAGATCTTCCTCCATCCCTTTATTTTGAGCCTATGTGTGTCTCTGCATGTGAGATGGGTCTTCTGAATACAGCAAACTGATGGGTCTTGACTCTTTATCCAATTTGCCAGTCTATGTCTTTTAATTGGACCATTTAGTCCATTTACATTTAAGGTTAATATTGTTATGTGTGAACTTGATCCTGTCATTATGATATTAGCTGGTTATTTGCTCGTTAGTTGATGCAGTTTCTTCCTAGCCTCGATGGTCTTTACATTTTGGCATGTTTTTGCAATGGCTGGTACCTGTTGTTCCTTTCCATGTTTAGTGCTTCCTTCAGGGTCTCTTGTAAGGCAGGCCTGGTGGTGACAAAATCTCTAAGCATTTGCTTGTCTGTAAAGGATTTTATTTCGCCTTCACTGATGAAACTTAGTTTGGCTGGATATGAAATTCTGGGTTGAAAATTCTTTTATTTAAGAATGTTGAATATTGACCCCCACTCTCTTCTGGCTTGGAGAGTTTCTGCCGAGAGATCTGCTGTGAGTCTGATGGGCTTCCCTTTGTGGGTAACCCGACCTTTCTCTCTGGCTGCCCTTAACAGTTTTTCCTTCATTTCAACTTTCGTGAATCTGACAATTGTGTGTCTTGGAGTTGCTCTTCTCGAGGAGTATCTTTGTGGCGTTCTTTGTATTTCCTGAATATGAATGTTGGCCTGCCTTACTAGGTTGGGGAAGTTCTCCTGGATGATATCCTGCAGAGTGTTTTCCAACTTGGTTCCATTTTCCCCCTCACTTTCAGGCACCCCAATCAGAAGTAGATTTGGTCTTTTCACGTAATCCCATACTTCTTGAAGGCTTTGTTCATTTCTTTTTCCTCTTTTTTCTTTAGACTTCTCTTCTCACTTCATTTCATTCATTTGATCCTCAATCGCTGATAGTCTTTCTTGCAGTTGATTGAGTCGGTTACTGAAGCTTGTGCATTTGTCACGTATTTCTCATGTCATGGTTTTTATCTCTGTCAGTTCGTTTATGGCCTTCTCTGCATTGATTATTCTAGTTATCCATTCTTCCATTCTTTTTTTCAAGATTTTTAGTTTTTTTTCGCTGGGTACGTAATTCCTCCTTTAGCTCTGAGAAGTTTGATGGACTGAAGCCTTCTTCTCTCAACTCGTCAAAGTCATTCTCCATCTAGCTTTGATCCGTTGCTGGTGATGAGCTGCGTTCCTTTGGAGGGGGAGATGTGCTCTTATTTTTTGAATTTCCAGCTTTTCTGCCCTGCTTTTCCCCCATCTTTGTGGTTTTATCTGCCTTTGGTCTTTGATGATGGTGACGTAGTGATGGGGTTTTGGTGTGGGTGTCTTTCCTGTTTGTTAGTTTTCCTTCTAACAGTCAGGACCCTCAGCCGTAGGTCTGTTGGGGAGTGCTTGAGGTCCACTCCAGACCCTGTTTGCCTGGGTATCAGCAGCAGAGGCTGCAGAAGATAGAATACTGCTGAACAGCGAGTGTACCTGTCTGATTCTTGCTTTGGAAGCTTCCTCTCAGGGGTGTACCCCGCCGTGTGAGATGTGGGGTGTCGGTCTGCCCCTAGTGGGGCATGTCTCCCAGTTAGGCTACTCAGGGGTCAGGGACCCACTTGAGCAGGCAGTCTGTCCGTTCTCAGATCTCAACCTCCATGTTGGGAGATCCACTGCTCTCTTCAAAGCTGTCAGACAGGGTTGTTTGCATCTGCAGTGGTTTCTGCTGCTTTTTGTTTAGCTGTGCCCTGTCCCCAAAGGTGGAGTCTACAGAGACAGGCAGGCCTTCTTGAGCTGCTGTGGGCTCCACCCAGTTCGAGCTTCCCAGTGGCTTTGTTTACCTACTTAAGCCTCAGCAATGGTGGGCGCCCCTCCCCCAGCCTCGCTGCTGCCTTGCAGTTAAATCACAGACTGCTGTGCTAGCAATGAGGGAGGCTCTGTGGGAGTGGGACCCTCCCAGCCAGGTGCGGGATATAATCTCCTGGTGTGCCGTTTTCTAAGACCCTTGGTAAAGTGCAGTATTGGGGTGGGAGTTACTCGATTTTCCAGGTGTTGTGTGTCTCAGTTCCCCTGGCTAGGAAAGGGGATTCCCTTCCCCCTTGTGCTTCCCAGGTGAGGCGATGCCTCGCCCGGCTTCGGCTCTCACTGTTTGGGCTGCAGCCGCTGACCAGCACTGATTGTCTGGCACTCCCCAGTGAGATGAACCCAGTACCTCAGTGAAAATGCAGAAATCACCGGTCTTCTGTGTCGCTCGCGCTGGGAGCTGGAGACTGGAGCTGTTCCTATTCGGCCATCTTGCTCCGCCCTCCAGGATAAAAGTTTTAATGCTATTTTCTATGAGCATAACAAATCACAGTGTGAAGTTTTTATTTAATGCAAATGCAAAATGGTAAAATTATCAGTATACTTTCTAAATTTAACATTAATTATTGAGGTACCAGAAACATCCTGATGAGTACATAAGATTTTGATCAGTTGAATACTGATCTAGAGGAGATTATCATAATTATTCTAGTTTTTATGCTTCACATTAACTTGTGCCTCAATATTAAGAACTCTTATGCATCTTATCTTATGTACTGGCCAATTGAGGGTCAAATTATGATTAGCAGTTAAAATTATTAGTATGTTACACTGGTCAGAACCAACATGGTAGCTAGCTATGTCTAGTTGGATGATGATATATTGTGTGAGTTATAAGCAAGCCCCTCTAATTTCTACTAACCTTAATTAAAATGGGAACATTTTCTGGTGGTTTGTTCCAAAGGAGAAATGCAACAAATTCTATTCCTTATTAATTAAAGAAAAATGGCAACAGACACTGCCTTAGATCAGGATCCCAGGAGCAGAACCTGAGGTGGGGAATTTTCAGTGCAGATAATTTAGTAAGAGAATGCTCCCAGGAGAAACCTGTGAAGTGTGAAGGAAGCAGAGGTGGCAGGGGAAGGATCTAAGCAAAGATGTGGATTCAGGAGAAGGCCAGCCTCAGCCTGATGCCATAGAGAGTGTTGGAATGTGAGTTTTTGTGAGGGTTTGTTTTGCACCCTACCATTGAGTCGTTGGCCATGGGCTTCCCTTCTTGGGGGATATAATCTTCCAGGTGGGACCCTGTGATATACAGGAAATCCTCCAGAGCAGGGTGCACCTGTGAGCAGTTAACATCCACAGCCATGGGGGCTGGGTGTGCTGGCTGGGTGAAGGGAATCTGGAAGGGGAATCAACCATCATCTGCTACAGACATAATTTCTTTTATTATTTTAAGTATATAAACCCAGTAGAAGCAGCTCCTGAATACATAAACTGTTTGTTGTGGAACAAATGAATGTTTAATATTGTGTGCCTGTCTCTCGCTAATTGTCTCTCCCTAATTGGAAGTTAAGCTCCATAAGGGCAGGTCTTGTTCTCATTAGTTTGCAGATGATTCCTTGGTTCCTAGAATAGTCACAGACACATAGTAGGTATTTGTTGAATAACATCTATGGAGTGAATGAGTGAGACAGATCCAGAACTCTCATCTCCTGAATTTTGTAGAATTGCTTTGTAGGGAATTGGTACTCCTGCGAGTCAGAACCACATCTGACTGCTTGTACAGTGGCTGACCCAAATAGGGACATTTTTTCTCACAAATACAAGAAATCTGGAGTGGGACAAATCCAGGTATGGGAGGACACTTGGCTTTATTGTTTATAATCCAGGAGCCTTCTTTCCTTTGGCTTTACCATCCTTTGCATGTGACTTTTATCCTCATGTATGACACAGTCACAGGATGGTCCTTCCATCTCAGTCTGGATTCCATTCTGACGTGTGTGTGTGGGCAGGGGGGGAGGGGGGGAAGTGGGGACGGGGGAGATGAAAAGGGAAGGAGCAGGAAGCAGCAGCCCCTGTATCAGGAAAACAGAAACATTTCCAGAAATCTCTAGCAGATTTCCATGTGGATGTCCTTGTCCAGAACTGTGTCATCTGCCCAATCCTGAATGCAAGGGAGTCTGGGACTAGGAGCAGACTGGCTGGTGACATTGCCACACAGGACAAAATTGGGATGGTATTAGGAAGGAAGAAGGGGATAACGGGTGTCTGCCACTGTAGCAAAACTACACTAAGCCTATGGGTGTGTGAACACAAATACCCAATAGCAAAGAAGGCAACATTCAAATAAAAATGGAAAATAATTTTAAAAACTCAAAATCCCTTCTTTCCTCTTTTTCTGCTTTTCTATCTTTTTATTATGACTTTCTTAGCAACCAGAGGTGAAGTTGTCCCCAAAGTCAGTAGGCAGGAAATACTTTAAACATGTTTCAAAACAGATCAAAATGAAGCTGTAACTAAGGCACTTGCCTACAGCCTTTTTTTTCCAACAAAATTCTTGTACCACTGTTTATTTTCATCCTAGTGGCCTGGTATTCCATCTGTACACTAGTGAGTGTGTAGGATGGTCATCTTTTAAATTCTTTTTCTTTACAGTAGGAAATTCAGACTCTTGCAATGTTTCTGCTAGTGTTGTCGTTACTATAGGAGACTCCTAGCTGCTATCGTGCTTTATAGCGAGTCTTGGGTTTCTCCATGGAGAAGCTTTTATTATTTCCAGACTCTTATTGAACCCATTATGAGGCCATCGAGACAGGATGAGAAATAAAAATGACTACTTTGTGCACTGGGCTGTTATTCCTGGATCTTTACAATTGAAGTGGAGAAAGAAAACACCTCCGAAAAAATAATTTAAGAGGCATGGCTGGTTGGTTGTCTCAGATTTGATCCCAGGAGTCCTGTAGTTCATGCACAAATATGAAAAGGACCACATAAGTACATTTTAGTGACATTTTTTAGTTACAAATCTCCCGGTGAAAAATCACCTTTCCCATTAAGGTCATCTGGGTGCACAATTTAAGGGTTGGCCTTTCTATTAAAGTGCCTTTGCTCCAAGAGTTCTGAATTTCCATTTACAGAGGAGTTCTTTCTCTGAGTGGTTGATCATGCTGGGTTTGAAGTGGTGTGTTGGTATTTTTGTGCCTTTGTGTTCCCCATTCATAAAATTGGCTGTAATTTTGGTTGTATTGATGAGGAGGCACCGAGTCAAATATCCTGGCCCCAAGAGGGTAAGACACCATTTCTGCAAGTAGATTTGTTAGCTAAGTTCATCAGAAGGGTGTAACAGTTCCTTCCAAAGAATAAGACTCTCACCTAGTATTGCTAATTGGCCAGATATTGTTATCGTTGTTTGTTACAGCTTGTCTAATGCAATATCATATATTATTATCCAAGTGAGCTTCCTCTGGTGATGTTAACTTGTTATACACCCACATAAAATACGTTATTCTCTAGTTTTCTTATTAGATTTACTAACATGCCATTGTTGTACCATTAACATTTAACAGCCTAGGAAGAGGAAAGAACATGCTATATTATACAACTCTTGGCAAAGCCAACACTGATGTAGAGAAGTCATTAAGCTTCGGGAAGTTTTTACCTTCTTGTACCCAATTTCTTATCATTAATATACGGTTTGTATTCTCCCAGGCCCCCTGATTTTGTAAAGGAAATAGAAGGAGAGAAAGGGGGAGGGAAGCGAGGAAGAGACACAAATAAGACAGCCATTTCTAGTGCCTGCACTTACATCAGTGATTAATCAAACTAATGGGGAGTTCTAATTCGGTGCTTTGCTACCCTTAAACCCTGTAATTGCGGTGTCTCTGAACCCAAAGGAAACACGTTGTGCTCTGCATGCCCAGGCGCATAGCTTTTAAATCTTCATAACTCTGTAATTACTACAGTGCTTTCCTTCAAATTTGGCTCAATTTCACTTCCTTAATGAGCACCACAATCTTGATAAAGTTTGAAGTTTGCTGCCTCTGCTCTTCACAAGGACTCAACCCCAGACTGATAATGTGAGTTGTAGATTTTACTCCCTCAGGTTTCTCTCCAAAAGAGCTGATTTATTATAGGACCACCACAGTCAAAAGCACTTCCTCTGGGTCACGGCCAGCACTGGGTGTTTTCATCACAGAAGCGTGCTTGGGGAGGAAATTCTGAACAGTTAAAAAGTGGGGGGAGCTTATGAACCCCTGGAGAATGGTTGTTTAGCTTTATTAGCACCCTGTGCCCTAGAGACTGTGGTTCATCATACCTAATTGAAGACTTTTCTTCATAGGAAATATATTAAAAATCTTCCACTTCCTCTTTATAAACTGAGCCCTGCCAAAGAGTGAAAATTCTAAATCAGCTATTTTTTAAAAGAAAAAAAACCCACATAATTTCCACATTTTTTCTCCTACCCCTGGTTTTCAGGGTTTTTAAAAGACTTGTTGGGAAGGCCATTTAGTGATTATAGTCAAAAGTTCATTTTCTCTTGCAGCTGGTTGGAGGGTGTCTTAATTTTAGCCACTCTGTTTTGTTTTTAACCGTGTAGCGATGCTTTGTCTTGGCTTTGGTCTTTTGGTTTCTAACCTGTGAGAACCAGCGCGGAAGTTTGTGTTGTCTTTAGAATCGCTGCTCCAGTCTGTGTTCCCCCCAGACAGTGTTAATCGCTCTGGGATTCTGAATAGCACTTAATTCTTATCTCTATTATAGCTTGCCTGGCGTTGCACTACAATTATTTGTTTACGTGTCTGTCTTCCCACCCTTTGAGAGCAATGTTTATGTCTTCTTTCCTCTTATATCTCTGGCATCTCACAGAGGCCTGAGCACCCAATAGATGTTTGCACTCAGTAAACGGAAGCATCCGGTGAATGTTTGTTACATCACCAAAGGAACGAATAAGTGAATGAAACTCCATTGTTGTTTGCTATCGCCATCTGCTTTAATTCTGTCAGTTATTTTGAGTTACGTATTTGCAGTTCTGACTAAATCCAGATTTGGCATGTTTAAAATTATATTCAACTGTAAAATGTGAGGCTAGGATTTTTGAAGATTAGAAAGAAGTAAGAATTCCTCCCACAGGAAACAATATGAGTAATCAACAGTTCTCTGCACAGGAAGATAAAAAGGCTGGTTGGAATAGCCTTTGTATTCACAGTCTTTGGCATTTTGGGAAAACCATTTTAATAGCATTATTTTTTTCTGCTCATGTTTTGCTATCAATAAAATGCAGAGAGAAACTCCTGTCCTTCACACTTGATAGACTAAATGAAGATTTTTAAGGAAGAAAAGCACAAGCTGAAACAAGGGAAAACCTTCAGTGGTGGTATATAGTCTTTTTTCTCCCTCGAAACTATACACATGGTTGTTATCAATATATGTGTAAATATATTTATGTGTATGGTGGATTAATATTTTGAAGTATTAATAAATACGTTTCTCTCCCAGTGTTTCGTGGGAATACCTGCACACAAAGCCACATTCAAGGTTCCTGAACTGGAAGTTGGACCTTAGAGTTGCAAAAAGTAAGCTATGAAGGCTTATGGAAGAAAAGTAAGCTATGAAGGCTTCCACACATATGGAAGAATGCATGCTTCCTCATTCAAGATAGCATACAACCATGGGCTGTGAGCTTCCTCCCATGAGCCAGCAAAACTAAAGGAAAGAGGGATTTGGGGACTCTCAGAGCTCAGCAACTAACATTAAACTTGGGGAAACCTCTTGGAGAGCCTGACGATGGTGGCCTCCTGGTGTAGGGGAGAGAGGAGTGAGTAACAGCTTTCTGTGATCCTTCAGTCAGCTATGTGTATGAGCTCTTTTCATACGTTTTAAGGCTCTCTGAAGTTTATCCCTTATTTTTCCCTTAAGGTGTTGTTCTGTACTGTAACTTTATTCGTAAGTGCAGTTTAAGTGTAGGATAGCCATGAGCTCCAAAAAGTTTTCTGCTTCATTGTGAACCACATGACTCTCCAGCAATTTCCCAAGAATGACAACCTCACCCTCCTCCTCCACTCCTCACCACCCGGTTTCAAATCTGCTCTTCTTCCTTCACGAGATATTGTAACATTGCATTTTATGTACAAACTATATTTATTTACTTTCAAATTGTAGCCCTTCACTGATGTAAACTTGCTATATTTTTCTATCTGTGAAATGGTTTAAGTAACTTAGGTTGGGATGGAATGCTCATAATTTTTTCCAATAAAATTAATGGAAATATTTTTATTTAGCAGGATTTTACTTAGTGGCAGGGCTTTTTAGGAGTAGATTACATCGATTAAATGAGGACTGGTGCAATTAGGTGGAGGAAAAGACACTTCAGTCACTATAATTCAATGATTATGCTAACGTGCCCCATGTATCTCCTGGCATTTCTTAGCCAAAAGAAATATTTTCAAGTGTAAATAATGGTAGGATATTTGAATCAGAACATTTTTAGTGAGGAGTGTTTTAGGAATCTCTGCTTTGCAGCTTGTGAGGTTCTATAGGAAGCCTGACTAGGGTTCCGTGGAGGCATGAGGACAGCCAGGTTGAGGACAGTGGTGCCTCACGGCGCTCTCAATGCCAATCTTCGTTCAGCAAAGCCCTTCTTCCTTCTGTGCTGGAGCAGGCAAGAATGTAACTGTGGGGCGTGGTGACACAGACAGGATATTTCGTTCATTTTACAATGGCATACAGTTTATACTGACCAAACATTTGAATTTATGAGCAAATTGTGCTGGCCTGTGAGCTGCATGAATGACTGCTGGGAATTCGGCGATGGGGTCATTTAAAAATGCTTCCTAAAAAAAATAAAAAATAAAATAAAAATAAAAATAAATAAATAAAAAAAAATGCTTCCTTTTCCTTCTATTTTGGCTACAAGTGCCTGGTAAGTAAATATGTGTACATGAACAGTGGGGAGGCGGTGTGATTGGGAGAGATCAACACACACATAACAATCTGGTGTAACAATCAGGTGTAACAATCTGGCTTCAGAAAGCAACCTTGACTTCATCAGAACATTTTGTGGGAAAACTTGGAGTAAAATGTTACAATTCAGGATTTAAACAAGAAAGACATAGCTCCTGGGTATGCTGAAAACTCATCAGCTTAAAACCATTCACATATCCTATCAGGATTATATGTGTTACTACCCTTTTTAAAATTTCAGTATTTCAGTTCTAGGAAGCAGGAATAAAACCCAAAAATGTGTGTAGGGGTGTGTGTGTGTGTGTGTGTGTGTGTGTGTGTGTGTGTGTGTAATCCCCATGGGAGGGACTTGAGTTGGGAAAAGGGTAGGATGGGGCCAGCAGACTGTCTTGAAGCTGCCTTCCCAAAGCTAGCAGTTTTTATTTAAATGGTGTCACTAATGCATAACAATCGTTACATTTTCTAAAGATACCTTTATTCATATCTTACAGAGGACTGAGAAAACATCAACCAACCGTATCGATTAATATGATCATTTGTATTAGTTTTGTTTTTGGTGGCTTTGAAGGAGGGTGTCTTTCCCCCCAGATAAAACCAAAACCAAAACAAAACCGTAATGTGCTCTTGGAAAGGTCACTGGGGACCACCACTAAAGGAAGGGGAGGGGACAGCGAGAATGAAGGAGATCAAAAGCCAAAATTAAAGGTTTTTAAAATTTTAACCAAAGGGCTTTATTAGCACACAAGTCAGAGTCGAGGAGATTACAAAGAGGACACTCCTTTTTGCATCCTTGAACTGTGCTTTGAATCATTTTGAAATCTCGGCTTGAATCTGAGCTGATCACTTGGGGGCAGACACTAAGGTAGCTGGCCTGTTTTTTAGCTTACTTACCCCCTTGAACCTTTTCTCTCCTGAGCCTTTGCCCTTCCTTTCTGATCGCTTCTTTTGGGAGCCCTGGAAGGAACTTGCCAATAATCTGAAACTCCCTTTAGGAGTGAGAGTCCCACACCACTTATTCATTGCCCCTGTCAACGCTCAGCTGGGCCCACTCCACTGGCGCCCTTGCTATTAATAGGACAGTGCTAGGTAAGGGAGAGTGAGAGGCAGGGCAGCCTGTTGCCACAAGGCTTGCTAACCAGATGCCTTTAATACCCCTCATTGTTCTCCATGCTTCCATGTGTTTAGGGAGAAGTGTCTGGCTTGCCTACCCAGCAAAACTCATGTTCAGAATTTTGAACGTATTAAAAAGTCAAGCTCAATTTAAAAACAGCTAGCTCAATGCTTTTCAGATTTGTGAGATAAAAAACAAACCTTAAAAGACCTTGTTCCAAAATACTATTTTCTTTCATTTTTTATTTGGAAACAAAACCAAATTTAAAGTTGCAAGAAATGTACAATGAACCCCGATATGCCCTTAACCTAGACTATTTTGAACATTTTGCCGTATTTTGTTTCTCTCTCTTCATACATACACATCTTTATTATTATCATCATTCTTCTTGTTGTTGTTACTGAAACATTTATGTGTACTTTGCAGACATCATGGCCCTTTACCCCCAAAGCCTCAGCCTGGATCTTTTATGAAGAAGGATATGTCCTTGCCAAAAATTTGGGATCTTTTTTTTTTTTTTAGACTAAAACAAGGGTTTGTTGAAGCCTTTAAAACCAAAGTCTGGGCCAGTCCAAAGTGCTGACTATTGGAGCCTCCTCCCTCTCCCGCCTTTACAGGGAGGAGAGGAGACACCACCGCAGGTCTGGAGGACTTTATTGTTGCCATAAAACATATTTTTTCCATGTTCTCTTTAGAAACACGAAAAGAGGCTGCATTCCCAAGATCAGGCTTGTGGCTTTAAAATAAAAAATATTTTTACAGTATACTTTTTGGAGGCATGAAAGCACGTGTTTTATTAACATTTCCCAAACTCTTTTTACATTTTGGGCTGACGGCATACAGCCTGCAGCCTGCTGCAATCGAAAATGCATGCCTTTTAAGAAATTATACCTTTCAGTTAACTGAAGGGGAAAACTTTCCCTTCTGTAAATCATCATCTCTCTGATGGAGAACTTTAAAAATCCAGTGTATGATCAGCACAGTAGGGTGATGAGGAGGTAACGCCGTTTATCTCACCCAACGTGCAATGAGTTTTGTAAGCAGTTTTCTGGGATTTTGCTCATTGGTGGTTTGGGTCTCATTCATGATATTCTTTAGAGACCGTGCCCAAAGCAGGGGGCCACGTGATACCTGGGAAGGGGTATAAACAGCACTCTGGCTGCTCTGGCCACATGGAGACGCGCCTACGCCCTTCGCCCTCCCCAGTTGTCTCCTTGCGTTCATAGAGCCGGGGAATCTCCGAGGAGCAGCCCAGTTTTCCCTGTGAGAACCCAAAGGTCTTGTACAGAGCTGGAATTCGGCGAAAAACTTGCTCCAACACGCCAAATCTGCCGCATCCCCAATACCCCACCCTCTTCCCTGTGCACTTACTACCCACACCCTTACTCCCAACTTGAGGACTCCCCGCCCCCACCAAGCTGACAGTCTCAATTCCAACCCCTTGAATGTGAGGAAGTGTCTTTGCGCCTGAAAGCGCCCAGCACGGCGAGGCCACCAGTGACTCCCAGCGGCCGCACAGGGCGCTGCGCCCCCCTCGCCCCGGCCTCCCCCACCCTGCGTCCGCCCCGTCACCCCCGCGCGGCCTCCTGCGCCCGGGCTGGAGGCAGATTCCTCTCTCCGGGTTTTCAGAGCGCCTTTCCGAAACCTCCTCCCCGCCCAGCCAGGGAGAGAGATCCCGGGCGCAATCGCTCCCCGGAGCGGCCGAAGGGCGCGCGGGGAGAGGCCTGCGCCGGGGTACTTTCAAACTGAGGCGCGCGCACACACTCACACCCACCCACCCACCCACTCACCCACACACACACAGACACACGCACGCCCATTTATATAGGCGGCGGCGACGGCAGTGGCCGGGGTGGCGACGGCGAGCACAGAAACGATGGAGCTGAGCCAGTCGACCCCGGTTGGAAGCAAGTGAGAAGACACCAGGCGCACCCCTAAATTTCTGTGCGGGGCGCTTGTCATCCTCCCCAGGGAACGGTACACCCAAAGGAGGACTGGGTGGACTGATTTGCTAGGGAGAGGGCGGGGAAGAGGAGGCCAGGTGAGCAGAGGAGCCCCCTGCGTATCCGGACTGCCAGATCGCGCCTTTGCCGGACTCCTGCCCCCTTCCTGCTCAGGTGGGCGCGCCCGGTCTCCGGCTCACAGGGGCGCTCGGAGGAGACCAGAAAGTCGCCGCCTGGCTGCGCGGGATGCCTTTCGCCAAGCGGATCGTGGAGCCGCAATGGCTGTGCAGGCAGCGGCGCCCTGCTCCTGGCCCAGCGGTGGACGCGAGTGGAGGCAGCGCTGAGCCGCCGCCGCCCCTGCAGCCGCCTGGCCGGAGGGATCTGGACGAGGTCGAGGCGCCAGGGCCAGAGGAGCCAGCCCGCGCGGTCCCCGCACCTCCAGGGCTGCCACCGCCGCCGCCGCCACTGCCCGCGCCGGCCGACCAGGCTCAGCCGCCGCACGGAGAGGCGTCCGTCGCTGGCGAGGAGAGCACGGCGGGGATCCCGGAGGCGGCGCCCACAGCTGGCGAGGCGTCCTCGGCGGCTGCGGCGGCCGCGGCCGTGCTGCTCATGCTGGACCTATGCGCGGTCAGCAACGCGGCTCTGGCCCGTGTCCTCCGGCAGCTCTCGGACGTGGCCCGGCACGCGTGCAGCCTCTTCCAGGAGCTCGAGAGCGACATCCAGCTCACCCACCGCCGCGTCTGGGCGCTGCAGGGCAAGCTCGGCGGTGTGCAGCGCGTCCTCAGCACGCTTGACCCTAAGCAGGAGGCAGTGCGTGAGTACCCGCGCCGTCCGCCCGCCAGGCTCTGGATTTCCGCGCCGCACCCTCGCGCCGTCCCCAGCAGCGGCAATCCCAGCCCCGCGGCGCCGCGCCCGTTACAGCTTGCACCTTACTACTCTCGCCTTTCCACCCTTACCATCCCCCTGGGACCCACCCCAATCCTCCTGGTGCTGAGTGGCTGGGCTGGACCCCGATTCAGTGATGCAGACGTGGACGGTGGAAAGTTAAAAGGGCGACCTCTGAAGTCGCAGGCAGCGTGGGCTGAGAGGGAGCAGAAAGGGAGCGTTCATGGGAGCACAGGAGGCAGAGAGGGTCTGTCCTTCACCTCCCGGGCTCGCCTTTCACATCCTTCACGGGGAGGCAGCGAGGAGGGTTGCAACTCCTGTGGTTTCCAGAAGCCCAGCCCTGAGCCCTATAGCCCACCCCATGCATGTTTGGGGTTGGGGTTCCAGGAGTAGCGAGTGTTCTTTTGAGACTGCTGCAGCACCGCGGCTGTTTCGTCACTCGCTGTGACCTCAGGTGCTGCCCCTAGCTCCGAACTTGTGCCTTGCCCTCGTGTGAGACGTAGCGTGGCGCTGCTCGCCTCCTAGAGTGAACTCCGTAGTGCTTCTGCCGAAAACCCTTGTGGCCCGGAGGGGCCGCGGGGAGGGTCAGGGAGAGATGAGGGTGGGAGTGTCAGGCAGGGGCCCCAGGGAGATCGAGGAGACCCCTGGGCATCTTTTCTACCCTGAACAGCCCAGGGTTCCTACTAAATGGCTCTGTGCCATCTGCCCCCAGAGGATCCCACAGGCTGTCTTCCTCTGCCCCGGTGCACTGTCGCCCAAATCTATTAGCACGTGGACTTAGTCTAGCACTTAACTAGTCTGCCAGGCGGGCTGCAGGGAGACGACGAGGAAGGAAGTCTGGGAGACCCCTGGGCATCTTTGCTGTCCGCTGACTTCCCTCTTACGACACCCAAGGGCTCCCAATAAATAGTCATTCTATGTCATCTCCCTTCCGAGGGCAGTCCCCTTGGCTCACGATCGCCCAAATCTGGCGACGGCAGAATCATTTAGGAACGACCCAGGAGGTAGACAGGGGCGCTGGGTTGGCGCGACGGTCCTTTGGCGCCTAGTCAGGCTGCGACGCTCGCGGCGAAGGTGATGTCAGCGGCTCTGACTTACGTAAGAAGCTTTCTTGGTTGCTGCAGCAGCTGCGCCGGTGCGCAGTGGCCTAGGAGCGCGAGGGGCGGAGGCGCTTTGGAGGCATCCTTCCCTGGGGATTTCCGGGCACCTCTGCCCCACAGTCCAGCCCAGTCTCCTAGCGGTCCCTGCCCGCCCGCGTGTTCTCTCCCTCTCCCCCTCCTCCTCCGAAAAACCCTTTGAACCCCGCCCCGGGAATTCACTGCTTTTCTGCAATAACAATAATAATAAGCGTAATGAATAAATGATGTGCTCGATCGTTTTTCGCAGCTATAAAAGACCCGGAGTTGGGTTAATGACTGGTTGTTTAAAAGGGCAATTCCGGGGATGAGTTCTGGAAAGAATTAGGACTGCCGTAAGCCAAGTCGTATTTTACTTTTGGGACTTGAAATGAGCGCTTTAATCCTGCCTCCTTTTTACCCCAAACCACACAGCGGGGACAGGCCCTTCACTTTCAACAGCGCAGATATCTTGGGAGTGCGGTTGTGGGGAGTGGTGACTTCACTTCAAAAGAACTGGAGGGAAGTTTTGCAGACTGTTGAGTGGTGCATACATTTCCCGGGGTGTGTGTGTGTGTGTCTGTGTGTGTGTATGTGTGTGTGTGACACACTTCTCCTTAAGTTAGATTTCACGCCAGTGAAACTCACTGCCAGAGCAGAACGTGCCCACTTCTTTCTCTCTTTAAATGCAGCAGTGGGCATTTATGTACCTGGAATGTATCACAGTTCTTTCAAGTCCTTTTAACTGTCGGTGGTACAAACTCATAGTTAATAGAGATAAGAGAGGATCTTGAGTGTGTGCATATAGTTGGTGAATATATACTCTACACATATTTGTACATGAGTAATAAAGACGGGACTAATTTCTGCCTGGGATAGATTTAAAATCTCCTATTATTTTAAATTTTATTTTCTAAAATGCTATCTCCACACTTTATGTCCAGATCTCTCTCTTCTTTTGTCCATTTAAATTCGGGATGACATTGTTCTTGTTTGATGTTATAAAAGGTATTACCTTTGGGAGAAACAGCACACTATTATGTATCTTGGTTTAGGTTTCCTAGAATGCAGAGCCTGAGACAAGGATTTCGATGCAATTAATTTATTTGGGAAGGGTTCCCTGGAAGCACAGAGAGCACGTAGGGAAGTGAGATGGGGAAGGGAGGAAAGAGGAAAGCCAGTACACCATGTAAGCGGGTTAGCCCTGTGGGCAACTGGGGTTCAATCCAGCTGGCGACCCTCTGAGCACACACCTCGAACATGTTCCACTAACGATTAAGGAAGCTGGAGTATTTATGCACCAACTTCTTCTCACAGATGGAAGGTAGCACCTGGAGCATGAACTCCATGGCTTCTGGGTCTTGCCCCACATGTAGTCCCAGCATGCTCCCAAGGCCAGGTAGAGAGATGCAAAAAGCCTATGATGTGCACAGGAATGTTGACAGAGGTCCTCTGGGGAGGGCAAAGTAGCTGTGGGTAGGGCACCAGTGGCATCAGCTGCATTATGCATCTATCTCCCTTTAGTATTGCTCAGGCCTAGGGGAGTTTGAAAGGGAGAGGAAGCCTAAAAGTAAACCTTGCTCTTTTTCCTCTTCCTTTGAGGGTGCCTTCACACCCCCTGTATATCCTTGTCACCTGATCACCATTCCCCTGTGCAATCTGCTTGCTATTTCATCCTTGGACAGCTGCTTCCTGTTGCCCTGAGACAGGCTAGGGGTCTTCTTGCAGGGGCAACATAATCTGATGTACACTTTGGAAGAGTCACTCTGGAAGCAAGCCTGGCGGCTAGTAAACCAGTTAGACACTGTGACTGGTGATGGTGGCTAGGACCAGGGAGGTAGCTGTAGAGACTGTGAGAAGTGGTTAGATTCTGAATTCATTTTGGAAATAGGATTGCCAGGACTTACTAATTTGATTGGGTACAGGGTGTGAGAAAAAAATTAATTAAGGATGACTCCTAGTTTGTTGTTTTTGCATGAAAAGCTTAAATAACTTGTAGAATGTGGCCGGGTGTGGTGGCTCACACCTGTAATCCCAGCACTTTGGAAGACCAAGGTGGGCAGATCACCTGAGGTCAGGAGTTCGAGACCAGCCTGGCTAACATGGTGAAACCCCATCTCTACTAAAAATACAAAAATTATCCAGGTGTGGTGGCAGGCATCTGTAATCCCAGCTACTTGGGAGGCTGAGGCAGGAGAAATGCTTGGACCGGGAGGTGGAGGTTGCAGTGAGCCAAGATTGCGCCATTGCACTCCAGTCTGGGCAACAAGAGCGAGACTTCGTCTCAAAAAACAAAAAAATAATAACTTGTAGAATGTATTACCGTTTGTAGAATTGGGGAAGGCTAGAGGGAGAGTGGATATTTTCTTGTGGAGGGAATGGAATCAATAGTTTTATATTTGAGCCATGTTAAGTTTGAGATACCTGATGTGTCTTACACAATTACATGTGTGAGTTGAGAGGTCCAGGCTGGAGATGTGAATGTGAGACCTAAGAGTGGAGACAGCATGTGAAGCCTTGGAGCTAGACACAGTGGAGATAGTAAAGAAATGGAGGCCAGGACTTAGCCCAGGGCAGTCCAACTTTGAAAACTTCACAGGGGAGGAGAAAGGCTGAGAAAGGACAGCTGGAAAGCTAGAAGGAAAATCAGAAGAGTGTGGTATGGTGCAAGCCAGGAGGTGTTTCCAGAACTGGGGAGAAGTCAACTTGGTCAAGTGCTTCTGAGAGGAAGATAAGCACTGAGAAGAGGCTATTAAGTTTGGCTACCTGTAATTAATTAGTGGCCTTGAGAGGTGCCATTTCATTGGAGGGGTGGAGAAGAAGGCCAAACCAAAAGGGTTGGAGAAACAATAGGAGAGGTGGAGAGGAAATAGCAACTACAGACAGCTTTTTTTTTTTCACTCTGTCGCCCAGACTGGGTGCAGTGACTTAATCATAACTCACTGCAGCCTTGACCTCTCCAGGTTCCCATCTCAGCCCCCCAAGTAGCTGGGACTACAGGTGTGCACCACTACGCTAGGCTAATTTTGGTATTTTTCATAGAGACAGGGTTTTGCCATGTTGCCCAGGGTGGTCTCGAACTCTTGGGCTGAAGCAGTCCTCCCGCCTCCCAAAGTGCTGGAATTACAGGTGTGAGCCACTGCACCCAGCCCTACAGACAACTCTTGTAAGGAGTTTGGCTCTGAAGGGGAGTGGAGAAATGGAGCAGTGGCTGGAAGGGAATACAGTATCAAGGAAAAATGTCTTAAAAGGTATTGATATCTTGGGCATGTTTGGATTCCAAGAGAAGGGTGAATTGATGATCCTGGCGGAGAGAACTGAATGATTATGGATATCACTGAGAAGCTGAGAGGGGATGAGATGAGAGACTATTTCATCCATGGCCCCTGGAGGGAAGCCGAAGGATACGAGCAGGGAGGCAGGTGGGCTGGTGAACTGCTGGTGGTGGGATGGGGTGTTCTTCTACAAGGGGATCTATTTTGTCTGTGAAGTATGGGGTGAGGTCATTAGCTGAGAGTGTTGGCAATGTGAAGAGAGAAGAGAGGGTGTTAATAAGTTGTCTCGGAGAGGGAACGTGAAGGCATTAAGGAACTGTATTGGGATGATATCGCTGTGTTGAGAGCCTTCTGAGACTGATGGTCATCAATTTGAAGAGTCCAACTTCTCCGTCACTGAAACCTGAGACTTTGGAAGCACTTCCTGGGCTTCAACTCCAGTATGTTCATCCTTAGATGTTTTAATGTTGTTGGCATTTTGGTTGCTGTTGATTTATTTAGTTACTGAGTTTTAAAATAAATTTTATATTAAAGTTTAACATTCCCACAGAAAAGTACACAGACCATAAGTGTTTGGCTTGGTTGATTTTCACAAAGTGAACAGCTCATGTAAACACCACCCAGATCAAGAAATGTTACTGCACCTGAAACATCCTCCCCTCCCTTCAAGCCACCTCCAGTCAATATCCCCCTTCCTAAAAGTAACAACTCTCCCAATTTCTACGCTTATCAATTAGATGTTCTTGTTCTTGAAGTTTATATAAGTGAAATCATATATACTTCTTTCTAGCATTATTAACTTAACATTATGTATGTAAGATTCTTTCATCTTATTGCATATATAGCCGATTGTTCATTCTCATTGCTGAATAAATTTCCATTGTGTGTACATACCACAATTTCTTGATCCATTCTCCTGATGACGGACATTTGGGTTGTTTCCATTTGGGAGCTATTGCATGAACAATTTTTTCTACGTGCTTCTTGATGAGCTTATGTATACACAGTTATTTGGTATGTATCTAAAAGAAGAATTGCTAGATCAAAGGGGATGATTTGTTTGGCTGAACAGTTTTCTACACTGGTTGTACCAATTTATAATCCTGGAAGTATATGCAAGTTCTGGTTGCTTTACATCCTCACTGATATTGGTATTGATGTTTAAATTGTAGCCACTTTGGTGGATGTGTAATGAAATCTCATACTGGTTTTGATTTGCATTTCTCTAATGGCTTGTGAGACTGAACACCATTTTATATAATTTTTAACTACCTAGATATTCTTCCTTGTGGATTACTTCTTCAAGATGTTTGCTCATTTTTATTTCTCTTTTCTCTCTCTTTTTTTAACTTTTATTTTAGGTTCAGGGGTACATGTGCAGGCTTGATATATAAGTAAATCATGTGTTGTAGCGGTTTGGTGTACAAATTATTTCATTGCCCAAGTAATTGCTCATTTTTCAATAAGGTTCTTTGCACCTTTTCTTACTGTCTTACAGATGTCTTTTATGTATTTTGAATATGAGTCATTTGTCAGCTGTATGTATTTCCAATACCTTCTCTTACTCTGTGGTTTGCCTTTTCACTCTCTTAGTGTTATATTTTGAGGGCAGAAGTTCTTATTTTTGTATAGTCCAGTTTATCAATCCTTTTCTTTATGGTTAGTGTGTTTTTGTGTTATCTTCTGTTTGTTCTTAAACAAATTCTTCACCAACCTCGAGGTCATGAAGATATCTCAAAAGTTCCAGAAAGTTTTCTTTTGCCTTTGTCATTTAGATCCATGTTTCATATGGAATTGATATTTGCAAATGGTGTGAGGTAGGGCTCAAGATTACTTTTTTCCCAAATATGGATGCACAATTGGCCTACTGCCACTTATTGAAAAGACCATCATTTCCCCATTGTACTGCAGTGACACTTCAGTCACCTCCCCCACCTATGAACTTTTCTAGAACTCTGTGCTCACCTTTATCTTAGCTTTTTTCATTCTGTACAGCAGACACGGTTGGTGCCCTGTCTATATTCCTTTGGCTGTCATCTCTCATGCTGAAGGCTACTTACTGCAAACTCCTGTAACTCTGCCTGGAACTTTTGTTTTGTACTGGGTTATGGACCATGCTTGGCCTTGCATGTAGGGAAGGCCAGAAGTGCCAGCAGGTTAATGCCTGAGAAGCAGCACTCAACCAAATATGGAGAGGAAGTTGATGGATGAATGCACCAGTGCCATTACTCCTTGGATAGGAGAACTCTGTAGCATTTTCTCCACCATTTCTCAGAATCCTCCAGTAGGACTGAGCTCCAGTTACCCATAGTGATGACTTATTTGATGACACATCCTATCTTTGCTGTCTTCATTTCTCCATCTCACTTCTTCACGCACCTATGGGTGTTTCTGGAGTCACCTCCCACATAAACTACTTGCACTCAAACCTGTACTTGCAGTCATAGGGTCTACTTATGGGGGAACTGCAACCAAGACAATCTATTTAATCTTTAAACTGTGAAGGCAAAGACCTAGGGCTGGGGGTATAGTAGAGATGATGTTTCTCACTCTTTTTCCTTAAACTATTTAGCCCAGGATTATTATATTAGCCACACCCCCAGCCCCTGCCAGAACACTCTATGGTATGTGTATTAGTCTGTTCTCTCACTGCTATAAAAAAACTACCTGAGACTGGGTAATTTATAAAGAAAGAGGTTTAATTGACTCACAGTTTTGCAGGCTGTACAGGAGGCCTGGCAAGGGAGGCCTAAGGAAACTTACAATGATGGCAGAAGGAAAAGGGAAACCAAGCACATCTTCACATGGTGGCAGGAGAGAGAGCAAGAGTGAAGGGGGAAGTGCTACACACATTTAAACAACCAGCTCTCATGAGAACTCATTCACTATCACTAGAACAGCAAGTGCAGAATCTGTTCCCATGATCCAGTCACCTCCCACCATGTCCCTCCTCCAACATTGGGAATTATAATTCGACTTGAGATTTGGGTGGGGATACAGAGCCAAACCATATCAGTGGGTCTGGAAATAGCTGTTACTACCATTAGCGGATGCACAGTTTGAATCCCTGTCTTGGCATGGGAGAGCTTCAGTGCCTCAGCAGTGAGAAGGGTAACAAAAGGAACTCAAATCTATGATAATGAAGACATACCCCCTCAATTTCTCCATGTTCTATTGACAAGCCTTTGAGAGTGTTGTTTATTGCCCTTTGGAATGCATAAGTGACAGCCCCAGGAGATCCAAACTACCTATTTGAGAAGGATAATTTTCAGCCAGAACAGACACAGAAACTGCTAATCTCTGAAGGGAACCAGGAGGTAATACCTTGGGTGAATTCATCATTTTGGGTTGGTGTGGCAACACTGATCATGGGCTCATTCTGGTTTTGGAAGGATAGTCCTGCTTTTCCTTCCCTTTCTGTTCAGTCCACCACTTATAAAAAACCTTTGCAGTTTGGTTAGTGTGTTCTCTTGGATGTTTCTGTAATTGTGCTTAAGATTCTTTTCCTCCTGGCCCTGTTCAGTGAGCTTCTGTGAGGCATTATGAGATCCTAACAGCTTCATTGAAAGCTGCTTTGAAACCCATCACAGAACGGCTGAGAAGAATACAATCTTTCAAGGGTTTAATGATTCATTGTTGTAATTTCCTCATAACCAGTAGCAGTGTCACATTTCTTTCTAGACTTTTCTTGTTATACTGGATTGGACTTTTAAATCAAAACTCCTGAATTACTTTACCTAAGAAATCCTTGAGATTCTGTTGGATGGATATTACTAAGATGATAATAATAAAGATTTCTTTCTTCCTGTGTGTGGAGGCCTTTTCTACACAGTGCCATCAGGACAGTGTAAAGTCCACATAAACTCTCAGAAACATCTTCAGTCTCAGCACTTCTAGTCTACTTTTAATGGGCATTACTTTTAAAAGGCAATGACATATAAAAATCTCTCCTATTGTCCCATGTTAGTCCCAGAGTCTTGAAGATTCACTGATTTTTGTGTGACATTTTGAAATTTTAGAGTCAAGGACAATTTTAAATATAGTTGGAATTTTATTTGATAGTTCAGCTTAATTTCTTTTTGCTTTATTAAAAATTGTGGGGCACAAGATTTTGAGGGACATTCTATTAAAAAATCATAGGAGAAGTAAGACTGGAACAAACAATCACAAAAATTCCTGAAAATTTTTCTTTCATCAAGAATTCTTCATGAATCCTATCTTAATAACAAGTGGGAACAAAAATAATGAGGTAGGAATGGTTCCTGAATGTAAGGATCTCATTCTGGGGTTGAAATCTATTGAAACAAAGTTTTGGAGAGCCCACCCACCAGATTAAGCCCAGAAGGCAGGGAAACTGTCTACTTTATTTTTGTGAATGACTAAAACAGGTATGGTCAATTTTTGTTTCTGACGTCTCTCAATCCATTAATGTACATGAGGTTTGGCTGTATTGAATGAGTAATCTGAGGACCTGGGCATTTATGGGCTAAAAAATGTCCTAATTCTGGGAGGCCAAGGTGGGAGGATTGCTTGAACCCAGGAGTTCAAGACTACACTGGGCAACATGGTGAAACCCCATCTCTACAAAAAATACAAAAATTGGCCAGGCATGATGGCATGTGCCCGTAGTCCCAGCTACTCAGGAGTCTGTGGGACAGTTGCTTAAATCAAAGAGGTGGAGGTTGCAGTAAGCCAAGATCATGCCACTGCATACCAGCCTGGGTGGCAGAGTAAGACTATATCCCCTAAAATTTTTTACTTTATTATTATTATTTTTATTTTGTTTTCATTTTTTTGTGTGTTCTAAGTTTAATTGGTGACAGACATGTGACATCTCAAATCATGAGGTTGCTCCTCAGTTTTTTAAAACACTGCATAATATTCCCCTGCACAAACATGCTCAAAGCATTTAACCACCTTTTACCCACATGGTAGCATTGTCTTGGTTTTAGTTATTATAAACAAATCTCATATAAACATTTTCCATATATATATTTGCTTATATGTATGAATTTTTAAGAATGGTTTCTTAAAAGTGTAATTGCTAGATCTAAAGATATCTGTGCCTACATCCTTCAAAGTGAAATTAACCAAAAATAAAGTTAATTTAACAAAAGTCCTAGAATCTTGGAATCATACAGTTGGGAAAGACCTTAATACCCATAGAATCAAACTTCTCACCCAGAGTGGGAATTTTTTTAAAGCTGTCCCAAATGGCAGCTCATCTGGTTTCCATGCCCTCTGAGACTCCAAGGAGTGGGAAGTGGCCACCCCTGCCCCAATTGTATTGCTGAATAGCTCCCATTCTCAAACAGTCCTTATCTACATTGAGAGTGAATCTGTCTTTTTGTAATGCAAGCCTTTTCGTCTTTGTTCTGGTGTCTCATGTCATAGGGAATCTACCTATAACTGCTTTTCTAGAACATCTTTTAAGGATCTGGAGGTTACTGTTATGGCACTGTCTAAGCTTTCTTCATCCCAGGTAAAACAACTTCAGTTCCTTCAACCAGGCTTCCTAATGTCAAGTTTCCAGGCTGCTCCCACTCTGGTTGTCCTCTGCCACAGGTGCAGGGCACAAATGGACCCATTCCTTTCTTTATAAGAATGTCCCAGGTCGGGCGTGGTGGCTCATGACTCTAATCCCAGCACTTTGGGAGGCTGAAGCGAGTGGATCACTTGAGGTCAGGAGTTCAAGACCAGCCTAACCAACATGGTGAAAACCCATATCTACTAAAAAATACAAAGATTAGCTGCGCGTGGTGGCATGCATCTGTAATCCCGGCTACTCAGGAGGCTGAGACAGAATAATCGCTTGAACCCAGGAGGCGGAGGTTGCAGTGAGCCGAGATTGCACCATTGCACACCAACCTGGGCAACAAGAGCAAAACTCTGTCTCAAAAAAAAGAAAAAAAAAAAAAAAAAAAAAAAAGAAGAATGTCCCTAATGTGGTCCTTGTTTTAACCATTGCATGACACTGTTGGTGTAAAAATGCTCTCTTGGCCCAGGAAACTCCCTTGCTTTATAGTGGCAGTTTTTAACATGAGGTTTTCCTTATTCCATGTGTGCAGTTGGTGTTTTGAACTTAAATTTCACAAGAGTCTCCCATTGTCTCTGTTAAATTGAATCTTGCTTGCTTTGCTCTTTCATTTCCAGTCAGTGGTGATGGTTTAAAATCTTGATTCAATGTGTCAGCTACTGCTCACAGCATTTTGCTCTCTGCATACACCATGAACAAGATTCTATGCTATCACCCACATCTTTGATAAAATTATTGTTCAGATGGATTCAAGGCCAGAGCCCACTGGCAGGCAGTACTAGCAATGTTTCTCCAAGTTGAGATCTATTAATCAACATCCTTTGGGTTTCATTGTTGCAGCAGCCACGGGTGCACTCCCCTACCTTCCTGTTCAAATCACATTTCTCCACCTTACTCATGATATCTATCATCACGAGCAACTGTTAAGTGGTTTGCTGAAATCAAGATACCATATGTCTGTAGCATTCTTTTGATCTCCCGGTGTAATTACCCTACTCAAAAGGGAAATGAGGTTAATCTGGCTCAAACTGGACTCAATTCCAGCAATCAGAGGGGCCATTTTAATTTCCTTATATATAATGAGTAAGGAGTTTATTTAGGGGAAATCTGTTTTGGCATGTTGGTCACAGAATAACTGTAACGTTGGACTACAAGGGGACTCTGTGGGTCTTAGGGTTCATTTCTCTGGCTCTAGAGTGTCAGAGTGCTTTTCCCTTCCTTTCTTTTCAGGTACCTGGATGTCCTTGTTCTCTGTTCCTTAAGGAAAGGTTGAAATTCATGACCTTTTGGCATTTGCTGAGGCTCAGTTTGAGTAACATTGGCAAGTGTCTAGTTTAGCTAATTGTTGAGAAGCAAGAGAGTTTGTGATTAAGAGTGTAGACTCTGAAGCTGGACTACGTGGGTTCAAATCCCAGCTCCACTCCTTCAAAGCTGTATGACTCTGGACAATTTATTGAATTTTTTTCTTCATCTGTTACAGAATGGAGATAAAAGCAGTATTGATTGCATCAGGTTGTTGACAAAACTAAGAAAGTCAAGGTGTGCAGGCACTGAGAACTGTGCCTTGCACACGGTTAGCCTCTGATAATTATTGGCTATTATTGGCTATTTTATTGTTGCTATAATTGGATCAGACAGAGTAGGAGGTATGCGTTAATTTCTTTCAAGTAGGTGAAAACCTGTGCCTGAATCTGTGAAGTGCTGGGTCAGGGTAAAGTATACAGCTGACCAAGCAATGCTGTGTGTCTCTGCATGGTCAAAGATGTCTATTAAGTTTCTTTTGTGTGTGTGTGTGGCTTCTTTCTGTTATGCAGAAAAGTAGAGAAAAAATTGACCAATAATCTTATCATCCAGATTCATTCATTTATTACACAGCAGTCACTATTCTAGGCCCTTGAGTTTCATCAGTAAACAAAAAAGTTACCAAGACCTTATGCTTCAAAGGAGAGAGACAAATCCTAAATAATAAACACAATACGTTTGATGAAATTACAAAACATGTTAGGAGGTGGTAAGTGCTGTGGGCAAAAAGAAACTAGAGCAAGGTGAAGGTGATCCAGAGAGTTGGGGTGGAGTTACCATTTTAAATGGAGTGGTCAGGTGGGCCTCATTGAGGAAGTGGCATTTGAGCAAAGATTGGAAAGAGGTAAGGGTAAATTACATAGATTGCTGGAGGAAGAGAGTGTTCCAGTGGAGAGAAACAGAGCTAGTGCAAAGGCCCTGAGGTGAGAGCATGCCTGATGTGATCAGGGGATGGCAAGGAGGCCAGTGTGGTAGATGAGGAGTTAGCAAGGAGGAGAGTAGGAGGATAAGAGGCCAGCAAGGAGAAATGGTAATGGGGCAGATCATCTAGGGTCTAGTAGGCCACTGAGAGGACTTTGCCTTTTGCTCCAGGTGGAGTGGGCAGTCATTGAAAGCTTTTAAGCCCAGGAGAAACATGATTGATTTAGAGTTTAAAAGGATCACTTTGGGTATTGTGGCAAGAAGAGACCGCGGGAGAAGCAAGAGGGGTAGAAGCAAGGAGACCAAGTAGGAGGCTTTTGCAGTAATCCTGGTGAGAGACAGTGGTGGTCTGCTAAAAGTATTGAGAAGTGGTTGGATCCAACTTAGAGCTGTTGATGGTTGTTGTTTCATGTTTGGGGCTAGGCATGCAACTCATACAGAGGGGTACAACATTGAAAAGAACAAGAAAGCCCTCCTCTCCCCTCTCACTCTGCCAGACTTACTCCAAGTCTAATGCGTTTTGCAAAACCATTGAATATTGAGGAAGTAGGCACTTCTCCTATGGTCTTGTTGATTAATCTGCTGTCTTGGAAAAATTTAAAAAGTGTCCTAACTAATACTCTTTTAAAAAAATCAAGATATAATTTAGATGCAGTGAAATGTACAGATCTTGATGAGTTTTAACAGCTGTATCCACCTGTATAACACACACCTCTATTAAGACAGAGAACATTCTCCTCACTCCAGATAGGTAATACTACTTTCAGGTAGGAAAGCAGTGTTTGAACTCTGATAGCCTAGCACTATCTCCTACCAAGGTTGTTGTGTGAATATGGACACGGAAGAAGATAATTCCATGGGGGGACTTCTGGGCTTTCAATCAAGACTAAGAATTAGTGATTCCATTTATAAAACATACAAGACAAATTGAAATACTGGAGTTTCCTCACTTTTGGTCTGATGGTGTTGGGCTGTTTATGACATCATGGTTCTTGATTTTACAGAGAATCAGGTTTTTGACAAGGATAAAAATCTAGCTGCAGAGGCCCCAGGGATAACTTAGAAGTAGGAGCCTTTTCTTTTCTTTTTTATGTATGTATGTATGTATGTATGTATGTATGTATGTATTTATTTATTTATTTTAAGAGACGGAGTCTCGCCCTGTCATCCAGGCTGGAGTACAGTGGTGCAATATCAGCTCACTGCAACGTCCACCCACCGGGTTCAAGCAATTCTCCTGTCTCAGCCTCCCAAGTAGCTGGAATTACAGGTGCCTGCCACCATGCCCAGCTCATTTTTGTAGTTTTAGTAGAGATAGGGTTTTGCCATGTTGGCCAGGCTGGTTTCGAACTCCTGACCTCAAGTGATCTGCCTGCCTCGGCCTCTCAAAGTGCTGGGATTACAGGCGTGAGCCACTGCACCTGGCCAGTAGGAGCCTTTTCTAAGATAAAGCTAAAATAACATTTTAATAAAACATGAAAAAATAAAAAGACCTTAATACTCTCTGGTACATTTCTAAGTAGCAGGAAATACTGATTCGCAAACTGTGTTTTCAGCTTATGATGATGCTTGAAGCCTGGATGGAGGACAAAATTGTTTAGAATTGGATTTATGACTGTCCTATCTAAGTGCATTTAGATTCATGAAATAAGAAGCCCTATTCTAGAGTTCAGTTACTCTTGATTTTTCCTACTAGAAATCTAAGGGAAGGAAGAGGTGGTAGCTGTGAGGACAGATGACAGCCCGTGAGATCTAATGTTCATTAGAATATAACATCAATATTTATGTTTCTCTCCAGTCTTCATCTGGACTCTGTTCCTTGAGCTGGTATTTATATTTTAATAATGCGAGGAAAGCTTTATTTTCCTTTTAAATTTTGTGTCAGAGTTCTGCTACCTCAGCCCACCCCCTCCCCCGCCGAAGTGATTCATTTACAAGATGGCACATGTTTATTGAGAGTTTGATTGTAGAGATTAACTTCAAGAAGTGCATCATGAAGTGCAGCAGGAATAAATACCACAGAAATCCTTTTCCACGTGAGGAGTCATAGGGCTTTCTGCTGCACAAACAGGAGAGACAGAGGCTTCAAAGTTTGGGGCAACGTGGGGGAGAAGTGGGAAAACCAAGAAGAGACATTGGGAAGGGTTCCCTGGAAGATTTTCAAACAGTATCACTTGTGTTAAATGCCTTTGGTATGAGAAAAGAGATGTTGGAACCCTGCTCAGGTATCAGATGTCACCCAGTACTCATCTGGCAAACTTTTAGCCTTTGCTAATTAAAACTAATCCAATTGCATGAAGAAAAATATATTGCGTAAGCTTGCCTCTTGTGTGGCTTTATTTTAACCCTTTGCCCCATATCCTAACACCAGCAAATCTCAGGCTGGTTATAGGGTAGAAGGTGATAATGAGAAATGGGGTTCACTTACAAATAAATTTCAGTCAAGACAATGAGTGGAGCAGGCTATTAAGAATATTGGCTTGTAAATGTAAAATTGAAGCCCTTCTGGGTTTTCTTGATTGATTTGTCAATTCAAAGGTTTTAGTGGCTGTTAAGTGGGAAGGAAAATTAAAACAAACAAACAAACAAACAAACAGACACCCCCTTTTAACTATCAACTTATGCTTTGCTCCCTTTCCAAGTTGCTTTGTATGCTTCTCTGTGGCCCAGCCAGCCTGGTTGGATCAAGCTTTGCATTTTTGAAGCTTAGGTTCAAGGTTTGCTCCCTGAGGGACTGGAGTTTTGTCATGATCACATGCTTGTGTTCCTAACCTGAATAAACTTTCTAGTAAAGAGTATATCTCAGTCTTTGATTCTATCAGTTCTACCACTTACCAGCTGTGTGGCCTTGGACAAATTCTTACTTCAGTTTGCTTATCTGTGAAATGGGGATACTGTTGGTAATCATTTTATAGAGTTATGCAGATTAAGTGATTAATTCATGGACAGTGCCAGCAGTGTATGGCATATACACAGTATACATACTATGGGCTAATATGTGTACGCCATTGATGGTACTACTTTTGTTGTTGTTTTATCATTATTATTATCAAGAGGCTTGGGTAAAGGACATAGGTATGAAAACGGATAAAACCCAGCCCTGTGAGTTCTGAACCAGTGTAAATGTTCTGGTCAGCTGGATGCATGGTGAAATGGGAAGAGAAGAATGCTGCCCATTTTCTGACTTGGCTCGTCTAACTCATGTTGTGAAGCACTGCAAGAACAATTTAGCATCTGGCTGCCATTACACTCTCATTCTTGGGCAGTTTGTACTTCTGCTGATGGGTGGAGGAGGCCTGGATGTGAATGTTTGCATGGAAGTGGTGGTGTAGAATGCAAGCACCCATGCCTTTGCTTTCTGAGACTCTGTATCTTTTCCTATAATGACGGTATCCTCTCCTATAATGACATGTCTTCTCTTTGTAGTCAGACATCAGGCATGGAACAGCTAGCAGAGGGGATATTATAGACCTGGCATGGCAGAGAATGCCTAGATGTTCACCAACTCCTTCCCTTTTGCTCCTGGGTGCATGGCTAGACTACATTTCCCAGTGTCCCTTGCAGTTAGTTGTAACCATGTGACAGAGTTCTGTCCAATGGAATGTGGAAGTAATTGCTCCACTTGTAGGAAGGCCATATAAAAGCTCCTAAACAACCCTCTGTAGTTTGTTTCTGTAGTTTGTTTCTTTCCCACTCTGCTGGCTGCATGCAGAGGGTTCAACAGATGATTCTGAGGCCCTAAGGGATAGTAGGGCCACCAGAAAGAAAGAGCCTGGGTTCCTGAATCACCACACGAAAGGCTATCTGCCAACATTTGATTTGATTTCATGTGAGGAACAAGTAAACTTTTATTGCGAGATTTAGGGGATGTTTGTTACAGCAGCTAGTCAACCGTGACTAATACAGAGGTACAGTGCTGGGAGCAAAAAGGGTCAGTTTTCCTGAAAATGCACAGATGACAAAGTTACTCCAAAGTATTTGATGTTCCTTCTCTGAATAAAGGATGTACTAAACTGCAGAGTTTTCTTTTTTGAGAGATACAGAATTCCTATGTGTGACCAGAAGCCATGTGACAGCTTTCCTTGAGTAAGCAAATGGAAATAAAATCTTGTTAGCAGAGTTCCAGTTTTTAGAGAAATGTTGCTACCAAAAGAATTCATTCTGCCTCTCTTCCTTTCTCTCTCTTCATATGCAAATGATATAGATTGATTTGTTACACATTTAAAACCTAATTATAACGCAAGTAACAAATGTGCACAAATTATGAGTGTACTGCCTCAATGAATTTTTGCAAACAGAACACAGCTTTAAAACTAGTACCTGGGACAAGATACAGAACATTTTCAGCCCTCTAGAAATCCTGCCAATGTTCTCTTCTGATCCTGCCTTCCCAAGGGTAGCCATCATCCTGACCTCTGACAGCATAGATTACATTGGCCTGTTTTGGAATCATATAGTATGTGCCTTTTCTATATCTAGATTTTTTGTTTAAAATTATATTTCATGATCCATTCATGTTGTTACATGTAGTTGTAGTTCATTTATTTTCATTGCTGTATAGTATTCCTTTGTATGAGTATACCATGGTATGGGCATCTGGATAATTTCCATTGTGGGCTATTTTGAATAATGCTGCTGTGAATATTCTAGTTCCTGTCCTTTGGTGAATGTACCTACACATTTCTGTTGGGTTAAAAACTTCTTTCCTTGAAGTTTTACAAAACTTTCTTCCTCAATAAGACATTTCAAGGCTATGACAATGACTGTTCTTATTCCTTGCTATACCTTGACTTTCTGATCTACACCAAGCAAAAGCTTTGATCTGTTTTTCTGTAATGTAAAAGATTATCACTGATGTTTAATAACAAAGTTCTGATGCCTAAAATAGCGGAAACCTGATCTACTTAAAAGGAATACCCCCAGCTTTAAAAAAAAAATTGGAGCATAGTTGGGGGCCTTTTGATTCACAGACACTGGCTCTTCACAAAGCCATGTTTCAAATCACTTGCAAACTGTGTAATTGGAGTTTGACATTGGAATCTTTATTGGCACTGCTTCAGCTCTTCCTCTGTGAGAAGGAGAATCCTCTTGGATTTTCAAATTGCATCCTTTCCTTGGGGAAACAGTGGAGGAGGAAGAGTGATGAGTTCTCTAATCACTTGGTTGGATTAGCCTTGGAGTTATCGGGAGTTGCCTTCTGTAAGTGCCCCTGCTATCAAGGTTTCATGGAAAATCTAGGCAAGGCAGAACTTCCTCAGAAGGATAAGAGACAAAGAAGTGAGGAGGACCTCCTATCCACAGCAGAGAGGATTTATTCTTGTGGTTTTGCTGTCAGAGCCTTGGATGTCTGATCTGAGATGGAGCAACCCCAGCTAGACAGAACTTTGTAGATTTGGGGGTTTAAAAGGCCTCAAGCAAATTCTAAAACTTTCTTTGAAACTCCTGGCATAGGCTCAGTTTCCCTGACTTCCTTGCTGAGTTTGAAATACTGGACTCAATGAATAGTATGACATTCCACACCCGCCGCCCCGCACCCTCAGCCCCACAGGGTCCCTCACTGTTTGGTTTGAAATGACCATGATTGGAGAATTGAGGGGTGAATGTTTTAGTCTGAGCCTTTCCCTTCAAGCATATCAGGAATATCTGAAACATCTTTGAGGCCAAAGCAGACCGAAGGCTGCCTTGTGTTTTGATTGAACATTTAGTTCACTTTGGGTGTGAGGTGTATGACGCCTTTACAGTTAAGTCTGAAAAAATGGTTGTGAAAAGCCCCGGGGGACCTGGCTGCTGAGTGACACACAGCTGGGCCTTTGAAAGTGGGCTTTTATGATAAATTTGAACATGGTTTTAGACTTTACTATAAGTGCTTCATTTTTTTCCCCCTAACTACAGAAAAGGTGAGCTGATTTTTCCATGAGGGAATTACTTTGGAACATTAACCAAGATTTTCTTCAAATATAGAGGTGACTATGTAATTTGCTTTTGCCTTTTAAAAACTGATGGAGGCCTAGTGAGGCAGCTCTGTGAAGTCAGAAGTTAGACAAGGGATGCTTTTCTTCACTCACCAGGTGTGGAATGCAAATGAGCTTCATGCAGAATAAGAGGCCTTTAAAAATCCAGATTGCCTCTGAGGACCTGGTAACTCTTGCTTCAATCCACTGCTTCTCCCAGGTTGCCTGTCTTTTCTGTAGGTGATAGCTAAAACCGCGGCCTATACTTTATCTTTCTTCAACCCCTTAACTTCTTCCTATGGCCAACCCCACCCCCAGTTTTTGGAAGATCGCTGATTTTTTGTCTTAGATGATTGAGTGTTATCAACAGGATTCTTCTAAATGTGTTGAGGCAGATACCAAACAAATTCACATATACCACCCCAACATTCTTGTGTGACTGCCTTCTGCAAGTACTATGTCATGTTATTTCACAAGCCCCTCAAAATTCTGTGATGGAAATATAATATTCTTTTAGTAGATGAGGAAATGAAGGCTCCACTGCTGGCTTTAAGACCACAGTGTTACAAAATTGTCTGGTCTTGGATTCAAATGTGGTTCTTGCATCTTCAGTTTGGGAACCTCCTCTGCTCTGCCCTGCTTCTCTCTGTCAGCCTACTACTCTTCCTCCCATCACCACCACCTTATGGCCACTGAGATGACATTCTGCCTCCCAGTTTATGATGGAGGAACAGAGGCAAAGAAAAAAAAGACATGAAGACAATGTCCAGGTGCAACTTTGAACACTCAAAAGGGCTGAAATTGGAACATCTAAGCAAAATGGTCCATGAATCAAGAGGTACTTCTGGTGCAGCCAGAGCAGGCATATAACTGGGTGATACACATGTACTTGGGTGAGGCTGTGGCTTTATGTCTGGTTCTAATTAGTTGCTTAGTTTCCCCCCAAAATTAATAGGAACATGCTGATTGACTAAAATAAGTCATTCACTGTAGCAGGAGTCATTTTATGAATCAAGGCCTTTACTACCTAAAGCCAAAACATTCACCTTATGGATACACAAGTTTCTTTTCTAGCTGAGTGGTCACCCTTTTGTATTCTCCAAGGTTGCTTGAAACCTGGTGTAAATGAACTGTGGGGGACACCAATTCAGGAACAAATCAACCCAAATTATAATAGATTGCCATTTTTTTTTCGTTTATTCAGATAGGCCAAGATGAAAAAAATGATAATGGTTAAGTTTGGGGTGGGCATAAGGGTAATTTTAGACACTATTGATGGAACTATAAATTGGTATACTTTTTCTGGTAGGCAGTTGGCTACACAAAAAGCTGTATGCCTATTTCAGAATGTAATCTAAGAAAATAATCGCAAAAGTAAATAAAAGAAAATAATATGTAAGCACTTCAGTACTGCTTATAAATAAGAAATATTGGAAATATCCTAAATGATTAACAATAGAAAATTGGCTAAAAAAAACAACATTACTGTGCATTGGTATAGCAAACAACGTTACTACACATTGGTACAGTGAAATACTTTACCACCATTAAAATGATTATACAAATGGATATTTATTAGCCCAGAAATATGTTTATGATACATTCCAAAGTTAAAATGACTTGTTACCAAATACTGTGCATTTTATTGCATGTTTATTAAGAAGATATAAGAATACAGGAAAAAAATCTCTGAAAGGGTATATACCAAATCAGTATTTTAAAAACATATTTTGATCATGATCTACTATGAGAAATACATTTTACATTTGTGAGCCAGTAGACACGTGTAGCTGAAACAATAGTTTAATAGCAATACTTGTATTTTCTTATGTGGTATGTTCTGATATATTTATTTATTTATTTTCTCTTTTTTTACTGTATTATTCTATCCTATCATTTCTTACCCTATTCTACTTTATTCTAATTCTATTCCTTTTCTCTTCTCCTTTCTTTTGTTTCATTTTTAAAAATGCTAGTCATGACCTATTAAGTTGATTTTATGATCTCCTAATGAGCCACAAACCACGGTTTGAAAAACTGCTCTCAAATGTTAACAATAGTTATGTTTAGCAGGTGGTAGATAACTCTGTTTTGTGAGGAGACAAGATTACTGTGGCTTCTCTGTGTCACCTATATGATCCAAAAACTAATGAAAATTTGAAAAATGGTACGATAGTTCCATTTATAAACAAATTGATGCCCACAGCTTTTTAGGAGGATACTGATTGTATAAAGTAAGATGCCTACTCTGCTCTACAGTTATTGGGCATTCAGAATGTTCTGAGAACTTTAAATAACATTGTGGCAGGAAAAATATATCCATTGAGACACAGAGTTTAAATAATAGAACAACAAGAAAATAAAACATGACTTTACATCTTCAAACTCAAAAGATCATCAGGCATCCATACATATTGCTTTACCCCAGCAACGTTGCATCATGTCTGTGGGATTTATTTCTATTTCTGTTCCAGATTGCATTTTTTTCATGCTCATTCCCCACCTTAAAAAAAAGCTACTAAATTCATCAGACTTCTTTCTGGCCAGATTATCTTGGCTTACAGTACTGTTGAAGTTAGCCTCCTTTAAAGCTAAAGATAAGTTTAAATGGAAGGTAGTCATTAAGAACTTAGATCAGGAAGCAAAAGCTTTAAAGGAGGATGGGAAGAATCTCTGGCTTGAGCCAGTACACCTCCCTATGGGCTTCCTGCTTTCAGCACAGAGCTGGAAATCTGCAGAATAACTCCAGGAGCCCCTCCCGGCATGGCCACACAACCAACTGGGTGGCATGTTAAGTGAGCTTTCCTTGGGTCTTCTCTGGGAAAACCCTTGATGAATAATAAATCCCACAGAAATGATGCAGCATCACTGGAGTAAAGTGATATGTATGGGTGCTTGGTGATCTTCTGAGTTTGAAGGTATAAGATCATGTTTTATTTTCTTGTTCTATTAAATCTCTGGGCACCATGAGCTAACTGCCCATGAAGGAGGGTGATTTGCTGGGTTGTGGTTGAGGAGAGGCTGGCTGGCATTTTCAGGGAAAAAGTATGGAGAGAGATGCTTCCTGCCTTTGAAAGGAATTAATGATTGGAAATAACCGGGGTTGCTTTTCAAGATGCAGTAATTTAATTACTGTTCTTTCAGACTTTATGCTGAGAGTAACTTGGCATTGCTAAAACTGTAATTTGGAGCCCTGGCCTTCTGCTCGTGGAGAAGGCTAAATTCATCCTACCTTTGAAACATTGTGAATAACATATCAAAGTTATTCATGTGCTCATTGATTTATTCATTGATTATGCAATAACAATCCCTCCATGTGGTTGTTTGCTCATCCACTCATCCATCCATTTGTCTATCCATCCATCCACCCATTTTTCCAGGTATCCATTTACATGGTATTTCTTGGCTAGATGCTGTGTGTTGAGGGATGTGGTAATCACTGGGGTGGGAGAAGGAACTCCATAAGGAGGAAGCTGTCTGTGTAGTTGAGTTGTTTACTGTCTGGTGAAGCAGATAGGCAAGTAAACAAATAATTGCCACAAAGAGTGGGCAGTGATACAAAAGGGACCAACCTGTCTTGATTCATGCGAAACTACCTCTCCTCTTCAGGCCTACAATCATGGAATGTTAACCTAAGAGAGGCCTTAGAAAAACTGAAGGGGATAATGTTTTCCAGACTTTATCTCAAGATCCCTGTGGTGCCATTCCAGGGAGTGAAGGTGGGAGTAGGAGACAGGAATGACAGGAAAGCTGAGCAGAAGCTCTGGAGCTTTCTCCAGAACCAAAACAGATTCCTTTTCATCTATTTCATATATTGAGGTTGCTTGTAAACTATCATTTGAGGAAAAGGGTTGGCTGCTTAATGATAATTGCAAAGCACTTGACCAGTCCACCATCTTTCCTTGTTTCTCTTGTTTAAAGATCGAGACTCAAAAATATAAAGTGATTGGCTCAAAGTTGTAAAATCAGCATGTGAACAATCCAGGAATAAGACTTGGTCTTCTAACTTTATGTGGACATTGCCTCTGTATCAGTTAGCTTTTGCTGTGTAATAAATAACCCTAAAAATCAGTGACTTAGAACAACTACCATTTACTTAGCCCATAATTCTACGAGTTGGCAATTTGGGCTGGACTCAGCTGGGTAGCTCTTCTAGTCTTAGCTGGGCTTGTTCTGGTCTGTGATGAGTTACTGGTCGACTGGCAAGTCACCTGAGAACTGACTGGTCTAAAGTGGTCTTACCTCTCAGGGTTGTCTGGGTGTTGGTCCGAGTAATTGGGTTACTGAGTTGATAGTCTCTCTTCTTTAGCAGAATTTCAACAGAGAAGGGAAGCATGCACAGCCTCTTGAGGCCCAGGCTTAGGGCTGGTCAAAGCAAATCATGAGACCAGTTCACACTTCGGGAGTGAAGAAATAGACTCTACTTCTTGACTGGAGAATTTCAAGGTTTTTGGACACAAGAAGAGGAGAATTGTTGCCTTTTTTGCTATCTACCACAAGAATACTAAGTTATTGCTATATCTTTTCTTCTTAATTTGGACATTGGAAAAATACATGTTTGAAACTATCTAATTCCAAAGCCATTTTTACAAGGATCTGAAAGCATGGCTCTTTCTATACACCATGGGGATTCCTACATACTTGAGTTTTCTCTTTTTTCTTTTCTTTTCTTTTTTTTTTTTTTTTGTTTTCAGACAAGGTCTTGCTCTGTTGCCCAGGCTGGAGTACAGTGGTGCTATCTCAGCTCACTGCAACCTCTGCCTCCCGGGTTCAAGTGATTCTCCTGCCTCAGCCTCTCCAGTAGCTGGAATTACAGGTGCACACCACCACAGCGGGCTAATTTTTGTATTTTTAGTAGACACAGGGTTTCACTATGTTGGCCAGGCTGGTCTAGAACTCCTGACCTCAAGTGATCCACCCGCCTCAGCCTCCCAAAGTGCTGGAATTACAGGCATGAGCCACCATGCCCGACCCCTACTTGAGTTTTCAGATTGTATATATTTGAGACTGGTGATAGTTACTGCTTGTGGTAAGGGACACTGTACCCTAAGAGCATTCCTGCTTTACTCCCAGTCACAGTCTTTCCATCAACAGCTCCTCCTATGGAAAGGAACCTTCAGCTCTTGATTCTGTTAGGTGTCTCTGAGGGATGAATTTATCCTCATCATTTCCACAAACATTTATTGTTGAGTGACTCTTACATATCATACACCTCTCTAGATATTGAAGATACAAATAAGTCTAAGATGGACCCCTAACTTCAGGTAACTCACAGTCTGGCAGGGAAGGAAGAAAGATATACAGATTGTTACAGTGAAATAAGAAGGGGAAGATGGTTGGAAATTGAATTTTTTCAGTGGTCATTATTTTCTGTGTAATAAGAAGGTGTGGTTGTATGATCACCCAAATGGATGTAGGAATGGCATTTGACAAAATTCGGATCCTTTCATGACAAAAACACTTAACAAACTAGGAGTAGAAGGGAATTTCCTCAATCCGATGAAGTACATCTATGAAAAACTTACAGCTGACATCGTACTTAACAGTGAAAGATTGAATGCTTTCCCCCTAAGATTGGAAACAAGACAGGCTGTCCATTCTTGCCAATTATATTTAACATTACACTGCAGATTCTAGCCAGAGCAATTGGAAGAAAAAAAAATAAAGGCATCTAATTGGAAAAGCAGAAGTAAAAGCATCTCTGCTCACAGATGACATAATCTTGTATACAGAAAATCCTAAGGAATCCACAAAAATTATTAGAACTAATAAATGAGTTTAGCAAGCTTTTAGGATACAAGATCAATACACAAAATTCAGTTGTGTTCTATACACTAGCAATGAACAATCAGAAAAAGAAATTAAGAAAACAATTCTAAGGCCAGGTGTGGTGCCTCACACCTGTAATCCCAGCACTCTGGGAGGCTGAAGTGGGTGGATCACGAGGTCAGGAGTTCGAGACCAGTCTGGCCAAGATGATGAAACCCTGTCTCTACTAAAAATACAAAAATTAGCCGGGCGCAGTGGCAGGTGCCTCTAATCCCAGCTACTTGGGAAACTGAGGCGGGAGAGTCACTTGAACCCAGGAGGCAGAGGTTGCAGTGAACCAAGATCATGCCACTGTACTGTAGCTTGGGTGACAGAGCAAGACTCCATCTCAAAAGAGAGAGAGAGAAAGAGAGAGAGAGAGAGAGAGAGAGAAGAAAACAATTCTACTTACAATAGCATCAAAAAGAATAAGATATTCAGGAATTAATTTAACAAAAGAAGTGCAAGACTCATACACTGAAAAACATCAAAGTTCATTGAAGGAACATAAAGAAGATTAAATAAATAGAAAGACATCTTGTGTTCATAGATCAGAATACTCAATGTTTGCGAGATGGCAATACTCCCTAAATCAATATACAGATTCAATGCAATCCATATCAAAATCCCAACTGACTTTTTTGCAGACATTGACAAACTGATCCTAAAATTAATGTGGAAAGGGAAGGAACCCAAAATAGCCAGAAAACAGTCTTGAAAAAGAAGGACAAAGTGGGAGAACTCACACTTCCCAGTTTTGAAACTTATTACAAAGCTGCAGTAATCAAGACAGTGTGGAGCTGGTGTAAGGATGCAGATATAGATTAATGGAACAGAATCAAAAGTCCAGAAATAAGTTTTTACATTTATGATCAGTTGATTTTTGATAAGGGTGCCAAGACAATTCAATGGGGGGAAACAATAGTCTTTTCAACAAATGGTGCTGGGACAACTGAATATCTACATGCAAAAGAATGAGGTTGGGCCCCCTCCTCATATCATCACAAAATTTAACTCAAAAGCAGTCATAGCTTTAAATTTAAGAGTTAAAACTATAAAACTCTTATAAGCAAAGTAAGTCTTTATGACCTTGGATAGGGCAATTAATTCTTAGATATGAATCTTACAGTACAAGTGACAAAAGAAAAAATAAATAGGACTTCATAGAAATAAAGAACTTTGTCCTTCAAAGGATGTCATAAACAAAGTGAAAAGTCAACCCACAAAATGGGAGAAAGTATTTGCAGGCCATTTACCTGAAAAGGCACTTTGTATTAGTTTCCTAGGGCTGCTGTGACTACTTAACACAAACTGGGGTGGCATAAGACAGCAGAAGTTAATTTTCTCAGTTCAGGAGGCTGGAAGTCCAAAATCATGGTGTTAACAAGGCCATGTTCTCTCTGAAGGTTTTAAGAAAGAATCCTTCCTTGCCTGTCTCTTGGCTTCTGGTGGTTGCCAGAAATTCTTGGTGTTCCTTGGCTTTTAGACACATGATTACATTCTGTCTCTTTGCATGGTGCTCTCTTCTCAGTGTGTCTTTACATGGCCTTTTTATAAGGACAACAGTCATTGGAGCTAAGGCTCACGCTAATCCAGTGTGTCCTTATCTTAAATTGATTATATCTGCAAAGAGCCTATTACCAAGTGAGGTCATATTCACAAGTACTGGGGATTAGGACTTTAACATATCATTTCGAGGTGCACAATTCAACCCATAACAGGCTTGTATCCAGAATACATAAAGAACGTATATAACTCAACAATAAAAAGACAACATAGTTTTTTAAATGGGCAAAAGATTTGAATAGATATTACTCCAAAGAAGACATAAAAATGGCCATAAGCACGTGAAAAGATGGTCAACATCACTAGTCACTAAAGCAATGGAAATCAAAACCACAATGAGATACCACTTCATCATATCCATTGGGAAGGATAAAATAAAAAAGGCAGACAATAGCAAGTGTTGGTGAGAATGTGAAGAAATTGGAACCGTCATACATTGCTGGTGGGAACAGTTTGGCAGTTCCTCAATATGTTAAATGTAGAGTTACCATATGACCCAACAAATTCACTCCTAAAAATATATACAAGAGATCTGAAAACATATTCTCACACAAAAACATGTACATTGATGATCATAGCAGCACTATTCATAGTAGGCAAAATGTTGAAATAGCACAGATGTCCATCAACTGATGAATGGATAAAGGAAATGTGGGATATCCATGCAATAAAACATTGTCAATGAAAAGGTGATTAAAGGCAATAAAAATTATTGATACATGCTACAACATGGATGACCTTTGAAAACATGCTAAGTGAAAGAACACATATTGCATGATCTCAATGATATGAAATATCCAGAACAGATACATTTATAGACAGAGAGTAGATTAGTGGCTGTCTAGGGCTGGGAAGAAGGGAATGGGAAGTGACTGCTAATGAGTATGGAGTTTCTTTTAGGGGTGATGAAAATATTCTAAAATTAGATAGTGGTAATGGTTGTGCAACTCTGTGAATATACCAAAACCCATCAAATTACACATTTTAAAGAATGAATTTCATCTCAATAAAGCTGTTAAAAATAAGATGATGTCCTTTACCAAGAGTAGAGGATATTAGGGGACTTGAGGAAAATGTTGAACATTTGAAATTCCCATTCAAAAGAATAGGAGAGGGAGCTGTATTAGTCATATTAGGCTAGCTACTGTAATAAACAGACTCCAACTTTCAGTGGCCGAACACAAGAAAAGCTTATTTCTCTCATACAGTTGTCTGACCTTGGTCAGGTGACAATCCTCAATGGCTCTCCTCCAAATGGTGACTCAGGGACCCAGGTTCTTTCCATGTTTTTTCTCTGCTATCTTTTTGGTCCTTGGTCTTTTGGATCTTTAGGTCCTGGGCCTCCCCACTCATCTGCTGGATGGGGAAAGAGAATGGAGGATTGAACCTGGGAGGGTTTTATGGAACAGGCCTGGAGGTAACTTCCTTTACTTCCACTCACATTCTCTTGGCCAGAAATCGGTCACATGGCCACACCTAACTGCAGGAGAGATTGGCACATACAGTCTACTTATGTGTCCAGGAGGAAAAGATAAACAGGTTTGCTGAACAGCTAGCCAGCTTCTGCTACAAGGGCTGACCAAGGACAAAGAGAAGGATTGCAGGCTCCAAGCCCAGCTTGAGGTGGCATGTTTTCGTGGCTGAGAGCAGGGCTGGATCGTTTTCTCTCACTATTCTTGGTGGAACATTCATAGGTTGAAAGTACTGCTATGGGGCACATTCCTGCCGGTAAATGTAGCCCAGTCTCCACCAGTAATATCTGGTGATGGAATGAAGACCAGAGCAACCTTGAACACTTTGGCATCTCACCCACAGAATGAGAAATGTAGCCATGCTGTCCACACTGTCATTCAAAGGGGAGCAGGAGATGAATGTGGGAAATAAACTGCTATTTCTTTGCACTTGGACAAGGGTTGAATAAAAATAAGACTCTGTATCCCTTTAAGGTTGTGCTTTAAATAGAAATCTGCCCCAGGCCCTTCTTGATCTTTTTCTTCCTGGCTCCCTCTCTCTTAGTGTCCTTCACTCCTGGCCACATCTGCTCCTTTGTGGCTGAGGCGCCTGAGTTCTCCTCAGGAACCAGATTGCCTGGTGGATCCCTCAGATTGAAGCCCCCTCCCCACTTGCCTTTTTCATAAGTTTCCCAGGGCTACCTGGACAGGTGCAGCTATTTTAGTTGTATTTCTATAGTGGTTGTGCCTGCCCTTCTAGACAACTGCTGCCTGTCTTTCTGACAGACTGTTTGCTTGTGTCTGACTGCTAATGCTATAGTAAAAATCACCTTGCTGTCTTGTCCTTGTTTTCAGAGGCACTTGTCTCTTGGTATAATGCTGGATATTTGATGAGCATTGTTTACAAGGAGTGTAAAACGGAATAGTATAGCCTCTTGCTTTGTGTCCTAATTCCCTCTGGGCTTGCTGAAAAGGATGCTGGGAGTGAGGCCAGGCTGGCAGGAAGAGGGATATAAATTAGAAAGGGAGGGAGCACCAGGGCCAGAGAGATGTGATTCTGTTAAGAGTGGGCCCTCAGAAAAGGTGGTCAAAGGTCTAAATAACAATGACCGAAGTGTGCAGTAAGGAGGATGGGATCCAGGTTGGTGTCAATGTCTAAGAGTCTGAAGCACTATGTTAGTTTCTGGAAGAGGTTTTCAATGGTGATTATGTTTGCCTTGTCTTGTTCTCCCCTAAACCATTCTCTACACTCCTGCAGAGTGAAATCTTGCAAGGTACAATTCCTAGTTCACATTCTTCCATGGCTTCTTATAATAATATCTAAATGAACTGGTTTTCACGGCCATATGAGCCTGGTCCCAGCCTCTCTCCAGCCTCATCTCTCCTTCTGCCTCCCTAGATTCATTGCCATGGCCCCAGTTCTAAGATTCTTCTGTTTCCTTCTTATATGCCAAACTCTCTAGCACCTCATACAGCTTCCTCTGGTCCCAACTTTGATACCACTTTTTCCTGGTAGCTTTCCTGACTAACCCTCCCCATTGAGTTAGTTGCCCGTAACACTCTGTGTGTGTCTCTCTCTCCATGGCAATTATCTCATTCTATTGCAATTACCTGCTTATTTTTGTGCTCCTCCACTAAACTGGAAACTTCATAGGATCAGGGACCATGACTTAGTCCACATTGTACTCCTAATTCTATAATCAGAATAGGCTAATTTCTGTAACAAAGAACCCCAAAAGTCTCAGTATCTGAAGACAACAGAAGTTTTATGTCTTACTCACGTGGAATTCAATGTGGGTGTTCAGTAGATAACCTTCTACACTGTTATTCAGCAATTAGGCCCCTTTCATTTTGTAGTTCTCTTATCTCCTAGGGCTGTCCTCTCTTTCCAAGTCTGCATCTGACAGACAGATGGAAGAAGAGAGAATGGAGAATTGTATAGGAAGTTTTCTAATGGGCTCTGCCTGAAAGTTGGGTATAAACCCCCACTCATATTCCGTTGGCTGGAACTCAGTCATATGACTGCATATACCTGCAGGGGCTGCTAGAAAATGCCATCTAGCCATGAGCAGGCTTGGTGAGCAAGTAGTAGGTCTCTGTGCGCCACCAGTTAGTGCCTGCCTGGAATGTGGTAGGAGCTGAGTGAATATTTGTTGAATGAGTGAACTTTGGATTCTAGGTTTCATCTTGATTCTTAGGTGATTCAGTTTAATCGTCAGGAGGGACATGTGATGACTGATCACAGTGGATTTCAGGGCTCTGGTCACCTTGGAAGGGTTACAGATAATGAGAGAGAAGAGTAGTGCTGCCTAGGAGTCCAGCTCCCAGTGAGGTGCTTTCCTTCAAATCCAACAGGGAAAGAAATTTTTAAAAATTAATCTTGAATTTTCTTTTCTTGGAGAGGACAAAGGAGGAGGTAACATAGGAGAGGGGTAAGGACTGCTTCTTGGATTTTGTAGACTGTGACAGTGTCAGCTTTTTCCACACGTGCCTCCTAGGTTGATGGAAGTAGTGTGCGGCATGCTGGTGCGTGCACCCAGCTGCCTGTCACTCCTCTGCCTGAGAGGGAACAGGTGTGTAGTAGCACACGTGATGTGTCCACTCTCTATTTCACAGTTAGAGCATCCCCGAGACCACGCTTCCTCAACTGAAACATTCACTCAGGCTTCACCCACAACCCAGTTCCCTATGGGTGGAAGAGAACTATGCTCCAGGTGGGTAGGCAGAAGCAAGAGAACCACGTTGTGAGAGCTAGCATGGACCAACAATTTAGTTTGAAAATTTGCCTCCAAAGGCTCAACTTCTGGATGAGCTGGGATATAATAACTCCTTACCTGTGGGTGGCTCTTCAGAATTTTCTAAAACACTTTCCCACACCTTATCTCATTTCATCCTTGTAACAACATGGTGAGGTAAGAAAACCAAGAGTTATTATGTCAGTCTTACAGATGATAAAACCGAGGCTCAAAGTAGCTCAGATGACTTTCCCAAGACCACGTGACTGCTTTACCTCTCCTGCCATTTCCACCCCAAACCCCCTTTTTCACATTGGCAAAGTATTTTCTGGAAGATGTCCTCTTAGTTTGCAATCAGGGAGACTAGAGAATATGTCTCATGACTGACCTTATCCCTCACCGCTGGCCATTTATTTTCCTGTCTAAACAAGTGGGTCTGCAAGAAGCTACCACAAAATCCTCCCCTATGTTCACATCTCTGTGAGCTGTGGATCCATGCCTTCCAGTGTCCCCTTTGATTGTTGGTGGAGAAAACCAAGACAGCTAAAATGTTTCTCACGTTGCAGCACCCCATGTCTCAGCTAGTTACAGCAGTGTCTAGGCCGGGTTGTGCCATGGGGCTCTTTTTCATTATAACAAAACAAAACAAAAGACCACAGAGCTAGGACGTTTTAAACATAAATGTTTGTGTGTGAACTTGCTAGGACACACTATTACACTCTCAGGAATCATTAACACTGTCTCCCAACCTCACTCAGACAGAAAGCTGACGTTACCTTGCCATCCTACCTTATTAAAGACGAAGGCTATGGTTTCCCCAGTCTATCATAGTCTAGTTTCTGGATTTTGCCATTGTGGAGGAAGAGGGAGAAGCTAAAGGTTGACTGTGATGTGGAAGGATGCAGCCAGGGGCAAAGAGGGTGAGGATGAGTTTCTTACCCCATAGAACTTAACACCAAATTTTTAGCACCAAAATCCTAACAGCAGAAAGAAAGCATCCCTGTGGAAGAAGGACCAGGCCATGTCAATTCCCAAACCTTCCATCCATCCTTCCTCCCTCCCAAAGGCTCAAGTATACCTGAGAAACCTACAGCTGCTGGCATCATCTCCCATGCATTGTTTTTGCAGAAGCAGAGCGTGACCAACATCTAATAATACCTATGTTGGTATCTGTCTCAGCAAATCCTTTCTGTATTAAAAGATTAATGTAGTAAATCCAGAGTTATGGGGAGATTGTGGTGTTTCCTCTTCTGGTGTCAGAGTGTTGTTTTCTTAATACTATATTTTGTTTTCCTTTTTCACCCTCCCTTCTCATCCCTATAAACCATATTTTGAAGCCCTTCTCCAATTGTTTGATTTTCCTAATAGTAATAAAAAGCCTAGACAATTTGGATGGCATCTGTACCACCTCTTTCAGGGATTATAACCCAATTTTTCTCCAACAGTGAAGTTATGGGTCTTTATGATTGGGCCTTAGGTCTCTTGAATGAGACTGTAAGGCTTGATCCATAAGATTTTAGGAAAGGCTCTGAAAATCAAGCTCTTTCTGAGGAGTGTTGATGTTTTTTTGGGGGGAGATTATTTTGCCAGTGTTCAGGTAAGAATTCAAATCTGCTTCTGTTACTATTCATGATAGCTGAATGGTGTGCTTCATTCAGATACTGTGTAGTGATCACTTACTTTGAATTGCATATTAAGACATGTGACCACATAACCTTTTATTTGAACTAAGCAATTTACATGGTGGAGCTGAATATTTGGTTGTTACTGGTTCATTTTTAGTGAGCACTGAATGTTTATAAGACTCCGTCCTGGTCACACTCTCTCTTGAGGTCTCCCAGGGTAAGTCAGCCAGACTGAGACTGACCCAAGAAGATGGGGCAACATTCTGAAGAAAATAGAAAATAGTGCTGTCATGTGGTCATGTGGTGAAGAGGCCAGGGAGCATTTGTCTCCCCATACCCCTACCCACCCCATTATTTATTGATTCTGCTCATAATGTAACAGTATATGTATTTGTTGTTGTTGTTGTTGGAGACAGGGTCTCACTCTGTCACCCAGGCTGGAGTACAGTGATGCGATCTCCTCTCACTGCAACCTCTGCCTCCTGGACTCAGTCCTCCTACCTCAGCCTCTCTTGTAGCTAGGAGTACAGGCATGTGCCACCATGCCTGGCTAATTTTTGTATTTTTTGTGGAGATGGGGTTTTGCCATGTTGCCCAGGCTGGACTTGAACTCCTGGGCTCAAGCGACTCTCCCACCTCGGCCTCCCAAAGTGCTGGGATTACAGGCATGAGCCACTGCACCTGCCTGAACAGTATATGCACTTCTATGAAGAATGATCAGATGATCAATATTAATGTATTGCTTGGTTCAACTCCCAGCGTGATGTTTAATAGCACATGGTGGGTGCTCAGTAGATGTTTGTGGTATTGAAGCAATGTGTTTATTCAATGTGTTTTCCACTAGATTATGAGTTCTTTGGAGTCAGGGCCCATGTGTCCTTTGTCTTTGTGTCCCCAGCCCCATCCCCAGTGCGCAGTACATAACAGTACATAACAAGTATTTGTTGAGCTCCCACAAAACAACATCCATCTGTCAAGGATTGTTCAAATCCCTCCTTCCAACTCGTTCTCCCTTCTCCCTTAGGATAAGCTCTTTTCTTTTATTCTAGTGCCTCAGCCCTGAGAGAAATTTTTTTCCAAGTAATTACCAACTCATGTCCATTTAACTAGTCCCAGTGTGTATTTGTCTGCTAGGGCTGCCATAGAAAGTACCATAGATTAGGTGATTTAAACAACAGAAATTAATTCCTCATGGTTCTGGAGACTGAGAAGTCCAAGATCAAGGTGATTGCCAATTCAGTTTCTGGTGAGGGCCCTTTTCTTGTCTTGTAGATAACTGCCTTCTTGCTGTATCCTCACATGTTACAGAGAGACAGGGAGAACCCGACAGAGAGAGGAGAGAGAGAGAGAGAGAGAGAGAGAGAGAGAGAGAGAGCGCATGCAGGCTCCTTGGTGTCTCTTCTGATAAAGATACTAATTCAATTGCATCAGGGCTCCACCCTCATGAACTTGTTTAACCTTAATCACTTCCTTAGAGTCCCCATCTCCAAATACAGCCCCACTGGGGGTTAGGGCTTCAGCATATGCATTTTGGGTACAAATAATCAGTTTGTAACACAAGGTACTTGTTGCCCACTGTAACATCTTCTGTTTCCTGATCAAGACAAAGATGATGAAAATTAAACGTGGTACTAGACTATTCATGTTAAAAAAACATAGTACTGTGTGTGAAGCATCTTAAATGAGTCAGGCAGGAGCACTTAATGAAAATCTATGGTCAATCGAACATAGGTTTACTGTGCCCTTGTCTTTTCCTTCCATTATGGTTTTTTTTTTTTTTTTTTTAATTACTATTCCATGGGGATTCTCCTAAGCTTGTCAATTACAGACAGGTGCTCTTGTTTTGGAGACAGAGCAGCAGTTGTAAAAAGAGGTGAAACTGGAAGGTCAGGATAAGCTGGGTTATGCCATGGCAATAAACATCTCCCAAATCCCAATGGCTCATATAACAAATGTTCCTTTCTCCCCTGTACCACAACATGTCTAAGGGGTGTCAACAGGGGTGCTCTGTTAGTTGTAATTGTTCTTGGATCCAGACTGATGGAGGCTTCATTTTGACACATGTGTCACAAAGGAGAATATAGTACATTGTATACTGACTCCTAAAGTTTTCACCTAGAAGTGCCACATACCACTTTTGCTCATCCTTCATTGGCTAAAGCAAGTCACATGTCACATGGCCACATCCAAACTCAAATAAGTAGGTGAAACAATCTTATTAAGAAGGAGGAAAGCTAAAGATTTCCTTTGGCAAACAGCACTGATTAATACTATAATGGGGTAATAATGAGGCCTAGGTAAACAGGGTAGGACTTGAGCAAAACTTGTGGCACAAATGAGAAATGTTATGTACTTAATGCTTTTTTAGAAAAATGCTGCTTCCAAAACAGCTCTAACATCCAGGATTTCTTGCCTAGCCAGTATTTCTCTGCCTAGAGTGAGATTCAGAGAATGAAACCCCTTTTTACTGAGATCCTGAGAGTTGCCTTTCAAGTGTCCATACAGTATAAATAACAATAGCCTCAAAGAAACAATTAAAGGCTCTCCGGGTGGCTTATCTCAGATCCACTGAGAAATGAAAACCCCCAAGCATGCCAGAACACTAAAAAAATGGCTATGTCTGAGGGTGGTCTCCTTGTCATGATAAAGCTTTCTCCTCATCCTTCCTGAAAGTGATACCAGCCTCATGTTAGCAACAGTATCGCTGTCTGGAAAGGGGCTGGCTGAATCTGGTGGGATTACTTTGAGTTGCATAAACACAGATTGAATTAAGCATGGCGAGTTGATGATGTGGAGTGTAGAAAGAGTCAGGACCTTGCGTTGGGATAATAACTAGTTCATTATCTGCCCAGATAAAGGTGGTACAGGCTTTTAGCAAAGCATGGAAAGGAAACCAGATTGACCTTTCTGACAGCAACTCTCTGCTTTTTTTTTTTTTTTTTTGCACTTAGAACACCAGTGAGTAAAGAAACCCGTGTCCCTCCTGACACCTTTCCTTTCCCTTTCCTGGTATTCCCAAAATGCAGGACTTCATTTCCATTGGTTTTGAAATGGCTGCCTTTGTTTAAAGTACTTATAATAGAATGTTCCTGGAAAACTCTCACATAAGCCCATGAGCAGATGTTAGTATCTTATATGCCTCCAATTTTATATGCTATATCACACCTCTTCCTTGCTCCAAAATTTTGCCTTTGCATCAAAAAAGGCAAACATCCTATCATTTAGTCAAAGGAAACTTCTGCTTCTTGGGCTATATCTTCCAAATTTCTTTAAAAGAGCTCGTTGTGAATCATTTGGAAGGAGCCAGCACACCATATTGTCTTTGTGTGAAACTTAGAAAGCAGTGTGGTGTGGGTGGAGATACGTCCAACTATAAAGAGAAATTATAGTTACAAGTGGCTTTCAAGACATTAAGGATATTTTGGAGTCCTAAATTAAGCAATGGCAGGTTAATCTTTTCCCAAGAGGTGGCGATTTTGGCTAAGTATCATAAAAGGGTTATCCCAATGTTTTCAGTGAGGTTTCAAGTGAATGATGGTCTCTTATTCATTTTTCATAATCATTTTAATATGCCACATATGTTCCATAATGGGTTGGCAAATTTATTTTCTTTCTGCTACCTTAGAAATCCTGTCAATAAAATGAAGACTAGTATTATGAATTTCTTACGTAGCTATCATTTTCCTTTGTAAGGGGAGTTAAGATGTGTACTTCAGTAAGAGGAATGGGCTGTGTTGAATGCCAGATCATAATGAGGCCTCCTGGCGCCAATAAATTACATTTGCTCTAGGTTGACTAGCCATGGAATGAGGTCATGTATCCTTGATCCAAATCATGAATGTGACAGCCTGCATCTACATACAGTATAACCCAATCATTGCTACCGTACTATACTTCATCGTAGTCTGTGTCACCTTCAGGGCATGGGTTTGACAGAAGATGACAGTAGTGATGCATATTATGCTCAATCCTTCACCTCAAACTGCAAAAGGCCTTACATTTGGATTTTTTTTAAAAAAGAAGACAATTTCATATCACCTACAGATAATTAACAGACTCCATGTGAAAAATGAAATTAGAAATATTGAACTTAGAAATAGAGGAAAAAATGAAATATTCTTTGAAATATATCCAGGTAGTGTAGAATAACCCATGACCATATTCTGTAAGATTTTCCTTTTCCTGGTTCCCTACCCTATGTCTATATTCGCCCCAAGTGCACTTTTAATCACAGCTTTTTCTCTGTGAGAAATAAGAACAAGTAAATTTTTTTTTTTTGAAATAAGATAATCTGTTTTGTAAGGGGTAAGTTGTTGTTATATCCAGGAAAGATGTATTTCACAATGGTATTAGAATTATGTGTAATTTCATACTTTTGGTAACAGGAGATTTTTAGATGAATGTTCAGCCACCCATGATTATTTATATAGCTCCCTGAAGTTTGCAGTGACATAGAATGAAGTGATAAAGAATGATGGCAAATGTCATTATAGTGTTAAGTGTATCTGTTCATATGAAATAGTGAGAAAAACCTTGTGCATATATGAAGTTCTTGAAATATGGATGAGTAACATTAGTGTGGCTCCATTTCAATGATATCTATATACTTAAATAATGTATTCCTTTATAATATATGTTGTATATTAAGATAATATATATGTATTTTATCATCATATCAAGAACATAACTCAAAAATGTTTTCAAAGAAATTGAGGTAGAAAACAAGCATTGCTGGGTGCAGTGGCTCACACCTGTAATCCCAGCACTTTGGGAGGCTGAGGTGGGCAGATCACTTGAACCCAGGAGTTCAAGACCAGCCTGGGCAACATGGCAAAACTCCATCTCTACTAAAAATAAGAAAAAATCAGCTGGGTGTGGTGGCATGCACCTGTAGTCCCAGCTACTCAGGAGGCTGGGGTGGGAGAATCATCTGAGCCCAGGAAGTCAAGGCTGCAGTGAGCTGTGATCGCGTCACTGCACTCCAGCCTGGTCAATGGGAGTGAGATCTTGTCTTAAGAAGAGAGAGAGAGAGAGAGAGAGAGAGAGAGAGAGAGAGAGAGAGAAAGCAAAGGTAGCAATTATGCTAAGTCTCAAAAGTTCCTTTTAACTGAATACTTAGTGTGTCCTGGTATTTAACATCACTTTCCAATAATCTGAAAAAAAGTCTAGTGCTTGTTGACTCAAACTTGAACAATGTTTGCATGCTGACTTATGTGTGAGTCAGAAGGTATCCATTATCTTAATCTAAGCTTCACAATTTTTTTCTCTAAAGATCCAGAGAGTAAATATTTTGAGCGTTGCAGATCATGAAGTCTCTGTCACAGCTCTTTAACTTTGTCACCGAGTGCGAAAGCAGCCATAGACAATACGTAAATGAGTGAGCATGGCTGTGTTCCAATAAAAGTTTATACAAAAACAGGTGGTGGGTCAATTTGGCTTGTGGGCTGAAGTTTGTCAGTCTCTGATCTTAACTATGAAGCTTTTAAACTATAGCCTAATTGAAAAATTGTTTCTATATGGCACCTAGTCGAATATGTGACTACCTGTGTATTTAGTGCTTTGTGTGTGCTTGCACATACACACAAGAATGAATGTTTATATGCCTTTTTGAGATCAGTCTGGAAAAACTCCTGTACATGTAATTTTGTTTTACAGTCAATAAATATGTTCCATTTTCTAAATAAATACTCCGATTCTCTCTGGGTTTGTGGCTACCTTATCCGACTAAAGTTTATGTAGTGTTGTCACTGTTATCTTTTCTCCTCTCAAGTTCATTGCATCATGATCATATGGGTTGCTTAATTATTACTCTTTAGTGGTGATGATGCTATTCACATGGACCTTTTTAATGTGGGCTGTGCAAGTCGCTTTTGTTATGAGTCATTCTCTCTTGATGTCATTAGCTGTTTTAAACTAGGCATTAATTGAAATGAAACCACAAGCTTGGTTAGATTGATTAATCTTTTCAGAGTCTATTCAAAATACTTTTCTTTCTTCACAGAAAAGGAAAACTATAGTCATTTGCCCAGAAATGAGAGAGAATCATGCTTTTCCAAAGGCAAAGACTGTTTGTTTTGAAAACTGGATTTATTGGGATGATAAATCTGGCTTGTACTATCTGCTCACCTGTTTGTCCTCGGGGGAGCTATCACTCTGTTAATCCTTTTACACTGGAAATGTTGAAATGATAGACAGTTTCAAAAGTTGCACCCAAAGAAAAAGCAGGTAAGCGTAGAAAAAAAACCTTACACTTCTACTTTGGATATGCTTTGAATCAGCATCCTGGGGCACTTCCTTATAAGAGGAAGGCAATCAGACAAGAGCTTTGGCCTTTTGTAACCAGGTCCTGACTTGTATTTGGGAAGCTCCATCGTATAGAGAATCAGGCTGCAGGTCTTACCTTCTAAACTCTCAGCTTTAACTTTTTTTTCCTTTTTTTTTTTTTTCAAAGAAATAACTGATCTTTCCACATCTAAACTGCAGGTGCAGAAAGGCACACAAAATGACACTGTCCTATGGTCCACGCTACTTCTTCTGGACATTTGATCTGCCAGGTCAAATTTCCAGGAGGACTGGCCCAGACAGTGTTGAGATGAGAATTTTTTCCCTTACTACTTTCTGTGCAATTGGTTGCAGCATCTCTGCAAAACCACTGACATTCTCTTAACCTTAGTTTGCTTTTTTGTGAAATGAGTGAATCCCAGTACTAGGCAGCAGTAAGCAAAGGTGTAAAAATCACCTGAGGCAGGAAGGCCAGAAATGAATCCCGGTGGCTTGAGGTACAGTTGTGCATTCATAAATTCCATCAGCAGGTTTGGTCATGAATGTTAGTGTGACATTTCATTCATTTAAATCATTGACGGTCATGTACTTTTATGTGCAATTTGCTTTTAAAAATATGTGGACTTTCCAGGCTTTTATTTCATGTTTCCCGCACCCCCGCCCCCAGCCCTGTGCCAGTGAAACAATTAGGTAATATGTTTTAGAGAATGCCTCTTCTTAGCTTGGGCCTGTTTTCTCTAAGATGTTACTAGCAGTTTGGTCATTAGCAGTGACAAAGAAATGGCACCTGAGATGCTTTCCTGAGAGATCTCCCTGCACTGGGACCTGGGAGGTGAGCCACTGGGTGGCTGAGACCCTGAGAGTTTTAGCATGAGGGCAAAGGGGAACAAGAGTTTTCCTAGCCTATAATGTTTTCAAGTATCCACTCTGAAAATGATGAATTGGATGAATTCTACTTTAGGATAGGCAACACAGACAGAAAGACAGACAGACCTTCCCCCTCCTTGCACCCTTCCACAGAGGCAGAGGAAAGAAAGATTAGAGGCAGAGCAGTAAGGGTTCAAGAATGGAGGACAGAAAGAAGAGAAAATGGTGAGGCTGCAGTTCTCTGTTGCCCTTGGCAACACTGCATGGGGGTGGGGGTTGGCTGGCATCTTGGTACTGAGCCTGCCCTGCCCTGCCCTGGGAGGTCGTGGGATATCACATAGGGGTGGAGACCTGGCTGGGGATAGCTGAGCAGATGACAAGTCTGCACCAAGAACAAGCAAATGTTCTCTGCCGGGACACTGGCTCTATCTATCTGGCTCCTTCCAGGACCTTTTTGAACTTGTTCCCTGGGACACAATATAGCCCGCATGTGGCTCCTCTAGATATTTTTTTTCCTAAGTGCATTGATCTATCAGAGTAAAAACTAGCTGAAAATAAGAATGGGGAATGAATCAATCCTCTGGACTCCTCTTTCCTCCGCCTTCCTGAGTCTCCATGGTATCAGATGACCGGTTGCAAACATTTACTTCTGACTGAGTGCCCTGATTTCTTTAGTCTCTTATCTTCTCCCCTTCCCTCCCTCAGTTCCTTACCCCTTTTCCCCTCAGCGCTCCTCTCCCCACAGCTTTGGTAAGAAAGAGCCAGCCTTGAATTCAAGCATAATTGCTCAGCAGGGGGGACTTCCTTGAAAAAACCTCAAATTTTTGGGCTGTAACAGTGGAAATCTGTTTGAACCCTTGAACTTCCTTTATTGTTGAAATGACCACCTACAGAAACATGCTGGGGGGAAGTAGCAGAAGCACAGTGGTCCCTTTTATGGGAAAAACAGTAGCTGGAATTATTTCACTTTTGCAAGAATTCTGTAATGAGGAGGCATTTCTGAAGGGAGAGTATGGCACAAACATTCCACAAGTTGGAGATGTCTGGGCTGCGATTGGGATATTGTAATAATCGATGTTTCTGGACTTAGAAACAGAGTCTTCATTCTTTTTTGACCACAAGCATAAAAGCTGGAAACTGTAGCATTTCTGTCTACTTTTGTTGCCATTTGCATGGGCTTGCTCTGGGTACTGGAGATTTTCAGGCTCACAAGCTGCAACAGAAAGGCGACCGGTGTTTGCCTCTTAGAAAGTAAAATTGACATGCTATGATTGCTCTGTATTTTCCAACCAACAGACTGTGTGGACTCTTTCCTCGGTTCACTCAGGCACCAGGATATCTTCCATTTATGGATGCCCTGTTCACTCAGTGTGCCAGAGAGGGCTTGTGCGTGGGTGAACATACACTGATAAATCTGGGAAGTCGTTGCTTTCAGTCTCTCTCTTACCCTCATCCTCTCTCCACCCTACCCCCCAACATTTTCATCTTAAACCAAAAATCAGAGTATGCCATTTCTCTGCTTAACAAATGCCTATAACCGTCACCTGTAAAAGATAAAGTTCAAAACCCAGCTCACTTTTCCCAACTCATCCCTTTACACTTCCCCGCTTCCCCTGGACTCCAGCACATGTGATGTGCAGATCTCCAGACCTACCATGTTTATTTCACTTCATTGCATGTGCTGTTGCTCCTGCTGCTTAAAATACCTTTTCTTCTCTTTTTCACTGCAAACAACTCCTACTCAGACTTCCAAGCACAAGTGAAATATAACTTCCTCTGTGAAGTCTTTCCTAACTTCATCTGCTCACTCTATCCACTTTGCTGCCAAAATGTTTTCATATTTACAGATATTTCTCTTAACAGTACTTACTGCATGGGACTGTAATCAAATGTTACATGTCTGTTGCAGTCTGCTGCAAGCCTGGTGAGGGCCGGGGCCATATCATATTCTGTTTTGGATTCTTAGGGCCCAGCATAGCACCTGGCATCTGGTCAGTGTTCAGTAAATATTTTCTGAATGAGTGGTTGGAATCTGTTAGGAAAATGTAGGAGTGTGTGTGTGTGTGTGTGTGTATGTGTGTGTGTGTGTGAGAGAGAGAGAGAGAGAGAGGGAAACAAACTAGGGAGTGCGTTTGAGTTGGAAGGCAGTCACTGCGATTGGTGTAAATTGTTATCTAGTTACCAAAGAGTCATGGTTTTCTTTCAATGAGCCTTGAAAAAGGGGGTGTTCTCTTCAAGAAATAGAAAGATAATTACGTTCACCCTCTTTATCGCCCTTCTGGACAAACACTTCAATGTTGTTATGTGATGACACAATGCTGCTGTATGTGTGGGTCTGTGAATTTAAGAAGACAGAACACACACACACACACACACACACACACAGAGTCTAAGTTTCAAAGACACAAAAACTAAGATTTTTTTTTAAATTGAAGTATTGCATACCAGGGTCAGCAAATTGTTTTCTGTAAAGGACCAGATAATAAATATTTTAGGCTTTGTGGGACATTTAGTCTTTGTCACAGCTACCCAAAGTCTGCTGTTGTAAAGAAAAAGCAGCCACAGACAATATGTAATTTATAAGAACATATTTTTTAAAAGGTTTTTAAAATTAACATACAAGCTCTCTACATTTAAATAGTGAACATTCAGTAATGATTTTATCTGAAAAATTATTCTTTTCCTGAAACCTTTTGGAATTATATAAACCATGTTAGGGTAGATAGGCAGAGCAGCAGGAGCAAATGCACTAAGATTGGGCGATTGCATCAGAACCACTTTGGTTTCATGTCATCATGTCAGCCACAAAACTTGTGATGAAACTCTTCCACCTGCCAAAAGTAAAACAAAATGCAATATAAAATCCAAATTTTTAGCAATAATTTTACTAACTTATGGCCTTCAGGGCCCATTTTGTCATTTACAGTGATTAATCGTTGGCTTATCTGAGAAAAAAATTTTTCCTGCATTACTGTCCTTATTGGCATTGTGTTAATCAGACCAATCCTAATTGGGCATTAAAAACATGTTCATAGAAGTTACAGTGTGGTAAAGATATCTGCATATTCTGCAGAATGTTCTGTGAACAGTCTAGTGACTCACATTTGGATAAGAAATAAAAGACCACAGATTTTGTGTGTCAATGTTGTGCCTTTGGTTAATTTTGCAATTTTCCGTTTTGTCAGTGATGGCCTCCATTTGCAGCCACATTTGCAGATGCCTCATTTTAAGCAACTCAGGTCAGGATTATGCTTGCCACCCAAGAGCAAGTTCATGAAAGAACTTCAAAACTTGCAAAGTCCTGGAAAAGCATAGGCTTCATTTTTATTATTTATCATGAGACTGCTCAAATCTCCTCTTAAGCACAAAGCCTGATATTTTCACTGCAGAATATTTGGAAGGTGCTGTCCTTGTCTATCAAGGACTCTTTCCAACAAAACCACGTAGCAAGGCATTAATGCAAAAAGAGAAGGTAAACAATGCTCTAAATGGCAAGTGTATGTGTGAATGCCTTAATGTTATGAGAGAGCAAGATGGTGCATTCAGAGAATTCGTTCATTCTCTGAATGTTGGAGACGTTTTACTATTGCTTGTTTAAAAATAGGTTAGAAGTGTAGGCCGGGCGCGGTGGCTCACGCCTGTAATCCCAGCACTTTGGGAGGCCGAGGCGGGCGGATCACAAGGTCAGGAGATCGAGACCACGGTGAAACCCCGTCTCTACTAAAAATACAAAAAATTAGCCGGGCGCGGTTGTGGGCGCCTGTAGTCCCAGCTACTCGGGAGGCTGAGGCAGGAGAATGGCGTGAACCCGGGAGGCGGAGCTTGCAGTGAGCCGAGATCGCGCCACTGCACTCCAGCCTGGGCGACAGAGCGAGACTCCCTCTCAAAAAAAAAAAAAAAAAAAAAAAGAAGTGTAGAGATAACCTCCTCATCATCCTGAAATGGACTGGCCCCTCTGGGTAATTTCCTCCTACATTTCTGGGAGAAATTTTACAACTACAGTTTCTTCAGCGGGGCCTACCTGGAGAATGTCCCCAGAGGTCCCAATTCTAATCTGTCAAAACAGGATAGTTTCGTTCTCCTCACTCTTGGCTGCCTTCGATCCAATGCCAAGGAGGCCAGAAATTCCCTCAACTTCTTCCAGGTTCAGGCTAACTTTGCAGAAAAGATAAATCTCTATTATCTGAGGATTTGTGCATCCCCAAATCTCTATGTGGCATTAGAGCCTATGATAATTTTTTTTTGCAAAGGCCTGGTGCAATGGTCCTTCCCAGTGCATTTTCGCAAGGCTTCTCTTTGTGATGATGTTTATTCAGCCCATTTAATTTGGAAGTGAAGGAAAGAGGATAAATGAAAAGAAACTGAGGGCACGAGAGAGTCAAAGAATGAATAAGGAAAACTAAGAGAAGGAGGAAAGAAGAAGGAAAAGAAAGAACAGCTCTAACAGCAAAGAGCAAGTAGAGGAGAATATTGATGTCCGGCTGGAGACTGATAAACGTTAAGTTTCGCAGCTAAGGCTCTCGGAGCAGAGACCACTCCTTCCTTCTCTTGTATATGTATTTGTGGACAGGACCAAAAAGGAATGGGATTATTCTGCTGTAGATATTCTTGTTGCAGTTTAATCTTAGTGTCTTTATAGTTTAACATATATCCTTTCCTTTTATTAAATGCATCGTAAAATCAGCAAGTTTTGCTATAGACTTTCATAAACAGAATTTTCCCTTTTTAGTACAGAGCCTGGAAATCTGAAAGACATGGTACTGCTTATGGGCAGATCATTTGTTTAAACTCTTCAGTGGCCTGCCATCAGCACCAGGAACATTTTTAAATTGAATTCTGAGCTGTTAATCTTTGGTTTGCACTAAAATTCTCAGTTGAAACATTTTTCTTTTTCAAGTGGACCTTCTGAACCTGAACATAAACTTCTGCCATCTAGTATGTTTCTCAGAATAGGAACATTTAAAGAAAGCTTTTGGGTGACTGCTGTTTCTGGATTGAAGTGAGAACAAAAATGTAGACAAAATGCACATGTAGACAACATGAAAAAAATAACTGTTGTCTTTAATGCTGTGGGCAGCCTGGGTGGTATTTGCCCTGAATTGTGTCAATTTATGTAATGTTGCTTAAACTTGGTCTGCTGCTTTAAGAATCATATATGTGCCCATGTGTGCATGTATATGATAGAAAGAGATAATATTTAGAGATTTAGTGTATAAAGAATAATGGCCTAGAAGTTCTAGAAAGTGAGAATGTGAGATTTAGTGTATAAAGAATAATGGCCTAGAAGTTCTAGAAAATTCTAGTCATGGCCATGAATTGCCCACCTCAAGGCTCTGCGGCCAACCAACTGTAAAGTATGTATCATGAAAAGCTAAAATTGTTTCCTGATATCACTTTAAAATGTAAGGCATATGATAGCTTCTTTTCTAGAAAGTCATAATTTTGAATTGCTTATAAATACTTTTGGAATAAGTAATTCTGTCTTTCCTGATATTTCTAGATATTGGGAGCAAATTCATGTTTACCTTATGTATATCCCTCATGGATTTTTCGATTTCCATTGTATTGATCGTGACTTTCTTCAGCAAATCTGGTGGTTGTAGATTTATTTTAATTCTCTATGCCATAGTATTCTATCTCAGCATGCAATCTGCTGATTCCTTCCCCTTTCTAAAATGAGTTTGTATTTTAATTTTTAAAATTAGTATTAACCAGGTAATAAATATTAACTGAGTACCGACTATAAACTTGACTCTGAGAAATGTTATAATGAGATATTTAATGAAAAAAACTTGAGAAGCTAAAAAATAATTTGCCAAAGCATATGATTTATTTGCTAGTGCTTTGTTCATTCATCCATTCACGCATTAACCTGACTTCCGTCTTCTTATCCCTTATCTGCTCATCCATCCACCCATGCACCCATGCACTCATCCAAGAATCCATTAATTAATTTATTCACTCATCCATTTATTCACACACTCATCTATGAATCCACCCATCAATTCATTCTTCCGTCCACCCACTTACTGAACTATCCATGTACCCATCCACCCATCTATTCATCCACTCATCCATTCTTGCACCCATTTACCCATCCACTCATTCACCCATCCACGAGTCCACCCATCCATTCAACCACCCATCCATGCTTCCACTCATTCACTTGTCCATTCATCCATCCATCTATCATTCACCAGACAGATGCTGAAGGCCTTTGATGGTTTTGCACTTACCTTGGCATTTTAAATATAAAGTTGGCAAAGTAATTCCTGTCCTCTTAAAGCTCAAAATCCAAGCAAAGAGAGAGATCACATAAAAAATTATTTGTAGATATTTTGAACTTCCTTATAGAAAAGCAATCTTCAACCTCACAGTGGCCTAATCTCAGTAAATGTGTATTGGCATTCTTTAATAATTGTCATTTTAAAAAGTACTAATTTCTCCTTTGGCAGTTGAATATTGTTTTCCTGCATTCTTCTGACTTCTTACTTACAGTTATAACATTTTTATAATGATTTATAATGGTATGCTTTTAAAATGGAAATAAGAACTATAGAGACAGGTGTTACATGGAGGGGACTACTAAAATGAAGGAATTCATTTGGGGGACAGATGAGAATTTACTGATTTTAAAAGTACTTGCCATCTTTTTTTTTTTTCAGTAGCAGGAAACTAATGTTTTTTTTATTCTTGGGAGGGAGAGGACAGGGGTGGTTTCTTAATTATGAAGTGCAATTGTTTAGGTTTTTAGGTAGTGTTATTCCTGTTATGAGCTGCCCCAGGCAGCCACATCAAAGGCAGCTCTGTGTGTGTGTGTGTGTATGTGTGTGTGCACGCACACACACACACGCCAGCCTGGATTGTGGAGACAGACCTGGTCTCTCAGACCTGGATTTAATTTCATTGCTTGAAGGAGAAATAAGTTGGTGTGTTCTTTCTGGCGGAGAGTCATTTTTTCCTGCCTTGTTTTCTAGCTTTCAAGTCTGTATTTGCATTTTAATTAAGAAAGAAGACAACTGTTGGAAATGAAATTTGGATGAAAGCTGTGAATATTTACCATTTGAACGAGTTGTGTTAATGTAAATCTACCTGTTGAAAACCGTGGTTTTAAACTTTTATACTGTTGCTGTTTTTCTTTTTTGTACTTTTTGTTTATTTTATTTTATTTTATTTTAAATTTTATTTTTGAGACAGAGTCTTGCTCTGTCTCCCAGGCTGGACTGCAGTGGTGTGATCTTGGCTTACTGCAACCTCTGCCTCCCAGGTTCAAGCAATTCTCCTGCCTCAGCCTCCCAAGTAGCTGGGATTACAGGTGTGTGCCACCACACCTGGCTAATTTTTATATTTTTAGTAGAGATGGGGTTTCACCATGTTGGCCAGGCTGGTCTTGAACTCCTGACCTCAGGTGATCCGCCCACCTTGGCCTCCCAAAATGCTAGGATTACAGGTGTGAGCCACTGTGCCTGGCCTCTACTTTTTATTTTGAATTAATGTTTTCCTTTTCAAAAAATGAGGTATAACTGACATACAGTAATGTGAATAAATCTTAAGTATATGGCTTGATAACTTTTGATGTGTGTACACATCTATGTGACCACCAATCAGATACAGATATAGAACATTTCCAGTGATCCAAAAAGTTCCTTCATGCACCTTTTTCAGTCAATACTCATACCTCGCCTTTCACAACAGAAAATACTATTCAGACCTCTGTTATCATAGATTTATTTTGTTTGCTTTTGAACTTCATATAAATGGAATCATACAATAATAATATGTATCTTTTGTGTTGGGTTCTTTTGATCAATATTATGCCTGTGAGACTTCTAAAGTAAATAAACCTTATGCTTTTATTCACAGACTTGGGTAACAAAACTATCAGGATTCTACTTAGGTTCTAAAAAAGTGGAATTGCCAACTGAATTGTTGTTAGTTGGGTCTGTCTGACTTTGTTTTGGCAGTAGGAGTTGGACCCAGTGATAGGGCAGCTAATGATTCAGACCATCGATCTATAGGTTTTTATTGAAAACCCTCTATATGCTTAGCATGTGTCTCATCTCGGTGGTTCTTTTCAAATCCAGGGTTTCCCACCCTCAGCACTACTGACATTTGGGCCTGGATCATTCTTTGCTGTGGAGCTGTCTGTGCACTGTAGGATGTTTAGTCACACCCCTGTTCTCCACTCACTGGGTACCAGTGGTATCTATTCCTCTTTTGTCCAGTTGTGACACCAAAAATATTTTCAGATATTGCCGATATCCCTGGTGAGGCAGAATTACTCTCAGTTGAGAGTCACTGTCATAAACCTACTGCCACTGCTTCTACATTTTAGTTCACAAACTTTTTTGGGTACTTTCTGATAAGAAGAACCTATGAGACACTTTGGAAGAGTAGGGAAGGTGAGCTCCAAGTTCTTTATTTGTTATATACTTGGTTGAGTGAAGCACACAGGTTTCATTTCTAGGGGTGGGTAATATTATGAAAAAAAATGTAGAAATTGGTAAGATTTGATGATAGCTACTGACAGGGTGACTGGGTCAAACTTCAAAGTGGCAATTCTGAAAATGCACTAGCAGTCTGAATCTCCACGTGATTTTTAGATCTTTTGAAAAATCCAAGAAATTCTAAGACCACCACAGTTTGGAACTATGCCTTGAGTAATAGGCCTGGGACAGACATGAAATTCCTACACTGCATTTAATTAGTAGGTTTTGATCAGGGTTCCAACTGGCATTTGCAGCTGGGGTTTGATTAAGAGAAAGTCCTGTCTCAAAATATGAGAAAACTTGAATAATAAAAGCACTGTGCCAATGGCTTTTCATGTATTTGTTTAGAACCTGCCTTGGTTCCAGGAAGGATTTAATGTGGATTTCTATCATTGCACGTGCTGTCTTCATCAATGGTTTAAAATATCAACCAGGGTGAAGATATGAGAGAGGAATATCAAATAATTGCTTAGAAGAAGACTTGAGCAGGCATCTCCTCCTCCTCCATCTAAACTTCAAAAGGGGCCTCCCCTAACCAGACAGTCCAGTGAGATAATGAATTAATTAGAGACTTGGAAGGGTTAGCATGAGAGCCTTGTCTGTCTTGCCTCTGGCCCTCTGTCTGCGTGGCTACATCCTGGTTAGGAGCTTTTGGCAGTCCTCAGGTTGGGGATGAGATACCTTGGCAGGCTTGAGTGGGCATCAAAGACACCAGGAAGGATCCCAGCCCAGTTTCTGGCAATTCTATCTGTCACTGGGTTTTATGCCTGTGTTCAAAATATTCCATTTCTCCATCTGTAAAATGGAGATAATCCTTCCTCACCTTGCAGGGATGTTGGGAGGATTAATTAGCTAGTGTTCCTCAAGTGCTTTGAAGATGAAAAGGCTTGTGGAAGTGGTAAGAATTAAGGCAAGGCAGTGAGTGCCTGCTGGAAGTGCTCTTCCTTTCCTCATCCTCTTGTCAGCAGTTGTGTTTCTCTTGCCTTTTCTGCATGTTTCACAGACCAAAGTGCTGGCATGGTAGGCAGGACGACGCATGGATCAGCACAGAACAAAGACAGTAACGCCTTATTTTATGCCTTACTACTAACTTGGCTTATCAGTTGGCATGACCTCTGAAGATCTTTTGCTCTGAATGTTTTAATCATCAAGTTCTGGTAGTTATCCAAGGTGAGCCTAATCTACTTTGGGGTGGAGGGAGGAAGTGGTGTCAGGAGAGGTCAAACCGGACCACCTTGAGCTGGAAGCCCCGAAGGAGAAGGATTCCTTGAAATGGAGGTGATTTTTGAATTATAATAAGTGAGAAGACTGCAAGGGAGACAGAAGCTGAGAGACAAATGCTCCGTGCTCTTCTCACTTTCATAAACAGGAGAACTTCCACTGACCTAGCAGTAGTTTTCTCCTCCAGGCTGTCATGTCTTCTGATCATGTCTTTTATGAAGTGAATTTCTCCTCATGAAAGACCAGACTTTGAGGAGAGATCCTGTGCAGGTCCCTACAGTGTGGAGATGGATTGATTGGGCCTACAGATTGCAGCTAATCAATTCATCCTTTGCTTCCCAAAGGTTTATACATTTGGGTGGAGTTCACAATGAGTGGTCTTGGTGCAGGGTCGTGTGGAGAAGCATGTCCACCACTCTTGCCCCGGTGGCTTCTTTAGACAATCTTGCAATCTTCACAGGTTCTTTTCTAGGTACGTTATTGTTTGGAATAACTCCCTTGAGTTTGGAAGAATAAAATGAATAGTACTAGGTTTACTCAATAGTTTGTTAGTTTGCTTGTTATCTTAAACAGTTCTGTAAAATTCTTTTGAAAAGTTTCTCTGCTCATTGATCTTGAAAATCTCCTTGCTTTAGAGAATGGATGTGCTCCTCATATGCTAAGAATAAACCGGATTTTGGTAAATCAGTTTATCTTAGGGGTCCTAAGTGAGTTTGCCATTTTAATGATGCTTGGAGTGAATCCTTGTATAACAGAAAGTATCTTGTATATTCTATATCTTTTAGGAACTCACATATGTTGACCTTATCAAGTGTTGGGGTGGTGGTGAAGCTAAAGACCAATAGGTGACATATGGCAGGGTCTTCCCTCCAAGTGACCCTCTGGAAAGGGCTGTACTTATTTCATGTTGGTGGCGCTCATAATAGGGTCAGGAAACCAGGGAGAAAGCTGAACAACTGGCACTTATAGATCTTTCTCTTTAAATCAGGTTTGCTTTTGATTTGTCTGGTCTTTATTGTTCTCCATGTCTGAAGCTGAGTTTCTTGGATTCCTTTCTCTTCAAAGCCCTCTTGGCAACCTTCCGAGGAATGGCAGAGTTCATTCTGATCCACGTCAGGTGAGTGTAGCTCAACCATGATGGAGCTTGACCTGTCAAATTCACAGAAAAATGTCCGTTACATATTCCAGCTGTTCCTTAAACATGCTCCCTAAGAGCTAGTTCCATTTGTTAGCTGTCAGAATGATGTGGAGGAATTGCTCCAGACCCTCGGATGTCATCAACCACTTTTGTTTATACACCAGTTATTTTCTCTATTAGCAAATCAATGTTTGGCAAAAAGAAAGAACAGGCTAAGAACTTTTCCTGATGAGTTGCTGCCCTCAGCCTTGGAACTCTTCTCAGCCAAAAAAAAAAAAAAAAAAAAAAAAAAAAGAAAGAAAGAAAGAAAGAAATTGAGGAGGAATTCAGTTTTACATGTTTTTCTTCCTGCTTACATGAACTGAGGAGGTCTACCTGAAGCTGAATCCAAGCACCACCTTTGACGTTGGTAAAGATGGGGCTCTGAGCTCATGTATGACCTTGGAAACTGGATCCTGTTACGCTGGGAAAGGAATGCTTGGTTGCCCAAAGCATTAAGATAGGGAATGTGGATTCCACCTCTCAATGCTCCTGCCTTGGATTAGTTTGGTAGGACACTACCCAGAGATATAGACATGATGGACCAAGTAACTTCTCCAAACTTTGATTCTCTCTGGATCCCATGGATATAGGAACTGTGAGGTCTAGGAGATCCAGAGAGAATCAGAGTTTCAGTGAGTGAACGCTAGAGTGTATGCTTCTAGGATTTTCCTCATAAACCTAGTGTTTTATTCTTGTGGGCCAGAAAGTTATTTCATTCCTAAACCCGTGATGTAGACTTCTCAGAAATTCCAGTGGTGTGGAGGATCCAGCTTCTATCACCTCACAAGAGCTGATTACACATATCTCTCCTCAACTGCTGTTCAGTGACATCAAGTTGGTAGCTTGAAATCTGCAATGATGAGAGTATTTACACTACAGAAATTGGCAAATATGGCAAATAAGGGTCCCCACCACCCATGCTGGTGAAACATCTGCCAGCACACCTAGGAAATTATCCTAACACGTAACATCCCCTCAGGCTCACTTATGGGGGCTGTTTAGCTTCAGGGGAGGAAACCCGCTTTGCTCTAATCTTGTTGTGTGTACCTGCTTTGCATAGGCAGACTGCCCCTTGTTCTCTCGTCTGTTAAACTTGGCCTGAGAGAGAGCTTCATGAGGTGGGCTGTGTGGCAGGAGATCACCAGGGTAATGAGTCTGTTCCTTTTGCTGTTCAGCTATATGACAGGTTATTTTACCTCTCTAGGCCTCAGCTTCCTCTTCACTATAATAAAAGTAATTTGGATCATTAAATAATTGCTGAGTTTCCTTGTAGCTTCGACATTCTGCAATTTGATGAGTGCTTGGCTGCTGGAAAATGTCATGTGTTTCAAAGGCTTGGGGCACATGCACATCATTCAAAGTGACCAGCTCAGCTCTCTCATTTTCTTTCTGGATCTTGGGCTCCCAGTAATTCTACTTTTATCTGGACTTCTATCTTCAGCATGAATGAGCAGCGTGCTTCTAAGTGAGAAGCATAATTGATTAGTTCCTTCCATCTGGGGGTGTCAAAGCACTTTCAAGGCAGTAGTCAGTATCCATCATGGTTGCTCTGCAGAGAAGACTGCCTGAGAGTGCCTGTTTTGCAAGGGATCTATCACAGTGGTGGACCAAGGACCCAGAATTATTGACTTACCTTTTAATCAGAAAAGAGGCTACTTCCTGGTCTTAAAGTAGTTCCAGCTTTGAGATTAATCTGCTGTCTATAAAGCCAGATCACTTGGCATGCTCGGCCTGGCTGACCTGCTGACAGAACTTGATATATTTCCTACCTCTCTGACATGGAGATAAACCTGAATAGGATTTTGCTAGTCCAGAGGATTTGGGGATACATGTTTAGGTTAAGTTTTTGCTATAAAATTCCTTAAAAGAGGTGTGGTGTGGGTTTGTGTTGGGAATTGAGGCTACACTTAATGGAATGTGGAAGAGACCAAATCCACCTTTACGGGGTACCTGGATGGCAAAGGGGTACTGATTGGAAGTTGGGACTGACCACAGACTTGGGCTGCTTTGTGATTCTGCTTACAGTCTTGCCAAGACCTAGCACCTGCCAAAACATGTGTCTCTGGGCCCTCTCTACCCAAATGTGCACATTGACACGCACCAACTCATGCCACTGTTGTTATGATTGTGTTTATGAAGCCATTTACTCTTTAATCAAGAACCTGAGTGCCTTGCTGATTGTTTGTAGGTTTGTTGCCCACTCTGCCAGCTGACTGGGCTGTGTGCATTCAATGGCTGAAGCCATGATTCCCACAGCTGAAGGTTTGGGCCATTGAGTCTGTCACCATAAAGCACAAGCTATGTGAAGGGCTGGAAAAGAAGTAAATTCTTCTGGGATTAACTCCAAAGCAGAAGTATAGTTCTGTCTTGCACAGATAATAGAGGCTGGATTCAAACTTCTTGGGGTCAGACTGCTAGCTGTGACCCACATTGGAGGTCTACCACCTTTTCTTACTGGAATACTTCCTAAAAATACTTTTTTTTGAAAAAATCAAGCACCCCTTGTATATTTTACATTTGATATCTGAATTTTCTCATCATAAGTTGAATTCATCACAAAAGTATATTTTCCAGCACATTGTATGTTCTCACAGCTCAAAGTCGGATGCATGAGTCAGCAACATCAGCATCCCCTGGCAGCTTGTTAGAAATGCAGAATCTTGGGTCCCTCTCCAGTCCCACTAAATCAGAACAAGCATTTTAGTAAGATCCCCAGGTGATTCATGTGCACATTTAAGTCTGAGAAGCACTGGTGTATATCGTATACATGCTTTAAGTATATCTTCATTAAAACCTTTCAATTTATGAAAAAGTTATTAGGTCAGGTTACATGACCTAACTGCAAAGTCATTTCTGATTGTCAAACCATCAGCCAAGCTAGACTAGCTTTTAGTCAGTGTAAAGAAAGGAGTTTCTTCATTGATTCAAGTGAATGTGTTAACATGTGTACTTGGCCAATCTTCATCCTTCTGAGTTCTGGTTTTAGGATAAGTAGGCAGCTGGCTGGCAGATAGATATATAAGGCACAAAGCTGTGCTATGAATTTATTGTCTGAATAAAATATGGCACCGTGGCCTTCAAATTTTTTTGAAATGCTCTTTCTTTGCCCTGGGAATTCTCCCTCTAAACTGATGCTGACTCAGATACCTTGGTTTGGGGCTGAGGAGATTTTTACTCCTTAGGAAATTGCACCCTCGTAAGATTGAGAATAGGTGGGCAATTTTCCTTTCTTTATTAAAGAAGGAGGAGGGCAGCTGTGAAAAGGGAATATGGAGAAGCAGAGCGGCCACAGAGATGGCAGGTCAGCTTTGGGAGGCATGCATATGGAAGCAGAAAATATGGAAACTGAATCTCTTAAAGCTATCCATATGCCTACATACTGCCAGAAAGTCTCTGGGGACCCCAGTGGTATGTGAGCCCCAGTTTAAGAAAGTTGAGTTGGAGAGTCAATTTATGCCCTTTTGGAACTTCCTGGTTTCCAGCCTTCTTATCTCCTTGAATGCACGTCTCTCTCTCTCTCTCTCTTTCTCTCTCTCTCTCTCTCTCTCTGTGTGTGTGTGTGTGTGTGTGTATAAACAAGAGTCATTAAGCCCCAATTCACCACAACCAAAGCTTCTGCCTGTTCCCTCATCTCCTCTTGAATTCCAACTGCAATTAAATTTATCAAATATTTATTTAATCCAACTGTGCATCAGGCTCTACACCAGGCACTGGGGATGTAGAGATGACCAATGGAGACACGCAGAAATAGCCATTGTTGATAACGAAGACGCACACACTTGTGGAATTCTATAGAGATTTTCAAAAGAAGGGATGGCAAGCAACTTCCGACGTTATCCTTGGAAATCAACCTCCTTACTGGGGTTAAGTTCCTAAAGAAAGGATAGTGAAGTCTGCCAAAGAAAAGATGCATCTGCCTGTGTGTACTGGGGTGTGTGTGTGGGTGTGTGTGTGTGTGTGTGTGTACGCGCGCATGCGCACTATACAGATCAAACCATCGCAGACCTGCAATGTTTTCCAAGTGCTTTAATGTTTAATACCCTTTGATTTGAACACGGTAACATCAAGTGTTCCTGCGGGCAATTCCAAGGTGTCTGAGGACCCTTGCTGGGTATCAAAATCCAGTAAGAGCTTTGGAGAAATTGGAGAAGGGGAACTTTATTGGTTTTTAGGTCAGTCTTATAATTTCATTCTGTTTTTTGTCTGAAACACACACGCACGGAATCTTTTATCGTCCATTAGGCATGTGTCCTACCAATAACAAGACTTAAGATGAGAAAAATAAGCAAATGTTTGATGGAAAGAAAACAGCCATTGGAACCCTGTGGCTCTTCCCACACTGGGGGGGATCAGGCAAACCCAGGAGCCTTGCATTAGAAAAGAATGGTACAGAGAGAGCTATTGTCCCCTTTGTGCTGTGGCCCATGGGAAATTGTTGACTCTGATCCTAGGGTCAGGTTATTGCTGAGTTGCTGTTAGCATTAATAATTATGTAACGGCCTTCCCATTTTTCTACCCTATGTGGATTATTTTGAGTGTTTGTGGTAAGAATGTTCTCTAGGTGGCATCACAGAACTTCTCACCATTGCTGTTTGGGGGACCCTTGGGCCCAGTCTCCTCCCTCCATGCCTGACTTTGCAGCTTGGCCTGCAGCACTTGATGTCTTTTCCCCCTCACTGTACCCACTTTGGTTAACTTGGCTGAAGGCTAGAAACCTCATGAAAGAGGTTCACGGCTATGAACACCCAAAATGATCTCGGATTCAGATTATGCACATATTTTTTCTTCCTTCCTTCCTTCCTTGCTTGCTTCCTTCCTTCCTTCCTTCCTTCCTTCCTTCCCCTCCTCCATCCCTCTCTCCCTCCCTGCCTTCCTTCCTTCTTCCTTCTCCTTCCTTCCCTTCTTCCTTGCCTTCTTTCCCTCCCCTCCTTCTTTCTTCCTTCCTTCCTTCCCTCCCTCCCTCCTTCCTTTCCTTCCTTTCCTTTCCTTTCTCTTTCTTTCTTTCTTTCTTTCTTTCTTTCTTTCTTTCTTTCTTTCTTTCTTTCTTTCTTTCTTTCTTTCTTTCTTTCTTTCTTTCTTTCTTCTTTCTTTCTTTCTTTCTTTTCTTTCTTTCTTTCTTTCTTTCTTTCTTTCTTTCTTTCTTTCTTTCTTTCTTTCTTTCTTTCTTCTTTCTTTCTCTCTCTCTCTTTTGCTTTCTTCCTTTCTTTCTTTCCTTCTTTCTTTTTTCTTTCTCTTTCTTTCGTCTTTCTTTTTTTTCTTATTTATTGGGTGCTAAACATTTATAGAGTAAAATGTTTATTTTAAAAAAACATTTAAAAATAACAGCTTTGTTAAGATATAGTTCATCCATTTAAAGTGTAAAGTTTAGTGGTTTTTAGTGTGTTCATACAGTTGTGCAGCCATTACTGCATCCATTAGTAGTTACTCACCATTACTCCTCCCCGCAGCCTCTGATAACCACTCCTCTACTTTTTGTTTCCAAAGATTTGCCTATTCTGGACATTTCATATAAATGCAGTCACACAATATGTGATCCTTGGTGTCTTATTTCCTTTAGCATGATGTTTTCAGGGTTCATTTATGTTGTAGCATGTATCAGTATGTCATTCCTTTTTACAGATGAAATACATTCCATTATATGGATATACCACATTTTATTTGTCCACTTATTCATTGATGGACATTTGGGCTGTTCCCACCTTTTAGCTATTACGAATAGTGATGCTATGAACATTTGTGTGCAAGATTTTATGTGGACATACGTTCTCATTTCTTCTCTTATGTACCTAAGGAGTGGAATTTCTGAGTCATATGGTAACTCCATGTTTAACCCTTGGAGGAATAGGTTAGGCATTTTTGACCTGTTATTGTCCCATGAGGTCTGAAGGTAGGAAAGGTAGGGAGAATAACTTCTTATGGGGTAGACATCAATGGATCTCAGCAGTGCCCAGGCTGGCAGTGCCATTTTTATGGGTGCAACAAGTTTATCTTCTTCAGCCCTTTGTGGTCTCATTTTCCAGAGACTACTGGCCTGCCCGGCTCTGTGACCCTGGCCAGAACTAGGATTTTTTATTTTTAACCTCTCATAAGGGATGCCTAGGAAATATGACCCACTAGAGTGCTTGGTGGACTGTCAACTCCATATCTGTGTGGAACAAAAACCAGCTGGTCAGCTCGGTTAGCTGCCGTCTCATCTGGAGCTGCCTTTCCTAGGTTTATTTCCCCAAACAATGGCCCAGCTTATAGCCTTGTGGTTGCCAGCCCCCTTTAATTTGGTCCTTAGTTGCATAGTCTGTTATTTGTGCTATGACTGGCTGTGATTGAAGGGGCATGCTTTTTCCTAAACTCAACAGTGTAGTAAGATGCTTGATGGACTCCAATAATTCATCTATCCCAATGAAGAATATGAGGAGTGAGTGTAGTGGTGGTGAGGGGTGTGGCACACTGAGGGGAAAGTACCTTTAAAACAGACTCCTGAATTTAATATCAGATCAGGCTGATGTTAAACCTCTACTTTGCATATGAGAACACTTTCCCAGGGTCTTTAATTATAAAATGGCAAAAGGGTCTTAGTGCAATTTCATTGATAAATGGCTTTCTGGTATGGATTTCCATGATACAAGCAGGGCCAACTAAGAGCTTCGTCACTTATGTTCCTGGAGCACATAGAACAATTTTCTCTCATCTTGTTGAACTTACTTGAACTTGGAGTAGAATACCTCCCTGGACTTATACTACCAGCAGGTTTAGGCTCACAGTTTCAGTTATGTGTCTTCATCCCATGTATAGCAGTGGCTCCCACCATTGGCAAAGATTGAACTTTAAATGGCCTTGCTCTAGAATTCAAGACCATCCGTGATTTAGAGTATAGTGGATAAGGATGACAGCTATGAAGCTACACTACCCAGGGGATAAACATAGCTCTGTGTGACCCTGGACAAACAATTTAACTTTTCTAATCTGTAGAATAGGAGTAAGAATACTATCTACTTCATGTGATTGTTGGGAGGATTAAGTAGGTTGACAAATGTAATATATTAGAAAGGTGCTTAGTCAGTGCTTAACTGTGTTTGTTGTTATTCTTATCCTATATTCTGTCCACTCATGGCTGTTGGCCCTGCTCAGATACCATCTCTTCTATGAAGCTGTGCCTAAGTGTGTCTTCCTTACTGCTTTGTGCACAGTACCAAACATAGTGCCTAGCATGTAATAGATAATAAATGTTTGTTGAATGAAAAATGAATGAATATTTATTGAATGAATGCATTTTCCCACTTGGGAGCAATCCACTGTTCCTCTGCGCTTTTATATCACTTTGCCTCTACCTCCTTTTATAGAGTTTTCTACATTTAACCTTTATTTTAGCTAATTATGCTTTAGATGCAACCCCTTCTCCAGATGGTCAGCCCTTGGAGAATAGTGCCTGGATCAATTGTTTTGGTATTTCCTATTAGGATTTGCATGGAGGGCAATAAGTATTTGGTAAATAATCATCCCTTTTGGAAACAATGTTCTTAAACCATTAAATTGCTAGGTGTTTTTTGTTTTTTTTTTTTTTAATTAACTGAACACAAACACAGAGACCTATGCATGCAGAGAGAGTATCCCTCCAACAATTTCATGACATGTTGCCTTGTTTTTTGTTTTCCTAAAGGAAGTGATAAAGGTAAAAGTTGAAGAGGTGGGCGACAGTGGGAGCCAGAGACTCATAATAAATAAAAATGGGAGTTCAGTTCAAAGAACAGGTTAATATTAAAGTTTTATTGGAGTTCAACAATTTCAAAAAATATATAGGTTTCATTCTTCTTTGAACTCCTTCAAATGTTATTTTTGCTCCCCCTTTTAAATAAAAGCTCACAAAACCCCTTGGTTGTCTCTGAAAAATAATAGAATATTTGACTTGAGTTCTGGGATTGGAAGCTAGTCACTGTTGCTGTCCTTCTTTGGTTCATAGCCTGAAATGCTGTGGTTGTCTAGTGGGGAGCTGGGCCTGTCTATTCTAGGGCATGGCTGGTTAGAGAGAATGAGAAGTCACTTGGCCGGTGGTCCAACAGATCAGAGCAGAGTTGGTCCACACACAGGCCAGGCTCCTTCCTGGATGCCTAGAGGAAAGGCGGCAGGTCAAAGGGAGATGGATGCCAGCTGGCTCCTGAAAGGATCCCTGCACTTGGTTTAGGATCAGACAACACTTGACCAAACTGCAAAGTAGAGAAGTGAATTTTACTGAACTCTTTCACACATATTCTGGGGGAAGAAGCTGTGTGCCTGAAAAACAGGAATATGGAGTGGTTCAAGGTGATTTTTCTTCACTTTGACCTTTGAATTTATGGATTACATGTACCCTGAAGTTTTGGTAAATTGGTGCAGTTTTTAAAAATGTACATATCCATGATAAACTAACTTCTATAACATCCCAAAACCTCAGTGGCTTAACCCAATAAGTGTTATTTCCCACTCATACCAATGTGGGCTAGCAGCGGGTGGAGGCTACATATGGTCACTCAAGAACCCAGGCTTCTTCCATCTTGTGGCTTCATTCTCTCTTGGGCCCTGGAGTCCTCCACTGGATCTTGAATTCAGCCAGCAGCCCAAGGATGAGAGCAAGTGAGTATGGGGGAGTGCAAAGGCAGTTTTTATGGGCTTTGCCTGGAAATGGCTTATCACTTCCATCCACATTCCACTGGCCAGCCTTAGGCCACATCTAGCCACAGGGAGGTTGGAAGCCGTGGTCTAGCAGTGTGTCCAGAGGAAAGGCAAGTGGTTTTGTGAAAAACTAGTCAATCTCTGCCTTCAGTCCCTCACATACCAGCTAGGTACTTTACTCCTCCTGGCCTCTCTTTGAGCCTGCCATTCAAATAACTTTGGAAAAGGCACTATACTCTATACTCTAAATATATACACTGTACTCTAAATCACAGATGGTCTTGAATTCCAGAGCAAGGCATTTCAAATTCAGTCTTTGCGAATGGTGGGAGCCACTGCTATACATGGGATGAAGACATATAAATGAAACTGGGACCCTAAACCTGCTGGTAGTGTAAGTCCAGGGAGGTATTCTACCCCAAGTATCAAAAACCCAACTGGAAACTTCCCCTCTAAGTTGGTATAATGAGGAACAGAATATTTTATTGTAGTTTAGAAAACGCTTGATTCAAAAATTGCTACCAATGTGTCCTGGGGAAAAGACTCAATGCTGAAGACATCAAGCACGTTCATTCATTCAAACAGTTTTTTATTAAGCACCTACTCTGGCCCAGGCATTAGGTTGGGTGTGAGGGCCATGATGGCAAGCAATACCCAGAAGCAGCCCCTGCCTTCTTGGAGCTGGCATCTGTTGGAAGCCAGGCAATTGAATGAACAAATTCCATATACTATGAAGGCAATGTGAGGAAAACTAGGGGTGTCATGGAAGCTCATAGCTGGAGACCTGGGCCAGGCTGGGAGAGCCAGGGAAGCTTCTAGAAAGAAGTGACATTTCCACTGACACCCAAAAGGAGGCATATGAAGAGTTCATCAGCTGAAGGAAGGCAGGGCAGTTGGTGTGTGCCAGGCAGAGGGAAAGGCTCAGTGGTTTTCGGCATTGACGTACTTTGGAGCCACATGAGGTAGACTGGGCCAGTTAACTCAGAATCTTGGGTGGGGTACAGGATGGCAGAGTAGGTCCAGATATCAGTTTTGTTTTGTTTTTAAAATAAACTTTCCAGGTGATCCTGATGTGCAGCCAGGGTCAAGAGTCATTAGAATGGCAGGCTCAAAGAGAGGCCAGGAGGAGTAAAGCACCTAGCTGGTATGTGAGGGACTGAAGGCTTTCCAGGTTGCTGAAGGCATCCCAAAGTGAGATGTGTCATGGGATGGGTGGGGAGCAGGGCAAAAGGAGGAAAATGGTTCATTGAAGATAAGCCACCTCTCAGGCACTCTTTCCTTTGTATGGAGAGAGGGATCCTTTTTCTCCAGAGCTCCAAGTCTGATGGGCCTTCACCAGCAGTGAGGTTCTGCCTGCGGGCTCTAATTATCTCCTCCCTTGCCCTTGGTGATTTGGGGAGGGCAAGACAAGCACAAGGATTGGGAATGTGAAAACCTGCCTCTCTCTCTGAGTTCTTAAGCAGAAAAGGGCCAAAGTGCAAGCCCTGCTTGAGAGTTGCCGTTGTTTGCGTTTCACTGGGGTTGGGCAAGTTGCAGCATCAGAATTGTCAGCTTATGGTTCAGCAGGCTAGTGAGCGGAGTTACAAAGAATCCAGTGGGATTTATCTGGTCAGCATGGGGCCCTGCACATATTGGAGGAGTCCACTGGCTGTTGTTTCTACTTCACTCTTGGGCCTATCAGTCTTTGCCGCCATCAGGAGAACCATGGAGACCCTCAGGTCCCAGGCCTGCATACTAAACAGGCTTGGGTTTTGCAGGACTCATGCTGCCTTCCCCAGGCCACATTGTTTTGCTCATGTGTTTGGAATCCCCTGAAATCCTTGCTATCAAAGATGCCTGTGCCCACGCAAGAGGAGTTACCTTAAAATGAAAAGCAAACAACTTTGCTCTTATTTGGAAAGCATGAAACCAGTGCCTTAACCTTATGGTTTTATCAGTCAAACTACAGAGTTGGAAAAAAAGTGTTTTTTTTTTTTTAAATTTGTTTGTTGTTGTTTTATATTTTTTTAAAAAAACAACTTTAAAAAGTTGGGGCTGGGTGTTGAATTGAAGTCAGGGTTGCATCTCTCAGAAGGTTGTGAGGTTTTGGGGGAAACATCCCAAATATAGACCATAGCTTGTTTAAGAATAAAACTGAAGGAAAAACTTAGACCCATTCTTACTATTTTTCTCACAAAATCCCTTATCGTTACTGGGATTTTCTCAGAGATTTAAAGAGAAGCCCTCCCTTTATCCGAGTTCTGTCTTCTCATGGGAAACTCTTGGGCATACATTTTTCTAGACACCTTGGACACTTGGTGTGGAAACAAATGTTTGGAAATGATCTATATCTGGATGCTTTCCTCACAAATATATATAGATATATAGAAACTACTTTACAAATAAAATTTTAGTGATTATTTCTGTGTCATACACTGCAGCCATTTTGCCAGGAGAATCTTGGTACATATTTAGGCAAAAAAAAAAAAAAAAAAAAAAAAAAAAATCAAGCCACCTTTCCCCTTGGTGGTTTTCTGATGCGGGGGGGCAGCTGTGGCAATATGGAGCCTGACTTGTATCTTTTCAGATATGTGAGTGTAACATCCAGCTGAATGCCTGGGTTCCCATCACCACACAGGGAAAAAAGTCTTGCTGGAATCCAAGAAGTCCAGGAGAGTCACCTTGGGTTCTGTGCCAGAAATAACCTCTCTTACCTCAAAGTTCTCCCAAAGTTCTCCCATTTGACAGCTGGGGAAACAGAAGACCTGAGGCCAAGTGCCTTTTCCAAAGTTATGCAACTAGTTAGTGGCAAAGCTAGGACCGGAAACCTGGTCTCCTGATGCTCAGGGAAACCTCACTACCTCAGCAGAGATGGCAGGTAGGTTTCCTATTGCATGCCATCATCACTTGATAGTAGCTCAACACTATGTGGAAGCACTGTGTTGAGAAGGATACTGCAGCTTGATATTCACACACCCAGAAAACATGCGGTGGGCCATTAGCTTGGTCTGCCTGAGGTACAGGTGAGAGGATTCGTTGCACTTTGTGTGTGTCTCCAGCTACCATACCATGCTGTGTTTTGATTTTTTAAGTACCATAGGTTCAAGAGTTCCTGTTGCCCTCCCCTGTTGGTGCAAGCCCAAGCTTCTTCAGGATGACCTGACAGACACACATGCACACATACATTGTAGTCCAAAAGCACCAGGAAAACCATTCATTGTTTAGAAGAATTAGATGCCTTACACTAGGAGGATTTGATGCGTTCCTCAACTTTGACACATTGAGGTTAGATTGTCTCTCTCTTCTTACTGTTTGTTCTCCTTCCAGTCACCCATTTCTCTGGGAGGCAGGCTTTTCAGGCAAGAGTCACAAAGTGCTGTACCTTCCCTCCTTGGGAAATGGGGCCCAGATCCAGGACAGGAATGAGATCCCTGGGCCTCTCCCAGGAAGGCTTCAGTTTTCAGTGTCATAGCGATCAACTCTCTGGCATCTTTTTAGATCAGAATTTGGGAAGCAATCGACGTTCAGCTTTTCCTCATCGGCCAGTAGCACTTCCGGTAAGGTGTGAGTGAATTGCCTAACCACACTAAGCCACGATTTTCCCATCTGTAAAATAGAGATAGTGATAGTTTCCACATCACAGGACTGTCATGAGGATTCAATAACACATATAAAGTACTTGGCAAGTGTCCAACAAATATTCCCTATTATTTTTAAGTCACAGATACAAGCCCTTAAGGAAGCATCAGTTGTGTATGCTAATTTTGTGTGTGCTGTGTGTGAGCATTTCAAAGAAAGGAAGGGAGAGGAAAAGCGAACAAGCGAGCTAGTGGTCTGTGCCTAGGATACATTTAAAAACATCATGCTGTATGTGATAAATGCATACAATTTTTATTTGTCAATTAAAAATAAATTTTTTAAAAGATATAGTGACACATGGAGAATTGCCATCAGGTATGCGGGTTTGTGTATTGCTTAGGCTGGTGCATTTGAAACTTTAGTGCATATGTGGATCATCTAGGGATCTTACTTAAAATGCAGATTCAGTAGGTCTGGGCTCAGGGCCTGGGATTCTGCATTTCTCACAAGCTCCCAGGGGATACCAGTTGTGTTGGTCTGTGAACCCCACTTTCAGAAGCAACAGTTTCATGGGCTGATGCTGTCCTTTACATTTGGAATAACCAGAAACTTCATGGCCCCACGGCTAATTAGCTGGATCGCTGTATCCAGCAACTGATAACTGCTGTAGAAAAAATACTGAAGCACAACTCTGAAGAGCCAGATCCTAGTCCTGAGAGGCAATGAGTGAGTCATTTTCCTCCCTAGGCCTCGGCAGCTTTCTCATCTTAAAGGAGGTGGGGAGGGTGCTCTGAGACCTTGCTGTTCCCAGAGTGGTTCTCAACCCAGCATCATTGGGCCACTGCAGATCTCCTGCACCCTAAACTGCATATGAACAAGTTTCCTGGGAGATTTGCTTGCACATTGACATTGCTAAAGCACTGGTCTAAGACTTCTTTCAGCTAGAAGAGTCTGTGAATCTGGAAAGTTCTAATTCTAGCTCTGGTGACAGAAATCTAAAAAAACAAATCACTCCAATTATAAAATGGGGATGTCTTCAGCAAGAAATAGTTCTCCAACACTCTCCTTGGTGATATACAGAGATGGCCAAACTAACAAAATTTAATCTGAACCAGCATTTGCCTGAATTTGGTTGGGAGGGGAGAGTGTTGAGGATCCTGATATAAATTGGAAATGAGGCACTGGATACCATATTTAGATTCTGTGGCTTCTCTAGACCCAGGGGAGGTGTTATGGGTAGTGTTGGGGAAGCATGTGGTCAGGAGTAATGGCCTCCACCATCACTGACACCTCTCTAGGGACCTCAGTGAATTTCAGCATGATCTCCCCATTTTTCCAGAGAAGTCCCAGACCTAGCATCAGTTCCTCCATCTTCCTTCAAAATTGGTGCACATTGACAGATTGGGAAGAGAGATTGGGAAGAAAGGTGGCAGGGGTGGGGGGTGGGGCATGTGCCCATAGGTCTACATCCTGAGGTCACCTTCTGCTCTTTGATGGAGATTGAGGCTAAGAGTGAAAAACTTGTATTCTGTTGACTCCAAAAGGAGGAAGCAAAATTGTCCCAAGACTTCTGTTCCATGGAGGAATTTTTTTTAACTATAAAAATGTCATATATATGAGAAAAAGAGAATGCTATAAGAAACACCACCAAGATTAAGAAGTAAACTGTTACAAAGAAAACGGTGATTGTAGATTTCTTCCTAATAGCATCACCTTCTTCAACCACACCCTGAAATTTGGTGTTAATAATGCCCAGCCATGTCCTCATATTTTAATATATATTTATATATTCTTAAGCAGCATTTGGTATTATTGTGCATGTTCTAAAATTTGTAGACCTTGTTTTGTACTGGTTGTATCTTTCTGCAACTTGTCATTTTTGCTCAACGTTATGTATGGAGATTTATTCATATTGTTACTTGTAGCTCCCATTGATTCCTTTTTAATTGCTATATAGAGTTCATTATATGAAACTACTTCCGTTTATTTATCGATTCTCCTATTGATAGACACTTCAGATGCTTCTAGTTTTTCTTCCTCCAAACAATGCTACAATGAACATACATTGCTTTTGTGCATATATGTGTGAGCTTTTCACAGTGTGTGTTGTGACCCATTCATGGATCACGAACTTGAACAAATGGGTTGCAAATAGTATTTTAGAAAATGACATAGATTCAACGGCTTTGGAAAATATCAGAATATGTTGCGCATGGTAAGAGTAGTTACCGTTTCATTAAACTTGTCTCAATGACAAAGTAACAAATTTACTTTGACACCCAATTAAAATGGAAACCAGGCTAGGTGTGGTGGCTCACACCTGCAATCCCAGCACTTTGGGAGGCTGAGGTGGGTGGATCGTTTGAGGTCAGGAGTTCGAGACCAGCCTGGTCAACATGGTGAAACCCCCATCTCTACTAAAAATACAAAAATTAGCTGGCATGGTGGTTCATGCCTGTAATCCCAGCTACTCGGGAGGCCGAGGTGGAAGAATTGCTTGAACCCAGGAGGCAGAGGTTGCAGCGAACCGAGAATGTGCCTGTGTACTCCAGCCTGGGTGACTGAGCAAGACTCAGTCAAAAAATAATAATAATAATAATAAAATAAATAAAGGAAACAGTTTAATGATACAGTAACTACTTTTACCATGTGGGTCACGGTCCACAAATGTGGAAGTTCCAGGGTGGGAGATGCACCTAAGGATGGACTCGCTGGGTTGAAGGCCATGTATGTCTTTGGCTTTGTGGGAGATGACCAAATTGCTCTTTCAAGTGTACCAGTTCACAAGTTTAGGAGATTTTACATCGAAACATCCAAGGAAAAGAAATGGACCTCAAGGACAGATGGAAGCAAGAGAGTGAGAAGAAAATAAAGCTTAAAATTGCCACCTTCCTTACTCCTCTTGCATGCCTCTTCACCCTAAGTAAACATTATGGGTTTTCTTGACCTTGTAAATTTGCTTTTAATCTTAAAAAAGAAAAGAGTTTGGAAGGACATTCCTTGTCTTCCTGTCTCTCTGGCCTCAGTTCAGGAAGGGGCGAACTGGAAGGAGGTCAGAAATAAGCAACCCCTCTCCTTTTTGGAATCCATTAATAGCAAGTTTGAGGTGAGCTGTGGCTAACCTTTGCTCTCTAGCTGCCATTTGCAGTTTTTCAAAGTTAGACAAAGATTTCTCTGAATCAGAGTCAATGGTGCCATTGTTGCTGTTTGTTTTAAAATTAAGCAGGGATTTGGGGAGCCCAAGGAGCTATCCTCCCATAGATCATCTCTCTGGGGGACTGGGTCAGTTTCTGTTCTGGTTCCAAACTCTCCCAGGAAGGCCAGGCTCTCAGTGACTGCCCTTCACCCACCACTCCCAGCTGTGAACTGTGTTCTGTATAACTTATACCCTATTTTCCTGGAAATGTGTATTCTTTTCCACTGCATTGCACAAGTAAGACCTAGTAATATAAAGACGGCAGACGTTGGGGAAGAGGGAGCTCATGAGTCCTCAGTCTGGCCCCTCCTCCATGCTGATCCTGGTGCTCTGCACCTACCATCCATAATCTCAATTCATCCTTGCAATACCCTTTTCTATAGATGAGGAGACTGAGGCTCAGAGAGGTTGGATGGCTTCCCCAGGTCAGTCATCCAATAAGATGTAACTCCTAATCTTTATAGAGCACTTTCTACATGCCAGGCATTATTCTGAGCACCTTACACAATTCTCTTTAAATCCTCATCTCATTCCAGTGAGAGTAGGTTTCATTATTATCTCAACTATATAGATGAAACTGAGATACTGAGAGGGTGAGAATGTTGACTGAATTGTGGCTTGAGCAGTCTCCTAATGTTTTGGCGCTTGACACTTTCTATTTTCTGAATGTCAGTAATTAGTGACTTGGTTTTCCTGCCCTGCACTGTATCATGGGTAATGCCCCTTCCCACCTCCCTCCTTTCCTCCTTTCAATCTTTCCTTCCTCCCTTCCTTCTTTCCTTCCTTCCTTCCTTCCTTCCTTCCTTCCTTCCTTCCTTCCTTCCTTCCTTCCTTCCTTCCTTCCTCCCTTCCTTTACCAATAGGCAAGGGAGGTGTTCTCTGCCCCATGGGAACCTGAGACAAGCATGCACAGCACAGGGGAAGCAGTGTGGTCACAATGACAGTGACCATATGTAGTTAAGGGCCAAAATGAGTGAATGGAACAGAGATCAGAAAAGGAGGAGCTGGGTGAGCCTTGCAGGAAGTCTTGTAGATTTCACCAGTGAATTTCTACTCACTTAAGCCAGTGGTTCTTAAACTTGAATGAGCATCAGAATCACCTGGAGGACTTGTTTAAACAAGATGTTTGGGCTCACCACCCCTGCCCCCAAGTTTCTGATTTAGTAGGTCTGGAGGGAGGCCTAAGAATTTGTGTTAGTAATAAGCTCCTGCTGCTGCTGTTTCAGGAACCACACTTGAAAAATCACTGACACAAACAGTAAGTAAGATTTTTTAAGTGGCAAGATAAAGGAAATGAGTGTGATCTGTGTATTAGTCAGGATAGGTTAACTGTCATAACAAATAAATGCTAAAGTCTTTGTGGTATAGCACAGTAATATTTGATTTCTTGCTCATGTTATAGTCCAGTGTGGGTTGATAGAAGAGTGCTCTGCCCCATGCAGTCATTCTAAGGACCAAACTCCTTCTATCATTGGCTCTGCTACTCCCCAGTGCCAAAGAGCCTTGAATTGAGCCAGCAGATAAGGGAGGAAAATATAGCGGATTTGGCAGGTTTTTATGGGTCAGACCTAAAGGAGAAACACATCACTTCTGCACTTGCCATTCGCTGGAACTCAGTTACACAGGTCTACTTAACTGCAGAAAGTCTGGGAAATGTGTCCCAGCCACAAGGTTTCACATGGAACTTGGTTTGACTAGGGAGAAGCATTCAACATTCATGTTGAGAGAATAAATGGACATTTCATGCTCTTCCAAGGAAATTTGCATCAGATAATTCGGGTCGTTATTTAGCATAATTCTAGCATAGATTAGAGTGGGGGGAAAATCACCAGATTTAGGCCCAGATGCTCTTTACTCAAAAGCAAAATAGCTGACTGTAAAGTTACGTAACTTCTCGGTACCTGTTTATTTTTTTCTCTGTAAAAACTGAGATGAGATATACGTGAAAATCACTAGCCTGGTCCTAAGCACATAAAAACAGAGTAGTTATTTCTGTGTTTTCTGCATTCAGATGGACAGACAGTGACAAGCTATTGTGGCCCTGAGAGCCTCTTCATGTGGACAGCTGTGGGATTCACATTTTAAAGGACATTGGCATAGCCCGATCTCAGCAGTTGCATGGCTATTCTAAAGACTGCTACATTGATGTCTCAGATGTACCATAGGAAATCAGGCCATGCCAGCAAGGCCCAAGGGAACACGTAGGCCTCAGACCACAGGATTCATTAAGTACTTGGTTTCTGGAGTCATACTCCCTAGAATCAACACTATTACCCAGCTAGGTGACTTTGGCCTTTGGACCTCAGTTTTCTCATGTGTAAAAAGATACTAATCATATTACTATGTTATAGAGTTGTTGTGACAATAGAATGAGAAAAAGCCAACAACTATATACTGAGAAATATTTTCGTGAATTTCCTAGCCTCCTGAGGTATTCCACCATGTCTTCCTCTTGGCATGGTTAACTGAGGCCAATATGGATAGAGGTCCTTTGAGCATGTAAACATGCTATTCTGTTTGGTCTTAGGACGACCACCTGGTGCTTGCCAGAGCCCTGTCCTCTCCCCATAACTTGACTGTTCATGAATGATTCTGGGTCCCCTGAACGGTCCATGGACATGAAAGCAGTCTGAAGGAGGAGGTGGTGAGGAATACTCTGAGCTGTTTCTTAAGGCTGCACCTACATGCTTGATTAGTGGCCCACCACTGAGTGAACCCAGCAGTGCAGATGAGTCTCCTGGGCTCCTTGATGGCAGTAGCAATGCCTCTAAGGTTCCCTACCTCCCCTTCCCAGCCCCATTGCAAATTTCCTTCATTCCATCTTGTAATTTGCTCCGTTCAGGTCTGGGCCCTTTAAAAGCCTTTCCCTCCGCCTTGTTCAAATGGAGCAATTGTGGGTGATTGAAACCACATTTTTACACGTGTCGAAATCAGTTCAGCCCTTAGAAAGAAATCATAATATAAATTGGATCATATATCCTAAGTGGATGCCACCAGCTAATTCATTTGTTAGACATTTCAGCTACATGGGATTAAGTGAGTGTTTACTCTTAAGCAGTTACATGTGGACTTCATTAATGCACACACTCTGGCATGGTTTGTGCCTAATATCTTGTCAAATAAGGGAGTGTATAGAAGTAAGGGAGCCCTTACTTCCCCAGTGGACTCAGCCTCTCTTAGCTACCAGGGTGGGACTGAGGGAGGCAGCTGGCTCTTTCTGACTTGATGTTCCAGAAACTTGGTGTCTTGCACTTGCATTAGCTTCTCTGTAAAGCAGAGGAAGGCAAAATGAGGGCCCACACATATGCGTTAGTACAAAGGGGAAATGGATCTGGAAACTCATTGTGTGCAAGCAGGCACAAGGGGCTAGAAAAATATCTATTTTGGAACATGTTTCTGCCCCTAATTGAAATTAGGTTTCCTGCAGCTCCTGACAGGCTGTGGTCCATACCCTTATTAGGCCAGGTTGGGTCAGGGACCAACAGCACCACATTCTCAGGTCCCACCCTAGACCTAGTGATTTTAATGTCCAGTGTATGTGCATTAAAGTTTAAGAAGTGCTTCTCTAAGCCATTTGTTCTCAAACTTAGCTGCACGTTGGATATAAATTGGAGGGTTTATTAAAATGCTGGTGCCGGAGCCCCATTCCAGACATCCAGAAGTAATTGGTATAGACTGTGCCTGAGCATCACACTGGGATTTCTAAAAGCTCCTTAGGTGATTCTAATATACAGCCAAAGTTGGGGAACACTACTCTCACTGGCTGCGCCTCAAGTTTCCCCCTGTATTTTACTGCATTGCAATGCCTGGTTTGTAGTTGGCTGGGAGGATTTGGGGAGGCAACCCTGGGAATTTACCCAGCACACCACAGGCACCCAGAGGCCTCTCTTCCTTCCTACCTTCACCACAGTTCCTTCTGTCCTTCCTGACTTCCCATTTGTCTACGTCCTGAAGAGTTTCTTTGGCCCAATATGTGAGAGTGTTGGGAAATGGTGCTGAGAAGGGTTCTGGAAGTCTTATGCACTTTTTTTTCCATCCAGAACTGTCTTGTTGGCTTTGTGTTTTTGCAATGTTATAGCAAAAGCATCATTTATTTATGATGGCTTTTATTTCACCCCCAGTTTATACTATTTTTTTGGTACTACCAGCCAGTGAGCACTGAAATGTGGGGGAAAATGAGTTTGGAAATGCTTCCTTCCTGATGCGTGTGCTGGGATGCAGGCTTGTATCTGTAAAATTTTGGATATGTGCTATTGGCTGGTTGTGGTGTAGATCAGAGCCCAAAGGGCACGTCAAGCATTTCATTTGGCCACCAGATTGTCTTTTACAACAGAGGAAGTATTTTAAACAGGATCTGTGTTAGGCTGGGAAGCCCACACAAGATGCAAAAGACTCATTTCTCCTAGGTCCTTCCCACTAAGTACAACTAGAAACCCTGGAAATAATGCAAAAAAATAAATAATGCTAACAGTATCTACTTACCCCAAGGGTTAATGCTGCCCTAACTTCTGACATCGTAGTGTTATCTTGCCTCTTTTTGCGTTTTAGGTAAATGAAATCATTTAGTTTATGCTAAATTATTTTTTGTGTGTCTGGCTTTTTCCATTCAGTGTTATGTTTTTGAGATTCATCCATGTTGTTGTGTATAGCTGCAGATTGTTCTAGGGAAGAATTTTGACCAAACATTGATCTTGGACTCTTGGCAGAGTTAGGACTTAAGTAAAACTGAATCTTGCAGCAGTTTTTACTTTTTCTCTTAGTATAGAAGTATAAAACCTATTAAACGAACACAGTTTAAAAAATAAAGATCAATAAAATAAAAGTAATAACAATAATATCCAACTCTGTCACCCAGAGAGAATCACTGTTAATATTTTGGTGTATATCCTTCAGGTTTTGTTCTGTATGTGTTTTAATAAAAGTGGCTTATACATCCCATTACTGGGTATATACCCGAAGGATTATAAATCATGCTGCTATAAAGACACATGCACACGTATGATTATTGCGGCACTATTCACAATAGCAAAGACGTGGAGTCAACCCAAATGTCCATCAGTGACAGACTGGATTAAGAAAATGTGGCACATATACACCATGGAATACTATGCAGCCATAAAAAAGGATGAGTTCGTGTCCTTTGTAGGGACATGGATGCAGCTGGAAACCATCATTCTCAGCAAACTGTCGCAAGAACAGAAAACCAAACACCACACGTTCTCACTCATAGGTGGGAATTGAGCAATGAGAACACCTGGACACAGGAAGGGGAACATCACACACTGGGGCCTATTGTGGGGAGGGGGGAAGGGGAGGGATAGCATTAGGAGATATACCTAATGTAAATGACGAGTAATGGGTGCAGCACACCAACATGGCACATGTATACATATGTAACAAACTTGCACGTTGTGCACATGTACCCTAGAACTTAAAGTATAATTTAAAAAAAAGTGGCTTATAGTCTACATATTGCTTTGTAAATTGATTTTTTTTCACTTATTAGAGCAAGAATATATTTCTGTGTCACTAAATATTCTTTTACAACATCCCCTTTAATTATTGCAGATTTTCTTTTTTGGATAACAAAATTAGGCTTAATATATCTTAAACTTTTTTTCTTTTGCATGAACTTTATGAGTCACTTCAGCTTTCACTGTCCTAAAGATGCAATCAGTAAGTAACATTGCCAACTCTTTAATTTTGGCCTAAATGGCACATATGACTGCACCTAGCTTGTGGGTGCCAGTTGGTATTTGCTGGGTAGTGAGAAGCTGGGTAAGATAGTTGTCAAGATAGGTCTCCATGTGTTTCTGAAATGAAGGCCAGTATTAATTGTCTACTGTCTTGATTTCTGCTTATTTTCAGAAGGCCAGGAGCTAAGGGGTGATGTTTCATTGACTCACCTTTAGGGCAGGGATTATGAATTTTCTCTTTCCCATCTGCCCCAAAGTCATATTGTGTCTGCTAGGCATTAGGATCACAAGATTCTAACTCTGAAAGCACATCTTTTTAATTTTATGAAATAATTCAATCCTGTTAACTAGAACCTGTGAGCAGGGTTGATTTTCCCCCTCTTTTTACCACAAGAAATTAAGTGGGAATTAGATATCTAGTTCTTATGCAGTTTTCTAACTGAGGGCAAAAGGGACAGGTGGACATTGTAGTTTTTATTGGTGATGCTATTGGAGTGTTTATAAACCACAGAACTGCTTTGGAAAACTTCAAAGTATTTTAAGCCAATAGGCTCACTAATGATGAGGAAAAGGAAATAAAATTTCATTGTTTTTATATACATGTAATGGCCAAAGTCCAAGTAATTTTGGCTAATATCAACATTTGCTGGCCAGCACTTTGAAAACAAATAGACACAGTATTAGCAAGATTTTGAGTCAACAATAAAAGTTTGGACTTTGGCCACACACACACACACACACACACACACACACACACAGAGAGAGAGAGAGAGAGAGAGAGAGACAGAGACAGAGAGAGAGAGGATTTTCTGTCCTTTCTTCTTTAATTGTAAAACAAGAAGAAATAGCTAGATCTGAAATTCTTTGAGATCTAAAGAAGTATAACTATTTTTGCTTAGAAAGGCCTTTCCTTATTTCATACAATACGTTACTGGCCATCTTGGGATTTCAGAGTCTTTTAGCTCCATCACTGTTCCATTCCCAAGTCCCCTCCTTGTTGAACTGATCTTTAAGATTGGGTTTTGAGCTGCTTCCTTCTGATCCTCTTATGTATAGCAGTATATTTTCAGCCCATGGTAACCTCCTGGGTGAAATGTTGGAGACAGATATATCATAGGATATTTGTAATTATACTAGATGTTTTAGTGGGAAAGTTCCTTACTTATGATCATAGCATCTCTGAAAACTTTCACTGTTGTCTAGAAAAAAAATCTTTAGAGTTGTCAAATGTATTCCCTTTAGAGCCAAGGACATCTTGATACTACCTAATGCCACTTTCCTATTTCTCTCCAGCTTGGAGATCTGGGACATTTCATAGATGTCATGGAATTCTAAAAGCCAACAGAATTTCTAAGATGATACTCTGGAATGACTTGATTTTGTATCTAGTATTTACTCTAATGAGAATGCGAGTAATCCAACTGCCTTTCTCCTTTCGATTTGGGGCCCATGAATCAGGTCTCCCATCAGGAATTATGGCTATTTGGTGACTTCCAGCTCACATAGTGCCATCTCAGAATGAGTGAACCCAGTGTGCACTCAGAGAGGGAGACATTTGAGTTCCCCAGACCTACTTAAGGCAAATATGTTCCTTATGAATGAGGTTCCTCTCCTTGTTTTACACTTCCTTTACTTTGATCTCTTGCCTCTGGTTTTTAATGAGCAGGAGCTTTGTAGGAAGGTGAGGAGAATTTTTGTCATCTATAGCCTGAGCAGAGGGGAGTTGGAGTTGCATATGTGTGGACACACACACACACGTGTGTGTGTAAGTATATGTGCATATATATGTGTGCATCTGTGAGCATGTGTTTGTATGTGCACAGTGCTCGTTTGCTGGCTGGTCTAGGCATTAAGGGCATTGTCTAGATTATAATAATAATAATATCTAAACTTTATGAAGTACCATGTTTCAAGCAGTGCTCTAAGCATTTAATCCCTACAATATCTATGGCAGCAGGTACTGTTGTCGTCTCCATTTTTCAGATGAGGAAACTGAGGCACAGAAGTATGAAGAAATTTGCCTGAGGTCACACAGCTAGAAAATGAGAAAGCTAGGCTTCAGACCCAGGCTGGCTGTTTCCAGCTCTTAACTTGTCCACTCAACTGAAAGGGAAGTCCCTATGGGAAGCAAGACTTCCCCATCTTGCTGCAGATAAAGCTAAATCTTATTATGATTCAGCTCATTGCCCCATGGCAGTGGGTCTGATGTCCTACAGAGCAGAACTAGAAGTGGATTTTGGATACCTGAGAACCTAGAGCTATAGTGTTCATGCATTAGGGTCAGAGGGCCTGAGTGTAGCATGTTGATGTGTTTGGGGACCTGTCGTCCTATCTAGGGCTGCATTTCTGATAGGAAAGAGAAAGGTGGCATATCAGTTATGTGAAGTTCAAAACCAAGCACAGTCCTCCTCTGAGATACAGAAGAGTGATTATCTTGGGAGGGGCCTGAGGAAGTTTGCTGGAGCACTGGGAATATTCCATATTTGGATCTGAATGACCTTAACATGGCTGTATACTTAAGTTTTATGCACTTTACTGTATGTAAGTGATATTTCAATTAAAAAGTACATAAAAATGGAGGCATTTAAACTGACTTGTGCCACTATTGTAGAAGTAATGTGCGGGATGCCAGGGGAGAGGAATAGACATATTCGATGCAGATTTAAAGGAAAAATCAGTCAGGAGTTTAGAGATGTAGATAGCTCTTAATCTGTAAGAATCAGAAGTGATTTCCAGGAAGACTTAATTGCTTATATCCGGAAGACAAGAATTATATTGCTCTTAATTTCATCTGTATTTTTTTATTTGTATTTTGGCTTCTAATCCCCCTGAGCATTTGTGTGTTTGCCCTGCCTTCATTTGATTCTGGCTCTGCCTTTTAAAACAGTTGCTGCTGCCACCTCTCCCAAGTTCTGAACGATTTACAAATGTTTGAACAGAGAAACAAAGACAGAAAATGGGAGACATGGTCTGGTTTGTTGTAAATGGCTTTTCCTGCCAAACTGCGGGGAATGGTATTTGGGCAAGCTTTGCCTTCCTAATTGGAACCATAGCTCCTTGGATTGCCTTCAGATTGAAAATTTGAGGGTCTGCCACTCTGCAAGGACCATTTCATGCTGGGATGCTATGTACCAGGATTCTCACTTTCATTGGCCTGTAAGAGAACAGCAGAGCTCCCTAATCAGTTCAGCTAACACTGAAAGGGGAGTAGCAAACTTCTAATTTTTTGTAGATTTTATACTTCTCTGCTACTCTCTTCATGCCCGTCTCCCCCAGAGCTGTAATAATAATACCAGCTAACATTTATTGATAGCTTACTGTGTGCCTGATACCACTCTAAGCATTTTGCATGTGTTAATTCATTTAATCCTCACCAACTCTGGAAGCTGGTATTGCTGTTCCTCAATATAGATGAAGAAATTAGGCACAGAGAGATGAAGTCAGTGGTTCAAGATCACACAACTGGTAAGTGACAGAGCCAGCATTTGAGCAGTCTGGTTCCAGAGTCTGAGCTCTTATTCACTGTCTAAATAAAATTGATTCCCTGGGCCGGGCGTGGTGGCTCACGCCTGTAATCACAGCATTTTGGGAGGCTGAAGCAGGTGGATCACCTGAGGTCAGGAGTTCGAGACAAGCCTGGCCAACATGGTGAAACCCTGTCTCTACTAAAAATACAAAAATAAGCTGGCCGTGGTGGCACACGCTTGTAATCTCAGCTACTTAGGAGGCTGAGGCAGGAGAATAGCTTGAACCTGGGAGGCGGAGGTTGCAGTGAGCCAAGATGCCACTGCACTCTAGCCTGGGCACCAAGAGCAAAACTCCGTCGGAAAACAAAAAAAATGATTTTCTGGTGAGGTGACCTCCACAGCTGTCTTTATACAAGCTAGACCCGCCCCATTCAGCCACTAGCAAAACATGGCTATTAAGTACTTGAAATGGGGCTAGTTGGAAGTGAGATCTGATGTGCTGTACGTGTAAAATACACACTTGGTTTCAAATACTTAGTACGACAAAAAGAATGTACAGTATTTGTTAATAAGTTTTTATATTGATTACATATTGAAATAATATTTTGGATATATTAGGTTAAATATAACAAATTATTAATTTTACCTGTTTCTTTTGACTTTTCTTAATGTGGCTACTAGAAAAGCTAACATTACACATGCAGCTCATATTGTATTTCTCTTTGTTTCTAGTGCTGAGCTAGACCTTCCTTCCAATCTGCTCCAAATACAGTAAAATTTTGTTCTAGCATAGTCATGGGTAAAATGGACTTGGGAGTAACATATCACACATTAAATTCCTATTTTCCACCACCATCACCTTGCTGACCATGTACAATTCAACAGTTTTTTATATATGAGGGAAAAAATCCAAACCTTTAATGAATGCCTGTCATGCACCAATTATGGCACCATGTCCTTTCACATAATAATTGCATTTAATCTTTGTGACTTTTCTATTAGGTTTGTATTATCAGCTCCATTTTACAAACAGGGAAACTGAGGTTTAGTTTAGCAACTTGTCTAGATTTCTATTACTAATTAGGGGGAAGAGCAAGATTTAGATAAAGGTCAGTTGACTCCAGTTCTAATAGCAATTCTCCCCCAAATGGTCTATCTCTTATAGTATGTATCTCATTCTGCATTGTGTTTGAGATAGTTCTGCATGCTTTACCCTCTTATATTTGTTAAATCCTTATGAAAAGGTAGTGTAACCTATAGTAGGTCACAGTCAATGTTCAGTGAACCAAATTGCTTTAACATATGTTGTATGAAAGACCTAATTCTAATATTCTCCTATAGAGTTTGGTATTGGCCCCATTATTTTCCTCTTAATTGCTGTGGCTGGATTACTAAACTTGCATCTTCAAATTGCTATTTTATGTCTCTATGGCTTCCTGAGTTTTTGGAGCCCTGTTGATTTATGTAATTCTTTGATTTAATAAATATTTATTAAGTATATACTATGGGACATTTACTGTGCCAAGCCATGGGAATCCAAAGGAGACCAACAATTCCTGAAGGGCCCTTCCCCTCAAGGAACTTATGGTTAACTGGGAGGTAGATATATATAAATAGGCAATTATGATGAACATAGTTTCTGCCTTGATAGCAATAGGTGAAAGGGTTTTGGGGGCACATTGTTGAAGCACCTCACCCAATCTTGGAGGATATATGAAGGCTTCCCAAAAGTGGGGAAGGAAATGCAAAGTTTCATTTCCAGCTTAGTGAAAATAAAAATATGATTTTTTTCTATAACGCCCTGAATTTTATTCATGAAATTTTGCTATGGAGATAGGAAGTAGAGGCTTTACAGAGACAAGAAGTAAAGGAAAATCTAAATCTGGGGCTTCCCTGGGGACCCTGCAGTGGGGCCCATGGTCTCCAGTGCAGTGCTCCACCATTCCCTGGGCTCAGTATCTGTTCTTTTTTCCCCCTGTAATTGCCCTTAGTCAAATTCTGGGCTTTCCTCTGTACTTTCTTTCAGCTTTGATTTCCACCTGTAATTGCATTTTTGCAGTGTGTCTCAGTTCACATTCTCCAGGGGAGCATGAGAGAGAGAGAGGCTGTCTGATGTAGATCATTTTAAAGATTATTATTTTCCAGCCACATCATTGGCTGCTTACCAGGCAATAGTTAGGTTGCCCTTGAATCTGGTGCTCACCCTTGGTCCAATCAACTATGGCATGAGAAGGGTCAGGAGCAGATGGTAAAAAAGAAAAAGGCTGCCAAAGTCATTCTTCTATGTGCATGTCTTTCCTGAGCTGTGGTAGGTTGGGCAGTTTATCCAGGGATGTGGCATGGCAGACCACTGACCTGGAAAGTTCTTTTAATACCTAGAGAAACAATATAATGGATGACAAGTGAGCAAGTTGGAAAAATCCACAAGCCTGTCTCTTTAATTGTATCAGGAACGGTCCCTGGATCCCTTGCTTTGAGAGTATTTAACTGTAGTTAAACCGGGCTTGTAGTGCCATGCCCCAGAACATAATCTTTTCTTCATTGTCAGGGGCTCAGATTGTTATTTCAATATTTAGAAATTTCCCTCTCCCCACCACCAAAAATTGACTGTTGACATACACTCTCATTGATATAGGTAGCTCACTGAGTTCCTTTTGAGCAGTCTATCCATGTGGCTTGTCTCTAGGACCAGGGGACAAGGGTTGATCCTAACCTGATATCCACATCCCCCACCCAAAGGACCTGTGTATAAAAGGCATGGGGTTCAGCAAAAAATGACATTTTTAGTTTCACTAATTTTGAACTGGACTTTAACATTTTCTTCCATTGCAAATAAAGACACAAATCACAGTAGTGTTAGCTGTACCTGTAGCTTGGTCACTAGCAGAAATCATAAACATTTCTGTATCATGTTACTGTTCCTATAGAGATCTCATTATTACCTCAAAATTATGATGGTATAAGACTCACTACTAGATTTTGTTATTCAGTGTGTTGATAAACAAGTGCACATTTTACTGTATGACAAATTTACTGTTTAGTATTTGGATAACTGTATTTTGATACAATTGATTTGCTTTATAATCCCATGTAGTTTACCTTATGCATTTAAAATAACTATTCTGACAAGGGGTCCATTGGCTTCCCCAGCTTTCCAAAGGGACCAATACACAGCAAAGGTTTGGAACCACTGCTCAAGGATGTAATCCTTTGATGAACAAACTCATCATGGAGGTCACTGCTCACTATAGGAGTTCCTACTGATATGTGTCAGTCTGAGAGGGAAATCCTGAAGCTGAAATCTTACAGTGATCCTGGGGAGGATGATTCAGGTGATTTGTAGTCAAGAGACAAAGCTATGCAAGTAGAACAGTAACTTAAAGAAGATGGCAGCAGGGGGCCTTTAATTAAAGCCATCCTGATGTACCCATACCCATGGTATGTCTATGTCTATGAGTGTGCTCCAGAGTGCACGTCTTCTTGTCTGGTGTTAATCAGCCCCACATGTTTGTATTGTTATTGAATGATATGAGTCCTGAAGCTGATGCTTCCCTTTCTGGATTAGAAGGAAGTAGAGCAGGCAAATTTTGCATAGGAGCCCAACTCTGAGTCTTTGGAGCCCTGTTGATTTATAGGCTATTTGATAGCATTGAAGCTCATTGGTTAACCAGTCCTTTCCCACTAGAAAGCCAAGTAAAGAAAGATGCTGGGTAGATGGGATGAAGGAATAAACTCAAGGCAGAAGAGATCACAGAAGACATGGGCTACAGCAAGTCAAGAACTCCTCATGGACACCATCTGGTCAGTGGTCCTAGCCACTGGCAATCCCAGGTGGACATTCACATAGGCGACTTCTGAGGTTCTCCTGGTACCTGACTCAGAGCTACTGACTCCCTTTCTATTCTAGCCACAAGCAATTCATTCGTTCATTCTGCTAATGGAGATTTACAAGCTCAGTTCAGCAGCTGAATGTTGGCCAGAAGGCCACTTGGTGAAAAGAACTCAAGTTTGGAATAAGGAGACCGAAGTTCTAACTTTTAGTGTTCTAGTGACAGCTCTGTGATCTTGGGGGAGCCATCTTATCTCTGTCCACTTCAGTTTATTCATCCGTTAAATGAGTTCGGTAATAAGTTGCCTTCTAGAATTCCTGTGAGCATCAAAGGGTATGAAAACACTTGAAGAAGAACAAAATTTTATGAGTGCACAAGGGAATAACATAAGGCATCTATGGACTCCATCATAAGAGCTTCATGACAATTTCTTCTTGCTGTCTTTCCATTTGGTGTTCATTGAAGAGAAGGGCCTGAGGGACTGAAGTTTGTTTCTGTGCCTGGAATACCACTAATGGTCATCTGTCAAATTGCAATAAGAGAGTTTAATTTTATGTTCAATCAGAGGAGGGTCCCTGTTGGTTTCTACCTCTTAGAGGTTGAGCTCCAAGCTCAAGCATGAGGGATATGTGCAGATTTCCTTCTTTTCATGGGTTTAATATGGCTATCCTAGAGGGTGCCAGAGGGGAGAAAGGGTTATAGGTAATAGTGAAAAGTAAAGTGGAACTGCCCTTTAATTTTCCCTCTACTACTTTTGTCAGAGGCTGTGGCATTCCCAGCAACTGTGAGCTGGAATCCCAGGGTTTTGGAAGGATCAAATGTAGTTTCTCATACAAAAAAAGACTAGAAATGTTGGTGTTGGAAGAAGAGTTTCACAAGACTAATAGCTACCCTTGGTTACCTCACAATAACTGAGACAGTTGCTCTTCCTCCTTCTCCTCCTCCTCATCACCATGGTCATCAACATCACCATCACTATCACTATCACTATCATCATCACCATTATCATGATAACATATTCCATAGCTCATTCCTATGCTGGAGAACTGTGCCAGGTGTTATGTACATGGTCTCATTTAGCTCCAACAACCATACTCAACTGAACATAGGCAACTGAGGCTTAGAGAAGCCAAGTGGCTTGACTAAGGACACAGCTGGTCAAGTCGTAGAACTGGAAATTGAGCAGGTCTGCTTGAACCCAAAGTGCATGCCCTCAACTGGCATACTATATATAGTCTCTTTGGCACTTGATGAACCCGTGATGAACACAAGAGCAAATGGATAAAAGAATAAATACCAGAGGATGAAAAAAAAAGGACCAGGGTTCCTGGTAGTGGATTTACTGGAGTGTCATTTATTCTATCATTATCTCCTGACTTTCCATCCCAAATATTATTAAACCCTGTTGCCCTGTTCCTGTAAATCTCAACTCAGAGTTGAGCTGCTTTTGCTTGATGTGGCTGTTGAACCCCTCCCTAAATGCCACCATGTTGCTACTACAGGGATCTTGAACCACGGACTGCAAGGTGGTATGTAATTTGTAGCCAAGGCAGGCAAAATGGAGCTCTTCACAAAATGTCCTGGAGATATTTGCAGGCAAGCAGCCCCTTCTTGAGAGTAAGGAATTTAGAATTTACAAAGGAGCTGTGAGGTGCATTTTATTACCTGTCACCTCAACCTGCCAGACACCAGAAGAAACATGGTGTCTTTTTGAAGCAACCAGGCTCATTTGTAGAAAAACGAATATAATATGTTTTTTTGCCCATGAAGAACTCATGTATGGAGATATTTGCATACAGACATAAATGCGTATACATCTACACATCTTGGTTTGTATAAAATCTAGGCTCCTGGCCCCTGGGAGATCTTATACCAAATTATAAAATGAAGTCCATTTGTTCACCTAGAAGAGTCTGGATTATTGGTTTATAAAAATTCACCCATTGTGAGGCCTCTGAGCCAGTTTAGATAAACAGAGATGGCAAATAATTATCTGCAGATCCGGGATTTCAAACAGGACAAGGGAGAGAGGAAAGAGTTGAGCTGCTATTTTTTAATCTAACCTTCCTCAGTTTAATGTTGGGGATCAATAAACTATAAAAACAAGAAGAAAAAGCTGCAGAGAAGAGAACCAGTTGCAGCTGGCAGAAGAAACCTGCTATTGAAACTAGTAATGCCATTTTAATTAGGCTAAAACATGAATGAGTGCAGCATTAAGACCTTCTCCTTGGTGCCCTGGGTCATTGGGAGAGAGAATGCGCTCCCTTTGTGTGCTTTGCCAAAGCCCACCAGCTGCTACCTTGCAGGAGAGTTACATCTGAGTCACTGGTTTCCAAAAGGGCGACAAGTAGGATATGTGGGGTTGAATGAGAGGGGCCTGTCTTTTCTTGATCCTGCCAGCTTGGGCCTGGACTCAAGCCATCACAGCAATGGCTCTGATTTGTAAATGGGTTGGATGTTTCAAGAAGCTGCTACAAGAGCGGATTGGGGGAGGATGGGAAAACCAAATAGAGCGAAGAAAGAAAGCTGTAGGACTTGACTGGGATTTTTGAGGCCCAGAAGGCCTGTTTTGTTTATCTCAAACTCCATAAGCTGATAGTATCTTGCCCTTGAGGGGATCAGTTTTTAATAATGATAATGATGCTGAAGATAGTGTTGATAATAATAATGCAAACAAAAATTAACAGTGAACATTTAACAACCCCTTTCTGTGTATCAAGTGCTGTTTTAAGTTTATTATATCAATGAGCTCGGTCTTGATTCTAGCCTTGTGATGGCAGTTCTATTATTTCCATTTTAGAGATGAGGAAACAGAAGAACGAGAGGTTGTCTTAGTCCATTTGTGTTTTCATAAAGGAATACCTGAGGGTGGGTAATTTATAAAGTGAAGAGGTTTATTTGACTCACAGTCCTGTAGGCTGTGCAGGAAGCATAGCACCAGCATTTGCTTCTGGTGAGCACCTCAGTAAGCTTCTACTCATAATGGAAGGTGAAGGGATTCACCTGGCATCACATATCAAGAGAGGAAGAAAGACAGGGGGTGGAGGGAGAGACCAGGCTCTTTTTAGCCATCAGTTCCCATGGGAACTAATAGAGTAAGAACTTACTCCTGGGTACCAAAGCATGCATGAGGGGTCCACTCTCACAACCCAAACATCTCCCACCAGGCCCCACCTCCAACATTGGAGATTAAATTTCAACATGAGCTTTGGAGGAAACAAATATCCAAACTATATCAGAGGTTAAGTAACTTACCCCAAAATCCATAGCCAGCAGACCAAGATTTAGAGCTGGAGACTGCGATATTCAAGACAGAGATCTCAGAAAAGGACCCAGTGGGCTTAAGATTTAAAGTATGGAGAGCATCATATACAGCGAAACCGCAGACTCTTAGCTTTATGAGGGTAGAAACTATGTATATCAGGTTAATCGTGAGATCCAGCACAGAATGTATTCCAGACCTCACACAGTCCTTGTGGTCTTTCAGTGCTTGTTGACTCATTGATTTTTGATAAGGCAGAGAAATGCACAACCAAGACATGAAACTTTCTTACATAAATTTAATGAACAAATACCTATATTTATATTTATTCATTTATTAAATGAATATTCTGTTGAGCCTCTACTATGTGCCAGGTGTTAGAAGTAGAAAAATGAATACAATGTGGTTTTTTTTGCCCATGAAGAATTCATGTATGGAGATATATGCATACAGTCCAACTTTTTCTCTCAATTTCTCTCACTTGCTGTCTGGGTCTCTCCTAAGGCTAAGACTCATCATGTGTTAGCTGGTGTTAAAGTTTTGTTTTTCATGTGTTTGTGTGTGCATGCATTCTTTTTGTTTATTCGTTCATTTGTTTGTTTCTTGACAGTGTCTTGCTCTGTACCCCAGGCTGGAGTGCAGTGGCGAGATCGCAGCTCACTGCAGCCTCTGCCCCCTGGGGTTCAAGTGATTCTCCTGCCTCAGCCTGCTGAGTAGCTGAGACCACAGGCACACACTACCACATCTGGCTAATTTTTTGTATTTTTAGTAGAGATAGGGTTTCACCATGTTGGCTAGGCTGGTCTCGAACTCCTGACCTCAAGTGATCCTCCTGCCTCAGCCTCCTAAAGTGCTGGGATTACAGGCGCGAGAGGGAGTCTCACTCTGTTGCCCAGTTTGGAGAGCAGTGGCTTGATATAGGCTCACTGCAACTTCTGCCTCCTGGGTTCAAGCAATTCTCCTGCCTCGGCTTCCTGAGTTGCTGGGATTACAGGCGCCTGCCACCATGCCCAGCTTATTTTTATATTTTTAGTAGAGATGGGGTTTTGCCATGTTAGCCAGGCTGGTCTCGAACTCTTGACCTCAGGTGATCTGCCTGCCCTGGCCTCCAAAAGTGCTGGGATTACAGGTGTGAGCCACTGCACCTGGCTTGTGCATGCATTCTTTAGGTCCAGTAATTGATTATAGTTACTTCAGGCAAGCTCCACCTGTTATTCACCTTCGTAACCCCAGGAGCAGTGCTACTCTAAGTTTGGTCCATGGACCAGGAGTATTAGCATCACCTGGGAGCTTGTTAGAACTGCTGACTCTGGACTCTACTCTCAGACCTACTGCACTAGTAGCTCTGGGGGTGGGACCCAGGAATTTGTGTTTTAGCATTTCTCCAGGAGGTCCCCATGCATTCTCAAGTTTGAGAAGCACTGCTAAGGATAGGGAAGCCAGGTTCTCTCATGTGTGGTTGCTCAATAAATAATTTTTGATTGATTGCATACATAAATTACTGTATGAACAGGGAAAGTGGGTTGGTCTTACTAGGTCTGGGCATGACTCCAGGCATCCATTTTGCCAAGTCTGCGGAGACTGTGAGGAGGTGGAGTCATATTTCCTTCCGTCTCAGAAAATTTGGATGGATGTGTTTAAATGGCTGGGAAGATAGACTCTGTCAGCATCAATGTGGGAAATGGTGAGCAACTGAGCATGTAACCTGATGGGAACCGAGTGAATGGGCCAGTTTGTAATGAAGGCCAGAAGATAAAACAGGGTGGAGTGATGATTTCACAGAAGGGCTGAGAACTCTGTGCAGATGGTTTGGGGCAAGATGCTAAAGCCACAAGTTTACAAGAATTGTATGCTTGGGACTCTTGTCTGTTCCAGGGACTTATTACAAATTAAGCCCTCCCTATTCCTGCATATGTGGCAGAGCCTTGCTGTAAATCTATTTCAAATGTTTTTTCTTTCTCATCTTATTCTCCTTTTCTCTTTCTTTAACTCTTCCTTCCCCCTCTATCTCCTTTTTTCTTTCTGACCAAGAGGCTATTGTTGTCTGTGTTTTGATCAGGGCTAAAGCTACCCTGTGGCATAACGTTTGTCAAGGACAAGGATGTGTGGGTTTTTGTGAGTAATCAGCAGCTGCTTTTGGAGTCATGGTTTTAAGGAATCTCCCTCCCTCAATAGTGTGATCATTCCCTCCTCCCAACACCCCCTTCCAAAAGAGAAAACTTGCATAAGAGCAGTTGGCTCAATATAATAAAATACAGCTTGGCATCGTGAGCTAGTTTTGGCAGTGGGAGGGACAGTAGCAGCCAAGGAGATACATATGGCTGGGTTTAGCAGCATCCTGGACTCATGGGAAGAGGATCCCCAGCTTTAGATCCCTGTGAGGGGGAGGCGGGGTGAACAAGAGGTTAGAAAGATGAAGATGGTTCAGCATCCAGGAACACTGTTATACTCACATTTTCCTAAGTACAATGCCTATTTATTTATTTTTCATAAACAATTACCTAGTGCTTATTTTATGCCAGTCTCTGTTCTCTAAGCCTTTACATTTTTCAAAGCAGCTTTATTAAGATATAATTTACATACTATAAAGCTCACCTATTTTAAATGCACCATTCAATGATTTTTTTTAGTGAGTTTACAGAGTAATGCTACCGTCTTCACAATTTGATTCTGTCACCTCTTATGCCCATTTACAGTTAATTCCCAATCCCACCCCCAGCCCCAGACAACCATTAATTTACTTACTCTCCCTATTAATTTGTCTTTTCTGGACAGTTGATATAAATTGAATTACATAATATGTGATCTTTTGTGACTGGCTTCTTTCACTGAGAGTAATGTTTCTGTTTGTTCCTTTTGATTGCCAAATAGCATTCTGTTATATAGATAGAGTGCTTTACATTTATAACCTCAATTCATTCTTGTAAGAACCCCATGAGGTAGTTGCTTCTGTTATCAGCAATTACAGATGAGGAAAATGATGCACAGTTAGGAAGTTGAGGGGTAACGATTCAAGCCCAGGGAGTCTGACCTCAGAATCTGTGTTCCTGGGCTCCCTTGCTATGCTGCCTCTCCATGGGTACAAAATATGTATTCACTTCTAACTTGGAGAGTTTCTTTTTATATAATGACCACTGAATTTCTTGAATGCCTACCTTGTGCGTGGAATTTGCTAGGTACTGTGATGGACTGAGACAGGTTTTGTACCTTTAAGGAATGTAGCATTTTATTTGTTAAAGAAGACTCAGATCCACGTGATCAAGTGAATTCTCTAGGGCCACACAGGATTCCATATGATCCGAAGCCTAAATGCACACGCCAGGTATCGAAAGTCAGCGAGACAATGATGGTAGTGAGAAGAGCCAAGGAAAGCTTTTCAGGGGAGGTGACATTGAGCTAGTTCTAGCTCCTTGGACTAATCAATCCCAAATTCCATGAATGGAAGCTTGGAATTATTTAGAGCCCACCCTTTGTCATCATGTCCCTTCCAAACACAAAGTCCTTTTCTTGGTGTGTTCCAACGTTTAGATCCCATGTGTGTGACTATAATTGCACCAAGAAGCTTTTCCCCTTAAGCTGTTTTTAATAGAAATGTCTTAAGGAGGAGTTTTTCTCTTTAGAAAAACTAGTTAGCCAGGACATGGCTTGGGGGTATGTGTGTGTGTGTGTTTATTTTAAAATGCTTCACAACATCCAATTCTTGGGCTGGCCACAGAAGCCTGGCGGACAGGGAATCAGAAGTAAGAATGGTACATGGAACTACATGTTAGACTCTACAAGGCCTGTTTCAGTTAGCTTATGCTGTGTAATAAACCACCCCAACACTTAATGGCTTAAAACAACAACCGTTTATTTGGCTCACAATTCTGTGGGTCATCCGGGCAGTTTTTCTCTTCTGGACTGGTTCAGCAAACCTCTTTTGGGCTCACATATGCATCTGTGGCCAGTAGGGCTTGTGGCTGGGCCACAGATCTAGCTTTTGGCTGTCCATTGGCCGGGGTGACTTAATTCCCTTCCATGTGGTCTCTTATCAAAAGGTAGACAGACACAGGGTTCCTAAGAGCAACAACAGAGGACAAGTCCCAGTTCCTAAGCCTCTTTTCAAGCCTCTGCTTGCATTATGCTTGCTAATGGCCCATTGTCCAAAGCAAGTCACATGGGCCAGCTCAGATTCAATGAGTGAAGAAATAGATTCTACATCATGATGGGAGATCTGCAATGTTATATTGCGAAGATGTTAATGCAGAAAAAGGAAAAAGGATGAATTTGTGGCCATTTGAATAATTATCCACCAAGTTAGAAAGTATAATAGCAACAAGGTCAGCCAACACATCTATTAAATGTTTACAGAGTGCAGATACTATTTAAGTACTATATATATATTAAGCCATGCAACAGCTCTGAGAGCTAGGTGTTATTATTTCCCTTATTTTTCAGAGGAATGACTTGTATCTCTGAGAAGTGAAGTAAAGTGAGAAGTTGGCCAAAATCATACAACTAGTAAGAGATGGCCCCAGGATTCTTTTCCAGGCAGTCTGGTTTTAGAGTCTGTGGGCTCTTAACCACTATACCATCCTGCCCATTATGAGCTTATTGAAATTGAGTTGATGTGCCACCAAACTATAGGGATAATGATTAGTACGTAGTAACATTAATTGAAGACCTAGGATGTGCCTGGCACTGTTCCGAGTACTTTACATACATTATGGTATTTAAATATATGTAAAGTACATTGAAATGTACTTTATGAAGTACAAGGCAATCTGATCCATCAAAGACTGCTTTTATCCCCATTTCGCAAATAAGGAAACCAAAGCTCCAAGAAGTAAGTTGTATGTTTAAGAGGCTGCACAGTTAGTATATGGGCAAGTTAAGATTCAAATCCAGGTCTGAAGGGTCAACTGTCTTATCTAATTCATGGCATCATTTCACTTACTTAGAATTTATTTCACAGTCTCAATTTACAGATGTTGGGGAGGGGGATCTGGAAACTCTCCAGAACATAAATGACAATAATAAGAAAGAAGAATAAGGAGCATAGAGCAGAGCGTCTAGAGTCGTTGTCACAAAGCCTATATATTTGCTGGGGAAGTTTTTTAGTTGATATTAGTATTTCTTGCCCATTGTGTATGTTGGAGCTGACTGTGCACTTCCCTTACTCCAAGGGGCACCAGTAGAATGAACTGTGATGCAAATAGCACACTGGGTTATGCAATGTGGCACCCATGCAATGCTCCCATGCTCACTCATCTGGGTCTCTACCTTGCATAAATTAGCAAAGCAATTAAAACGGACTTAAGGAAAAAATCTGACAACAGCTTATAAGTTCATTACCATAGGACAATGAAGGAAATCTCGGAAGAACTAGTTTACCAAAAAGCACAAGAACTCAAAGTAAGAGAGTTTGGGCAGTTGTTGTAGAGACAAATACCCCATATAAAGCACCATAGCTCCTGGGGGTTTGCTGGGTGGGGGGAGGGTGGCGGGGGCGGGGTGGTCATTGTCTTGCTACTTGGTACAGTGGCTTTTTTTTTTTCCCTGGAGGAAGAAAGGTTAGATTAGGTTTATATGCTTTGGTGTTCAGAAGAGGTAATTAAATAATGTAATTTGGAAAGGTTGTCATAGATGATCATGATGATGATATTAGTACTTCTCGGGATGATGATATTAGTATTTCTTGGGTAAAGCATGTCATACCCTGAAAGGCCAGATAAATAGGATATTATTAAAATTGATATTCCAGGGTTGCTGTGGCCTCTTGTGATCCCTGACTTTTCAGACTTTTGCCTCTTGATTTTGTTGGGGACAAGGGAAATGTTCCCTTCTGCCATCTGGAGGTTTGCTGAAAATCACCGGCAAGAGGCAGATTGATTAAACTGTTAAAAAGGCATGTAAACGTATTTAACATGTATACATGGGGGTCTTCAGGATGAAGACCCAAAGATCCAGGGGAAATTGTCCATTTTTTTTTTTATGCTTAGTCTTAACAAAGTATGGAGAGCTGTGGAGAAACAGGGATAAAAAGGGCCTGATTGAATGCTGATAGACTGGGGAAACCCAGCAAGGCCTGTCTACCTATATCTTTCTTGGCCTCTCTGAGCCTCATTCCTTTCCCCCGAGTGTGGGGCAGATCCCTCTGGAATGGGGGTCTTATGACCTACAGTCAAACAAAGTAGGTCGAAGAATTTCTTTATAGTCAATTTTTACACAGAAAAGCAGAGTGAAAGTCAGAGTCGTATTTGTAGGTTTATGGCTGGCTTTGGGGAAAAGGTGTTCTGGTTTCTATGACCTGCCTTTGGGGAGAGGGATTCTAGTTTCCATGGGTAGCCTTAGAGAGAATGGGACTGAGAGATAGAGGCAGGAGAAGGTCAGAGAAAAACTTTTGCTTCTGAGGCTGCTGCTGGGGCCTTCATTTTGGGGTATTGTTTTTTGAGTCCCACCAGTTTCCTGTAGGGTTGATGTAATTCCAAAGACAGAAAAGTGAGGACTCTCGGAGATCAAGGAGATGGCCCAGTGACCCTTTAAGGCTTGTGAAAGAGCATGACTCAAGCAGCTTTCAGACTCAAGAGGTGGCTGGTTCCTCACTGGGAGGGTTTGCACCTAGCCTTGAGGGTGGTTGTGAAGAGTCAGTGCATAACAATGAGAAGCCACAACAAGCAAGTCTGTCCTGGATTGACCAGTGTCCTGAAATGAGTCCCCACCTCCACACCCCACCTCCTATAATTAAGTGATGGAAAGGGCTCCCATTTCTAAAGTGCTCTCAAGATCAGATAATAGAAGGAAAATGAAGATAAGGGGAGAGGTGATTCTTCTGAATCTCTAGGGTTGGTGCCAGCAGCCAGCTGCAAGAATCAACTTGGAAGATCCCAGCTTAGTGTTTCACTGGAAAATGGCCCACCACTGTGCTCAGAGAAAGCTGTCATCCTCCTTTTGTCCCACCATTGTCCTCCCTTACTTTATAAGAACTTTAAGAAAAATCCTAGTGCCAGATGCCTCATGTCCCCATGTATAGCCAGGTCTGCCTTTGGTCCACCAGCAGCCATGTCATGGTAGCGGTGCATCTGTAAAGGGAGAAGAGCAGGCTAGAACCAGCTGCATGGAAACACCAACCTGCCAAACCAAGGCGGGCATGATCTCTGATGCTCTAGCTGGCAATATGTGGACACTGGTATTTTATCGGCAAAGTGCTTTAAATTCCTGGGAGGAAAGATGTAGAACAGAAGGTGGGAACTTGCAGCCAGCTTATGAGAGCCTTTACCATGGCCAGCAAGTCATTGATGCACAAATGCATTTTTATGGAGGCAGCAAGATCTATGTCTCCAGGTAAGTCCCTTGGAGTGACTACAATTGTGGAGTGTAGGTGTCTGGGGTGCTAAGTTTGAACAGAGCTCAGAAACTTTTAGATGGTTTTGGGAAGAGTGCAATGATACTATGGGGCAAATAAATGGATGCAGTTGGCTGCTTGACTCATAAAAGTCTTGGTAAATGCCCCAAAGCAAAAATATGGAAGGAATTAAAGAAGCACTTTGGAGACCTCGATTGAAATTTCTTTTCTGTGTATCATATGTGGTCAAGACAGCAGCAGAGACATTAAAGGAAAGGGCTCTTTGTGCCCTTGTTGGTGCAGGGCTCAGATAAGGGTGAGGTTGTTCTTTGTTAATACTTATAATGGTATTTGTGGAGAGGAATAAAAAATGAAATTCCCTTTGGCTAATTTCTCAGATTGCTGGAGGAGTAGATGAAGAAGCAAGAATAGGGTTGTATGCATCTCAGAGGAATCTGCTCTTCCGGGCCAAAAAAAAAAAAAAAAAGTTACTCCTTACATAATGGAAGCTAGAGTCCAAGAGTGTTCCCTTTCTCTGGGAACACATCATTTTTGCTTTTCACTGTTTTATGCTTTTGTGCGCGGCAATTTCTATTTGCCCTGTCTATGTTAAAGCATCATATTCATCAGTGTGTGGTTCTACTTTATCATGTATAATGTCTAACATGCCAAAGCTGTTTTACATCCATTTTCTGAAAGAGCTTAAATCTTGCTGTGTGCTCACCCAGCAGCACCCTCCTTGCCCCTGGGGAAACAGCATTCTGCTGGTCTATTCTTTCCTCTATGGCCTGCCTTCGTTATATAACGGAATTTGAATGTCTAGCATATGGTGATTAGCTGTGACACTGGGTGTGTAAGCATGCCCTACAAAATGATGTGCATCTGCATGCATGTGCCTTCCTACAAATGCAAACAGAGCACAGATCACAGATGTGGTTATTGTGGAGGTAATCATACATTTGGTCTGAAACCAAATAAAGTTTTACCCTCCTGCCCTGTCGGGCATCATATTTACCTCATTGACTGAGAGAGCTGCAGTGGGGCAGGCAAGAGGGCGAGGCTAGAGAGAAGGAGATAGAGATGCCATATGGAAGTGGTTGGAAAACAGATGGGGGAAGTCTGGAAAAATCCAATTTGTTGTTCTCAGGTGTTTAAAGGAATGTCTTCATGTCAGGACATTAGAATGGATTTCAGTGCTCAAGACAGGTTAGAATTAGATGATGCAAGGCCACTTCCCAGGTAGAATTGGTATATAACTAAGCTTTGAATAATGATGTTGACTTAGTGGCTGATCAATAAATGGAAAGGCTAGGTCTGTTTATTAGGCAGGCTTGAGTGGAAGAAGTTGGCCAGAGTTGGGGCAGTCAAGCACCTCGTAGTGGAAAGAGTCTGAAAATAATCTTATTGTAATCTTGTCAACAATAAAATGGGATGGAGGAACCGAAAGTTCCTTGCTGGAGGGTTGACGAATCCAGTTGCATCACTGGGGCAGAAGCCACTGCCAGGAGATCCATTATCTAATGCCAGACCCCATCATCTCCTTTGTTATTTTCACCTCAGAGTGAGGTTTTGATGCAGTCTAGAAACACAGACCTTCCCGCCCTGGGCAATGCACACATCCAACTTTTATGTCATTGTCTGTACCTTGGTGATAGAAGCTTGTTTGATATGTTTGATCCCGTGATGTAAGAAGCTGGACACTCTCTTCGTAGATTCCTTTCATGGGCTTCTGTTGAAGAAAATCAGATTTGCGAACAGTCATGTGTAAGCTCTGGATGTCCATGTGAACCTGCTGTTAACGTACAAAGGCCAATGGACCCACAAGGAGTAAAATATTCCTTTTTACTGGCTCCTGTACTCAGCATCTAGTCTCAGGGCATAAGAGCTTAGCAGGCCCTGGAAGGGCTTCAGATTCCTGGTCCTCAGACATGGTAAGAAGAAGGGAACAGCCCTGAATCTCCTGCTTGACTCCTAATCCAGTAGTCTTTCTGCTCTACCATTTTTTAAATTTACCTTTTCTTTTACATTACCTTAACATTCCTAATTAATGAAGATGGTCTTACTGAAATTGCCTTTCCTTTCTTTTAAATTCCAAAAAAAAAAAAAAAAAAAAGACAGAAATGTACTTTTACTTACTAAGGGGAGTTCATCTAGTTTCCCAAAACTGTTGTTCTTTCCTTTCAGCGACAAACACAGCATCTCATCTCTTGGTTTCATTTCAAACTAAACAAATGAACTTAATAAGGTTTCGTGATTATAGGAGTTGGGCATATTGAGTTCCTACTACCTTAGGACTCTTTCTTGAGAATGGAGGGCCATGGAGAGGTGACATTAAATTTCATAGTGGTTAAAATTAGAGTTTTAGTTCATAGCAATTTAGTTTACCATTCTTCCAAATTATAATTTTGCCAATTATAATTGAACATGTTTTTAGAACCTGAATTTTCTCACTTAAAGTTATTCCCCTAAATATTGTTTTAAAAATTAAATTAATTACCATTGCACTAATTAATTCCTTAATTGGCTCTTAACCCAAGAATTAGATTGCCTAGATTTTAACAGAGAAAGCAAAACAGACAAAAACAACAAAACCACACAAGGATTTTTTTCTTGACCAGAATATTCTGAAGGGATCATTTGATCAGATTTATGGTATGTAGGTGAAACTGGAATAAAACATTTTAAAAAGACATTATGTAATTGATAAGAGCCATATTTTTGACTTGATTAATTGCCTATTTTGATTAATTAAAAATATGTAAAATATACTTAGACCCTCTCCGTGAGAAAGGACAAATTTGTGAATTTGAACACATGATTATAAATAATCATTTTTATTTTTGTCTCTTGCCATCCCCCACTGCCACCCCAGGGATTTGGGAATGGTCTGTCTCTGCTTATATTATGAACATGTGAAAAATAGACTCATTGATCTATCATAACAGAGAAAGGAAAGAAAGCCATGGGATTTCTAGACATGACATGTAATTCTTACACTCTTCTCACCTTCCATACCCACTGCTGGTTTTTCCTATCATGCTATTTGCCAGTGTTAAAAAAAAATGAGGAATGAGCTCACCACGACATCTAAAATAAAAAAAGAAAAGTTCCTTGCCACTGATCACAGTTTGTAAAGTACTTTAAAATCTTTCTCTTGCAGCTTGAGATGTGAGCCTTTGGCAGATACAGCCATATATGAGGGGCCTGAAAGAAGGTGTCTCTCAGTGTAGAAGTTGCTGTTTCCATTCACTCTCAGCTCATCATTTAAAGAAATGAGGGAGAGCTTTTTTATTTTTTCTTACTGAAAACGCCAAAACCAATGATCACCACAGGAAGATTTAGTTACTATCACAGCTGGGCCTCACCAAAAATTCTTTTTCATTTTTTAAATGTTTATTTATTTACTTACTTACTTACTGAGACAGGGTCTTGCTCTGTCACCCAGGCTGGAGTGCCGTGACATGATCATGGCTCACTACAGCCTCGACCTTCTAGACTCAAACTATCCTCCCACCTCAGCCTCCCAAGTGGCTGGGACTACAGGCGCATGTCACCATGCCCAGCTAATTTAAAAAAATTTTTTGTAGAGACAGGGTCCCGGTATGTTGCCCAGGCTGGCCTCAAACTTCTGGACTCAAGCAGTCCTCTTGCTTCAGCCTCCCAAAGTGCTGGGATTACAGGTGTGAATCACCTTGCCTGGCCTTAATACATTTTTTTTTTAATTGAAGCATAACATACACATAGAAAACTGTACCAAGATTAACAGTAGAGCTTGGTGAATTTTTACCAGCTCAAGACAGAAAAAGAAACAAAATATTATAAGCACCCCAGAAGCCCTTCCTGTCTCTGTCTACCTGCCCTGCCCCCAAGATAGCCACTCTTATGACTTCTAACCCCATAGATTAATTTTCTTGTTTTGAACTTTATATAAATGGAATCATACAGTATGTGCCCTTTTATACCTAGTCTCTTTTGTTCCACATTATGTTTGTGAGAGTCAACCATGTCATGGTTTATAGTAGTGGTTCATTCATCCATGTTGCATTCCGTGGTGTGAATAGACCACAATGTATTGATCCAGTCTGCTCTCTATGGGCATTTGGATGTTTTCCAGTTTGGGGCTATTACTAGTAGTACTTCTATGAACATTCTTGGATGTGACTTTTGGAAAACATGAGTTTGTATTTCTGTTGGGTGTATATCCAAGAGAGAAAATTCTGAATCATTCAAAGGCACTATTCATAAATCTTGTTTTGCTTTTTTCCTCCTTCTTATCTAAGAGAGGGTAGTTATGGGATTTCACGACTGGAGGAGGCCCCACAGAACATGTATCTGGTTGGTGTTTTTCTGATTCTGCCTCAATATCCTCTAAGGAGCTCAGGCATCTTCAGTGAGGGGAGAGGGGAGCTTGTGTGGGGCTCTGGGGCTCTGCTTCAGCCAGAGCAATGCCCCCTTCATCTGTTTCATAGACAGTGGTGAAATTACAAAGAACATATTGTTTCAAGAATGAGTTCTATAAGTTTGTTTGAGTCTCACTGTGTCACCGAGGTTGCAGTGCAGTGGTGCCATGGCGTGATCTCAGCTCACTACAGCCTCCGCCTCTTGGGTTCAAGTGATTCTCGTGCCTCAGCCTCCCAAGTAACTGGGATTACAGCCATGCACCACCACGCCTGGCCAATTTTTGTATTTTTAGTAGAGATAGGGTTTTGCCATGTTGGCCAGGCTGGTCTCGAACTCCTTGCCTCAGGTAATCGGCTCTCCTTGGCCTCCAAAGAGATGGGATTATAGGCCACCATGCCCAGCCGTTTTTGTTTGTTTGTTTGTTTTTGAAGAGTTTGAAAAGAGATGATTTGAGTTTATTGTTTTCACTTGAGAAAGGGGAAAGCAGGTCTACACAGCAGACTGGGGTGGATTGATGTATGTGGGGGCTGCTGGCATTTTATGGGTGCTATTTTACTCAACTCTGCAAATCAACTCTATGAGACAGGCGTGTTCTTATCCCTGTTTACAACTGGGGAAACTGAGGGGTGAAGCAGCTAAGTGACATTCCTAAGGCCACCCATCTAAATGAGGCAGAGCTGAATCCAGGTGGTGTGCCTCAGGGCTTCCCCTGCTCCCTTAATTATCCAAACCAGAATACTCTACTCCCACGCACTGCCCATTTCACAATCTCCCTCACAGACTGTCAAGGGCCTGCATGAGCCGTTATGGTGACAGTGGTTTTTTGGGTTTTTGTTTCTCTGGTATGTAAAGCTATTGCCCAAGAAGCGAAGCCATAATATAGAGACAGGCCCACATGAAACTGACTCCCCTGCTTAAGTTCATTTCAAAGCAGAATGTAATCCTTCGTGCTTACCCTTTCACATGCCTGATGTTATATGATTTTGCTGGAACCCTGTGATACAAGCATGGTAAGTACTACTGGCCCTTATTTTGCCAATCTCTCTGCTCAGGTCTCTTTACTTGCTCACTGCACTCCAGCTACCACTGGCTTCCTAAATATGTCACAGGTCCTTTGCACTCATTGTTTCCTCTGGCTGGAATTCTCCTTTCTCAAATATTCTCATGGCTTGCTTTCTCAGTTCCTTCAAGGCTCTGCTCAAAATCATCTAATAAAATAGACCTTTTCTTACCTCCCTATCTAAAATGACATCTCCATTATGTTCCCCTGCCTGATCTACTTTACTTTTCTTCAAGGCAAGTCTGCTTCCTGGCTTGTGATATATTTATTTACTTTGTTTCATAGCAATTGACAGACAAGGTAGGCTTCAGGTGGGCTGGGTGTGGGGACAGGGGGTGTTGATCATTGTGTATCTCTGGCACATCAACAAATATTTAATGAATGAATGAATGAATGAATGAAACTGGTGTTAAAATTTAGGTACTTGATATCCAAGGAAGGTAGTTGGAACTTATGTTTAATGGGAGAAACTTGTAGGTGCTATATCTCCTTACATTTCTTTTTTTTTTTTTTTTGAAGAAGAAATGGGAGGTTTTATTTCAGTTGTCATATATAAGAAATTAAAAATACAAAATATCCGTCATACAAAAACACAAAATATTAAAATTTACATCATGGGAGATTTCTTTTTTTTTTTTGATTTTTTTTTAAATTTATTTATTATTATTATACTTATCTCCTTACATTTCTAATATTTGTTTTACTTTTTCTCTTTTTTCTTGATTATTATTGCCAAAAGTTTATCTTTTCATTGAACTTTTCAAAGAACCAGCTTTTGGTTTGGTTGAGCCTTTTATTCCATGCCTTTCTTCTTGTTCAGCTCTGTATTTATTTACTTTGGTTTGTATATGTCTGTTATATCTCTGCACATTAAAGATTGCTTGAGTGCAGAGACCATAGCCAACCACAGCTATGATGAGGCTTGCTGACTAGGTTAGACCTTTGAGCCACCATGTCTGGGGGTCTGTGGTTTAAATCTCTCATTTGCCAAGCTTTCCCATTTTTGCATGAGCCACCAGGGTGGAAAAGAGCAATACTTAGATTTTAAAAAAATAACAAATTATCAAATTATCATTTCAACTAAGCTGTTTTAAAACAACATTTAAATTGGTATGGACTGGTTTCTAACCTATGAATATGATTGCTGTTATAGTATCATTTGTTAATTCCTTTATAACAAATGTCTTCTATAGCTTGCAGTATTACTTATATTATTTTACTGCTGTAATTGAAACCATAGGGAGATTAAGTTTATGCTAGAATGAAAAAGTTCAAACCACATTTTGGGGCTCTTTTTCCAGATTAAAGTGAAATCCATGTTAGAATAACAAGACAGAAAATCTGTCTCTATAAAATTAGGAAATTACTGGAGTCAGAATCAAACTGTAGGAAGGTGCGTAGCTAAGGAATGCTTCTAAGACAGTAGAAAATAAAGGCTTATGTGAACAAGGAGAATCTCTGTGCATGGACCTTCAGGGATGGGGATATGCGCTTGCAGGGGCGGGGAGGGAATTGATGGGAGCTCAATATTTAGTTAAAGCACTTAACGACTGGGGTGAAATCTTAGTCCAGAGAACACTGAATGGTTTCACAGCAAAATGTCATCTGATGAACCCTGCTGTATAAAGTGGCATAGAAGTGGTCGTAAATTTGTTCAGGGATTCTTGTGTCTCATTCTGACTTTGGTTTGCAATATGATAGGTTTGATTTTCCTAGGAAGTCTCCTGATACCATGTCCACTTGTGTTAAGATCAAGGCGTTTAGTTGGTATGTGAAATGTGATCAGGGAATGCACCAAGGATTCGGCATCTTGGGGGCATTATCTGTGACTCTAAGGTAGATCAGAGAAAGTGAAAGGGAAGGAGAAATCATGCGGGAGGGCAAGATAGATAGATAGATAGATAGATAGATAGATAGATAGACAGACAGACAGATAGATAGATATTGAAAGAGAGAGAGACAGAGAGAGACAAGAGACATAGCTGGGATGTTTAGGATTATGAAAAAGCATATCTGTAGTACCCTGTTAAAGATGAAAATTTTACCCCAACCCCATTTTTCAGGCTCCCACCATTAGATCCACAATGAGAGAATGTGAGAGAGACAAAGAGATCTGATTCCCAATATTCCTTCTGGCTTGAAGCTCCTTTGATTCTAAATGCAGGGAAGGATATTCTCTGCAAGACAGAGAAACTTTCTTTTTTTTTTTTTTCTGTGTTTTTAACTTTTTATTTGAAAATAATGTCAAAAGAGTTGCAAGAAAAAATTGTTATTAATAATAGTACAAAAAACACCCTTTTAAATATCCTGCAGGGAGGGAGCTACAAGTTGGCTGTGACTGTGAATACCTCTCTGTAATGTTTTGCCCATTTTGCTTTAATATTAGCTATCTCTCTCTCTCTCTCTCTCTCTCTGTCTCTATTTGAACTATTATAGGGTAGGTTGCATATGTCTTGGCTCTTTATCTTAAATACATCAGTATGAAGAATTAGGATAATTTCTTATACAACCACAATATAGTTATCACTTAAGTAAATTTTACATTGATAACAATATTCTTGTCTAACCAACTGTTTGTACTTCAATTTTGTCAGTCGACCCTGTAGTGTCCTTTGTAGCCACTTTCAACGTACCTTGAGAGTTCAAAGGTCAGTGTTTACCTCCAAGTGATGTTCAACTGTGAGCACAGGAAATGTTCCCTGTGAATCCTTTGTCCAGGGGAATTTGGGTCCAGCATCCAGACCACCACAGACTCAGGTTAGGGTGCTTTTCAGAGTCTGATGGGAATCAGTCTGGATTTTTTGGACCCCAAGAACACTGACCTGGTGGAGTGATGTAGTCACCATGTGCAGAACAGTTTTCGTGGGTGAGTCTCTCAATGTGTGATACCAAAGGCATGTTTCTTTTAGCAAAGGGAATTCAAGTTCCAAACAGCAGCTGTAACAGAGGGAAAAGGTTATATTCTACTTTTTCAAAGGTGTCAAAGTAATAGAGACCATGGATTAAGTACAAATTTGGGTGAGGAAGGTTCAAATTTTCCAATGATTTGTAGACAGTGAAAAGTTTGAACATAAACACACATGATTTATTTACCACAGAATATCAAGACTGTCAAGCCAAGTCAGGAAGCAAGGGTGTGCCAATAAAATCTTGACAGATACCAGAAGAAAAATGAGAACCCAACTTACTAAGTGGTGGGAAAGAGTAAGTGGTGGTAGATGGAATTCTTTTTAAAGAGCCCATATAGAAATGAGTGAGTGTAGTGTTCTTGAACAGTGGCCCATTTATACTGGAAGCTATTTCTTTGACATATATGAACCAGCCAGATCACTGAGAGGGAGGATGCTTCTTCCCACAAGAAGAGTAATCTGATTGTTTTTCCTCAAATGAATAACCGATTTATTATCAACCCAGATATGCAATTGTTAAAGACACTAAGGTTGTGCTGTTCAATATGGCAGCCTCTAGCCACAGAGCTGTAAGCACTTGAAATGTAGTTAGTGCGATTAAGGAGCTGAATCTTGAATTTCATTTAATTTTAATGAGTTTAAATTTTAAAATGGGTGTTTGATTCAGTTATTGGAAAAGTTTTTGTTCTTTGCAACAATTCTGGTGTGTGAATCTACTTTTTCAGCCATTTCATGAAATCTAAATATAGATCAAGTAATTCTGATGAAAATTTACCATCCAAATTGAGATGTGCTTTAACTGTAAAAGCACATGGGATTTCAAAGACTTAATATAAAAAAGAGAATGTAAAATATCTCATTAGTAATTTTTTTTACATTGATCACATGTTGAAATGATAATATTTTAGACATAATGGATTAAATAAAGCACATTATTAAATTTAATTTCACCTCCTTTAAAAAATTTTTTAAGGTGGTTATTGGAAAAAATTTAAATTACATATGTGACCTGCATTTTTGCATTATATTTCACATGAACAATGCTTTATCTATCTATCTATTTATTTATTTTATTTTTAACTTTTATTTTAGGTTCAGGGGTACACATGAAGTTTTGTTATATAGGTAGACTTGTGTCATAGGGGTTTGTGGTACAGATTATTTCATCACCCAGGTATTAAACCTACTACCCAATAGTTATTGTTTCTGCTCCTCTCCCTCCTCCCACCTTCCACCCTCAAGTAGACCCCAGTGCCTGTTGTTTCCTTCTTTGTATGAACAAGGCTTTACGTGCCACATTTGGTGGATAAGGCTAGTTTTGCCACTGAAGATTGAAATGAACTGGGAAATGAGAAAAATGGTGAATCCTTTACTCTCGTATGAACTGAAAGTCTTCCCTGCTCTTCCCTTCTGTTCCTGAGCCTAACCACTAGGTGATTTATTTAATGTAAGTCTTTATATCCTGAGAAGGCTAGGTATTAATGAACTTTGTCATGTGCTATTTAAGTCTCAAGCTCAATGAAGAATCTAGTTTGTAAGTGATTTTAGGACAATGTGCTTCCTTCTTACACATCTGTCTTAGGTTGGGTGCCTGGGACAGACTCTGAGATGGAGACCTGTGCACAGGAAAGCTACTGGAGAGTGCCAGTGGAATCAACACCTGCAGGGAGTGAGGGAAGCAGGGCTGGGCATGGGGAAGAGCTGAACTGTCATGCAGTACAACAAAGACCTCAGCTCTGGAAGCAAGCTGGTCCTTTAGAGTTGTCCCAAATTGAGGCAAGGGGGCCTGGTCTTTGTATTTTCCGAATGACCAGTCTTTGGATGCAGGTTTCTTCTAGGTAGGGGGCAGGAGCTTGCGTGAGGCAGCTCCTTTCTGCAGAAGGCAATTTCCAGAGCAGGAAAAAGCTTTGAGCTCTCAGAAGCCAATAATCCCAGCAGCTGGGAGACGGGGTACCTCAATACAGAATGAGAGACCTTAGAGGCACCCCACAGCATCCAGTATGACATCTCAATCTTATTCTGATCATAAGCCCCCAGCCAGACCCAGACAGGCAAAGCCTTTTCAAATGGCATCATCCCAGACCTGGGGAACTGATAAAACTCCCTGTGCCTGAGAATGAGGAGTAGGGTATGTGTCTTCTTGCATTCCTCTCCTTCCTGCCCTGGAACAAGCCATAATTTCTATAACACAGAAGTAATAAGGGATTGAGGGAGGGGAGGGAAAACTGGAGACAGAGAATAGAAGGATGAATCAATACGACTCAACCACTTATAAATCCCCCAGTGGCATAGATAGGCAGAGAGCCATTTTATTTTCCTCTAACTTCTGAATTGGGCGGTAGCCACAACCCAGTAGCTATTCGGAAGTGTGGGGAAGGATGAGAAGGAAACCTGGTCCCAGACCAGACACCCTGCCCAGATCAATTTAGAAAGAAGTCAAGACTGTCAGCGTAGGCTAGTATTTCACTGACTTCCAGCCACACGGAGAACGAATGTCACTCAGATAATAAGCCAAGAAAGAGAGCAGGTCTCGGCCTCCAGTTCTTTCAGAGAGTGACCTGCGGTTGCTGCAGAGGAAATAAGAGCTTGGTAGCCATTCAGTCTCTGAGAGTTTGACCTCAATTCTTTTCTGTGTGTCTGTCTGGCCATCCATCTGGTTGTTCTGTTTCCATTTTCTATTTTGTCCTTTAGGACAAGTTTGCATCTTAGTATGGCTTCTTCCCAAGCATCTCCCCTGCCTGTTTGCAAACATTGATTCATCAGAGATGCCCAACAGCCTGTGATCATTGGGCAGGGGCATTTTCCCATAAGCCTTTTCTGCTTCTCCTGCCAGTTATCTTTAATTTAATAGCTGTGCATGTCACACATGTACATACTCACAGAGGCATGCACACATTCTTTAACTCACACACACCTCTAAAAGCAGGTCAGTGCAAACTGGGTTAAAGCTGCTTCCAGCTATCTCACTTCCCTTCCTGCCCCTCACCTCGTCCCTTTCCTATCTCCAGCCGCCTTGCTCTTTGCCTCTCATTTCACGCTGCCTCTGAGAAAGAAATCTCATTATTTCTGATTTAGGGGCTCCTGTGCCCTCCCCTGCTACATGTCATGCCCGCTGCCAGCTTGTTACAACATCACAAGAGAATTCAGAGCTCTGATTTATCCACCAGAGGAATGCCTCTAGGGAGGATGGGGGTGGGTGAGACTGGAGACCAAGAAAGGGTGTAAAAGTGGGGAGGGATTAGCAGAGAAAGCCTGAGTTTTTAGAGCCTTGATAGCTTCAGGATGCTTGGATTAGCTGGGCTAGACCACACCATGAGTACAGCACATTTTTTCAGAAGCCTAAAGAAGAAGCAGTGCAGCTTTTGTTTATTTGATTTTAGAGATGGGCTGAGGACATATCATTGGGGCTTGGGCAGAGCTATTGAGGGATGCTGTAATGGGCTTTTTAATCCCTCCCTCCCCTTTTCTTCCTGGAAAGTAGTAAATGGTGAGGACAGTCGTGTAACTTATAATTTAACAGTCTTCATAAATCCATCTTTGCCCCATTCATTAGCCTGAGAGCAGGAATTAGATGTGTTGAGCTTAACATGTGGGCACATAATGGGATTCAGAAAATGTTTGCTCCATATGTAATGCAGAAATCAGCCAGGTCTCCCTACTGTCTTGGGTTTGGTTCCCCCAGACACAGATCCTGGCATAATGATTCAAGTGTAGGTAATTTATTTTGTGTGTGGGTGTGTGGGGGGGTAGGATACAGGATAACACTACCTGTAGGTAGTGAGAATATGATACAGGGAAGGAGGGCAACAAGTAAAGGACATTATCAAGCTGAATCCTACAGAAGGATTATCCCACCCAAGGGGCAAGGGAGCTGGAGTATTTATACACCAACCTCCCAATAATCGTTGCTTGGAGGCTGCTCCTGGAGGCATTCATTAGTTCCTTGGCATTTCCAGCCCACCTTGTGCACGGGCAGAGTGACCTTCTACAGTCCTGGTTCAGGAAAATTAGCCCATAGGCTCAGAGATGCAGGTACTAGCAGTTGGAAATCTCCTGGTGCTTACCTGAAAGGTCTGAGGGATATGTGCAGGGGCACTGACAGAGTCTGCTACAGTAGCCAAGTTTCATACATTCATTTATCCACTCAACAAATATTTATTCAACCATTCCTATGTTCCTGGCACTGTTTCAAGTGTTGAGGATACAACAATAAACAAAACACATTCAGATCTCTGTTTTCAGAGAACTTGCAGTCTAGTGGAGGTGACCAATATAAAATAAATATGTTATACAGCTCCTTAGGTGATGACACTGTAATGAAAAGAAAAATAAAGGTGGGGAGTAAGGATTGCTGAGGGTGCCATATTAAATTAAGCAATCAAGGAAAGCCTCATTGAGAAGTGGATATGTGAGTGAAAACCTGGAAGGAATGAGTCATGTGGATATCTGAAGAAGAGAGTTCCAAGCAAAGGAAATAGTAAGTGCAAAGGCCCTGAGGCTAGGGTGTGTGCCTGTCATATTTGAGGAATAGCAAGGAGCCTGGTGTGGTCAGAGCTGTGTGGGTAAGGCATGAGCTGTGGGAGAAGAGCTTGGAGAAATCCCAAGGTGAGGGCAACAGTGCAAGACATGCAGGATCTTTTGGGTGCTTGCAAGGCCTTTGCCTTTTACTCTGAATGAGATGAGATGGGGAGTTATTGGGGGACTTTTAGCAAAGAAGGGATACATTATGGCTTATGTTACTGTGTTGGGAACATACTGAGGCAGGGCAGGGGTGGATGGAAGCAGGGAGAGCTTGTCCAAAGCACATCTTCTAGGACCTTCTATTTTACTCCATAATAAATGAATTAAAGATGAGAGTGGGAACAGGTCTCTTGAGCCCTACTTGTGCAACTGGCATGATACAATTTTTGCTGCATTTTGTTGGCTAAAACAAATTGTAAAGTGGGACTAATTTCAAGGGATGGAGGAATAGACTCACCTAGTGATGGGAGGGGTTGTAAAGTGTCTTTGCAAAGAGGTGTGGATAGAGGAAGGGAAATTATTGTGGTCATTTTTTGCAAACAATCTACCATGGAAAATGACCTCAAATTGAACTTTGAATATCCCTGTTCTTAAAATATCCTGGGGCTACCTCACCTCATGTTATGGAGTAAAATGAAAAGTCCAAGAAGATATGCCACATTCACTTTAGATCCTGCCCACCACAGATGTCAGTGGGTATGCATGTGCCAGGCAGAGATGAGGAACTAATTGTGAAGCTACTTCCACTTAACCACTTTGCTCCTTTTAACCCCAATACCATGTCCTTTGGCCAGCTTCTTCTTTCCCTTCTCATCCTTGCTTCTTCCAGTTCTCCTTGAGAACACTCACTCACTCTCTTGTGTTACAAAGAAGACTTTGCCAGATCTTTAGTAATCTTGTTGCTGAACACTGCACCAAGTTTCAAAGTTCACATCAAGTAGTGACCAAGGGATTTTCCCAACCAAAATCAGATCTCCATCTCTAACATGCTCAAGATGAATTCTGTGCCCATTGTTAATATAATCCATTTTTGATCTGCTTTATAACTGAATGGGCTTGACCTTGAAACTGACACCAAGGTTCTGTGGGTTTGGTGAGGAATGGTATTATAGATGTAGTGTTGTCAGAGGTCTCGTTCTATGCTCTTTTACTAGTTTAGTTTATGACTATTGCTTCTTGAAGCCAAGTTCTGTGCCTGTTTCTTTGATTCCCCTTCCAATACCTAGGACTTTGTAGACTCTCAAGTAATGCGACCTTGAAATTTAAGGTGAGTTTCTACAGCAGTCTATCTAATATCTTAGACCTTCTCCTCTTCTCAAGCTCTGAGGGAAGGATCTCAAAGAGTTTCCATAGATTAACTAGATTTTTGTGTATCTAGACCAGTGCTGTCCAATAGGATTTTCTGTGATGCTAGAAATGTTCTGCATCTGCAGTGTCTAATATGGTAGCCACTAGCCACTTAGGGGTATTGAGCACTTGAAATGTGGGTAATGTAACTGAGGAACTGAATTTTAAATTTTCTTTAATTTTAGTCGAATTTTATTTGAATTTTTTATTATACTTTACGTTCTGGGATATATATGCAGAACGTACAGGTTTGTTACATAGGTATACACGTGCCATGGTGGTTTGCTGCACCCATCAGCCCATCATCTACATTAGGCATTTCTCCTAATGCTATCTCTCCCCTAGCTCCTCACTCCCCAACAGGCCCTGGTGTGTGATGTTCCCCTCCCTGTGTTCATGTGTTCTCATTGTTCAACTCCCACTTATGAGTGAGAACATGTGGTATTTGGTTTTCTGTTCCTGTGTTAGTTTGCTGAGAAAGATGGTTTCCAGCTTCATCCATGTTTCTGGAAAGGACATGAACTCATCCTTTTTTATGGCTGCATAGTATTCCATGGTGTATATGTGCCACATTTTCTTTATCCAGTCTATCACTGATGGGCGTTTGAGTTGGTTCCAAGTCTTTGCTATTGTGAATAGTGTTGCAATAAACGTACGTGTGCATGTGTCTTTATAGTAGAATGATTTATAATCCTTTGGGCATATAACCAGTAATGTGGTTGCTGGGTCAAATGGTATTTCTGGTTCTAGATCCTTGAGGAATTGCCACACCGTCTTCCACAATGGTTGAACTAATTTACCAACAGTGTAAAAGCATTCCTATTTCTCCACATCCTCTCCAGCATCTGTTGTTTCCTACCTTTTAATGATTGCCATTCTAACTGGTGTGAGATGGTATCTCATTGTAGTTTTGATTTGCACTTCTCTAATGACCAGTGATGATGAGCTTTTCTTCAAATATCTTCTTTCAAGAAGTGTCTGTTTATATCCTTCGCCTACTTTTTGATGGGGTTGTTTGTTTTTCTTGTAAATTTGTTTAAGTTCATTGTAGGTTCTGGATATTAGCCCTTTGTCAGATAGATACATTGCAAAAATGTTCTCCCATTCTGCAGGTTGCCTGTTCACTCTGATGATAGTTTTCTTTTGCTGTGCAGAAGTTCTTTAGTTTAATTAAATCCTATTTGTCAATTTTGGCTTTTGTTGCCATTGCTTTCCATGTTTTAGTCATGAAGTCTTTGTCCATGCCAATGTCCTGAATGGTATTGCCTAGGTTTTCTTCTAGGATTTGGACTCTCATTTACAATTGCTACAAAGAGAATAAAATACCTAGGAATACAACTTACAAGGAATGTAAAGGACCTCTTCAAGGAGAACTACAAACCACTGCTCAAGGAAATAAGAGAGGACACAAACAAATGGAAAAACATTCCATGCTCATGGATAGGAAGAATCAATATCATGAAAATGGCCATACTGCCTAAAATAATTTATAGATTCAATGCTATCCCCATCAAGCTACCATTGTCTTTCTTCACAGAATTAGAAAAAACTACTTTAAATTTCATATGGAACCAAAAAAGAGCCCGTATAGTCAAGACAATCCTAAGCAAAAAGAACAAAGCTGGAGGCATCATGCTACCTGACTTCAAACTATACTACAAGGCTACAGTAACCAAAACAGCATGCTACTGGTACCAAAACAGATATATAGACCAATGGAACAGAACAGAGGCCTTAGAAATAATGCCACACATCTACAACCATCTTCCTTTGACAAACCAAACAAAAACTAGCAATGGGGAAAGGATTCCCTATTTAATAATTGGTGTTGGGAAAACTGGCTGGCCATATGGAGAAAACAGAAACTGGACCCCTTCTTTACACCTTACACAAAAATTAACTCAAGATGGATTAAAGAGTGAAATGTAAGCCCTAAAACCATGAAGTTTTAATTAATTTAAATTTAAACTTAAATACCATATTAGCCTGTGCATCTGTAGATAGTGCTTCTGAAACTTTTCCGTTGAAGTGCTCTTGATGGTAGAAAAAAGATAATGCATACCCTGAAGGTTTGGGGGCTTCAATTTTTCAAGTACAAAATTACTTTGAAGCTAGTTTAAAAAATGCATGGCGATTTTGCGTTTCTCTTTATAATATATATACTCTTACATGGAGCCAAGTGTATGGTCTAGAAGCATGTGCCCATGACTTCCTTAGTACACGGCTTCCATGTAGTCTTGAGGGGTCATGATGGCCAGTTAGACATAGATGAATGCATTGCAAGTAAGTTGCCTTAAAGTTTAAACTTTACATTCTTCCTATTTTTAGTGCAGCCTGAGAATAAAAACATCTCATCAAACACCTATTCAGTGTTATGAACGACCTTCTGGCTGGTATGGGTTATAACCGTCTTACTGCAGTGCAAACCTCCTATTTGATTTAAAAGAAAATTCTCTCCCAGAAATCTCTTCAAGTGCATTTAATGAATAAGGCGGTGTCCGTAACTTTCTGTGACATTTACTTTAATAAGCCATGGGAGTGATTTAGTGATCAGTGGGCACTGACATTTGAGGAGGGAAAGATAAACTTTGCTGCTTCTGACATGACTTTTTTTCTTCTCTTCTTGACTCTGGTCTTGCAGCCATGGAAACTTCGTTTCCACAGAGATGCTGTGTTCTCTGGCTTTTGGAAGTAATCTATTTTTTTTCCTTCAACAGGCAGCCACAAATTAATTTCTCTTTTGTGTATTTGATGTTGCAAGTGTTTCTACTGAGTAGAGTATGTTTTCCACAGCATTTGAACTTTCTGTCTTCTTTTGTCTTGTATGCATGTATGTGTGTGTGTGCGTGCATATGTTTTTCCTCAACATGGAATTTGTTCTATCATGTTTGGAAGAAAAAACATGGAATAAAAAGGATTTTAGAGGGAAGATTTTAAAAAATCACTACACAAATACATATATAACTACAATTATAACCCTGATTATATATATCTGTACAACCACCATACAGACCAAGATATACAAGAACATTGTCCTCACTCCTCAGTCTTCTGTGTCCCCATTCAGTCCATACACCCTGCCCAGAGGCAACTATTCTGACTCGTGTCACCATAGATTAATTTTTTCCTGTTCTTAAACTTCGTGTAAATAGAATCATATAGAATACAGTTTTCACTTACTCTTAGCCAAAAGGTCAAGAAGCAATCAAAATGCAGTTTTGACATTATGTCTATGACATTCATCCATGCTGTGTGTATCAGTACTTCATTTTTAAATTGCTAGATAATAGTCCATTATATAACTGTATCACTATTTATTTCTTGTTGATGGGTATTTGGGTTGTTTCTAGCTTTTGGCTATTATGAACAAGGCTGCTGTGAATATTCTTGTACTTGTTTTTTGATGGACTTCTATACTCTTCTCTTTGTGCATGTACTTAAGAGTAGAGTTGCTGGGTTATCAGATTAAAAGGAAGGTTTGGCTGCTCTAACAAAGACCCAGTATAACAGTGGCTTAGACAGGTAGAAGTTTATTTCTTTCTCATATACTAGTCAGGGTCCTAGGATCAGTTCATCTTGGTGCTCTGCTATTCCCAGGGTGAGGTCCTCATTCTGGTGGTCCAAGATGACTGACTGCCGTGTCCACATTCCAGACAATGGATAGGAGAGAAAAAGGGGAAGTCAACAACATGCCCCTTCCACAGAAGACAACCTTCCCTAGATTCGGGCACAACACTTTTGCTGAGACTACATGGATCAGGATTTGATTCACAGCCACCCTCCCACAAAGTGCAAGGAGTCATTTATATTTTGGGAAGCCTTATGCTCATCTAAATATAGAAGAAAAGAGGGATAGATGTTGGGATATTATGAACACCTTCTTCCAAAGCTTACTTCTTGGGGTTGGCAGATGCCCCACTTGGGAGAATGAGGGTGTAAGGTCTATGTTGCAAAGTTCTTCCCTAACCCAGGAGAACCTCTGAGAACTTTCTTGAATCCTTGGAACAATTATATCAGCCATGCCACCTAAATTTACTAAGCATGGATGTTAACTCGTCACTTGTACATAGCTGTGTCCCCAATAACTGATCCGTTTTCTATTGATATAGTTTGGATATTTGTCCTCTCCAAATCTCTTGTTAAAATTTGATCCCCAATGTTAGAGGTGGGGCCTAGTGGGAAGTGCTTTGGTCATGGGAGTGGATCCCTCATGAATGGCTTGGTGCCCTCCTCAAGGTAATAACTTCTTGCTCTATTACTTCATGTGAGAGCTGGTTGTTTAAAAGAGCCTGGCACCCTCCTCCCTTCTCTCTTGCTGACTCTCTCACCATGTGACATGTCTGCTCCCCCTTTGCCTTCCACCATGAGTGGAAGTTTTCTGAGGCCTCACCATAAGCAGATGCTGGCACCATGCTTCTTATACAGTGTGCAGAACCATGAGCTAAATAAACCTCTTTTCTTTATAAATTACCCAGCCTCAATTATTCCTTTATAGCAATGCAAATGGACTAATACATCTGTAAATAGAATGTTGTTATACTTATTGTTTTCAATATTTATTGTTATTTTCCTAGTAGGAGACTGCATCTTGGCTCAGTCACTTATCAGTTTGTGTTGTTTCAGAATAGTTGCTTATTCTCTCTGAGCCTCTGTTTCATCATCCATAAAATGAAAATAAAAATGCCTATTTTGAAGAACTATTTTCAGTAACAGAGATATTACACATCCAATATAACTGGAGCTCCACCTGGTCTAGCCTTTGTATAGTATCACAATAGGAAATGTGTAGCAACCAGAAGTGATAGTAGCGATCAGAAGTGATAATAGAATAGAATCCTTGTTTCTCAAAATGTTAAAGGAGATCCAATTCATAATCTATAGAAACAGTTCTTTTTTAAAAATCTGCCTCTTTTCATATCTCAAAGACACTTAACCATCTCAGAAGGTTCTTTCTCTCTTTTGTCTCCATTCTTCTCAATTCTCCCAAACTTTCCCAGACTCTCTAATAGCCCATCTATATGGATGCTTATTTTCCATCCCTTTACCCACTTCTTTCCACCTTGATTCTTTTCCTCTTAGAAGGAAAGAGGCCATGATTTTGCTTACATCGTTAGTGCTTTTTTCTGTAATTGTCTGTAATATGTGTCTAATGTGTGTCACATAGTAGACAATCAGTGGTTGCTATTTGCATTACTATCAAGATGAAGATATTAGTCTTCTTTGCTTATCTAGGCCCCTATTAAGAGTTCCAGTAGAGGTGATTACCACTGAGGTTCACCCTGACAGTAGGGATATGTGGTGGGTGGGCTGTTGTTAGTCATGACAACTGTTATGCAGTTTACAAAGTATTTGAGCTTCATTCGTTCACTCATTTAATTTATATGGATTCATTTATTTATTGATGCCTTTCAACAGTTCCAAAAGAATCAACGGAAAAACATCCAACAGAGGATGAAGTAAATAATAAGTATGATCAAACAGAAATAAAACAACCCCCCCGCAAAATGCATACCCCAAGCTGATGTTCATCTCAGAGGCATTGGGGAAGCTAAAGGAATGTGACTATCCAGCCTCGCAGTCATTTTGAGGATGAAAGCTTAAGAATCATGTGATAATGCTTACCCAGGTATAAAGTACTCAAGAGATTATATGGTGAAATGAGCTTTATCTCCCCAGCGTGCACCTTTGTGACTATGGTGGATGCCTGGTCTATTTTGCCTCATTTCTGCATTGCTGCCCTAGTGGCTGGCTTTGAACAGAAGAGGCACCATGCTATCAGCTCCCAAGATCTTGCGGCCCAGCTCGACCTCAGATACTTGTTATTCATCACAGACAGCTTAGTGAATTTTTGGTATTCTGAGGACCATTAAAAGATGAGCTTTCTATTTTATTAACCTTTATTTTACGTATGGGGTACATGTGCAGGATGTGCAGGTTTGTTGCATAGGTAAACGTGTGTCATGGGGGTTTGTTGTACAGATTATTTCATCACCCAGATATTAAACCTAGTATCCATTAGTTATTTCATTAGTTATTTTTCCTGATCTTCTCCCTCCTCCCACCCTCCACCCTCAGGTAGACCCCAGTATCTGTTGTTCCCCTCTGTGTGTCCATGTATTCTCATCATTTAGCTCCCACTTATAAGTGAGAAGATGCCATATTTAGTTTTCTGTTCCTGCATTTATTTGCTATGGATACTGGCCTCCAACTCCATCCATGTCCCTGAAAAGGACATGAACTCATTCCTTTTTATGGCTGCATAGTATTCCATGGTATATATGAATCACATTTTCTTTATCCAATGTGCCACTGATGGGCATTTGGGTTGATTCCATTTCTTTCCTATTGTGAATAGTGCTGCAAATAACATACGCGTCTATGTGTCTTTATAATGGAACAATTTATATTCTTTTGGGCATATACTCAGTAATTCATAACAAGTTTGGGTGCTGGATCCTTGGCTGTGGTACACAGGAGCCAGCTTGTTCACAAGAGCCAGCTGTGTGCATTTCTTACCAATTCCATGTTCAGTGACATTACGTTGGTAGCTGATATGAAGTCAGCCATGGTGGGAGTATTTACACCACAGAAATCAGCAAGCACTACAAGTCAGGACTTTTTTTTCCCCTATGGAAAGTCATTTGCTAAACACTTACCAGCATAATGTCAAGTAAAATAGATGCTACTGTTTCGAAGAGCTGTGGAAATAATTTCAAGGTATTCTCTGGACTAAAAACTGCTGTGTGACATTGCAAAAGAATTCCAGATAATTCTTACATCTGACCCAATAACCTCAATGGAATTATCAGAATTCCAGGTTGGGAGACTCAAAGGTTGAACATAGTGATGAATGTCCTTGATTTGTTTGAAAATCATATGGGAGAGAGGAGGTTGGAATTTTCTGCTGAAGCCAGAATCAGAAAACCTGATATCACGTCCAGGGCCAGGACTCTGAAGCATTCCCTGCAGGGCACCATGGAGTTCAGCTGAGATGATCCTTCCTGACACATCTTCTAAGAGACAGAGAGGATGAGAAGAGAGCAGAGAGCGTTGTCTCTGTGCAGCTGATGTGCTTATCCTAGTAACTCAGCTGACAAGGCATCCTTTGGCTCCCGGTTTTCAAATCAACCAGAACTTTCATATCTTCACAGTCAGTAGCCAAGGCTGGTGTGTTGGCTGTAGCCAGAGAGTTGTTCAGGATCAAAAGTCACCACAACCCCTCAAATACTGCTTTAAATGTACCTAATTAGCCAGGAAGCTTTTCAATCTTTGGAGTTTTTTCAGGATGCATCTATTTTGAATAGTGACTAACAATGTAGGCTTCAGAGCTTCACTAAACTGGGTTCAGATCCTGCTTCTGTTACCTACCACCTGTGTGACCTTGGGCAAGTAGCTTTACTTCAGTTTTCTCATTTCTAAAATGGGGATACTAATAATATTTAGCTCAAAGGTTTGTGGAGAAGAACGAAAGGACTGCTTCATTTTATGTTTCTAAGTGCTTTGAGTAGGCCAGGGGAGCTCCTGCAGTGGAATTTCTGCTGCCAACTTTTGGGTGCCCATTCATTCCCAGTGGGAAGGACAAGAGACATCTCAGTGCTTTTTTAGGGAGCTCTTGAAATGTCTCAGCAGCATGACAAAGTATTAACTGCCCAAGTAGCAATTTATCCACAGTCCCTCTCTATAAGGTAAGCTCCATTTCCTCTGCAATGCTTGAGCCTAACCAACAAAATTATTTACTTCCTAAACATTTTTCCAACCTCCAAAACAGCTCATAGATGCAGACACTCTGGCCTCAAGGAATCTTCTAGGGCTGAAGGTGCCATGTCTAGGTTTTCTGAATCATAGATCATGGCAGAATATTAGTGATTGGTACTTGTTGAGGACATCCAGTAGCCATGTTTCCAGGACTCCAGGAGTAGCCGTGGCCAGTTCCTGTAGGAGTCAAAGCATGAAAGTAACTCAGGAAACAGCCAGTTGGTGGGGATGGAGTTGGGAATTGCATCTGGTGCCGTCATGGATTGGAGAGCCTTGTCTGGGGCCAGGTAAGCCATAGTTAGGATTTCTGGTGGGTAAGAGAGAACACCAGGCAGTAAGCACCATCCTCCTATTCAGTGGATATCTCTTTAAAATTTTTTAAAGTTTTATTTTATTTTTAATTGACAAATAATACTTGTATGTACAACTCATAGAATTAGAGAGTAGAATGGTATTTACCAGAGGCTATGGGGAGGGGATGGGGAATGGAGACATTTCGATCAGTGACTTCCGTGATGTTCTGACACCTTGTGGGGACATGGAGCTGAGACTTTTCCAGGGGGCATCTGCTCCACTACTGTCACCCAAGTAAGTCTGTTAATGCCCCAGAAGCTGTGAGAATAATAATAATGATAATAATAAAGTAGCTACCATTTTTAATATCACTCCAGGGATTCTTGTTTATTTGAAACATGGCAATCTAGTGAAACCTATGGATCCCTTCTCAGAATAATGTTTCTTAATGCATAAAGTATAATACATAGGATTAAAAAGGAAGCCAAGTATATTGAAATACAGTTATCAAAGTATTTAAAATTTTTCAATATTATAATAGATATATGCTCCTTTATTACTACATTAAATAACAAGAGTTAGTGGTGAATCCAACAAACATTATAATTTGAAGTAGTGGTGGTGTAAAACAATATTTCAACATAGCAACTTTAATGTGATATGAAAATATCTGTAATTCCTATTGGTAAGAAACTCACAAGTACTGCTAATACCACTGTGGTTTGTTACTTTCACTCGTAATTGAAGGAAATATTAAATTTCAGTTACAAATGAATGAAAAATATCTATTTATGGCTCTCTTGATCAGTTTAGGAACTCCTGTTTGTGTCAGGCATTGTGCTATTCTCTGAACGTGCATTATTCCTAGCCTTACAATCCAGCAATGTTTGGAATTGTTATTCTCATTTTACAGATGAGTGCACTGAGGTTTGGAGTCAGACTAACTCAGCCATGGTCACATAGCAGTGGAGCTTGCCGTCCAGGCCAGGGCTTTGTGATGGCAGAGCTCAGGTTTTCTCTCCCACACCCTGCATGCCTTGAACTCTTGAGCCATATTTCCCTCTGAGAGACACTGGCATAAGAGATGCCCAGGGACTTTTAAAGGAATGTAGTAAAGGCACTCTTTCCTAGACTTCCCATAGTTCTCCAAAGAGAAAGCAAGCTCCTTTCTTCTTCTGAAAGCCTGTCCTGTGGAGGTGTCAAGCAGCTTTACTCTTGGATCTCCAGGGCCACATTTTGGGAATTCCCTTGAGTCTCCCAGCAAATGGTAGGTGGTCCTATTCCATTGATGTGCCAGAGCTGACATGTAAAGGCTTGCAAGAGTCAATTGTGTACATCTCTTCTCACATTGGTAGCTTGAAATCGACCATGGTAGGACTATTTACATCATGGAATTCCTAAACACTACTAATCAAAGCATTTTTATTTTAAAAGCCAGTTGTTTAACATTTACTCTTGAACATGCTTCTTTGTCCCTCATGTGTTCCCAGTCCTCACTCCTCCAAAGGAAAGGGTTTGAGCAATCAGCCACCACACAGTTGGAAGAACTAGCTTGCCTTGGTAACATAAGGTCTTGGCTTACTTGCTTACTGTCTTCCTCCTTCCTGGGTACTGAAGCTGTTTTAAAATGTAGGTTTTATTATTATTCAGGTACAGTGAGGCCAGCAGATCAGGAGATGAATAATTCCATTGAAAAGACAGGTTGTTACTCACAGATCCTCCCAAGAGGGGCGGGGGCTATACCACACCATGGGGGCCCACACAGGGAAGCAGTAGGGTGGGTCAGGAGACAGGAGAGGGTACAACTGTGGACAAGAGACATACTTGTGGTTTTCATGGGAAGGAACAGGCAAGGCAGGGTAATTAAGCTTTGGATTGGCTAGTTTCAGGAATTTCAGTGGGCTCTGGGGCATCTCAGGGCCAAGTACCAGACAACTAAGGACATCTATGCCTTAAGACATCTATGCCTTAGTTGTCTGATACTTGGCCCTGGGATGATTAGGGCAGGTGAATGGTGACTGGAGTGTGAACTCCATAAAGGAAGTGGTTGGGATGTGGGCTCTGGTTTGGTTGGTTCGCATATGAAGGGAGCTCTCTCAGGTGAGTTGTTTGCTATCTGTAGGAATTACCTAGCCCCGGGAGGGGCAGCTCCTCTAGGGTGAACAAGGCCCCAAGATGTCAAGCATCAAAAATACAGAATTAGTGCAGAAGCCAACACTGTCCTCAGAGTGGATGGCAGCAGCATTAGATTGGAGTGATTTCCCAATAAGTGGTGTGAGAGGCCCCCCTCTTCCTTTAGCTCCAATGGCGAGAATGTTTTACATTGCACATATTGGCAGCTACCATTGTCCTCATGCAAAGAAGCATGATAGAAAGTAAAAGCTGAGACTTAATGGCCAATTTAAGCTTGAGATAACTATGCTATGGTAGATCTAAAGAGGCTTCCAGGTTACCTACGTAGCACCAGTCTCAATCCTATGTGCACTAATTCAAACTTCAGGGGACACACATTTTGCATTTCTACAAACCAAGTGAGTGTTAGGAAAAATAAACACTCACCAGTTCTTTTTATGCTATCACATTCTATGTTGCACATAAGAAAAAAATATGCTTTCTAGAGAGTTGTAAACATTCTGCACACGACATCCATTATGTTATACCTCGCAATGGGGTCCAAATGGAATAATCTGCAGACTAAACCCTTTCATTATCCCTGGAGCTGAGGCTGAGGTCAGTAGGACAGTGTGGGTGAAACAGCTTCTGAGGTGCCCTCCGACTCTGAAATGAAACTCTGACCTGGAGTTTTGCCAGTTGGCCCAGGTTGGATAATAGACTGTTAGATGGCCTACATCTAAGGGATGATAAAATAGCAGCCCAGACCTTGATCCCTGCTCCTGCCAGGTTCTAAAGGATCAGCTCTGGGTGGTGGGGGTGGGGTTCCAGATGGACTGCTTTACAATTTTCCCAAGCTCCAGAAAAGCAGTCGGCTGTTACAGACCAGGACTGCTTTAGCCTGAAGGAGAGGAGAAATGCAACTTACTGCCTTTCTGATCCTTGGTTTGTGCTGGGTTATATTGAGGAAAAACATGGCAGTGTTTTGGATTCTGAACATCAGTGGCAATTTGAAGGCTGTAGAACTTTCTATAGGGCTGAGAGGATCCTGGACACTGACAGCCTTCCTGTTGAGCAGACACATGGCTGGCTAAAGACTTTGGTGGATTCCAGTGGTGATCATGGCATGCAAGCCTTCGTCCCCTAGCTGGGACTAATATATCACAGGGCACAACTTGGCTTCTAAGAATCAGCATATTAGGCAGCAAAAGATGATTTCACTGCAGGAGCTAAATGGAGATGGTCCTGAAGCATGTGTTTCCCCAGTACCTACTGTGACATCTGTCTGCATGTAATAGGTGCTCAGTAAATGGTAGTTGGGTGTATGAACAGATGCTTGTTTTATGTATCCTACAAGGAAAAGACAACAATTCCTTCTATTGTTTATTTTAATGATGAGAGTTGGCCAAAAATGGAATGGAGTGACTTTTAAAATTTAACATTACAGCCTCAAAGTGTACAAGCTGTAGCTAGATGGTAAAAATAACAGTAGCTATTGGTCACTCATTGCTGTATAACAAGTAACTCTAAAATTCAGTGGCAAGTATCTATTGTCATGTTTTCAGTTTTGCAGATCAGCCATGGTGACGCTGCTTCAAGCTGCAGGTCTGTTCATTGATTAGCTAATGTAGGCTGTGCTTGATTAGCTAATGTAGCTAATGTAGGCTGGGTTATCATCTTCAGGTTTGGTTCCAGCCTGTTCCATGTGACTTTGGTGCTTCTGGGACAGTGGGCTCTCCAGGGCATGTTCTTCTTATGGCAATGGCAGAAGCACAGGAGGACAAGCCCCACAGAACAAGCACATTTTAAGCTTCAGCTCACATCGTATTTGCCAACATCCCATCAGACAGAGCAAGTTATATGGCCAAGCCCAAAAGCAATAAGTAGTAAAATATACTTTACCTTCAGTGGGACCAGCAGGGAAATTAGTTATCACTGAACAATAATAAGCAACAACAATAATAAATGAGCAATAAACAGACTACCTATTATTTTTTTGGATGTTACTGTGTGCCAGGTGCTGTTCTAAGCATTTTCCATGCTTAGAACATTTTCCGTATTCATTTTCCAATAAACATATCTAACCACCATAACAACCCAATGGGGTAGATGCTGCTATGGTTAAGCTCCATTTTACAGAAAAGAAAACTGAGGCACAGAATGACTGATGAACTTGTTGCAGGGCACACATCCAAGAGGCAGTGGAACCAGGATTCACACCCAGCTAGTCCAGTCCCAATGCCTACTCTCTTAGCCACTCTACTGTCCTGCTCCAGAAAGCAAGAAGCATGCTAAACAAGTGTGGAGCACTTTGAAGTTTGCAAAATGCTAGCACAAATGTCTCATTTAACATTTCATGGAAACCGGGATAGGCTATTTCCATTTACTAAGCACGAGGACGCTAAGGCTTAGAGAGGTTAAGGAACTTGCCCAAGTCACACAACTGGGAAGTGACTGAGCCAACATGGAGTCCCGGGCCTTGCTTCTAGCAGGAATTCCACTCTTGTGAATGAGGAGCAACTCAGCAGTTATCAAGGGTTTTTTTCTGCCTTCAGGCCTTGGGAGGCTTCTAATTTAGGGCTCCCACCCTCCAATGCAGCCTTTTACTTTACTTATTTATGTATTTTCTGCCCTTGTTCCTTGGCATGGGATAGATGTCATGGCAAGATAGCTGTGCTCTAGTTCTCACGGTCTCCAGGGCCTTAGTTTCTCATGACATGGCATGTCCCTGAGTGTCCCCTTCTCTCCCTGATGCACCCGCCCTTGCTTTCTTCCTCTACGGAATGCTGGGACAGCCTTGGCTGTCCTATGTGTCCAGTTACAGGCTTAGAAGGGCAAGACCAGCTCAGTGACTGTAATTTTAGTCCTGGATAAAAGGCAAGGGGAAGTGAAGGGGACTCTTTAACAGGTGTACGCAAGCCACAAGGCTCTATCTCCTGAACTCTGGCAGAAAGCAGACACTTAATGAAGTGTCTCAATGTGAGCAATATTTTCAGGATCCAAAGCCCCCAGTGTGGGGAGTGCCAGGGAGTCAGGTGTTCCCAACACTAAAATAAAAAGTGTGGATTGATAGCTCTGAACATAACCTTATTCTTGCTGCCCTCCGCAGTGTGGTGGGGGGCAGGGGGCAGGGGTTTATGCCAATATATGCTCCCATTCTTGCAACCAATTTGAACAAGTCTCTAAACCAGCAAAAGTCCTATTAATGTGTTTCTCCTCACCTGTATCCTGCCGGCATCCCACCTGCCTGCCTTTTCCTCCCACCTCCCCGCCTCGCTTCTGTCAGAATCTGATGGCTACACAACTGTCATTCAGGAGTTTCCGCTACGGGTAGAGATTCCCATAGATAAGGCATAGATGAGCCAGAAAGGACAAGCAGAGAATATTACATTTTATTTGGCCCACTGCCCAACATTTCTTACCTCATTGCCTGAATTCTGTCATACTAGAGTCAGGGCTTATCTTCAAGACACTGGAAATTTCCAGATGCTTCCAGCTCCCTTTCCCCCATTCTGAGTCCTCCAGTCAGGGTGACATTTGGGCTTGAGGGCTGAAAGACCTGCATTTTTTGGTAGGGGAAGGGATGGGAGACATCCTGCAGCTACAGGCAGGAGAGGCCTCATGTGGGGTTACAGGGGCGATGGAGGTATGCAATCACCACCTCCAGAAACCTGACCTAGACCTGGAAACTAGAGCCGGCATTTCTAACCTTTTCTATGTCAGGGACCCCTGGGACAGGCTGGTGAAATCTGGGCTCTTCTCAGACTGAGGTTTGAAAATATGTAGAATTACAAATGACCTACAGTTACTTATGTAAATAAAGTTTGCAAATATGAATTTGTGATATAGTAAAATATGTCCTTCTTATTAACCCACGAATTATCAAGATCTAGTTGAAGTGTTAAAGTTGTACTATTTCCAGATATCTGAAATAACTGTTTCTGTGATGTGAAAATATCTGTGTTTTCTTTTTATCTTTCTTTTTTTTTAAATTATAATTTAAGTTCTGGGATACATCTGGAGAACGTGCAGTTTTGTTCCATAGGTATACATGTGCCATAGTGGTTTGCTGCACCCATCAACCCGTCACCTACATTAGGTATTTCTCCTAATGCTATCCCTCCCCTAGCCCCCACCCTCTGACAGGCCCTGGTGTGTGATGTTCCCCTCCCTGTGTCTGTGTGTTCTCATTGTTCAACTCCCACTTATGAGTGAGAACATGCGGTGTTTGGTTTTCTGTTCCTGTGTTAGTTTTCTGAGAATGATGGTTTCCAGCTTCATCCATGTCCCTGCAGAGGTCATGAATCCTTTTCTATGGCTGCATAGTATTCCATGGTGTATACGTGTCACATTTTCTTTATCCAGTCTATCACTGATGGCCATTTGGGTTGGTTCTAAGTCTTTGCTATTGTGAACAGTGTGGCAATAAACATACGTGTGCATGTGTCTTTACAGTAGAATGATTTATAATCCTTTGGGTATATACCCAGTAATGGGATTGCTGGGTCAAATGGTATTTCTGGTTCTAGATCCTTAAGGAATCGACACACTATCTACCACAATGGCTGAACCAATTTACACTCCCACCAACAGTGTAAAAGCATTCCTATTTCTCCACATCCTCTCTAGCATCTGTTGTTTCCTAACTTTTTAATGATTGCCATTCTAACTGATGTGAGATGGTATCTCATTGTGGTTTTGATTTGCATTTCTCTAATGACCAGTGATGATGAGCTTTTTTTCATATGTTTGTTGGCCATAAAAATGTCTTCTTTTGAGAAGTGTCTGTTCATATACTTCACCCATTTTTTGATGGAGTTGTTTGGTTTTTTTCTTGTAAATTTAGTTAAGTTCTTTGTAGATTCTGGATATTAGCCCTTTATCAGATCAATAGATTACAAAAATGTTCTCCCATTCTGTAGGTTGCCTGTTCACTCTGATGATAGTTTCTTTTGCTGTGCAGAAGCTCTTTAGTTTAATTAGATGCCATTTGTCAATTTTGGCTTTTGTTGCCATTGCTTTTGGTGTTTTAGTCATAAAGTCTTTGCCCATGCCTATGTCCTGAATGGTATTGCCTAGGTTTTCTTCTAGGGCTTTTACAGTTTTAGGTCTTACATTTAAGTCTTTAATCCATCTTGAGTTAATTTTTGTATAAGGTGTAAGAAAGGGGTCCAGTTTCAGTTTTCTGCATATGGCTAGCCAGTTTTCCCAACACCAATTATTAAATAGGGAATCCTTTCCCTATTGCTTGTTTTTGTCAGGTTTGTCAAAGGAAGATGGTTGTAGATGTGTGGCATTATTTCTGAGGCCTCTATTCTGTTCCGTTGGTCTATATATCTGTTTTGGTACTAGTAGCATGCTGTTTTGGTTACTGTAGCCTTGTAGTATAGTTTGAAGTCAGGTAGCATGATGCCTCCAGCTTTGTTCTTTTTGCTTAGGATTGTCTTGACTATACGGGCTCTTTTTTGGTTCCATATGAAATTTAAAGTAGTTTTTTCTAATTCTGTGAAGAAAGACAATGGTAGCTTGATGGGGATAGCATTGAATCTATAAATTATTTTGGGCAGTATGGCCATTTTCATGATATTGATTCTTCCTATCCATGAGCATGGAATGTTTTTCCATTTGTTTGTGTCCTCTCTTATTTCCTTGAGCAGTGGTTTGTAGTTCTCCTTGAAGAGGTCCTTCACATCCCTTGTAAGTTGTATTCCAAGGTATTTTATTCTCTTTCCAGCAATGGTGAATGGGAGTTCACTCATGATTTGACTCTCAGTTTGTCTATTATTGGTGTATAGGAATGCTTATGATTTTTGCACATTGATTTTGTATCCTGATACTTTGCTGAAGTTGCCTATCTGCTTAAGGAGATTTTGGGCTGAAATGATGGGATTTTCTAAATATACAATCATGTCATCTACAAACAGAGACAATTTGATTTCCTCTCTTCCTATTTGAATATCCTTTATTGCTCTCTCTTGCCTGATTGCGCTGGCCAGAACTTCCAATAGTGTGTTGAATAGGAGTGGTGAGAGAGGGCATCCTTGTCTTGGGTTGGTTTTCAAAGGGAATGCTTCCAGCTTCTGCCCATTCAGTATGATGTTGGCTGTGGGTTTGTCATAAGTAGCTCTTACTATTTTGAGAAACGTTCCATCAACATTATTGAGAGTTTTTAGCTTGAAGGGGTGTTGAATTTTACTGAAGGCCTTGTCTGCATCTATTGAGATAATCATGTGGTTTTTTTCATTGCTTGTGTTTATGTGATGGATTACCTTTATTGATTTGCATATGTTGAACCAGCCTTGCATCCCAGGGATGAAGCTAACTTGATCCTGGTGGATAAGCTTTTTGATGTGCTGCTGGATGCGGTTTGCCAGTATTTTATTGAGGATTTTCCCATCGATGTTCATCAGGGATATTGGCCTGAAATTTTCTTTTTTTTGTTGTGTCTCTGCCAGGTTTTGGTATCAGGATGATGCTGGCCTCATAAAATTAGTTAGGGAGGAGTCCCTATTTTTCTATTGATTGGAATAGTTTCAGAAGGAATGGTACCAGCTCCTCTTTGTACGTCTGGTAGAGTTTGGCTGTGAATCCGTCTGGTCCTGGGCCTTTTTTTTTTTTTTTTGGTTGGTAGGCTATGAATTACTGCCTCAATTTCAGAACTTGTTATTGGTCTACTCAGGGATTTGACTTTTTTCCTGGTTTAGTCTTGGGAGGGTGTATGTGTCCAGGAATTTATCCATTTATTCTAGATTTTCTAGTTTATTTGTATAGAAGTGTTTATAGTATTCTTTGATGGTAGTTTGTATTTTTGTGGGATCAGTGGTGATATCCCCTTTATTATTTTTTATTGTGTGTATTTGATTCTTCTCTCTTCTTTATTAGTCTGGCTTGCAGTCTAACTATTTTGTTGATCTTTAAAAAAACAGCTCTTGAATTCATTGACTTTTTGAAGGGTTTTTCATGTCTCTATCTCCTTCAGTTCTGCTCTGATCTTAATTATTTCTTGTCTTCTGCTAGCTTTTGAATTTGTTTGCTCTTGCTTCTCTAGTTCCTAATTGTGATGTTAGGGTGTCGATTTTAGATGTTTCCTCCTTTCTTCTGTGGGCATTTAGTGCTATAAATTTCCCTCTAAACAGTGCTTTAGCTGTGTCCCAGAGATTCTGGTACATTGTGTCTTTGTTCTCATTAGTTTCAAAGAACATCTTTATTTCTGCCTTAATTTCGTCATTTACCCATTAGTCATTCAGGAGCAGGTTGTTCAGTTTCCATGTAGTTGTGTGGTTTTGAGTGACTTTCTTAATCCTGAATTCTAATTTGACTGCACTGTGGTCTGAGTGACTGTTCGTTATGATTTCCATTCTCTGCATTTGCTGAGGAGTGTTTTACTTCCAATTATGTGGTCAATTTTAGAATAAGTTAAATGTGGTGCTGAGAAGAATGTATATTCTGTTTATTTGGGGTGGAGAGTTCTGTAGATGTCTATTAGGTCTGCTTGGTCCAGATCTGAGCTCAAGTCCTGAATATCCATGTTAATTTTCTGTCTCATTGATCTGTCTAATATTGACAGTGGGGTGTTAAAGTCTCCCACTATTACTGTGTGGGAGTCTAAGTCTCTTTGCAGGTCTTTCTATTGGTGATGGAGTAACAGGTTCTGTTCATACTATTGTGGTTTGTTGCCTATGATCATAACTAAAAGGAATGCTACATTTCAGTTAGAGATGACTAAAAATAAAATTTTAAATTTCTCTGCAAGTTTCTGGACCTCCTGAATTCTAGCTTAAGGTCCCCTGATATAGGATCAAGCTACATGGTGACTTGTAAGTTCTTGCAAGGCAGATATTATGTTCCAACCACTTACATACTTGAATTCTGTTTTTTTTTTTAATTGTGGAAAAGGTCAATCATATAATAAATGGAACAATATGATGAACCTTTCCTAGGTACCCATGAACCAGCTTCAACTATTACCAACTCACAGCCAATCTTGTTCCACCTATACCTTTACCCACTTCCCTTCCTATATTATTTTGAAGTCAGTCCTAGATACTGGATCGTTTCATCCCATACTTTGACTTATACATAGCAGGTGGGCCGTTACATTTGTATGGATTGCTGATGGCTTGATTTAGAAATGCCATTAGAGGTGCTTGGTTCCACTGATCATGGGTCAGTGTCCCAGAAGTGTGCATTGGGGTAAGAGAATCCCCTCCCTGTCCTCAGTCATGGTCTATTCCATGCTTCCCAGCACATACCTGATGCTGCATTATTCATTCATTTCCACATTTATTTTCAGTCTTTTTCCACTGCAGTGTAAACTTCATGAAGGAAAAGGCTTTGTCTGTTTGTCCACTGCATCACCAGTCCCCCAGCACAGTGCCTGGCATATGGTAGATGCTTAGTGCACTCAGTACATTTCAAATGAGTGGATGGCTAAGCCCCCTGAATTGAAAGTGAATGAGGAAAGGGAAGTTATGGAAATGTATGCCATTTCTACTCAAAAGTAGGGTCCCTGTACCACAGCATCAGTATCTTCTGGAAGCTTGTTAGAAATGCAGAATCTCAGGCCCCACGCCTGACCTACTGAGTCAGAATCTGTATTTAAACAAGATTTTTAGGTGATTCTGTAGTTACGTAACAGTTTCAGGAGCGACACTTTGCCACCTTAACCTGCAAGGGAGAGAATGACAACCAGGAAGAGCTTTCCACTGATTTCCAAGATGTTACCAACCAGGAGGGCAGGGCAGGGCAAAGGAATGCACTCATTGGTGAGTTAGGGATCCTAGTTTTGAAGTTTGGTTCTCTGGGCCTCTATTTCCTCATCTGAAAGGTGGGTGAATAAGACATTGCTCCAAGGGTTATGGGAAGATTAAATGAGGCAATGGCTCTGGTGTGAAGTACAGAGCAGGTCCTGGATGACTTGGATTACTTTTTTTTTTTTTTTTTTTTTTTTTGAGACAGATTTTCACTCTATCCCCCAGGCTGGAGTACAGCAATGCAATCTCAGTTCACTGCAGCCTCTGCCTCTTGGGTTCAAGAGATTCTCCAGCCTCAGTCTCCCCAGTAGTTGGGATTACAGGCGCATGCCACCACACTCAGCTAATGTTTGTATTTTTGGTAGAGATGGGGTTTCACCATGTTGGCCAGGCTAGTTTCAAACTCCTGAGATCAAGTGATCCATCTGCCTTGGCCTCCCAAAGTGCTGTGATTACAGGAATGAGCCACCGTGCCTGGCCCTGGATAACTCTTGAACTAATTCCACATGGCTGTCTTTCCAAAATATGAAGGAATGACATTTGTTCATTTTTCAAATACCATTTGATATTTTTGACTTCTGACTCCAAACTTGTTTTGGGAATCTTTCCCCTTCTGTTTAATCATAACTGTGGAGAGTGCTTGGAAAAAGCGTGAAGCATGAGGCTCACCTTTGGTGCTCCCAGCCATTAACTTCTGCACCCTTTCCCCTTTTCTGGGATATCCTTCTCCTTATGGGGCATCACAGACCCTCTTCCATAAGATCCTGCTCCCAGGCAAAACAACCAAGATCACAGTCACATAGCATTTCATTCCCTGAGAACTGGAAGTCCTTGAGGGTAGAATAAAATTGTTTTCCTTGATGTAGGTATCAGAGGGCTAGTGGGAGAATTTTTTAAAAACCCAAAACTTTTTGCACGTGCATGCCATTGAGGAAGGGACTTCCCAGCCATTGAAATATTATAACATCCCATGGATAAGTGCCTGCTTTGGCCTTGGGTGTTAAGAGTTCTGATGGTCACAATCACTTCTTTGTATTGGAGCCATGGACCAACAAGGTTGGGTCAGTTCAGCTCAAGAACAGTTGAACAGATTGAGGCACTTCTTACTTCTAAACTCACCTTTGGCTGTTCTAATCTGGAGGTATTCAAAACAACTGGCTGAGGCAGGGAAGCAGAACTCAAGCTTTTTAATGCTTACAGGGAATACTGATAGCCCAGGTAAATGCTCCTCACCCCTTGCCTCCAAACACTCCCCAGCCTTGCCTCACACATCCATTACATGATACTCTGTGTTTACCCGGGGCTTGTCCCAACAGAACTTAGTAATCCTACTTCTATCTTGGCCTGGCTGTGTATTTACATGGTAAACATTTCTACAAAAGACAGGGAAATATTCACTTCAAAATATCCTATAAAAATTGCCCTTTAGAGATGAGTGGATAGGAAAGAGCAAACATTTTATATTTATAAAATGAATCATTTTTATAAAAATGTTACTCATAGACCAAAAACTTAATAATAATAATATTGTTGGTATCACAGTAATACTTGTATAGATTTGTTTCGCATTCTAGAGATACATAGATGTATTCTTTCATATACATCATTTCATCTAAGCTTCTCAGAATCCAGTAAAGTAGACACCATTATCTCTAGTTTTAAAAATGAGAAAACAGGGGCTTAGGAAGGTTGTATAAATGTCCAGTATTATGCTCCTTGGCAGCCTGAGGGTAAGGATATGAGGCTAGGTCTTCTGAGTCAAAACTAAATACCTGTTGGCATATTTCGGCCAAGTGTACCTTAGAAGCCAGTTGTAAACCGATTGGCACACAGCTGTCTCAAAGTGTCTGTACCATCGAGTGTCTAACCAGGAAAATGAAACTACTGCAGATATTTCACACAGAGGGAATTTAATATAAGGAATTGGCTCCACTGATGATAGAAGGGCTGAGAAGTCACACAGAGAATGGTGAGGTAACCCGGAGTTTAGCAATGGTAGTAATATGCTGCCTCTCTCAAGCTGGAGGGACATAGGGAAGGGGCCAAGCTACCAGAACCTAAGGGCTGGTGGCACTCTGGAAAGGTTGGAACAATGGTGAGCCAGCCTGGAAGGAGTGGAAACCCCAGAGGAGACATGGCCATGGTCTCTAAGAGTGAAGGGATAAATGATTAAATATAAAAAGGTAATTTGGTAAACTGTATATTGTATGATACCTCCAGTATAATCTGGGATTAGACTGTATAATCAAATACATTAATATTGGAATGTTCAGCTATTCACAATAAGTAAGATGAATAAAGTCTATAGTTTTATATTAGTTAAGGTCATGTTTTGCCATTTAATTTAGGTACAGAATAGTCTTTTGGTTTTTGTAAGCTTCTTGGATTTCAGAATTGCAGACAAGAAATTTTGATCCTGGGTACATTTTTAAAAATGCTGGCTTTTTAAAAAACTTAGAGTTATGTTAACATTTTCTTTTGATAAATTTTTGTAAACAATTTTAATAATAACAAAACAGCTCATTTCAAAAAAAAAAAAAAAAAGAGTGAAGGGAGGAAATACCCTACCTTTTCCCTTCCTCCTGCCCTCCAATCTCCTCTGGGTGCCTCCTCTTGGCTGAGCCCAGCTAGAAGCCAGTAGACCTGGGATATGCAGCCTGCAGGGGTAAGCAAAGCAGTAGAAGGTGAGGAATGGATCTAGGGGAATAGGCCCAGGGCAGCACAGCATCTTTTACTCCTAAGTGTGGGTACACTCCTGGAACTAGGTTTGTGCCATTGAATTTTCCTCCTCCAAGGACCCCTGATTTAGCCTGTTTCTTTGGTGACACCCACTTCCTAATTGTCCCCCCACCCACCTCAAACAGGCTTGACAGCAATCCGTTTTTGACCGCTTTCCAGGATAAAAAAGGAAGAGCTCAGAAGTTTGTAAAGGTGAGAGAAAGTGGTTTAGATTTGTCCAGTTATGTGTTTGAGACCCAGATAGAAACTCCCGTTGATTTTAGGACACAAAGACCAAAGCTCCAGTCATTCAACAAAGGACCGTGTCAGTGAATATCTTGGCAAGCAGATGTCAAAAAGAGCACTGCCAAATGTCCTGCAAGGAGAACTGGTTTGGCAACAAGCTGATAGACCCAAAGGACTAGAATACACCACCCGTTCTTCTTCTAGATACTACTTAATCAGCTCTGATTAAAATAATAATTTCAACCTTTGTTATTTTGCAAAACCCTCTCCCAATTTGCTGGATTTTGCAGAACGGTTGTCTTCCTCTATCCACTGCCCTCCCTCCACCCCCAGGATGCCACTTTCCGTAGATATTTCTCTGTTAAAGGTAAGTTTGTTTAGAGGACTTTTTTTGCTGTCGTTCATTCCACAACTCTCTATGTAGATAATTGGAGACATCTGATGCCCTTAAACTAAAATGGGAAAACCCTGGCGGAAGAAAAATTGTGTCTGTGGTTCATAGCAGTTTTGCAAACTTTTACCAATGAAAAAAGAAACTCATGGTTATTTGGGTTCATGATTGGGATTAGATAAAAGGGAAACCCTACACCTCATTCAGGGCTGGGTGCACAATAGGTTCTCATAAAAGAAATGCTCACTGAATGGGTGGGAACATGCAACATGTACAGTACCCTGTTCATTCCCTTTGACAGGTGCCTTTTTGTTTTAAATACACACGACAGCATTTGATAGCATGCAACTAATGCCTTGGAGTTTTTCTGGGGACTTAATAAAGCCTAAATAGTAAAAGGTCTTCAAGGTTTTGTTTGGTTTCTTTTAAGGAGTTGCTACCTCTGTCCTCTGTACTGTTGAGTTTATGATGAAGTTGAGGCTTATGTATATGTTGAGTCACTTTATCTGCTTGATCACTTTTATATTCTGTAGCTTTAAATATTTATTATGCAAGCCTTCAGAGAATGAGATAACAGTCATGTATCAACCATTCAGTTCTACCAAAGCTACTGTTTCTTCCATGTCTGCTTTCTGTTTAAAGAAATAAAATGTTTGTTAGAATTGAAAGCCCCTGCTTTCCCATCCTAATCTAATTCTGTCCTTTCCCCAGTGTTAGCTTTTATTCTAACTTTTGTATTTCTCAACTCGATATGTTTTAATATCATTACTACATATGTATATATTCAATAATAGTATTAACATGTTTTTAAATTTTGCAGAGCTCATATAATGTATGTGTCTTTCTGTAACTTGCTTTATGATTTAAACATATTGATACACATGGCATACTGTATTCATCTTTAACTGCCCTGAGGAATGCTATTAAAGGAATATAGTACAATTTATTTACTCCTATTGATGGGTATTTAGGTTACTTCCAATTTCTTGCTCCTGCAAACAGTGCTGTCACAAATAATTATGACAAATGTCCTTATGGCACATAGGGGAAAAGGTCTCTAGGGCAGTGGATCTTAATCTTTTGTACACATCAGAATTGCCTAGGGACCTTTGAAAAGTCCCACTGCCAGGTTGCACCCAGGCCAATTAAATCCGAAACACTAAGGTGAAGCCCAGGCACCTGTATTTTTTAAAGCTCCCCAGATGATTCCAATGTGCTGCCAGCATTGACAGCCATTGCTTTAGGTTATATAACTAGAAATGAAGTTTCTGGGCCAAAAGGTTTGTTCCTCTTCAGCTTTCTCGATATTACCAAATTATTCTCCAATGTGGTCTTTCCAACGGAAACACCACCAGCAGCGTATGAGATCTCCTGTGCCTGTGGCATTATCTCCTCACCTAAACTTGATTGATCTTGTACCTGCAGGGATCTCAAAGGGATCTGTCAAGAGATATCCCTTTGATGGCGTCCCACACCTGCCTCTATCTGATTCATCCCCAGGTAAAAATTTTGCCTCGTCCAAAAGTCATGGAGTAGGAACTGTTCTCACAAAGTATAACTAAAAACTTGGGGCATCCAACACCACATGATTTTGCAATTCAGGGTATTGCAGTCAAGAGGTTGTTGCTGTTCATTCTTGTTTGTATAGTCTAACATTCATATAATGGCATGATGTGGTGCGTATCTGTGATGTCTAGGTTTGGGAGTAGAAAATGACACAAGCCTTGTTGCTATGATGTTGCTATACCTTCCATTTAGCCACAGGTCCAATATGATAGTGCCTTGAGCATCCGGAAAAACAAGATGCTCAGCCCAAACTCATACTTCCACGACAGTTAGATCAGAGTTATTGTGGAGAAACATCAAAGAGATCCTAGCCTTGACCTTGATCAAGCTATAGCTGTGTAGAAATAAATATCTTCTAGCCATGATGTCCTCTCTCTTTGGATGTTCTGGATACTTGCGTGAGGTTTTTTAAGCTGCTCACATGCTGAAAGCTTATGTTAAACCCTCTCCCTGTGTTGGTGCAGATTTAGAAAATTTCATGGATAAAAATTGATGGGGTTATAATTGTTGCCCACTTTGAACTGAACAACCTTAAATATAATACAGTAAACTTCCCTCATAGTGTGCAAGTAAAATGCCATGCCATGAGGTCGATGAAAAATTGGGCAAGTCTTCATAGCTACCTGGCTAGGAGTTCCAGAAGTCTGACTGTGTGATCCAAATCTGTTCTATCACTGGCTGCAGTTTCTGGTGGCAGTGGACCTCTCTGGCTTAAATATTCGTGAGGATGATTCTGGGTTCTATGGTTGGCTAGGATACTCCAGGAATCTCCCGGGGAGTTGGCACTCTTTCATTGGTCTATTTGGGGAGATTGGGTCAGAAGAATACTAGGGACTCAGGGACTTACTGTCTTCCTCCCCGCATCGCTTTCTGAGTCAGGGTTGCCTGCCATTTCCCAGTCCAGCCTCACCTTCCCCTACACAATTCTTCTATCCACTTTCCCCTAAATAGAACTTTATTTTGCCCCTTTTTGAAAGCACAACCCATCACTAACTGCATTAAATCCAGAATCATGCTATCATGGGGTGCCTTATTGCAGGGTTTTACTCTTGAACTTATCTTTGCTTCCAACTCTGTGTCTTGAATTGGGTTCCCTAGAGACAGCACCTGAGACAGGGGTTCTAGTGCATGTGATTTATTGGGAGAGAGTTCTCGGGGGAAACCTGTAAGAGTATGAAGGAAGCTGAATGGGGCACAGGACACTGCTGAGCCAGAATGTGGTCTCAGATGGAGCCTAGCTTTGCGTTTATCTGCAGGGAGACAGCTTTTGTAGCTATATCAGTCCTGCCCATGGGAAAGGAGCGACTTACCTTCCAGGCAAGGTGGCTCTCATCAGCCAAGGGGAACTCTCCTGAGAAGTGGGTAGTTGCGAGACACTAGCAGCCACCACTCACAGTATCTGGAGGATAGCTACACAGGTCTGGTAAAGGGAATCTGGGTGGGCCGCCCTGTCCTGGGTGCAGGGCTCTGAAAGGAGATGAACTTTCAGCTCTCACACATTGCCATGCAGGGCTCTGAAAGGAGATGGGCTTCATGTGGATAGTCAAATAACAAGCATGACATCCACCGGTATGGAATGCTATAGCATGACTATGTTTAATAATGCATCTTTCTTCTGGCTATAGGTCTGAGCATATTTTGCTGTTTTAATCTTAATCTTGGAATTGAGTCTGGGACTTCCTCCGTGCCTGTAAACCACTTTGACTTTATGTTGAGAAGCGTTCTGAGGCACATGTGTGAACTGATAACCAGGATAAGTGGCATGATGAAATTAATCCCCTAGTAGATGGGAAAGGAAGGCCAGTGCCTTTCCCAGTCTGGGCTTCTAGAGATGATTGACAAGCTGGGGCTTTAAGGCATGGAGAGCAAACAGCAGACACAGGAGTGTTGAATGCAATTGCTTCCTTAAGCCATAAAGCTGGAGAACCCAGATGACTGAAGTGAATGTTTGTTAGGCTGAGGTCAGGTTTGATTTTGCTGGGAGCCTTCCTTGATTCTGATTGTGTCTTATCATTTGTTTGTCTTCTGAAGGTTGTGGAGGAGGAGGGAAGGATTCATAGAAATGCCCTGGCTGCGATCCCATTGTTGCCGGTTATAATGTCTGGCCACGTTTCCTCCTGGGGTGTCTGATTAGAACTTCCACTCTGAACAAGCGGCAGGAGCAATAAATAGCTAGGCCTGTGCCTCCTTTTCTATGTGAAGCTAGGGAAAGGACTTTATGAGCTTTAAGCAGTGCCTTGATGGAGGACTTTATGCCTCTGCACATACTGTCAGCTGCTCCTCCAGAAGAGAATGACAAGGGTTCGAGGTAGCATGGAATAGGAACAAGTATGTGGGGCTTTTGCATTAGGCAGACTGGGGTTTGAATCTTGATTCCAGTGTTTATCAGCTGTATGAGCTTTCTTGGTTGAGTCCCTTAACTGCTCCCAGACTCTATTGTTTCACCTGAAAGTGGGGATAACCGTACCTGTTTTAAAGGGTTATTTGAGAGATTAAGTGAAATAGTGTTGTATAAATTGCCTGTCATGTTGTAAATACTCAATAAGTGACATCTATTATTATAGCTTTCTTTAAAAGTTGTGCTGCATTTCTGATTTATGGGGAGGTCAGAATAGACCAGAGCTAATAGCCCTTCTTGAGGAGATCAAGAAAGGGATCAGGCCAGGCAGGGTGGCTCACACCTGTAATCCCAGCACTTTAGGAGATTGAGGAGGGAGGATTGCCTGAGCCCAGGAGTTTGAGACCAAGAAAGGGATCAGGTCAGGCAGGGTGGCTCACACCTGTAATCCCAGCACTTTAGGAGATTGAGGAGGGAGGATTGCCCGAGCCCAGGAGTTTGAGACCAGCCTGGACAACATGGCAAAACCCTGTCTCTAGAAAAAAAATCAGCCAGGTGTGGTGATGCATGCCTGTGGGCCCAGGCTGAGATGGGAGGATCACTTGAGCATGGGAGGTTGAGGCTGCAGTGAGCCGTCATTGTACCACTGCACTCTAGGCTGGGTGACAGAGCAAGACCCTATCTCAAGAAAAAAGAAGGTGGGGGGATTAGGATATTTAGAGGGACTTACTTCCTTGAGACTATAGCCAAGGTGGAAATAAGGGAAGGTCAAGATGTGTGGGCAGGGCCCGTGCAATGGCTCACACCTGTAGTCCCAACACTTTGGGAGGCAGAGGTAGGAGGATTGCTTGAGCCCAGGAGTTTGAGACCAGCCTGGGCAACATGGGGGAAAACTCCATCTCTATAAAAATTAGCCGGGCATAGTGGTGGGTGCTTGTATTCTCAACTATTCAGGAGGCTGAAATGGGAGGAACACTTGATTCCGGGAGGTCAGGGCTGCAGTGAGCTGTGATTACACCAACTGCACTCCAGCCTGGGCAACAGAGCGCAGGACCCTGTCTCAAAAACAAACAAACAAACAAAAAGATGTGTGGCCGGGGTAACAACAAGTCTTGAATGTTCCAGGACAGTGATGATTTCAGATATTCCCTTTCAGCGAGAAACCAAGTATATAGATTTGGGGTTCATAGAATCTGGTCACTATCCTTGTGAGAAAATGCAACTCTAGGCCAACTCGCTTGGGAATATTAAGAGTCTTTGGCACATCTTCAAAGAAAACAGTTTCCCCATGGGGTTACTTCTGATGTTTACGCCTCCAGTTTCAATTGTTTGGTGGAGAGTCCGTTGAACTCAGTTAATTCTTTTTATTTACCTCAATGTTCGATATCACAGGCCAGCATTGTAAGCACTATTCTAAATTGCAGCTTGTGTACACTCGGGAAAAAAAGGGCCTATTCGTCTCCTCGGGTCTCCTCCATTTTTTTCTTCCTGCATTGGTTAATGTTCCCTTCTCCTTGTTGAATATTTGGAAGTTTCCTTCCAAAGCTTGGGAGGGGCTAGTTTCACAAGAAGGTCATGTGAACACGATCTCATGGGCAGTTCATTGACTCTGCCCAGCTTTAACCTCTGCAGTTGGAGCAGGAGAGTGAAGGGCAGTGGACAGACAGACACTGCCCTTTCCCTCTCCATTTATTCTCCTCCTTCCATGCCCCTTTTCTGCCTGGAACCTTCTCCATGCTCTAGTTAACAAATGTGCATTTCAGCATTCAGGCTGAAACTCAACTGCCAGCACAAGACAACTAATGCCATTTGACTTAAGAACAATCTGCATTTAAGAAGTCAGGGTTTTCTTTTACTATTGTTATTATTATTATACTTTAAGTTCTAGGGTACATGTGCATAACGTGCAGGTTTGTTACATATGTATACTTGTGCCATGTTGGTGTGCTGCACCCATCAACTCGTCAGCACCCATCAACTCGTCATTTACATCAGGTATAACTCCCAGTGCAACCCCTCCCCCCTCCCCATGATAGGCCCTGGTGTGTGATGCTCCCCTTCCCCAGTCCGAGTGATCTCATTGTTCAGTTCCCACCTATGAGTGAGAACATGCGGTGTTTGGTTTTCTGTTCTTGTGATAGTTTGCTAAGAATGATGGTTTCCAGCTGCATCCATGTCCCTACAAAGGACACGAACTCATCCTTTTTTATGGCTGCATAGTATTCCATGGTGTATATGTGCCACATTTTCTTAATCCAGTCTGTCACTGATGGACATTTGGGTTGATTCCAAGTCTTTGCTATTGTGAATAGTGTCGCAATGAACATACGTGTGCATGTGTCTTTATAGCAGCATGATTTATAATCCTTTGGGCATATCCCCAGTAATGGGATGGCTGGGTCATATGGTACTTCTAGTTCTAGATCCTTGAGGAATCGCCATACTGTTTTCCATAATGGTTGAACTAATTTACAATCCCACCAACAGTGTAAAAGTGTTCCTGTTTCTCCACATCCTCTCCAGCACCTGTTGTTTCCTGGAAGTCAGGGTTTTCTAGTCTGCCCAATGCTTCTGCTTTAGAATAAATTAAAGAGGAGGACCTCAGCCCATGTTTATATGCCAACTTTATCCATTTACCTCTCAGAAACACACCCTGTTTTCCTTTGAGTTTCTCTACATCCCACTTTCAACTCTTCCTTCTCTTGTGCCTCCAGTATCCTGAGTCTACAGTTCCCACCTCCCTAGTCCCCAATGCACACTGTGAACATCCTCTTAAAAAATGACCTAATCTTTCTAGAACCTTAAGGCTGGCAAGGAAAAAAATATAAATGCATCCCTTGCCTTCCTGGCTCTTATAAATTTTAAAATGACACAACATGTGTTTCTAGAAGGGAAGTGTTATTTGAATTCTTGGATTTTGCCCTGGCAATGATGGGCCTATTAACCTCCCATTAACATTGGCTTTTTGATTATGGCCAAACCATTATCTTTTTCATTTCACTTTTTAAAATTACTGTTTGATTACAGTGGAAGTGTTGCATTAAAGTGATAATGTTGGAGTGAGGATGCCCCAATTTAAGACCTCAAGATCCCAGTGACTTTATTTTGCTTAAAGAAATATTTATATGGTACTTACTATGTGTCAGGTCATGTCCTGTGTGCTTTACAGCTACAAACCCACTTAATCCGTATCACAATCCTATGTGATATAGACTACTGCTATCTTCATTTTACAGATGAGGAAATAGAAGCCCAGAGAGGTCAGGTAACTTACTCAAGGTCCTGTAAAATGTTGGGATTTGAACCTACTCATTCTGGCTCCAGAGTCTCAGCTCAGAACCACTAGCATTGTTTTCTTTCTGCTGAGGATTATCTGGGGCACCATTTCTTTATTTGTACAATGAAGGAGTTGAAATGTATAACTTCTGAATTAATTCCAGGACTAATATCATGGGGGACAGTGATAATTTCAGGGTGTTTTGTAAGCCATAACACCTGGCTTTTATAATTTTTATCCTGATCCATGTGTTGAAATAATTATTTTGGGTACAATATTCTGTGCATAGCTCTTAAGTCCCATGCCCAGCCATTCTGTGATCTCAACATTGAGGAGGAGAAACAACCCTTGAATGAATTGACTTCTGAAAGCACATTCCAAGACCCACCAATGCAGTGCCATGTTTGAAAGAAAGGGTACCCCAGACAGGAAGTCTGGGAGATACTGCATATCACATCTCACCCTTTTGAGGAATCATAGTACACTGAACATGTTGGAGGAACCTAGTTGTTCTGCAATTGGGAAATCAATTCAGCTTTGACTATTCAAGTGTTTACCATTCTTGTCTTACCAGGAAATCTACTCTTTGAGCAGCATTTTATTAGCATCCCCTACAACCAGGCTTCTGAAAGACACTAGGGACACACTGGCTGACACGTTTTTATAAGTGGTTTCTACAGCTTTGAATCTGCAGAGATGTGAAAGTTTTACTCTTTTGTGCTGGTACCCATCTGTGTATATATAGCTGTATAAATATTAGGAACAACAGGAGTCTTCTGTAAAAAGATTACATATCTACTACCTCTTGAGATTCTCAGCTAACAAGATATGTATACTTCTCCCACAGCCATCGTTATGGTGAAAATATTCACTTAAATACAAACTGTACATGTAAAGATGTGAAATTGACCCTCAAGCTGTCTCTCCCTTCACAGTTCCATGCCAGCTAGAGAATGTGGTCAAACGTTGACTTTCTCTCACCCTCTTCTTACATCATCTTTTCTTCCCATATATTCTTGGGCTTTTTTTGTATTTATTTCCTTTGGCTTTCCATTTCTATTTTCCCCTCCTTCCTCTACCTTTCATAATTCCCAAAGACAAGGATGTTCAGGAGAGAGAGGACTGGCAGCTAACAGAGCAATGTCACTAAACACTGAGGCTGGGTCACCACACGTGGCAACACAGTGTTTCCATTTGCTGATTTATTATTTTTACAATGCCCACTTGCAAAAAGGGTTTCTTTACTCCACTTGGTAGTTTTCTTTTATGGTGTGTAATTTTGAATTAAAAAAATAAAATACATATACACAGTTAAAAATAAAACCTAACTCTAAAGAAAGGAATGAAATAAAATGAAACGTGAAAGTCTTCCTCTCACCTGAGTTTTAGTCTTCGCTCCAAAGATAAACACTGCTAACAGGTTCGTGTGTATCATTTCAGAAAAATTTTATTCAACTACCTGTGTGTGTGTGTGTGTGTGTGTGTATGTGAATATATATATGTATATATGTAATGTAAATCAATCTATCTCATACTACACACAATGTTCATTATCTTGCTTTTTAGTTGCCTTAATAACAAACCTTAGACATCTTTCTAGTTCCAAATTAACTACTCTTTTTTTTAATCAGATGCAGAGTATTTAAAACTTTATAATATATTGAACCAGTCCCCACTGACAGATGTAGGTTTTTCCATTTTCTGCTATCAACATTGCTGCATTGTGTATTTTTTTTACATATAATTGGGCTTACTTTTGCAGCTATGTCTGGGAGTAAATTCCATACAGTGGAATTGCCAGTTCAAAGGGTGGTATGTTTTCTAACTGGAGAAAACTTTGCCAAATTACCCTCCAATTAGGTTGCAACATTTGTGTTTTTACCCTGTGTGTACGAGAACCTTCTTCCTTCCAACCTTAGGTATTACCAAGCTTTTAACTTTTGCTCATCCGAAATAGCTAATACAAGTTATATTTACTGATTTAAAATGACAACTGTCATTTTTATTGTGATTTACTTTATAGAACACAGATTACACCTTCTTATTTAATCTGCATAATGAATAGTGACATCGGGATCAGCGTTTCTTTTGTTTGTTTGTTTTGTTTTTTCCATATGAAGAAGCAGAGGCTCAAAGAGGGAAAGTGACTTGCCAGAGCCAAACAGTGAGAGAACAGAGAATCAAAATCAGGTTTCCTGACTCAAGATTGATTGATTGACTGATTTTTCTAAATTGCACTGTCTCTCCAGCCGGGGTGAGGGTGAAAATATTGTGTGGATATGTGTGTGTGCGAGTGTGTGTGCATGTGCCTGTATATGCGTGTGTGTGCATCTGTAATGGGGAGCCGGGGCCTGAGGAGGGAAGATGACTGAACGTAGGATCTTTTTTCCCTTCTTCTCCCCACTAGTTCCCCTTAATACCCTGAAAAAGAATCACATTTGAGCATCAGGTGCTTTCTTCAACATGATCAGATTTAATTCTCACACCCAGCATCATTCTTCCTCATCTGACTCTCGGCCAAATCCTCACTTTGTGGATCCCACAGAAATAGAACCAAGGAATATGGAAATAAGAGGCCATGTGTGAAATTTAAGTTAGAGCCAAGTCAGAACTTTGTCACCTCACATTTCTAAAGCACTCAGTCCTAGAATCAGCACCCACAGGCTGCCTTTCTTATCTCTTATTCACACACACCCCACTTAAAGTCAGGTGCACTTGGCTGGGTGCGGTGGCTCATGTCTGTAATCCCGGCACTTTGGGAGACCAAGGTGGGCAAATCACCTGAGGTCAGGAGTTCAAGACCAGCCTGACCAACATGGCAAAAACCCATCTCTACTAAAAAATACAAAAATTAGCTAGGTGTGGTGGTGGGCTCCTGTAATCCCAGCTCCTGGGGAGGCTGAGGCAGGGAGAATTGCTTGAACCTTGGAGGTGGAGGTTGCAGTGAGCTGAGATCACACCACACTGCACTCCAGCCTGGGTGATAGAGTGAGACTCTGTAATTAATACATAAATAAAGTCAGGTGTACTCGTCCTGATGGTACTGAGAGACTTCAGGGACTTTGAATCTTTGCCTCTTTCTCCTTGTGACTGTTGGTAATTCCTTGAAAGAGAGGGTAACTACAGAAATATCCACCTTTTTAATTCTCAGCAAGATAGTGGATTGGCCTCTAGCATCTATTCTCACATCCTTCCAGCATATCTTCCTGTAATGTGCTAGAGAGGCTGGAAAGCTAGAAATGACATTTTCCAGACTCCGTTGCAGCTAGGTTCCAGTTGGAAAGTAGATTTTGTTAAGTAAATGTAGCTGTGCCTTCTTGAATCCACTGGGGGATTTTTCAGGTTCACTGGTTTCTAGGGCATAAATCTGTGACATATCTTCCCCCTGGCCACATTTAAGGCTGGGAAAAAAACACCAGTCAGATTAGATGACTAATCTTGCCATAATGGAGTGTAGTTTGAAGTGTCTATTTTTCAGATTCCTTACTACCTTTTATAGTTGACAGATTTTTTTCCACTCTGTATCTGGGTTGTATTACAATCCCATTGGCCAGTCTTATTAGGCTTCTTGCTAAAGCAAACAATCCCCAAGTAGCCAACAAACAAAAAGAGGACAAAAGTTTCTACTCTTCCTTTGTAAAAGGTGACATCTTCAGATGCCATATATTATGGGCTTCATAAATGTGTACTTAGTTCATGGATCATTAAGAATCATGAAATGAGTGCAGAGATAATGTTATTGATGTTTTGACATCTGAGGTATTTCTGTGGTGACATATTTTCTGTTGTAACTTGGGTGCTCCTGTGAACTTGTCTGTCACACCTTTGCTGCCCTTCACTTGTGCTAGAGTTTTGCTGTGAGATGGAAAAACACAAATACCTAAAAAAACATAACTCACCCCACTGTAATGAAGATCAAAGTGAAAAAATGAAGAATGGCAAGACATCCCAGGTGTGTTTTTAAATTCCCAGAAAATTTTGCCTCTGGGGATTCTCTGTGCTTCTTGCCAGAAAAGGTTTTCCCTTTTAGAACGTAAGGCACTATTGCTTATTTTTCAGTTACAGATGGGGATTTTTAGTAAAGACCAGGCCCCCTCTCACCATTGTTTATCTGAGGTGTCTGATCACTTTCTTTATTGGCATATTGTCCAAGACGTAGACAAAACTGCTAAAGGATTTTGGATGCATTAGGTGAGGGAGAGGTGTGTGTTCTTCTGTCTCTAGAGCACAAATTTGATTAGCCCTTTTTATTAGAAGTCAAGAATGACATTCAGTCTTAACCTAGCTCATCTCTCACACTGTGGCTTTGGTGTTTCACCTTCTTTCTCTGAAAGATGGGGGCAAGCATGATAAAGGACAGCATTTCTTGGGTGTTTACTCTGCTAGGCATAGTGTTAAGTGTTTTCCATATACTATCTCATTTAATCCTCATAGTAAGCCTGAGGTTGTTATTGTTATTATTATTATTTTGGAATTGTATATTTTTTCATTTAGGCGAAATTTGCATAACAAAATTAACCATTCTGGAAGTGAACAATTCAGTGGCATCTAGTACATTCACAATGGTACAACCGTTGTGATGAACTATGGTACAACCATCACCTCTAGTTCTAAAACATTATTATCACCCCAAAAGGAAATCTCATATCTGGTAAACAGTCACCCCACCATTCCCATTTCCCCCCAGCCCCTTCCCACCACCAATCTACTTTCCGTCCTATGGATTTGCCTATTCTGGACATTTCATATAACTGGAATCATACAATATTCATTCTTTTGTGACCAGCTTCCTTCAGTTAGCATAATGTTTTCTAGGTTCATTCACATTACAGCAGGTATTAGTATTTCATTCCTTTTTATGGCAGAATAACATTCCAGTGTATGGATATACCACTTTTTGTTTATCTTTTTTTGTTGTTGTTTGTTTGTTCGTTTTTGAGACTGGGTCTCACTGTTGCCCAAACTGGAGTGCAGTGGCACGATCTCGGCTCACTGCAACCTCCGCCTCCCAGGCTCAAGCAGTTCTCCTGCCTCAGCCTCCCGAGTAGCTGGGATTACAGGCATGTGCCACTACTGCCCGGCTAATTTTTGTGTTTTTAGTAGAGACGGGGTTTCACCGTGTTGGCCAGGCTAGACTTGAACTCCTGACCTCCAATGATCCACCTGCCTTGGCCTCCCAAGGCACTCCTTACAGGAGTGAGCCACCGTGCCCGGCTCACCTTTTGTTTATCTATTCATCTGTTTATGTACTTTTGGGCTCCTTCTACATTTTGGCTATTGTGAATAGTGCCATGTGAACATTTGTGTGTGTATTTGCTTGAGTACCAGTTTTCATTTCTTTTGGACATATACAAGGAAAGTCACCATGTGGAAGTGTGGGTACAGAGAAGGTAAGTATGCTAGTAAGGGTTGGAGATAGGATTCAAACCCAGAGCCTTCATGTAACCAACGTGTCGTGCTGCTTCCTATAATAAAGAACTCTCCCTGGAATCCCTCTTAGGGAACTAGCTTATAACAAAGTATCTTTAGCATTTGGTAGTGAAAGTCCTGCAGGCGTGATGGGGTTCAGGTAGAATCCCTTTAAAGTATCCACTGCTCTCCAGCAAATGGTGTTGTTGGGAGGCATTCTTTCTTATTCTTGAACTTCAGGTAATAGTTAGAGGTAACTTATTTATTTATTTATTTTTGAGACAGAGTCTTACTCTGTCACCCAGGCTGGAGTGCAGTGGTGTGATGTTAGCCCACTGCAACCTCTGCCTCCCAGGTTCAAGTGATTCTCATGCCTCAGCCTCCAGAGTAGCTGGGACTACAGGCACCCACCATGATGCCCGGCTATTTTTTGTATTTTTAGTAAAGACGAGGTTTCTCCATGTTGGCCAGGCTGGTCTTGAACTCCTTACCTCAGGTGATCCACCTGCCTCGGCCCCTCAAAGTGCTGGGATTACAGGCGTGAGCCACCACACCTGGCCCAGTAGTTAGAAGTAATTTTAATCTCTATGGTGTGTTATTTTTAAAAAATATTTTTACATGGGGTTTTCATTTGGCCATTATAACAACCATCTGAGGTAGCCAGCTTTATAACTTTCATCTCCATTTTACAAATGAAGAAACTGAGACTCAGAGAGGTTAAGGAACTTGCTCAAGGTCACACAGCTTAAAGGTAGACAATCCAGGGCCTATACTGGGTCTTCTATGGCCTTGTTCCCTCTCCACTTAGCAATCAGAAATGGTTAGAAAACAGGCACGTGCAAACTGCCTTCTTTACATCAAAAGCTAGTTGTAATAAAGGAGTGTAGTTTTACAGTTATCATGCCATAATGATGGTAACAACAGCAGCCACAATAGTAGCAGCAGACAATTCCAGCGTCTCTACATTGTGCTTATGCAGCAAATATAATCCAGCACAGAGTAACTTTCTACTAACATTTTTTAATCAGTGCACTTTAGTATGTGGAATAAGCATCATAAAAGCTCTCAATCCCGAAAGGTGTACCCTGGTCTCCCAGGGTCTACCTTGAAGTTTATCCCTGACAGTTGTTCACCGTTGGTGACCTTACCATTGACTACGACTAGAAACTGTTATTTCTCTTTTTCAGTATCTCCTTCTATTTCCCACTATCTCAGATCATATGAACCATCTCCTGTTTTGTAGTTAAGCACCCTGGAAGTGAAATATCAAGTGAGCAGAAAGAGCTAGGCACAGAATTCTGGGTGCCTTTCTAGAACTTTCCAAATTGCCTTGCTTTCCCTCAGAGGGCTGAGCCCACCACACTTCTCCCTGAGTATTGGTCGTGGGCCTTTACACAGCCTCCCAGTCTAGGTCTCATTCCACCTCATGAATTTACTGGTCTGCAGATGCCCACCTCCTGCTTTCTTGTTGGGATATTTGTTCCTAAGATGTCACGTGAAGATGATTTCAATGTGAACCACTACTAGTGAATAGTGGGGAAAGCATTGCTTCCCGGGATGGCCAATACATACCCATGCCCAAGGTTAGCACTGTTCCTATAGCAGCAGCTGAGCTGGTACTTGAGTAGTGAGGTTATAAATTGAGTGGTGAGGCTGTTTAGATTTTCCCAAAGTAACCTGGGTAGCTGGTCTCTCCATTTCCCTTTATCCATGAGGGATGGTTCTGTCTTTCTGATTCAGACATTGTTACATGTAAAAATAAACTCCAGGCTCATTACTCTGACATTTTATATCTGGATATTTTTTGATGTGAGCATAAGGCTTCAATGGCCAATTTAACTGAAGACATAGATTTATTTACTCATCAATTCTAAAGCAATATTATCCATCATTCAGTTGCATAGATGAGGGCTTTATTCATTTGACCAGCCTCAGAAATGAGCCATATTTGGGGTTAAGGAAAAGTAAGGAATTGAGGCTGATGCACAAGAGATTGTCCCTGGTTGTAGATGGACTGGCTGGCTGCAGAATTCCAGTTCTGTGTTCAGCCATGCGTTCCAGTTCTGTGTTCAGCCATGGGTGGTGAGGTGGGATTGCCTTGGCCTTAAGCTCTAGGAGATTAAATGTACAGCAATTTCCTGAAGCTGAGTTATCTCTAGGAAGAGAGAAGCTATTCTGGGGCCTTAAGTCACCTTACTTGTGGGTGGGCAGGATGTGACCTCGGCTGGGAGGCCCTCATGCCTGCCCCCTCGAGCTCTATATAAGCCACTTACTGCCGTTGAAGATTAAGGGAAGAAACAAATGACCATAGCCTGCCTGCTACCTCTTTGTTTTCTGATAGTGGGTGCAGTTGGGGGCTGGAGGGGCTGAGCACCACTGTAGGTCTCTCCATAGTGATTTCTAGGCACTCTTCTGCCCCTGTCGCATAGTATAGGAACTTCTGAGGCCAGTCAGAATCTGAGAGAACTAGTGTATTATTTGTTTGGCATTGTTTCCCAGGCTTGCCAGATAAGACAGTCACTTTTGGAGGCTGGCAGTGGGATGGGGAGAGTTTTGTTCACCATAAAAAAGCTTCTTGGGCCCTTCCTCTAGAGAATTTGATTCAATAGATGTAGGGTAGGTCCCAGGAATCTGTATTTTAACAAACCTTATGTTATTCCTAGTGCCAGGCAAGCTTGGAAAACACTGGTTTATAGTAAGAGGTTTTGAAATGTGCAATCCCATCTCTTGTCTCTTTTCTTCTGCAGTATTTTTCCCTCTTCTGTCTTGGTGGCAGATGCTCATAAGAAGATGACTCGTATCCCTTGGATCTTACCACTTCAGTGTGCTCCATTGGGATTTTCATCTATCTACATCTCATTGCCTTCCTGGGGACTCAGGAAGGAGGGATCCATGAGGGATGGTTCTGTCCTTCTGATTCAGACATTCAGGCTGGAATTACCCCTAGGAGCAGCCCTCAACCAGGACCCAAGAAGAGTTGGTGTATAAATACCCCAGCTCCATCGCCTCTCAGCTGGGATAAATCTGAGCCATGTCCTGCACCATTTCCCAGAACTTCCCTGCACCATTCCCCAGAATTTCCCAGTGGGATTAAACTCTAGTCATGCACAGTGGTAATATGCTTGACAATGCACTCTTTATAGGCTGCCTTTCCTTCCTGTCTCACTTACTTGATTCTATATTTCCTTACCAGCATTTCCTTGCCTCTCAAATAAACTACAGTCAGTTCTGCTATAACATGACAAATGAGTTTCTAGAAAATCACCATGCCATGCAAACTTATGCAATAAAAACCACAGGGCTTGTGGGATAAATGAGATTAGGGGGCACAACACTTAAAAAAGTAGTGATATATAAAAAATAAGATAGGGACCTAATAAAAATTATAGTTTTACACATGTTGTATGGTTTAAAAATGCATAAGTACAACAATAGATAGGGCACTTTACCTAGAAAAATCCCTGAAGGTGGCTTCTGGAAGTGGTCATTGGAAGAGTTGCAGCTTGTGACTTACCATGCAAGAGTGGAAGGAAGGTGGTCAGAAACCCGATGGAAAATTTTAACACCAGATGTGGATGGTTGTGGCTTCTAAGGTGAACTGAGGTAGCTTGTCGATGTTCAAGGGTGTGTATGTGTGTGCATTTTGTAAATGCAGCTCAATTCAGCTGGGTGCACTTTTCTGTGTTCACTTACTATTTCTTTCAGACAAAATGGCACATAAGCAAATGTGAAATTTGCATGATGCCCAAGTCATTTCCTAATGTATCAGTCACATTGGAACAAATTTTTGTTTTTAAGACAAGTGTTTGGAGCAGAATTTTCCATACTTGTACTAGTGTTCTTGTTGCAGGGCTTGCTTCTAAACCTAAGCTAAAATTACCTATCAATGAGAGCTTGATGGTGGTTTTATTTTTTAAGTGGCTCTTTCTCCTGTTGAACAAGGCTGATAAGCAAAACACAAGCCCCTTCACACCCAAGTAAGTTCAGTAGAGACTGTGGCTGGATATAAGAAGTGACAACTTAAGCCAGAATGTCCCTGTTGGAGGCTCTGCACTCCAAGTTACCTGGTCTCACCTACTCATTTTCTTGTAACTCACCTGGGGACTGCAACCCTGTTTTACAGGTCTTGAGAATCTTGGCTGCCTATTTGCAGTTTCTTGGAATGGGCTTAAACCTAAAATCAAATGTCAGATTATTATGAGCTGAAGCAGAATTCTGTAAATGCTCGGTTTCTTCATTGGGGAAAAAATTAACGTGGAACCTTGGTAGATATATTACTCACCTGCATTCAGTGCTTCCCAAGAGGTAAAATTACAGTATTAGCTCAGCACATTCTTAATTTCCCATGGTAGGTTACAAATGGGCTCTTTTCTACTCTACAACTTCTTTAATCTCAATACCTTATTTCTCCCACATGTAGCTCTACACAATCAAGCAACCTATATACCACATGGCTCATTTGTCTAACTGTTTCTGCTTTGGTTTCAAGTTCATGCTTTCTATAACCTTGATTTTGACCTGGGTGTGCATGCAGGCTGCAAGTTCAATGTTTTTCAGAATGTAGACTTCAGATCAACCACATCAGAATCTCCCCCAGAGAGCTTGTTGCAAGCATAGATTCTTGGGCTCCACCCCAGACCTCCTGAATCAAACTACTTTGAGAGTGGGGCTCAGGGATCTACATTGTTTTCTACAAGCTATTGGGTGATGCTTATGTGCACTCAAGGTTGAAACTCACTGGTTTCGACCAGTGGGTCTCAACTGGGGCCAATTTTGCTCCACAAGGGGACATTTGACAATGTCTGGAAATGTATTTAGTTGTCACATCTCGGGGGAGGTGCTACTGCCTAAGTAAGTAGAGGCCAGGTGTGATGGTTAATATTGAGTGTCAACTTGATTGGATTGAAAGATGCAAAGTATTGTTCCTGGATGTGTATGTTAGTCTGTTTTCATGTTGCTGATAAAGACATACCCAAGACTGGGCAACTTACAAAAGATAGAGGTTTAATGGATTTATAGTTCCACGTGGCTGGGGAGGCCTCACAATCATGGCAGAAGGCAAGGAAGGAGCAAGTCACCTCTTACATCCATGGTGACAGGCAAAGAGAGAGCTTGTGCAGGGAACCTCCCCTTTATAAAACCATCAGATCTCATGAGACTTTTTCACTATCATGAGAACAGCATGGGAACGACCTGCCTTCATGATTCAATTACCTCCCACCAGGTCCCTCTTCCAACACATGGGAATTCAAGATGAGATTTAAGTGGGGACAAAGCCAAACCATATCAGCATGGCTGTGAGAGCGTTACCAAAGTAGATTAACATTTGAGTCAGTGGACTGGGACAGGCAGACCTATCCTTAATCCGGTGGGCACCATCTAATCAGCTGCCAGTGTGGCTAGAATAAAGCAGGTAGAAGAATGTGGAAGGACTTGACTTGTTGAGTCTTCTGGCCTTCATCTTTCTTCTGTGCTGGATGCTTCCTGCCCTCAAACATCAGACTCCAAGCTCTTCAGCTTTTGGACTCTTTGACTTACACCGGTGGTTTGCCAGGGACTCTTAGGCCTTTGGCTATAGACTGAAGGCTGCACTGTTGGCTTCCCTACTTTTGAAGTTTTGGGACTTGGACTGGCTTCCTTGCTCCTCAGCCTGCAGAAGGCCTATTGTAGGACTTCACCTTGTGATCATGTGAGTCAATTCTAATAAACTCCCCTTCATCTATACATATATCCTGTTAGTTCTGTCCCTTTAGAGAACCTTGACTAATATACCAGGGATGCTGCTAAACCTCCTATAAGTGTACAGGACAGCGCCCAGGACATGTAAATGGTGCCAAGGTTGAGACACCCTGGTTTCAACCCTGAGAGATTTCTCCAAGGTCTGCTGCACTTATAGGGCTGTTTCCTTTCTCATTATTTTCTTTGGTTTCTTTACAACCGAATGGCTTAGAAGCAACAGAGTTCTCTGGATAAGTAGAAATATGTGTGGGGGCAGACTGGCAGCTTTATGTGGGTAGAATCAGGGTGGGTATGAGTGATCACTGACTCCTTGAAAGATGCCCTCCCCAGAATCCAAGAGTTGAACTATAAATCAGGTCAGCTTAGGTCATCCAAGAGATGAGGGGCCCTTGCAGAGTTGGAGCAAATAACACAAATTTGAAGAAGCAGAATGGGCTTTTCTTGCAGTGTGCGTGGATTCTTTGTCAAACATACTCAGTTGTTATTACCTGACATATGCATGATTCAATGAAAGCTGGCCCTATTCATCACCTAGGACAGTGCCTGTATGACCCTTCCATGCTTCATGTGTTACTGACCTGTGCTTACTAAACATTCTGCAAATATCTTGTAAATCATCAAAGAGGGGTTAGTATGTTTAGTACCATTTCAACATTGGGAGTATTCCATTGTGCCATGAATCTTTGAAAACTGGTAATTCATGTATAGGATAAATGGTGATTCAACTGCCAGCTCTGAAATTCTGAGTCTATATTATATACCAAGGAATATTTATTGGTATAAATATTATACCAATTATTCAGTGATAAGACTTGTCCACATTATACAAAGAAGGATGTTTCAACTGCTAACTAGTGAGATTTTACAAGTTCATGTATGTTATTGAAATGTTTTTGTATATGCTGTAGCTTGAATGTAGAACCTCTTTCATCTGTAGCCTGTTGAAGTCTGGAAAACCTTTTAGGATCCTTTAAAATGATTAAAATGTTAACATGGTTTGGATAATTATAATACTTAACATTTATTGAGCACTCACACTTGCCAGGTGCTCTTCTAAGCACTGGACATTTATTTTGCTCATTCAATTCTCACAACAACCCTGTGGGATAGAGGTATGATTATTACCATTTTACAGATGAGGTTAAATATGAAGGACATGCAGATAGTAGGTGGCCAAACTACAGTTGGAACTCAGGAAGTCTGGGTTCTTAACGAGTATTATTCTGCCTCAATTTCTTCAAATGTAGTCAATAACTTGTCACATCTGACTTGAATCAAGTGAAATGATTATTTCAATGAAATGATTAAGATGATTTTCTTGGTCCAGCACTGTTCAGTAGAAATGGGATGCAAGTCACATGTATAATTTTAAGTTTTCTAGGAGACGGACTGTTAAAAGATGTAAAAAAAAAAAAAAAAAGTGAACTTAATCTTAACAGTGTATTTTATTAACCAACATATCTGAAGTACTATAATTTGAACATGTGATCACTATAAAACATTATTAGTATTTTACATTTTTCTTTTGTAGTATGCCTTTGAAGTTCTGTATATATTTTACACTTACAGCACATCTCAATTCAGATTAGCCAAGTTTCAAATACCCCAAAGCCATATGTGACAACTGGCCACCATATTGGACAGTGCATCCTTAGCTGATACTTGGTGAGAAGCATTAGGCTTGGAGAACTGAGTTTGAATGATTTTCGAAAGGCAGGAGGATTGTTTTCCAATCCTGCCTTTTTTTTTTTTTTTTTGAGACGGAGTCTCGCTCTGTCGCCCAGGCTGGAGTGCAGTGGCGCGATCTTGGCTCACTGCAAGCTCTGCCTCCCGGGTTCACGCCATTCTCCTGCCTCAGCCTCCTGAGTAGCTGGGACTACAGGCGCCCGCCACCGCGCCTGGCTAATTTTTTGTATTTTTAGTAGAGACGGGGTTTTACCGTGGTCTCGATCTCCTGACCTTGTGATCCGCCCGCCTCGGCCTCCCAAAGTGCTGGGATTACAGGCGTGAGCCACCACGCCCGGCCCAATCCTGCTTATTTAGCTCAAGTCAGAGAGAGGCCTTAAATTTTTTTTTTTTTTTGAGATGGAGTCTGGCTCTGTCCCCCAGGCTGGAGTGCAGTGGCGGGATCTCAGCTCACTGCAAGCTCCGCCTCGCGGGTTCACGCCATTCTCCTGCCTCAGCCTCCAGAGTAGCTGGGGCTATAGGTGCCTGCCACCTCTCCCGGCTAGTTTTTTGTATTTTTTAGTAGAGACGGGGTTTCACCGTGTTAGCCAGGATAGTCTTGATCTCCTGACCCAGTGATCCGCCCCTCTCGGCCTCCCAAAGTGCTGGGATTACAGGCTTGAGCCACCACGCCCGGCCTTAAATGTTTTTCCATATTTTGACAGACTTCTGTGGCTACTTCTTTCCACGGGCTGGCTTCTGCAAATGGACCCAAGCATTTATACCCTCATTTGCACACATGCCCCTCCTCTGTAACTGCCAATAAATATTCTTGAAAGGGCATTTAACTCACAACACACACACACACACACACACACACACGAAGAAAACACTGACCATCTTTGTTGCCAATGTGTTATTTTCATTGGATTGAGGAGTGTACAGGAGGGGAGAGATGTTTCATTTTTGCCTGTGTGATACCTTCCTATGTCTGCTTGACCTTTCAACCTTCACATACTGCCAACTTGGCCCCAGTGTAATTCAAATGGAACACACACATGCGCGCACACATACACATTTTAACCCAGGAATGGGAATATATGGATCTATAGCCTTAAAAGCAAAAAAGCTTGTTGCATGGCTAGCCCAGAACTCAAACAAAGCTCCCACACTTGTGTCATAATGGCACCAAGTTTGATGAAAGACATCAGCTCAACTCAGAAGCATATAGGGCTGCTTTAAAGCCTAGAAGAGCAAGTACCTATTGTGTATCTGTCTAGTGGAGGACGTCTATCCCTGATTGCTGGATAAAATGCACAGAGATGCCCCTTGAACACTCAGACCAACAGGAGCATTAGCCATTGGTATTGTCATCTTTCTTTTAATTAAATTCGTGGGAGCAAGTAGTTCTAGAAAAACACAGTCATTGAGGAGCAACATATTGCAGTGAGATCACAGATGAAAGGTTTTAGTCTTGACTTTTGCCATTAACTAGCCATGTGACCTTCATTCCTCTAGGCCTTTGAGGTAATAAAGGGATTTGGGATTAGATTTCAATCCAGGATGCACATTAGAGTCACTGAGGACTTTGTTGTTAAATGTTGATGCCCAAATCCAATTCTAGACCAATTAAATCAGAACCTCTGAGGTTGGAGCCAGGTTGAGAATCACTGGATTAAATGATCTGTAATTTTCCTCTAAGTCTTCAATGCTATAGTGGATCACCTGTTACAGATAGTGTAGCGTGTTACCTACTTCCAAGCCTTGGGAAGGAAAGTGTCATTTGCATTCTGTGCCTCCTATTCCTTTTGAATCAGTCAGGGCCCTGGTTTCAGGGTGGGAAGTCAAGTTAGGCTGCTACCTGCCTCAAAATCTTCATTCCTAAGGAACTATTAGTATTGGGGAGAATGTTAGAGGGCTGATTGTGCTGTAAATGGGCCCTCACTCTTTTGGTGGAAAATTAGGGGACCAGAGAGAAAGAAGAGGAGGATTTAGGTGTCTAATTTCAAATGCTGTTTATTTGTAAGAGAGAGAAAATCCATTTATTTTAATTCAATTTCAATTAGTTAGGCCCTTTCTAGTCTCAGAAATGGTTTAAGGTATCAGGGGAAGATAACTAATATTAGGTGTCTCCATTCCTCCCTCCTGAGAAGAGTTCCATAGAGAAGGAAATACTCTGGTGTGTCTCATCCATATTCCCTAGAGTATAGATGAAATCAGAGTATTTCAAGGGTGGGTGATTGTATCAGTCAGGACCAGCCCAGTAACAAATGACTCCCAAATCTCACCGGTTTACAACAACAGATGTTTATTTCTTGCTCATGAAAAATGTCTGATACAGGTCAGCTACAGCTCTCTCCTATCTCCTTCACTTCAGGACTGGAGCTGATGGGATTGGTCTCTGCCTAGAACACTGCTGGCCCAAGTGGCAGATAAAAGAAGAGAAAATGGTGATCACACACTTGATCTTAATGCTTATGCTCAGAAGTGACACAACCCTTCTGCTCACACTTAATTGGCCAAAGCAAGTCATGTGGCCAAGCCAACTCTGAGTTCAACAGAGCAAAGATGGGGATGTGTCAGCCTTCTGCAAGGATAAGGATGAAAACAGTAATACAATCTACTACGGTAGCAAAAGATGCTGTAGTAAAGAGAGTCACAAGCTTCCATCTACACAAGGAGTGACCGCATGGCCACAACCCAAGTTAGCTCATAGCTGTCGTGGCCTGCCTCTCCCCGCCCCTCCAGTTGATCTACCAGAGTTCACTTTTGCCCTGAACACACCAAGCGGGAGCCCTTGGGACATACTGTAACAGCAATTCCTGTCATGCTGGCCTCTGCTGACCTTTGACCTTTCCAAAATCCTTCCATCTGTTGAAAGATGCTTGTTTGCTCTCCATGCAGATTTACTGATGACTTGAACAAAGATCTAGGATGGGCCCAGCCTTTCCATCTGGAGGCAAGGAAGCAGGGTGGCTGGGAACAATGGTTCTCAAATTTGGCTGCACGCCAGAGTCACCTGGGAGCTTGGAAAAATACTGATGACTAGGTCCTACTCTCCGAGATTCTGATTTAGTTGATCTTGAGTCCAGCCTGGGCTTGGATGATTCTAAGTCAAATTCTGAGAACCTCTGGTTAAAAGCACCAGCTTCCCAGCCAGCTGAGACCTGGGTTCAGAACTTGACTTCCTCATTTCTCAGCTGTGTTGCTTTTGCCCAAGTCACTGTATTTCTCTGTTGCTTGGTTTTCTCATCTGTCTCTATGTCATAGGCTTTTGTTGTGATAATTAGAGGAGGGTGAATAAAGCACTAAGTGTTGTGCTTAGGTCCTAGTAAGTGTTCAATATGTATAATAATTGTTGTTACTGTCATCATGCTGCAGCTTCCTGTGCTGCACCAATGCCTCCTGGAAAAACCAGCTGTTCTACTAGATTGGCCATTGAAGAAATGGTTGTAAAAGCCATACTGTGCTATTAAGCATGATTACATTTAGCAATGGTCTAAGCAATGGGAATGAATGCAGCTTTTGGCTTTCCTTGACTTCTCAAGACCTCACAGCAGAAAAAATCCTCTGGACCTTCTGGAACCCTCACTACTCATTCTTTCATCTCCAGCATGGAAGGCTTATTCTGGGGGAAGCGATTATGATAAAACCACAAAATAAAAAAGAAGGAAATGTAACGATTTTGAAATGTGTCTTTCCATTGTTTTGCGGCCCATTTTAGTTTCCGATATGAATGAGTAAGCTGTTGAGAAGTGAGGGGAACAGCGTGTTGCTCTCTTCCCAGGGCCTTACACAACAAGGAGGTTTGGGCCAGCTGGACTGAGACCCAGGAGCACTTGCACACGCACACCATCCCCCCGGATGTTCCGGAGTGTGTTTGGGTTTCACTTTGAAATAAAACATGAAACATGGGAAGTGCCAGGAAGGGGCAGGGTGGCTAAAAGCTTAAAAGAGCTCTAATACCACTTGCTTCTAGCTATTAGTCAAATTTCTTTGTGGTTTAGGATAACCCACTGGGACCACCGTCCTGAGGGACTTTGGGGAAGGAAGAGAGATGATCACTGGTGTACCTCCCATCATCATCATCCTCCTCATTTCATTTAAAATAAGCATGTAGGGCTCTTCAACCTTTTAATCCTGATTTAGCAAGTTCTTTGCCTCTTAATCTCTCAATTCCCAAGATAAGGCGTTTCCCACTCTCCACCCCCACCCTCATTTGTGCTTATGGAGTTTTTAATGATTTAATGAGCAAATGTCAAGACTTACATTTCTGTTTCCAGGAACTAGTTCTTGATCATTCCTAATTCTTTGCATATGACACATACATCAGAGTTAGTTCCATTTGACATTTGTGAATTTATGGGAAACCTCATCTTTGTGGACATTTAAAACTTGACTGCACCCAGTGAATCCACCCTAGGGAATAATTTTGCAAGGTTCCCTAAAGGATTAGGCGAGATAACCAATAGCATGTTATTTCTGTAAATTCCAATTCCTGGGGGGCTTTGATGAGAAAGGTACTTTTTCATTTTTGTTTCTTTCTCCTGCAAACATGGAAAATAGGAATGTCTCCGAATGATTAAGATCTAAGAGTGGATAATGAAAGCACAGACAGTGATAGTCTTGCTGACTGCCAAGAAAGCAAGCTCTGTAGGGATTTGGGACTGGCTCTGAGGATAGCATGGATTGCTCACATTCTATTTGGACAGAAAGTAGAATTGCTGGATCTGAAACATTTTACCCCTTTTAGGAATTGCTTCTCCAGTTGTGGCCATCCAACTGGGCTAACATGCTGTCTGAAGGGCATGATGCTTATTGTCATGTTAAGAGGGGTTGTAAGGGAAGAGAGGGAGAGACTGGAGAGAAGAAAATTAGCAATTTTTAAATGGAATTTCCCTAAACATGATTGGAAAGCAGAAACACATTTCCATCCATTCTAAATATTGCCATCATTATTTGGGTGAAATTGTGCAAGCATGAACCCTCTTTCTTAATTGCAAGTATGATTTCAAGATGGAGAAGAGGCTGAAAGTAGAGGGTGTTTTCATTTATTTGAACTGGGATGCATACCCTGCCCCCACTCTCTTTCTTTACAGGTGTATTTTAGAGCCTGCTTTCTCAAAGTGGGATTCATGCAGCCAGCAGCATCGCATCGTCAGGGAGCTCATTAGAAACAAAGACCCTCAACTCCACCCACTGAGTCAGAATCTGCATTTCAGCCAGAGCCCAGGGTGACTGGTTCTCATGCACAGTACAGTCTAGGAAGCATTGCTCTTGAGAATTTTAAAGAGCTATAGATTCTTTCCTTGCTGCGTTGACTCTCTGCAACCCAGTTATGTGAAGGAGCCCCAATTTGGCCCTCTCTAAGGAGCACAAAGCTAGGGGCCTCACTGTGTGCTCAGAAATGTCATATCCATGGTGGGAATAGAAATGCTCTGTTCCAGAAAGTCTAGTTGGAGTGATGGCAGGGGCAGAGTGGCAGATCTGTTTGAGATGCCTCTTCTTGTAATGTATGACCGATGAGACCTTGCAGAATTAAGCTGGATCTCCCATTTCTCTATGCTTTTGCTACTGAGGAAAATCTCCAGTGAGTTCTACCTTTTTCTCCTGCCCACTATCCCTTCCCCTTTTTTTTTTTTTTTGCTTTCTTTCTTTCTTTTTTTTTTTTTGAGAGAGGGTCTCACTCTGTCAACCAGGCTGGAGTGCAGTGGCATGATCTTGGGTCATCGCAGCCTCGACCTCCCTGGGCTCAAGCGATCCTCCTACCTCAGCCTCCAGTATACCTGGGACCACAGGTGCACGCCACAATATGTGGCTAATTTTTTTGTCTTTAGTAGAGACAGGGTCTCACTGTGTTGTCCAGGTTGGTCTCAAGTTCCTGGGATCAAGTGATCCTTCCACCTCAGCCTCCCAAACTGCTGGGATTACTGGCGTGAGCCACCATGCCTGGCCTATTCCACCAGCTATTGTCCTACAAATATCTATTACATCTAATGCATTATATGTTTCCAAAAGTGCTTCTTTGGGAGAGATGTCTGCTCAATTTTTGCTAGCTTAATTGCCTTCTTTTAATCATTCATTCATTTTGCAAAGCCAAATGTATTTTTATTTGCTAGTGCTTCATTTTCATTATTAAGCTAGCTAAGACCTGGTCACCATAGCTGAAGCAACGTGGAAAACTAAGAAATGGTCTTCATTTAGCCGAATGATGTTGGAAAATCAGGGTTTGGTTCCAATTCTCTGGATAATTCCCTGGTTGCTTCGTTTTGGTTTGACAGAGGAAGCAGTCCGCATGCTCAGCCCTTAACTGGGTTTTGTCAAAGTCAAGATACCTTAGTCTCTGTTCCCTGGGGTCTGTGGCATGAGGCCCAGGCTTGGAAGACAGAGACAGGTAGGTCCTGGGCCACAGCCATGTCCAGCTACAAGGGCCACTTGAGAGATGGTGTCCACTGTTCTTTGTGGCATTTTAAGGTCGTGCTTTCTGATTCTCTGCTTTGTGCTGCTTCTAAGTCGCCTGGAGCAAGCTCTTAGTATGTGGATTCTGGCCTCGGAGGAATGCAGTGGCTCCTCCAGAGCTGCCCCACTGACATGTAGGATAAGGGGGCGGGAGGGAGAGCTGGAGAATATTTCAACCTTGGCTGTTTCCAGATGGTTTGGCCTGGTTGGTGCCACAGCCTCTGAAGAACCTGTCTTGGGAGTGGGACTCTGTGTCAGGCCCACAATTTCCCCCTGGGGGCAGCTCTGACACATTTGCTCAAATATTAGCCAGAAGCCGCCCCCCCCCGCCCCCACCCATTCCGGAAGCAGCTCTGGGCCCTCTGTGGTCCAGGTTTCAGGAGCTGCAGCCGCCTGGGTGTGGCTGCTCTTCTGAAGTTCCCGGTGCTGCCATCTGGAAAACCCGGACTGGATTTCAGTTCAGGCCTGGCTCAGAGCAAATGTGGGCTTGCCTGTAGCAGGGAAGCTTTCTTTGTGAGGTGTTGATTTAGAGACCCCGAATGTTAATTTGTGAAGTTGGTGATTGGTCTGTTAGGAGCCATCTTGTGACATTGCCCCTAAATCTTTCCTTCTTTTTCTTAAGATAATTCCTCTCCAAGTTATTATGTGAGAACCCAACAAGGCCACCTTCAGTAACTGCTGTTGGGAAACTGATGTGGCTCCATCATGCAGTTCTAATTCATCTTCTTCCTGGTACCTGCTCTAGTTACATCAAGAAGTCAGGTTTGCACTGGTGTATGGTTCTATGTCAGAGGTCAGAGGTCATCTCTGAGGTTACATTGTCCATCACTTGTTAGGAAAAAAAAAATGGATAGGGAAGACTCTTTGAAGAAAACACTTCTCGCATTGGTGACTGTCTTTTGAGGAGTTGTCCATGGTCAGCAAGGCAGTTCTGTCACTAAGTATCATGAGTCTAGCATGTGTGCTCATGGAAGTGGAATATGGTGAGTAGGGGTGGTAGTGGGCGAGTACAGAGTGCCTGATGGCTCTGCAGGGAGAGAACTAGGGCACCATCAGGCTGAGTCTTAGAGCCTGGCAGGACTCAGGCCTGACAGAATGCAGGAGTGCTGGAATGGAAACTGAGGTAGCAACCCAGTCACATGATTGAGTGGACACAGCAGGAATTAGGAAACTCAGCAGCAGGTGCTACTTGAGAGGCAGAGACCCAGTCTTCCTGACAGGGATGTCTCTCCAGGGCCCACCCCCAGGTCTTGATCTCTGCTGCTGCCAAAAATGGCAGGGATGACACAGCAGGATTGCTTATCTCTACTGAGCAGATGAGGAAACCGAGGCATACAGCAGCCATGAGACTCATCCCAAGGCTCCTGACAGTCCAGAGGCAGAGCCAGTAGTAGGGGCAGTCTCCCCAGATGAGCAGACCTCAATGAATCTTTACACAGAAGAGGGATAACAGATACAGTGGCATCCAGTAAATACCCCAACAGCTCATCTTGGAACCTGTGAGTCCCTGCTTGTGTTTCTTGGCTTCCCCGGTCCCCTCACACCTCAATAAAAGCCGAGTCTTGTCTTTCTCTCCCAACAGTGCCAGCAAAAGAAATAAGACCTCCAACCACCACAGTGAAAAACCTGCAGGAAGAAAATGTTCACAAAGAGTTGAACCATGGCCCGAAGTGGTTTTGGTTTTCTTTCAAGGCCTGCAGCATCCTGGAGTGCCAGGGGCCTGTGGTCACAAAAGCGTCATCTCAAAAGAAACTAAGAGGGGGTCCATTCTGGGGAATACTCTGGACAGTGCTGTGAAGGGTAGCTGGGAAGAGAGCTGGCTCTCTGTTGTGACTCTGGGGACCAATTTTGTCTTGCCCTTGCCCTTAACCACTGATAGCAAGCTCCACGTTTGGTGATGTTTGCTTGTTTGTCTTACTTTTTATTTTGAAATAATTAAAACTTACAGGACAGGTGCAAGAATAGTGTAAAGAACTCCTGTATACCTTTATCTAGATTCACTAATTGTTCATATTTTGTCACATTTATCTCGTCTCTCCCCCACACTAATTCATGTATATATATATATATATATATATGTGAATTTTTTTGCTGAACCATTTAGGAATAGGCAGCTATCATCAAATTCTCTTTACCCCTTGCATTTCCCAAGAATGAGAATATTCTCTTGTATATGTACAGCTATCAGCTTTAGAAAATATAATATTTATTTCATACTTTTATGTAATCTGTGTCCCAATAATGCCCTTTCTGTGTCCCAATAATGCCCCTTATCACAATTTTCTTAAGGTTCATAATGTAGTCCTAGATCCCACATTGCATTTAGTTGTCCTGTCTCCTTTGTCTCCTTTAATCAAGAACAGTTCATAAATCTTCCTCTGTCTTTTGTGGCCTTGACATTTTTGAAGAATACCAGCCAGTTATTTTATAGAATGTTCCTTCATTTTGGTTTCTCCGATGTTTCTTCACATTTACATTTGGATTTAGGCATTTTTCAGTTGGAATGCTATATAGGTGATGTAAGTGATTTGTTCTCTGGGGACCATATCAGGAGGCACAGATGTCCATTTGGTCCTTGTTGGTGAGGTCATATTTGATTAGTTAAGCTGGTGTCTGTGTAGTTGTTCTTTTTCCTTTTGTAATGAACAGATATAATTTGTTGGAAGATATTTTGACATTATGTAAATATCCCATTCCTCATCAAACTCTCTCCACCTAGCTTTAGGTGGAGAGGATTCTTGCCTGAATAATGATTTACTTTAATGGTTTCATCCATCATCCCCTCTATATTTGTTAGTCCAAAATAGTATTTGATTGGGGGCAAGGCATACCAAGCCTGCTGATCTTAGTAGCTGAGCTCAAAGTGGGGAAGGACCTTGATTTCCTCCTCGGACCCTGACTGACTCCTTTGAAGCAGTCCTGTTCTGTTGGGTGTACGTTTTGACACATGTAGTAACTCATTTTGGAAATACTTATTGTTTACTAGATAACTTTCAAATAAGTTTTTAAATACTTTACAAAAAAATGGTAGAATGTTGGTTGCATATGCTATCATTTTTGTGGCATCTGCTGGAAAATTGCACCTGGTTCTTTTACACAGTTTTGATCAACAGAAACCTGATCGTGATGATAGCAGTAATAATATCTTCTCACCATCTGAACCCTGCTCCAGAGAAAGGGATGAAATTAGAGAGATTGTTTGAATTCTGAGAAGGATGGTTGGACTAAAAAGGAAAATCAGCTAGTGGAAGCAGATGAATTAAGTAAAACATGAATTTCCAGGAATGTTTCAAAATACTTGTGTGGGAGTTCTCTTTGGAATGTTAAAGCAGTGAATGGCATTGCTTGGAATTTTGTTTTTTTCTTTATTGATTTTGGTTCAAAAGGAATCCTTAATCAGTTTCTAGCCAGTTCATTTTTGTCTATTTTTCGCAGCAATTTACTGTTTTGTTTTTGTGTTCTTTCTTTCTTTTTTTTTTTTTTTTTTTTTTTTTTTTACAGTGGAAGGGGTTTTTATGGGAGAAACCTTTGATTATTGTTTTAGTAAGCCTAGAATATTAAGTTCTATTAAGATTAAGATTTTTGTCTTTTTAAATAGTTCTTTATAGCCCATAGTAAGAACAAAGGACTGATGGGGAATGTTTGGGAGATTTCTCAGCTCTTATATGTTGTTATAACACTGGTTGTTACAGTTGCCATTAAGGTTAATGTTTTCAGAACAGCAGCAAAAGCTGTAAGTGGACATGAAGGAAAAGCAGCTGTTTTTCATAAAACCTACAGATGAACCAATGCTAGTTACTCCTGTGATGAGTGATCTAGAGCAGCCTTTTCCTAGGGTGTGTGTTCCTTGGAATGTGCATGTGCATATACACACAGAAGAGAGAAAAGGGAGAGTAAGTTTACGGTCAAATAAGTTTCAAAAACATTGCATATTGTAACCCCATATTGGAAAATCACAAGGTTAAAAGAATATAGTTAATGCTTTGAATGTTATACCTTTGCTTGAAAACAAACTACCCCAAAATTTAGTGGTGTTGGAAGAACAAACATATATGTAGTCTGTGGTTGAGCTCAGTGGTTGTTCCAGTCTGGGCTAGGCCCAGGCCAGGTGGTTGTGGCTGGGCTAGCGCATGTGTCCACAATCACTGATAGGTCAGCTGAGGCCTAGCTGATCTAGATTGGCCTCACCTGGGATGTTCCCCTGGCAGTGTCCTCTTATCGTCTAGCAGGCCAGCCTGGGCTTGTTCATACGGTGATCACAGAATTCTAAGCATGTGAGCAGAAGTGTGCAAGGCCTTTCAAGATCCAGGCTTGGAACTCAGACAGTGCCACTTCTGCATTGCATTGGCCAGAGCAAGTAACAGAACCAACCCAGGTTCAAGGTTTTGAGAAATAGACTCCACCTCTCGATGGGAGGGCTTACAAGGTCTCATTGCAAATGGATGGGGAGATACCGAAAGGGGAATGATTGCGGCCATTTTGACAATCTAGCACAGAGATCAACTAATACGTGACTGGCTATTATTTCTATGCGCATTTCTGGGTTTGGGAGGATTTGTAGGGGAGGAGGAAAACAGATACAGATCATTTATAATTGCAGAAAGTAAAAATAAGACTTCAGTTGGGATTTAATGAGCTAATCTATTTCAAGTGCTTTGAACTCGCATGTAGTAAGAGCTCTATAAATGTTGCTGTTATTATTATCATGAATGCATATGTCACTTGAGGTCCTCAACCTCACTTGGAAGTGAAGCAGGAAGATTCATTTGACAACAAAATGAACAAAACTTCAGATACTTGTGCAAAACATATAATCAAGTGAAGGAATTTAAATAAGATACCCCCAGCAAAAACAGTCTGGAGCACAGAACAGACATTTTCCTCTGGGGGTTGAAGATGGGAAGATGTGTCCAGTTTTGCCTTCTCTGACCAGTTCACCCTGTTGGGCTTGTTTCCGAGGTAAGGTCAGAGCTTGCTGGGTTCTTGCTAAACTGGAGTCTGTAATAAAGAGGGTACCCAGGTGTGAAGAGTTTTATGTTCTCAGGACTTGTTCTTTGTTTATTCAGTTAGCCTTTATTAAGTGCATTGGAGCCTTGGGGGGGCTCTGCAGTGGCTTTTGTTGCGTGATAAACGTGGCATGTAGCTTTTCTTTGGCTGACTTGGGCTCCAAGTGACAAAGGCGGAGAGGGCCCTGCCAGCTTTCCTGGCTCTGCCCCTTCAGGGCATTTCGGGGAGCAGTCCAGTGACTGACGCCAAATGCCCTTGAGCACTGTGCCAGCCCTCTTGACTGGAAGCTGGGGAAGGAAACTTTCTCAGGCCCTCTCTCTCTTGGCTTCTATTTCCCCTTTCATTTTGTGGTCTGAGTGGCCCCCGCCCCTCCTTGCATAAACCCCTCTGCAGTTAGCATCAACAAATCCCAAGTTGTTTGTATGTGTGTCTAAAAGAAAAATTCTCTGAGGATTAAAAGCAGACACAATAGAGGGAGTGCTCCCTTTTGCTTTAATCACTTCAGGCTCCTACGTGTTGACAGAAAGTTTTGTTAGTATCCAAGTTTAAGGAAAGGAGTATGCAGGGGTGGCTTTTTTTTTTTTTTTCCTGTGTTGAATTCTTTAAGTTTGTTGAGATATCTGGTAAACCACAAGATGCTCCCTTTTTAAATAGGCTTCACTGTCCCCTTGGCCTGCCCTATAAAAGCGCTGCTCCCTTCAAAGAGATCCATAATCATGCTGAGTCTGTGGGTTGCACGACTATACCCATTGGTCTTATCTGCAAGTTGAGTTTGATCTTCCTGGCTGAAACCTGTGAGATGTTCCTTCTCTCTGAGCCTCTACTCTTATGTCTCCACATTCTTTTCTTCCCTTTCTGCTCCCAACCCCACCCCCAAATTAATTGGTGTCTGGCGACTTGTTCTACTGCTTCCTTTTGTTTTCTGTGGCTTTTGTCTAGGGCAGTGGGGGATGGTGATTCTTCCCTCACCCCCAGGGGACATGTGGCAATGTCTGGAGACATTTTTGGTTGCCACAACTGGGGAAAAGGGGCATCTAGTGAGGAGAAGCAATGGATGCTGCTAAACCTCCTACAATGCACAGTGCATCTCCCACAGCAGAGAATGATCCAGTCTCAATTGTCACCAGTGCCACCACAAGGAGCCCTTGATCTAGCAGGTTGCTTTCTGGTGGGGTGCTCCTACCTCTGATATGGCTCCTCCTCCTCTCTCTTCTTCCTCAAGAGGACTGTTCTTGTGTCTAGTATTGGTTACATCACCCCTGCCCTTAAATAACTAAACTCACAGAAGGAGAAAATGTTTCCTTAAGGATGCTACTGACTCTGGAATCCTTGAGTTACATGTGAATAACTGGGTCATGCATGTCGGCATTAAGAAATAATCACAGAACTACTGATTCTGGGTTGCTCTGGGTGGCAGCTGTGCTGGGTTTACCCATGGAGGAACTTCATGGCTGCTCATCTTTGACTCTTTTCTGAGGAACCAGATCTCTCTCGGAGTGCTGACTTACCCCTTCTTCAAACATGCTGTGTGGCTTCGGGATATGGCTGCTGGCTTTAAAAAAGAAGGAAAAATAAATTAAGACACCCACACTTCAAGACAACCCCTGTGAGTATATATTATACTGGGAATGCCCCATTTCTCAAATATTTATAAGTATATGGTCTCTTGGAATGTTCTAGGTCTGTCATTTGGGAAGGTTAGACAGCCCTGGGACACCATCGTTTTTCATAAGCACAGGACACTTTCACAAACACCAGATTGACAGCTGGGTGATGCCAAGGGAATGGTGATGTGTTGCCCTGTGTGTATCTGGGATGTGTCAAATATCCCTCCTTTCCTTCCTTTTGCCTCCCTCCCTCCCTCCCTCCTTTCCTTCCTTCCTTCCTTCCTTCCTTCCTTCCTTCCTTCCTTCCTTCCTGCCTCCTTCCCTTCCTTTTTTCCTTTCTTTTTTCTTCCTCCCTCCTTCCCTTCTTCCCCTCTTTTCTTTCCAAGCACATCAGTGAGAATGTAGCACAGCTTGATTTTCTGAAGTTCGTCAACTACTGTGTGCTGCTTGTCAAGAAGGGTGTGCTATGTAAGCTGAAATGCTGCTCTAAATTTCACATTATCCCTTCCTGCTGCTCATTGAGTTATTTAATTAGAAGCTGCCATATTTTCTAGGGAAAACACTTTGAACAGAAGGCCTGATTTCACTGAGAACGGATGCCTTTATTATGTGTCAAGGAGATAAAAATTGCTAGTAAGATGTCGGTGTGTATATGTATATGAAATACAGAAAAGCGCACGTACATATATGAAGAGCAATCAAAAGAGAAATGCGAAGGGGTTGGAAAATTAAAGGTGTCAGATCCAGTCAATGATTTGGTTCCTGCTCAGGAGTGTGTAAGCTTCAGTTGGCTCCAGTTTGGCTAACACTGCAATGCCTTTAGTGTCACTGAAGCTGACAAACAGAGCTGACACGTTGTTTTTCTAGGGGAAAAAAATGCTCTCCTTCCACATTCCCAGTGCAGACAACAGCAGAAAACAGAAATGAGACCCAACTGCCCAGAGTCCACACAGACTCTAACTCAAAGTCTTTGAATTATGTATTCAATTCTTGCCACTTTGTACATTTTCCCTTAAAGAAAATTCTAAAAAATCAGTTCATAGTAGCTCTTAAAAAGCATGGAGGGGCATTCAGGATTAAATTCATCCCAAGAGGCAGATTTTAAGTTTCATTCTTAGGAAGAGATTTTGTGTTTAGGGTATGATGGTGTGGAGTTCATAGGAAGGGATGTCAGGTAAAACCAACTGCATCCTGTCTTTTGAGTTTGTTTTCCCTTTGGTGTTCCCTGTTGACATGCGCCTTTCACTTTGCTTGGAGACTCTCTGGATGTGCAGGCTGCTTCATGTCCTTTAGGCTGTTCTGTGGCAGCCAAGGGGGTTTCCTTTTTTCTTCCTTCTACTTCTGGGCCACAGACAGGAAAGAACAAAGATGCTTTCCCTGCACTGACTCCAAGTTGAAGCTAATCAAACTCCCCTCTGAAAGGGGTTAATCATTTAAAAATAGCTCGAGAAGAACTTGAAAGTGACTTTCAGTGAACATGTCCAGCAATCTCTGGATTTAAATCCCCTCCTCTCCTCTCCCTCTCCAGCCAGGTCACTGGATGGGGATGGCTTATTTCGATCTGCTCGCTAGGTTTTTCAGCCCTGCTGAGAGAGACGCCAGTGCTGGGCTTTAATGTGGAGGAAATTCAGTTAAGGAGCATGACATTTCTCAGGTTTCTGGAGAGATGGATATTTTGGCTTATGTTGAGTGCTACCGACCCCATTTGTCACCAGCAAGCAGATGGATAGTCCCTTAACCTCTCAGAATGGGGTGAAGGGATGATTTGGACCTTTGCTACTCAAAGTGTGGTCCTTGGACTAGCAGTATCGTCTGCCCTGGGAGCTGGTTAGAGATGCAGAATCAGGGCTCCACTGCTGACTGACTGAATCTGAATTTGCTGTTTAACATGATCCACAGGTGATTCAGACGTACATTAACGTTTCAGAAGCACTGGTCCAGGGCAGTGGTTATCAAATTTGAGCATACATTGGAATTTGTTTCAACAATCCTGTTAAAACACAGATTGCTCAATACTACTCTCAGAGTTTTGAATCCATCAGGTTTGAGTCAGGGCCAGAGAATCTGCATTTCTTCCTTTCTTTTATCTTTCTTTTTTTTTTTTTTTTTTTTCAGACAAGGTCTCACTCTGCCACCCAGGCTGGGATACCATGGCACAATCATAGCTCACTGCAGCCTCAAATTCCTAGGCTGGTCTTGAACTGCTGGCTCAAGTGATTCTCCTGCCTCAACCTCCCAAAGTGCTGGAATTTCAGGCGGGAGCCTCCTTGCCAGCCAAATCTGCTGCATTTCAAACAGGTTCCCTGTTGATGCCCGTGCTTCTGGTGAGGTGGAGGATCACACATTGGGAATAGCTGTTCTGGAGGAACCCTGGCCCTTCTGGCAGCCTTTATTTCTCTCTCCATGGAAACGCTCACACCAGCCAGGCCACCCTTGCCCCCTGCCTCATGCTTTCGATTCCCTTCCCCTTCTTCCCTTTGGAGAGGCCAGTTCCTCCCCCTTATGAACCTCCCCCATTTCCTAGCTGTGAATTCAAGCTCACACTTTCCTTTCCTGGCCACTCTGAGCTTTCCCATCCCCTTTCAGTGGCCCACCAGTTCATCCCCTGGTGCCCCAGCCTTCCCAGTTAGATTGCAAGCTCGAAGTGGGCCTTCCCCTCCCTCACTATCCCCCTAATCCATCACCAAGATCATTCATTTCACTGTCCAAGTATCTCTCAGATCCCTCTTCTGCCCTCTACCCTAACTACCACCCCTGTGGTCTAAGCCCTGTCTTCTCCTGCAGCTGTCTTTGGAGGTCTCCTTGTAGCCTCTCTTGCATTTGTCCAGTCTTTTCTACTATCAAGTCCAAGTGACCTATTCAAAGTCTCCCGCACTATTACTCCCTCCCCCTCCTCTGCCACCGCTTCAGCTTTTTCTGTGACATCATTGGTTGTAGCCTACAATCCTGAGCATGGCCCTGAAGGCCCCTAGGGTGGGCCCTGGCTATGCTTCTGTCTTTCTCTCTGCTGCCCTCCCTTGGCTTTGTGCTGCAGTCGCACTGGCCTATTTCAGGCCCCCACAGGGCCTTTGCACAAGCTGAGGTGCTTTCTCCAGCCTCACCTCACCTGCTTAGTGCCTCAGCATCCTGCCAATGGCCCCTCAAGCTTCCCCAGGGAGACTTCCTTTGACTTTCCCCAGCCAGTGAGATTCATTTGTTACTGACCCTCCTTCTTATCCTCATAGTGCTTTTTGCCCTATGCAGTTATATATCCAAAATGTGACAACTGGATTAATGCATGTCTCTCCTGCTAGACTATAAGTTTCATGGAGTGAGGACCCATTCATTTGTGTTGATTCTTGTGTCCCCAGGAGCTGGTATCTAGAATGCACCCAACAAATATTTGTTGGTGACGTCAGTGGGATCCTTTGCAACTCCATGCAGTGGTTCACACCCCACATAGACTGTCCACTCCATATAGGGGGTGTGTAGGAGCATGGGTCTCCTAAAATATGATACTGGAAAATGAAAACCAGACTCCCCGCCAAACCTATAACAATTGCCTTTTAAAAATTGTTTTAAATTTATAAGAATTCAGCTCTGAATGTCTAGATAATTGGTAGCATGAATGGGCCCTCAAGGTCAGGAAGACTTCTTTGCTCTGGTTTTAATTAGTGCAAAGCGGAAGCCATTTCTATGTAAATGAATCTATCCATCGAGGCACACTTCTTCAGCCCCGATTATATGCCAGGCACTGGACCCGAGCCCCAGGAAACAAAGATGAATGATACAGTCCCTGCCCTTGAAGGGAGGAAAAGCAGATTTCCCTGGAGAAAAGGTCTCTGGAGAATGTCCTAGCAGTAAAGAATTCAGTAACAGTATGGACGATGGCACCAGAACTGTGCCTTGAGTTTAGTATCAACCTCAGTGCTCCCCTCACTGTGCATTTTGAAGACTTCCTCCTTTACAAAGACAAGAGCAGATTCAGAGCACCTGAGATGTCACCATGAAATATGGTCTCTAGAATGTCTCTCAGGAAGGGATGAGATCTTGGTCCTTCAGTGAAAATGCCAACATTATTGGAAGAAAGCCCAGACCAAGGAAGGGGCTGGGGCTGGGGTTCTGAAGTAAACTAACTGCTAACCTGGGTTCAAACCTTGACCCAGCCACTCACTGGTGGGTAACTTGGGCCCTTTTCTTAAATTATTTAAGCCTTAGTTTCTTATCTATGAAATGGGTATAATAGCTTCTACCAGTAGAGCCATGGGGAGGAATAAATAAAATCCTGTGTGTGGGGCATTCAGCACAATGCCTGTAGTATAGAGTTGCTGAATCTATTGTTATGATGAGTATTAGCTATGCAGAGCAGGGCCTACCAAAGACCTACGCGGATTCTTCTATAATGAACAACAACCATCACCAGAAAAGGCTAGTAAGTTGCTGGCAAGTGTCTGCCCTGCCCACCACAGAGTAGTGTGGGGGCAGCAAAGACATGGGAGAGGGCCAAAGCTCTTAGAGAAGTGAAAGTCATTGGCATAGCTCTATATGGAATTGTCTCCAGTGCGTGAGTCTATGTGCTTAAGTCCTTTACACATTTTTTGGCAACCTTTTTTGTAAGGCTGCTTGTTGATTTTTATTTTTTATTTTTTTAAGTGAGACAGGGTTTTGCTCTGTCACCCAGGCTGCAGTGCAGTGACATGATCATGGCTCACTGTAGTCTCCACCTCCCAGGCTCAAGTGATCCTCCTGCCTCCGCCTCCCAAGTAGCTGGGACTACAGGCATGCACCACCACGCCTGGCTAATTTTTGTATTTTTTATAGAGACAGGGTCTCTGTATGTTACCCAGAGTGGTTTTGAACTCTGGAACTTAAGCAGTCCACCTGCCTCGGCTTCCGAAAGTGCTAGGATTACAGGTGTGAGCCACTGCACCTGGCCTTGTTGTTTTTTAAAATTATGGGTTTAATACTTTTAAAGCAATCAGGGAATAATCATTTTCAAGTACTGAGCACAAAGTGCTGACTCCTGCTAGGAAGATGGACAGGGCTGGGGTCATAGGCATGACCTTGGGTCTTGGAGAACTGAGTTTGCTTCCTGACACAGCCCTTTGGGTCCCATGACCTTGGGCAGCCCCTACAGCCTCTCTAAGTCTTGCTTTCATGGCCTGCACTATGAGGTTAATAGTAATGCCTATTCTGAGGGCTGTTTTGAAGATTACATGACATAAATACAGAAATGTCTAACACTATGTCCAATAAATTGTTGTTTCTCTTCTCTTCCCATCAATATGCACTTTTCTTGAGCAAAAGTCTTGTCAGCACTTAACAGAATTAATTACAAAACCTAATTAAGGGAGTCTATAAGTGTGATATTTTACTGTTTTCTCCCTTTTGATGATGAGTTCTCTCACCTACTGAGAGGAAGAAAGGCTTCTTCAGACTGTTGCCTGAAAGGTCATTTTGTGTGTGTGTGTGTGTGTGTGTGTGTGTGTGTGTGTGTGTGTGTATGCACGTGCATGCGTGCGCACGTGTGCATGCACACATGTCTCTACTCTGACATTAACACACTTTGTCCAGGATGCATTCATGATGCCCTGGCAGCCAGTGGGTCTTTGGAAGGAATTCATAGGATTGAGACTATGAGTTGATTTCATGAGCAGAAAATGGTATATTTTGACGAGAGAACATTAGAGAATGCCTCCTGAAGAAGGTCACAAGGAGGCCAGTGTTGTTAGCGATGCCTGGGACATTGACTTTTGGGAAGTAATGCCATGTGTTTCTTCCCCCAGGCCCATAGCTACCTTTGCTTAGCCAGCACACACCCTCATGTTGGAGACTTCGGTGGCTCTTGGTGGATTTTTGTGTTGCTATAACTTTCCTGTTTTGAAAGTTAGGGACAAGAGCTCAGAAAGCAGCAACCTCTTCAAAGAGAGAAATTAAAAGTATAGTTATGACTCTAATGACTCTAGCGGCCCCATAAATGGTAACTCCCCAGGGTCTATGGCTTCATGAGGGACCCTTGGCCAAATCCACTGTGAGGTTCCAAAATTTAATTGTATGGACTCTTCCAAACACAAAGTCAAGTGTATAAAAAATAATTTCCAACAATTTCCACAAGCCCTGGTTGTTTGACTCAGGAACTGAATAAGTGCCCAGACTCATGTTCAATGTTGGTCCTTTTCTAGCAGATGCTATTGGTGCCCACCCACAAGTTCTTGGCATCTGGTGTCCCAGTGCACACCTGGACAGTGTCCTACTCCAAGTGTCTGCAGTTCTCTGCCTGAGGGCTTTCTGTCAGCCTTCGAGCAGGGCAGACGCAGAGTGGCTGGGGATTAATGTTCCTGAACAGCCTTCAGTCAATGAAAGATGAGAGCTGGAGAGTCAATACCCTAGCTTCCTCACTTCTCAGGTGGGCCGATTCTGAGCTGTGTACTACAGTGTCTTCCAGAGTCTGCAAACAAGATTGAACTTCGGTTGCCTGTGGCAGAAACCTGTTTCATAACCTAACTTTATGGCTTCCTTCCCTTCCCCGTCTCCCTTACCCCCTCTTCCACTATGTTTCCTGAAAGCATCTCCCAAACATATCATTTATACTTGAATCCTTGTCTCAGGGTTGGCATTTGGGGAAATTCATACTAAGGCAACATTTCAGAGTGACCCTGGGAAAAAAAAAAAAGAAGGAACGATGTCTTTCACTGAAGTACAATGTAAAACCTGCGTTACCAACCCTAGTCTCACTGTTTCCTCTGACCTCGGGCATTTCTTGAGATTTTGCCCCTCCTCTGTAAAATGATGGTCACAGGTTGATTCAACTGGGGTGTGATAGGTGGATCAGGTGGAACAATGATTTGTTGCATGGGATGAACTGAGCATTCCAGGTCATCTAGAATCTCTGTGCCTACTAGAAGCAGTAAGGGAGGCCCTCTCCTAGTCACAACCAAAAGCACCCCCGACACTGCCATATACCTGTAGGGGGCAGCACCGTCCCTGGTCAACCACCGCTAACAGATATTTCTCAAGTCTGCTCTAGTTTTGACATTCTAAGATGAGTTGATTGATCAAGAACCTCAGACTGGGATAGTGTCCACCATGGTATATTTCAGTCTGGGGAGTGGTGAGGAGTGGCTGAATGGTAACTTTTTCTTTTAGAGACAGGGTCTTGCTCTGTCACCCAGATTAGAATGCAGCAGTGTAATCATAGCTCACTGCAGCCTTGGACTCCTGGGCTCAAGCAATCGTTTTGCCTCAGCCCCTCAAGTAGCTGGGACCACAGGCGCCCACCACCATGCTCGGCTATTTTTTTTTAGAAACTTTTTGTAGATATGGGACCTTGCTACATTGCCCAGGCTGTTCTTGAACTCCTGGGCTCAAGTGATCCTCCCATCTTGGCTTCCCAAAGTGCTGGGATTACAGGTGTGAGCCACTGCACCCAGCTGGTAACTCTTGAATAGATTCTGTATTGTCAGAAATAACCACTGACTTGCCTCCTTCCTGAAATGTTGAAGAAGGGAACATTTAACTCATTCCCTCTGCTTCCCTAAACTCCTTGGCCAAGTTCCCCCTTCATTCATTTGACAGGTCTTCCCTGTGTCTGTAGCTGGTGATGAACTTTAAAAACTTGCGTTCGGGCTGGGCACAGTGGCTCATGACTATAATCCCAGCACTTTGGGAAGCTGAGGCGGGTGGATCACGAGGTCAGGAGATCAAGACCAGCCTGGCTAACACGGTGGAACCCCGTCTCTACTAAAAATACAAAAAAAATTAGCCGGGCGTGGTGGTGGGTACCTTTAGTCCCAGCTACCCAGGAGGCTGAGGCAGGAGAATGGCATGAACCTGGGAGGCAGAGCTTGCAGTGAGCTGAGATTGCACCACTGCACTCCAGCCTGGGTGACAGAGTGAGACTCCATCTCAAAAAACCAAACAAACAAACAAACAAAAACTTGCATTCAAACCTATACTGGCTCTTTCTTAGAGCCAGTTCATCCCTGGGCAATAACATGCCCAGCTGTCTCTACCTAGTCAGAGATCCATGTGTAGAGTATAGAGGGAAGGAAAAAGTACTGGAAGGTTTGCTCCATCTGAGTCAGAGTCAGATTTGTGATTTATTGATTTATTCCTGAGCCATTTGTTGTTCTGCTAGTGGGGTGGTTTGGGATCATCACCATTTTCCTTTCTGTTTCTTGCAGAAAAGTTAGAGGAACCCAATTAATTGCTTCTTTTTCTTTAAGAAAATCTAAAAGTATATTCCTGTGTGGGCAAGATAGGTCTCACTTATGCCACACACTTAGCCACTGTCTGACACATAGGAAACTTTCTATAAATGTATACTGTGTTGACTAATCAACAAGTTGTTCTTGTTCATTGCATGAAACCTTTGAGAATGTTTCTTTGCAAAGCCCCTTTTTTTCCGTTCTAAGAAGGTATTTGAAGACCATGCTACCAGGCTTTTATGGTGTATGGTGAGTTGAATTTTTCCAGGAAGGAAACTTTTGGGGAATTCTAATCTTGATTTTCCATAAAGTGATTGAACTGTGGAGATAAATTGAAATATGAGTCATGAAATGTATTGAAATAGCAGCAAAGACTTGCCAGATGGAAAGCAAAGCAAAGACTCTTGTCATGTCCAAGCAAGACAAAGACCAATTTACAAAAAAAGGATAAGTGGGGCGTCTTCCTTCCATCTCTCCCATCTCAGGCGCGTATATGGCATCAAACTTGAAGTGAAGTTTCTGGTAGATGTTTTGCCTGTTCTGTTAGGTTTTGCAATAAGCAAAACTGACCAGTGAAGTTCGATCAAAAGCACCATTAGGAGATGAGAGCTTTATCTTTAAATGTGATCCAAGCATAATGAACAATGAAATTCCTGTGATTAAAGGTTTAAACTGGGGCAAATCTACACCTAGAAGAAGACAGAATCTCTTTAGGTTTAAAGGGGCAAATCTACACCTAGAAGAAGACAGAATCTCTTTGGATGAGGAGGAGAAAGCAAAGTGAATTGGAAGTAAATTATGTAGCTGAAAAATTTCCAGTAATATGCTTCCTAGCCTGTCCCAGGCAGAGATAAGGACAGGGTCCTGCCTGGTGCTACCCTGAGCTAACTTCTCAAAAATCAGATACTTTAGAGGTGAATTTCTGTAAAAGGACAAAGTTGAACTTCAAAAAAGAAAAGTATCACGTTCCCCCAAAATGGAGGTGGCCTGTTGGCTCAGCAGAGTGGCTAAGTCAAGTAGGAAATGTGGCATCTGGCCTAGCAGTGACAGGAGACTATGTTGCATTAGGGGTTAGACAAAGGTCAGCAAAGCCAAAGGGTTTAAAAGAGGCGGGCGTGGGGACTGTCCTGCTCAGCTTCCTGACCCGCCAGGCTGATGTCAGAGGGTTTATTCAGATTTGAGGGCTTTTGTTTGGGGGGATTGGAGTGATTCCTAAGAGACAATGCCCGACTGGAGGCTGGGGGCACGCGACGCCTGAATTGAATTTGGGCAGTTGCTGAGCAGATGGGGATCAGAGGGGAAAACAAAAGGGAAGCTGTTCCCAGCACATCCACAGGAAGGGAGAATTGCAGAGCCAGCCGCAGGCAGGAGGGCTTCCTGCTCAGCCTGGCTGTGGAGGCCTCCAGTGCCCCCATCTTGCAGAAGGCCAAGCATTCCCAGGGCTAGTGGGACTTTGGCCCTTTCGCAGAGAGGAGAGAGGGTGGAAGTGGAGGCAGGTCAGGAGCATGAACTTCTTGAGTTCAGATTTCAGGTTTGTGCATTTCCTCATCTGCAGGCTGGCAAGTTTCCTGGACTCATATAGTCTCACACCCTCATTTTCAGGTGCAGGAGCTGAGACCTGTAAAAGTGCACTGCCTTTCCTGGACTCAGTGTCTTAGGTTGGCTTCCTCTAAAAGCAGACATGGCACGAGGAATAGAGCAAATGTTCTTTGCTCAGGGTGGGTCCTGGAAGCAGTGGTTAGGGACTGGAGAGGTAACACAGGGACGAGAAGGAAGCTGACATAGGTGCATTAAAGAGTAGGCTCCTAGCATGGGCAACTGGGGCTCCGTCCTACTGGGGACCTCTGGGCAACTAAGCAGAACACACTTCCGAGTTTCCTGCCTAGGGGGTGAAGAAGCTGGGGTGTTCTTCATAATTCCTCACCTTTGCTAACTGCTCCCGGAGATGTTGAGTCTCTGGCACTTCTGTGTTCCAGTGACCAGAGAAAACCCTCAGGGAGAGGGTCATAGGTGTTATGGAGCAGGAAGCCATGAACATGTGCAAAGTGGGAAGGGGCTTCACCAGGCAGATTTCTAGTCATGCTCTTATCAATTTCCTTAGCTTGTGGGGAAGCCAACCTTTCTGAGGCCAGGAAAGCATTTCTCTGGGTGCCCAATATTGCACAGACAGATCAAAAATGCTTTTCTTTGCTCTTAAGTGGGGCGTACACTTCTCTTCTTCCTGGGAGCGCATTAGATGTCCAGGTTGGATGTACAGTGACTGTCCCTCTCTCCTGCTTCCCTGGCTAGCCACTGCCCTTGTCTTTCTGCCTCGCTTTCAGCCAGGCTTTTTGGCTTTCCATTTTATTTCTAGTAAAAGCCAGAGTCCCAAGCAACTACAAGAGTCTACATGATGGGCACATGCCCTCTACCCACATGCCTCTCTGATGACACCTCTACCATTTTTCCTCTTTCTCACTGCATCCCCACTGCATTGCCCCCTTGTTGCTTCTCAAGCCTACCATATATGCAGGGTCTTCCTTCAAGGCCTTTGCCCTTGCTGTTCTCTCTGCCTGGAATGCTTTCCCCTGAAAGCATGGTTCTGGCTCTTTCCTCTTTAGGAGAGAGTCATATCTTGCCTTATTGGTTAGTGAGACCCTTCCCAACCACCCCATTTAAAACATCACACAACCACTCCCTTTCTCTGTCCTCCTTCCCTGCTTGATGGTTCTCCACAGTCCTTAATGCTCTGCGACATAGCATATAATTGTTTTATTTAACTTTACACCATGTATCTGCTTCTCTGCTTGGCCTCTCTTGAATATAAGCTTTATGGGGGCAGAGACCTGTGTCTGGTTCACTGCTGTATCTCCAGTGCCTAGAATTGTGCCTGGCACATAGTAGATGCTAAACAAAATTATCAAATGAATTGATCAGTGGCGATTAGACAATTTTTTCTCTTTTTCCTCCCTTCTGTAGCTCCTAGCACATGTCTGGGACCTTTCTGCCCTAAAATTGAAGCATCCCCAGGGAAGTTTATCCTTGTGCAGTAGACAGAACAGAGGCTTTGGACACAGGCAGACCTTGATTGGAACCACTAGGTTCAAAACCCAGCTCCCCCAAAATTCCAAGCATTACTAGCTCACCAATATCTAGCTCACCCCAGTAGGAACATCTAAAGCTTCAAAAGAGGCATGGCAAGGAGGGCTTGATCTTCTTGGTTTGACAAGTCATTGTTTGCTGATTGCTTGACATATCTCTGCCCTGCCTCCCTGCCAACATTGTCCTGCAAGATGGCCAGAGCCTTTTGAAGAAGCCTGTGGAGAGCCTGCCAGGGTTCTGTGTACTTGCATGCCTGCCCCCCAGTTGCAGAGGAGCGGTTTTTGCATTTCTGCCACTTGCCTGACCTGCTGCGGCAAAGCAGCCCACTGGGGAAGCTTGGCATCACTGCCTGGCACTGGTGCTCATTCCTTCCTGGCATTGGCCCATGCCAGCAGGAACAAGGACAGTGCCAAGCATGCCACTATGGTTGTGCCAACCAGTTCCACTGCAGCAGTGGCCTGAGGATGCTTGAACCTGCCCGGCTGTCATTACAACGAATGCCAAAGACACTGAAGGGGGTTGGCCATTTCCTTGCAGTTTTCTTTCTCCAAGCAATTGTGGCTTGCTGGGTCAGCTTCAGAAGCATTTATTATTCACATGCCTGAATCTAGAGAAGGTAGAGCTTCTACAAAATTACACAAAGGGAAATTTTCCTTGTGGAAGTCCTGAATCCAGAGAGAGAGAGAGAGAGAGAGAGAGAGAGAGAAATGGGGGAGAAACAGACCACAGAGACAGAGAAAGTTGAGATGTGTAGTACTCAGACCTGGCTGGGTTCAAGCTCAGGATCCATGACTTCTAGGCTGGATAACCTTGGACAAGTTATATGATCATTCTAAGCCCCAGTTGTCTTGTCTACAAAATGGGTAGAATAATTATATCTAGCTTGTAGGATTTTTATGAGGAGTAAAGGAGATATAAGTAATAACACAGTATATAACACATAGTATTTATTCAGTTAATGTTAGCTGTTATGATTACTTGTATATTATTAATAATGTCCTCATACTTTTTTATCCTCTGAGGGAGGTGGTGTAAACCAGTGCTTCTCAAACTTTAGTTCATAGCAATCATCAGGAGAGTTGATCAAAATGCAGATTTCTGAGCCCTGCCCCCAGAGATTCTGATTCTACAGGTCTATATTTATAACAAGTTCCCTGGTGATACTGGTGATGTTGGTCCACGGACCATACTTTGAGCGGCAGCATTGGTATAAGCCACAGGGCAACAGATATTCTGATGCATTTGAGGGATGGATGCAATGCATTTCATCTTAGTTCTTGCTTTACCCGCCTGCAACTCCTATTCCATTTGGCTACAGAATGAGTGCTTAACATTGTCCTAAGCATTGATAAGATGAGAAGGCAGAAGCTAATGCCTAGAAAAACTAACATAACTAGGAAATGCTCAGAGCTTGAAGGTTGATCCCATTGCTGAACCTGACGCTACTTAGAAGTCAGAACATATTCCAGTCACAGATAAGTGTAGGTTCCTCTTCCCAGGGGAGGCAGATGGAGCTGATGGAAGGAAAACATGCTCATTGTCTGCTTCTCTTGTACAGAGCTCATGCAGGGGGGGAAATAAGGGTGCTTCAGAAATACTCTGTAGGCAGTTCTTTTTTTTTTTTTTTTTTTTTTTTTTTTTTGTAGTCATGAGACATGAGACATCAAATCAAAGACTTTTACTATCAAAATAAGAGGCTAGATGCCTCTCCATGTCCTGTCAATTTCCCCTTACATCTTCCTGTGTCAGTGCTTTTCTTCAGAGTTCGGGATTTTGCTCCCTTTTCCATGCCCCCTCCTCTTTTTCCTTTTGATACCAGGAGCTACTTCATTCAAAAGTTCCTGGATTCTAGGAGTACCTTGGTTTGGGGCCCTTCAAGGCCAAAATGAAGATAAAGAGATGGAGCTGCAGGGCATCTATAAATAATGGTTTCTTTCTTATAATTTCTTTCCAGATTTTTCTAATTGCCCACAATTAGGAAATGTCACTTTTATAGTCAGAAAACCTAGATACTATTTTCTTTCAATCAAGATTGATAAGTCTGTCCATAGCCTATAACTATAGCTAATACCTCTTAAGTGCTTTGTCTCAGCCAGGCAGACACTATGCTAAGTATTATCATGTATAACATCATTTAATTCTTGCTACAAATTGAATGAGATTAGAATCATTGTCCCCATTTTATAGATAAAGAAATAGAGACACAAAAAAGTGAAGTGACTTATTCAATGTTGTATGGTTGGAAAACGACAGAGATAGGATTTGAATCTGACATTTTGGACTCAATTTTTAACCGTGATGCTTTGTGTATAATCATAACCATGTAAAAAATATAAACCAGGCAAAAATTCAAGAAGGAAATGTATCAGCATTTGACATTGATTTGTCTGGATGGTGCAATGGTACAACTATGGAATTTCTTCCTTCTACTGATTTTCTAATTATTTTCTCAATGACCATAGACTATTTTTCCAATAAAAATACTGTATTTATTTATTTATTTATTTATTTATTTTTATTTGAGATGGAGTCTCTGTCTGTTGCCCAGGCTGGAGAGCAGTGGCGCGATCTCAGCTCCCTGCAACCTCTGCCTCCCGGGTTCAAGCGAATCTCCCTGCCTCAGCCTCCTGAGTAGCTGGGATTACAGGCACCTGCCACCATGCCTAGCTAATTTTTTTATTTTTAGTAGAGACGGAGTTTTGCCATGTTGGCCAGGCTGGTCTTGAACTCCTGACCTCAGGTGATCCACCTGCCTCAGCCTCCCAAAGTGCTGGGATTACAGGCATGAGCCACCACACCCATACAATACTTTATTTATTAATTGAAAAAAATCACTTAGCTCAGTCTTTTTCCTCCAAGTTCAATGTCTAAAGTCATCCCGGGCAGATGATCTTTTGTTATTCTGTGAAGAGTTCCAGCGACACTAACTCTGCAGGAGCTAGTCAATTTGGTTAATCATTCCATAGATTTACCTGTGTGAGGCCCCAAAACTGGCTGACTCCGTTTTCAGGATGGAAGAACTCCTTGTAATCATGTGCCCTCCCTGCTGGGCAGGGACCTGCTGTCAGGAGGCTGTGCCCTTTGAGCTGTTCCTCCAGGTGTTGAAATGAGCTTGTGCTGATCATCGAAATTCCTGCTTAGCCACCTTCATGCCCCAAAGCCTGCGTTGAGAGTGTGATGGCCAGGACTAGAGATCAAACTCGTGCCCTTGGCCTCTTTATTGATCTGGGGAGGCTAATTGCTGGAACAAGCAATTCCCAAATCTCAGCAGCTTAATACAATAGACATTTATTGTTTGCTCGGCTAATAGCCCCATTTCACCGTTTTCTGTTTCAACATTTGGCAGGAGGTCCTCCACCTGGTCATTCGGAAACCAGGCTCTTCCACTCTAGAGTTTTCCAATGGATCATCTATAACTGGCCAGTCCACAGAGGAGTCTCACCGGTGGCAGATGTCTGTGGGTCAGGTTTGGAAGTGGTGTACATCACATTGGCCAGGACTCATTCACATGGGCACCCCTGACTATAAGAGCAACTGGGAAATGTAGTCCGGCTCCTGCCTGAGGAGCACATAGCTGTCTCTGCCATGGGCCCATTCATTTGTTCAGTAAATATTTTTGGAGTGTCTGCTGTCCAGATACTCCATACATTGGCCAATGTCCAGGCTCATGGACATTGTTTGTGTCCTGTTTGCTGTAGGCATGAGGCATTTTGTCTGTTCTCTAGGTCAGAGCCAGATTTGGAAGGGTCCTATTCAAGTCCAAGCAGAGGTCACTGTGCCTGACTTCTAATCTTCTGGGGGAGTGCACAAGGTGCTGTTGCCCCTACAAACACCATAGTTCCCATATCAGTTGGAATTCAGCCCATAGAAGAGCAACATGCCAACTATTTTAACAGAGAATTTAGCAGAAGGCATTGGTTAAATAGATCTTAGAGGATGGAAGAGGCAGAAAGTGTAGCAGAGATGGGAACTGCAGAAAGCAGTGACCACTCTTAAGACTAGGCTGACAAAGGGAGGGGATTAAGGTTATGAAAACTTTGAAGTTAATACCCTGCAGAGCTGAGACCCAGACACCTGAGGAGGAAGTGCTGCCTGGCTAGTGCTGGTGTCTCAGAGGGGGTACAGTGAGACTGGCTCAGGGACTGCCAAAAAAAGGGACTAGGTTCTGGGGCCAATTGCCACGCCTGAATGAAGGGCTATTATTAGGGAATGCTCATGGAAACAGGAGGAAAGGGAGGCACAAACCCCTTCTTCCTCCATCCTGCCAGTCTCTGTCTCATTCTCCTACTGGCAGGGCCAAACAGGGTGCAGCTGGCAAAACAGAAATGAGGTGTGCAGAGTCCCAGCCCTGGTATCACAGAGCAGAGTATAGAAAAAGTGGGTTTGAAACTGAGAGACAATGACTTAATAAATGGTGCAGGGGCTTTGTTTTAAGCTCACACAATTTATGTTTTGGCTACATGGTGCAACCACAGTGCAGCTTCAAGGGGTCACTCGCCCAGATAAACCTCCGAGTATGATCTATTCATTCATTCATTGGTTCACTGAGCACATAACTGAATGCCAGGCATGTGCTTGGTACTGGAGATAGAGCTATAAATAAGGCAGTTCTTGCCCACAAGGAGCTCACGCCACACCTGTACACACATGGCACACACATGCACATGCACACATATATGCACATGATGTAAATGAAACAAGGAATTGAGAAACACTGAAAGATCTGGGATTAAAGACACAGGGCTTTTTTATTCTTGGCTGCTGCCATTGAAAGATTGTGTAGAAATGAGTTTAGCTTTTCTCATTGGAGAAAAATGAGAGGAGGAGAAAGTGGCATTTAACACGTCCTTGGCATGGCATGGAGATCATTGATTGTTCTGCTGCCTGGACTTGCTCTACTGATCAGAGGGCAGATCACGTAGAGGTTGACCTTGACTCAACAGAATGAGAAAAGTATAAAATAAATGAGGGCAGTCAATGTACGCTGGCCTCTAGGAGGCCTCTGCTTTCCTCCCTGGGGTCCAGGGGGAGTCTGCTCCTTTTGTTTGCACCCTTTAGGCATTTGCTGCAGGGTGCTCAGAGCTAAACTTTTTCTCACATCGGGAAGGTGGTACATTTTCCATGATTCTGTGTGAGTGGAGAAGAAGGGCCCTGCAGGTATGATTTTTTCCTTTAGAGTAACAAGTTTTCCACATGGGTGTCCTCATTTGACATTAATTGAGCACCTGCTGTGTGCCAGTCACAAACAACCAGACAGACTCTATGGATTCAAAGCAGTGAACAGTGTGCACTGCTGAGCACATCTCCACCCCTCTGATCCAGGCAAGTCATGAGTCATCTGGATACCCCCTTTTTTCATGTATTGAGCATCATGTTGCAGGGGAGTCCTGCCGTTAGTTATATGACTGAGGGAAGCCACATACTTTCCTTGAGCCTCTGTTTTCTCATCTGTAAAATCAGGCGTCAGATTAGATGAGCTCAGAGTCCAGTCAGTATTTATTGAGAGCCCACTCTGTGCCATACTCTGCATGTCTCTAGGCTGTCATTATGGTGACCCATTTAACTTAGCATCTCTCATACAGTCCTGATTTTATATAGTTTGATTCCTTTCAATAAAGGGAAGTTCTAAATATATAACCAAATGTGATTTAATGTTTTCTGTTTTCTATAGACATTTTATCTGAGTTGGGAAAAATGAGGCTAAATGTTAGAGGTGGTGGCTGTGGGGAAGTAATGCAGGTGTATCTGTTATCTCTTGCTGTAACTCAGTGACTTACAGTCACATACGCTTATTCTTTCTCATGATCCTGTGAGTCAGCTGGGCAGACTGCCTGGTCTGAGCTGACTCAGCAGGGCTGGAAGGTCTAGGATGGCCTCACCTCCATGGCCGGCATCTCAGCTGGGGCAGCTGTATTGTTGGGTCCTCTCTCCATGTGGTCTTGTGCCTTCCAGGAGGCTAGCCCGGGCTTGTTCACATGGTGATGGAAGGGCCCCCAGAAGCAAGCATGAGAGGACAAGTCTGGAAGCACAGGTGTTTCTTCATGTCTGTGCTTGAGTCAGACTTGCTGTTGTCTCATGGACCAAAGCAAGTTGCAAGGCCAAGCCAGAATCAGCATAGGTCGGGAGGACCCAAGGGCCATTTTGCACATAGTTTTTGCTGGATGTAATAGATACCAGATACATTTTGGAGGCTTGTTTCCACTTGGGGGCTGGCTGGCTAGAGGGAGGCCAACTGTGAAGGTGTCAAGGACATGGAGCTTGATAAGAAAAATGGTGAGACCATTAAGATCCAGGAAACCAGAAGGAAGACTAGATTTGATGAATGAATTTTTTTTTTCCTATGCAGATTGGGGTGCAGGTGGGTCTCACACCAGTGCTATCTAACAGACTGCTTGAAGTCATTCAGCACATTTTTCCTGAGCTCCATCTATGTGCCAGTTTTGTGGATCCCCAGGGAACAGAGGCTGGGGTGGGGGTAGTAACATAGTAGAATCGTATGAGTTCTTGACCTGGAGATGATGGGAGAAAAGATGAGTTTACGACAGGAGAGACTCAAGACTGCTAGAAACTAGGGCCATGCATGTATGCACATGCACTACACACACACATCCCTGCATGCATATACACATATAGACATGCATGTGCCCCCACACATGTATGCTCTCTCACACACTTGTATACACATCCTCATGTGTACATGCTTGTACATGCCACACATGTGTATATGGACCATATCCATGCATGATCTTCCAAACAGCCTCAGAGGACTCACAGAAGCCCATCCTAGGGGATCTATGAATGGCAGAAAAAAAGCCAGGCTGCAGAGAGAGGAAAGGGAAGAGGGCTGACAACAGGCCCCTGGGGGATGGCTGCTCCTCCTAGCTTTTAAGGTGAACGTTGAATCGAGATACGACCATGCTCTGCTATGCATAATGATTCCTGAAGTACAATTTTGTAACATCATACTTGTCCCATTTTTTTAAAGAACGGCGTTGACACATGTCTGTTTAAATTAATTTTCCCATCTCTATGGATGCATTTGGGGGAAACAAGTTTTCCTGCTTAAAAACAAAGAGGGTAGGGGTGGAGAGACTGGAAGAAAGGGAGGGGGAGACCTATTTAAAAAGGTTTCAAGATGAGTAGGCCCCTCATAAAAAAAAAGAAAGAAAGAAAAGCTAGGCTGCAAATCAGCATCAGAAAAACAGCCCTCTTCAGTGTCTGCCAGGTCCAGGGCCAGGGCCAGGTCCTTTAGTGGTTGTGGATAACAGGCTCTTCTGGAAACTGTGGAAGGCAACAAGCACTGTCCTTGCCTTGCTGCCTGAAGGGCTGAGTTTTTCCTTTAAGTACTACTTTGGTGCTAACTGCCCCCGTTGTTCCTGGATCTCTTCGTCCCAGGCACTCAGCAAAAATGTGGCCTCATCCCACCCTCCACCCTCCCCACCACCATGAAAAAGAAAGGCAAGCTGTCGGATGCCCCTCCCTGCAAGCCCAGGGCTCTCCTCCTGTTTCTGTTTAGAGGTTTTCAGCTGACAAGAGTGTCAGCTTCCATCCCAGCGCTCAATGGCATTATAGCCAGCTTTTCACAGCATCGGTGGGTGTGAGGATGCGCTGACCACAGAAAAGCTCGTTTCTGTTTAGCAGAAGCCTGAGGGGGCAGGGTGGCAGCTGCTGCTACAGTCTCTTACAGAAATGGGCACCATTTAGTCTCCAAGAGGAAGCTCAGGATGATCTTCTCAGAGGTAGAAGGGCAGCTGATATCAGCACCAGAGAAAACAGCTGGGGAATGAGGGACAGGAGGGAACAGGAAGACAGGTGGGGAGAAAAAGAATTGGGGAAGGCTTTAGCCCTGGAAAAGGAACAAGTGTGTTTGAGTTGGGCCACATCTTTGGTCTGGATGGGGGTACTTAAACAGGCCCCTTGGGTCAAGAAGGGATGTTGTTTAGAGATCACGAGGGATTTGGAAGAAAGATTGAATTATTTCTAATGGGGAGCTCAAATTCAAATGCAGGATATTTAAACTGCTTACTGTAGGGTCATGATTTTTCTTAAGAGGGTAAAAATAAATGTAAATAAACAGGTAAGGTGTTGATTTCTTGATACCCAAAGCCTTCAAAGACACAACTCTCACCATCTTGCTTATGCATACAAGATGCACACACATGCGCACGTGCACACACACAGCTGGCTGGCTTTGCAAGGCAGAAAGGAATTCACAGGGCAGTCTGAGCTTGTTCCTGACCACACACTTAGCGTTTCCTTTTTGAACATTTCAAATCTTCCTTGGACTTGGCATTGCCTCTCAGAGACACATCCTGGGGAGACGAATGTTTTATTGTTTGGGTGCTTTCAAGATTCTAACTCACTAAAGATAAGGCTGGTGGATGCCTGGGTCAGCCTCTAGTGGCACTGTGGTGTTGCAGCAGTGAGCAGTTAAAGGTAGGATGTGGCCGAGAGTGCCTGGATTTTGCTATTGCTTAACCATGGGGTGGCCATTGGACACCAATGTCAGGGGCTGGCCTGCTGGCCTGGGGCTGAGCCACACAGGTCTGGCCTGGAGTCACAGAAGTGGTCTAGTTGGATGCCCATGGGGCTCCTCTCTTTGCTCCAGCCCCACTAGGTACCCTGAATGTCTGGAGTTTAGGAGGGAGAGGACACCCAAGCCACTGTTGCCTGTCACCTGGATTACTGAGGCAGCCTCCTAATGGTCTTCCCACTGCCCCCTCTGCCCACCTTGAATCCATTTTGCATACAACTGCTAGGATAGTCCTTTTAAAAGAGGTCATATCACGTCTCTCCACTGCTCAAAACCATTCAAAGGTTGCCAACTCACTCAGGGTGCATGCCAAAGTCCTGGCTTTGGAGTGGCCCACAAGACCCTGTGTGACCTGGCCCAGTGTATCTTCTACCATTTGCCCCGTCTGCACAGCTCTATGCAGCTGCACTGGCTTCCTGCTGGCCCTAGAACACCCCAAGCCCATCCAACCCAGGGTTTTCTTTCTTGCTATTCCTCTGCTTGGAACAGTCTTTCTCCAGATATTCACGTGGCTCCCTCCCTTATGTCCTTCAGAATTCACCTTTCCTGACTGCCCTATTAAAAATTGTCACCTGCTAGGCTCTCTGAACCCCCCTTCCTCACTTAATTTTTCTCCATAGCATGTATCCCCTTAACTATGTATTTTGCGTATGTGTTTTGATTAGTATCCACCTCCCCCACTAGAGTGTAGGTTGCATGGGGGCAAAGGTTTTTGCCTTATTTAACACTGTACTTGCGGGTCCTAGAACAGTAGGAGCTCAACAAATATTCCTACAAAGAATGAATGGATCTGGACCAGAGAATGCCTTTCTGGATGACACCCAAATCATCACTCAAGTCCTGGTGCTTCAGCTGAGGTGCAGAAGTCAAATTCTTTTTCAGCCTCAAAGACTAGAGTAAGCAGGATGGATTGTCTCTGGAACCTGCCCCCTTCCCTAGCAGTCTTGATGTTGATGGCTGCACCTAGGCTGGCCAAATCTTCCCTGTCAGATCTTCCTCCTGTAAACGCAGCACTTGAAACAAAAAGAATGGCCTGTTTCCATGGCATCTGTTAGAGCTCCTTGGTCTGGTAATACTTGTATTTAAAGATTCATCATGGTGGGGTGCAGGGAGGCCCCTTGATGAAGCTGCTGGTCCCATAAATGGTAGCATGCAGCAGATGCACAAGTGCAGAGAATCAAATGAAGAAGGGTGGCCTCTCAGCGTGCTTACCTGATGTGCCCCTCACCTCACTGTGCTTGTTCGTTGCCCTGCCTGCACCCTTTCACAGATGTTCCCTGTGGTAGACTGGGCCTGACACACTGCAGCTGTGGGAGGAGGAGACCCTTGTAATCACTGCAGCCGTTCAATGCAGGGTGCTCCAAACAACCACCAGCACAGATCATATGGGTTTTCTGTTATAGTATTTAGATGCTATTTATACAGTATCTGCTCTGTGCCAGGTGTTTTACACATATCTTTAGTCTTTACAAGAATCCTCCCAAAGAGGCATTATCAGTCTCTTTAAAGGGAGGAAACTGAGGCTCAGGGAAGTTACTAACTGGTCCAGGGCCAATTAGGAAAGTAAGTAATGGAACTGGATTTTACCAAGGTCTGGCTTTAAAGACCACACACCACACTACCTCCATGGCTACCTTGCATCTTAATGCAGGTTTTGCACTACACAAGTCCAAAGGCATTCTGGATGGTGTCTCCTGGAGTGTGCAGTTTGCATAGCTGTACACAGCCAACCCTAACCATCTGCTGGGAATAGTATTTGGCTGAGGGATCAGTTATATCAGTTTGAAATGCATTCCACTGTAAGGGATAGAAAACCTGAACTCTTGGGGGCAGGAGGGCATTAAACAAAATGGGGTTTTACTTTTCTCACAGAGCACAAGGTCTAGAGATAAGAGGCTGTAGGGACTGGCTCAGCAGCTGAACAGTGCTGGGTTTGGTGTCTTAGAAATTCTCTTGGCCTTTCCTCGTGATTGCAAGATGGCTGTTATAGCTCCAAGCATCATGTCTGTGTTCTATGGGGAAAGAAGGTGAGGAGGGTGGCATTAGTCACATCTGTTCCCTTTTTATCAAGAAAGTTAAACTTTCCCAGACTTCCATCTGGGATCTTTGAAAATTTGAATTTCAAGGCTTTAAGGGAGAGGGTGTGGGGAAAGAACTCTAGGCTAGTGCCTGCCACCCCAGTATTTGTGACTTCCTAGCCAGATGCATTTTAGCAGACCCTGTGGTCAGTAGTGTTCTGTTCTTTTTGTGGCCATGCCAAACCAACAGAATTTATTTGTCCTGGGATGAGGAATAGAAGAAGAATCGGAAGGCAGAGTGATGCTCAGATATGGGTTGTGGCCTCCCTGAAATAGAGAGGAATTCTAGATCCTTCATACTTAAAGCATCAGCATCATCCAGAAGCTGTGAGAAATGCAGAATCTCTGGCCCCAGCCCAGACCTACTGGATTCGAGTCTGCATTTTGGCACAGTCCCCAGGTGATCCATGTGCACATTAGTGCTTGATAAGCACTGTTTCCAGAAATTGACTGATAACACAGGACTTCTTCTTTACTTCCACCAAAGTTCTCACAGCTTTTAGCTCTTAGGTGACCAACTCATCCTGGTTTGCCCAGGACTGTCCTAGAGTTAGTGCTGACAGTCCCACATGCTGGGAGACTCCCCAGTCCTGGGCAGACCACCCTATCACTCTTATCTGTGGGGGTCCTACGCTCCTCCTCCCACCAAACTAAGGCACAGCCTATAACCAAGGGGCAGAAAGCCTAGAAAACTTCCTTTGAGGAGTCAGGAAAGATAGATAGATGGTCTTTCCTTTGGGGTATGGAATTGAACAAGGCCTGAGCCAGAAGGACTCACAAGAATAAGAACATGGCAAGGCCCTGCCCTCCCAGTGGGAGGTGTGGAGAGCTGGCAATGAGATGGTTAAGAGCCCTGAGGGTGGTTTGATCCAGGTGGGTCTGAGGTATCATTACTGTACTTAATAATACATTAACAGCCAGCATGAATGGGTTTTGGATTAAGAAATTGGTAACAAAGCAGATTAACTCTTTCCTCACTTCTTTATTTCATCCCTTCATGTTGCTTTCTTCCTTCTGCCAAGAAAATAGAAAAGAAATGCCCAAATCCCACACAGGAAGCACTTGTCATGAGTAGCACTGGTGACTCAACCTTATTTTTTAGCCCTGCCAGCCAAGAGCAACAGGAATGAACTTGAGTGATCAGATTTATTAGTGAAAAAATCCCAACTACAAACTTTTCCTGACCTCATACCTCCTCCCAGACCTTCCCGTTCTGCCTCCCAGCCTCCTTCTTTCTTTATTCATGCCCTGGGCAGCCCATGTGGCTACCTGGAAACTCCTGTTTCAGGGCTGGGGCAGCGGGGGAGCGGTGCTTGGGAGACGACTGCTTTTTCAGGCCTCAAGCTCCATTAACAAATATTTGCAATGGGCCTACTGGAGTTGGAAAGAGAAGAACAGAGCCCGGCTACAGATGCCTGGGTGTCTGGGAGCCACTTGACAAGTAACACAGCGCAACACGACAGAACTTCTGTGTGCTACCTACAGAATGGGGGCGAGACATTCTAGAACAGTGGGGGCAACTTCCTTAAGAACTACAATTTGCTCCTTCATTTTGGCCATTCTAGCTGTGAGTTTGGTGGCTCACAGGAGTTTTGGGAAAACTCTCCCACACAGCTAAGGAAAAGAGTGCCTCCCCCCAGGGCCTTTAGTCAGCTCTCTGCTGCCCAGCATGTCCATATTTGTCTCCCTCTTAACCACTGTGCAGTTGTACTAAGAGATGTTTTGGATTCAAGGAAACTGTTGACTCAGGAGCCTTGCTGTAGACTTGCTGAGCTGCTCCAGACCCTTCTGCTGTCCATAAGGACAGCTGTGAAGTGTCAGGGTGGAGTTCCTCATTCCAAGCTTCTGTGACTAAGTTTCATCAGTGCCTTTCCTCAGAACACTGTGCAGAGACCTTTTAAACATTCCGTATTCTCATACACAGGCCAGAGCTGGAGAGGGACATGGGTCATGAGGATGGTCAGGGATGACAAGGTGATGATGACAAGGTCATCAAGGAAGATGTTCCCGTTAGGCGCCATTTGCCAAAAACAGGCAAATAAGGGCAGCCCCTGCCTGGTCTCAGCCCTGGACTGTCAAAGCCTTCTTTGCCAGCCAGGTTTAAGTCAGCTCCTTCAATGGCTGGAGGTCTGTGAGTTTAAACAAAAGCATGTTATGCAGAACAAGGAACTGTGTCGTGGTTGGCCCAACAGGACCAATCTAGTAGGAGCCATTGTTCACTGACCCGTATATGTTGAGATGTGTGTCTGTCTGTTGTCCCAGCCAAATGATTCTTTATTGTACTGTACTTGTCTCCAAGAGTGTGAAGCCCCACTGGAAGACTCATGTTATTTTGCAGTACTGTAAGGAACGGCTGTTTTCTTTCTTTCTTTTTTTTTTCTTTTTTTAAATTATAGTTTAAGTTCTGGAATACATGTACAGAATGTGCAGGTTTGTTACATAGCTATACATGTGCCATGGTGGTTTGCTGCACCCATCAACCCGTCATCTACGTTAAGATATTTCTCCTAATGCTATCCCTCCCCTTGCCCCCCACTCCCCAACAGGCCCTGGTGTGTGATGTTCCCCTCCCTGTGTCCATGTGGGAGAAGAACAGCTGTTTTCTAAGGGACAGTGGCCATGTTTACAACTACTGTGACCATTAATCTTTGAATTAGAAGAATCTTCCTCGCAGGGAGTTCATTGTGTTGATGCTGAGGGGGCTGTGTGAGGGCTGTTCAGGAAGTTGGGGAGTGGGGCTGGCAGCGCATTTTTTTTTTTCAAACCTTGGTTTGGATTTGTTTCCCAGTCAGTAGTTTATCTGTACCCTCACTAGACTGCAGTGATGATTTGAGCTCCAAGGCCATGAATCTCTGTTGCGTGTGGCTGACTACCTAAAGCAGGGCTTCTCACAGTGGAGAATGCATAGCATCATCTGGAAAGCTTGACAGTGCCCACATGCTGTGCCCTACTCTCAGATTCAGATTCCATAGGTCTGGAGTGGGGCCCAAGAATTGGCATTTCTCACAAGCTCCTAGATGGGGCTGATGCTGCTGGTCTGGGGACACACTCTGAGTAGCAGTGGGTCAAAAGAGGTGCCAAGTGCTGTTCCTCTCTCTAGCTCCTGCTTAGCACAGATTGCATATGTTAGGATAAAAGGAACTCAATGTGATCTCTACCTTTCCTTTTGAGCCTAGCTCTTAATTTCCACTCTTCCAATCCTCATTGATGGGGGAAGTTAAGATACCATCTTGGAGTGTGAAGCAGGAATCCTAGGTGCTAAGGGATTTGCCTAGATTCCCCCCATACTCCCTCCTCCACCCACCCCCAGGAGGTTTTGGGGGCCTAGGAATTCCTGCTGGCATTGCAGTAGCAGGTGGCTTGCATCTGGAGTTACACCCTTCAAAGGTCTCTGGAGAAACAGGAACAAACCAGAGGAGAAAATTGCATTTGAAATAATTTATTTTCACATGCAGGGGAGAAATCACATTTGGTCTAGATTCATGTAAAGAAAACAGAGATTAGATTTTTAAAAATGTGTTGCTGGCAAGAGAGAAGAGCAGACGGGTTTGGATAAAATACACATTCTGTTGAAACTGGCCTTCAATCCCAGACTACATTTAAAGGGGTTTTGAGTTAGCCTATGGAGGGGAATCAAGTCTGGATTTTATTTTCAATTGTTTCTTTCTTTTGAAATACTTCCTAGGTTGGGACCGGGAGTGACAGAAACATCTGGACTGCAGGAAAGATTGTTCCTAGAATTCCGAGCTTTTTCTATGTGAGCAGGCTGATTTAGAAGTCTTATCCGAGACGAGAGAAGATTTTCTCTTGGAATTTCTGGCCAAAGCCAGAAGAAACAGGAGTCTGGGGAAGACAAGGAGGGCAAGCTGGAGCAAGAAGCGAAGGCTGCACAGACCATGCAAATGGCCACGCCAGGAGGGCTCCTCTATAGAGCCTTAGTGTGGAAAAGGGTCAATGTCAGGTTTAAGTCCATCACAAAGATGATTAAAGAAACAACCACAGCAACAGCTGATGCTTATTGGGTACTCACCGTGTACCTGGCTATATGTTCATCATCATAGGAAATCCTCACTTAGCTCTATAAAGTAGTTATTAGCATTATCTCCATTTTATAGATGAAGAAAATAGAGAGAAGTTAAATAATTTTCCCAAAGCTGTACTGGTAGGAGGTGGCAGTGTTGGGCTCTACAGCCAGGGCTGTCTGACTCAGATGCCCATGCCAAGAATCAGTTTAGATAATGATATAATAATTACCATCAGTAGCATTTTCATTGTCAGTAAAGGGCCATTGTTTGTGTATATGAAAATTGGTTAGGTTGGATCATACGAAAGAGCTGTTTTTGTAGGCAAAAAATGGCTGAACATTGGCAATTTCATATGACTTAACAAAATATCATACCTTATGATTGGTGGGAGGAGGGATAAATTGTGTTGTAACAAAAAGTGGACTACTATACAGGAATGAAAGATGACTGGCTTAGAACATGGAGAGAGAGATATATATATATATCTCATACTGTTGAGGAAAATATCTCATCGCAGAAAGATACCTGAAATATAATACCATTTATATATAGATACATAAATATATACAAAGCTATTTGTTGTTAAGGGAGATTTTGTGTGTGTGTGTGTGTGTGTGTGTGCGTGCATGCAGGCTTTCTCTAAAGACAGAGAAGACCCCTCTGATGGTTCACTTGGCCGTCCAGATGTGTGAGAGAGTTCAAATACCCTCCAAGAGCCATCCACTTAATGATTAGAGTCAGAGTGTAAATATCCCAGCTCCTTTGCCTCTGGGAGAATACTTAGTGATGGAGGTTCTATGATATATATATCTCATCTGGAAAGCTTGACAGTGATATATATATATATATCTTGCATTTCAATTTATGTCTGGTTCCAGAGAGCATCTGGAGAGGAAAGAGGGGAAAGTGATGAAGGTAGAATGCAAGGAAGGGACTTTAAGTATCTTTGTAATTTGTTTTTTTTCTGAGGTTGCATGCTGCATGGGCAGTACACACGTATTCACCAGGTTATTCTTTATACCTTTTTGCATTAGTTGTCTATCACTGCATAACAAATCACCCCAGAGCTTATTGGCTAAATAAGTCTAAATAAGTCTAAATAAGTCTCTGTGGGCCAGGAGTTTGGGCGCAGTCTAACTGGGTCCTCTGTTCAGGCTCTCACCGGCAGCATTAATGTGTCAGCTGGGACTGCAGCAACTCAAGGCTCAACTGGGGGTGGATTTGCTTGCAAGCTTGCTCATATAGCTGTTGGCAGGCCTCAGAAGGTCCACTTCCAAGTTTACGCACATGGTTGTTGGCAGGATTTGGATTCTCATGGGCCATTGGACCAAGGCCTCAGTTCTTCACTGGCTGTTGCCCAAAGGCCTCCCTTAGTTCCTTGCAATGTGTCCTACCCCATAGAGCAACTCACAACCTGGCAGCCAGATTTATCAGAGTGAGGGTTTTGAGAGAGAGAGAATAGTCACAGTATTTTATAACCTACTTACAAAAGTGACATCCCATCACTTTTGCTGTATTTTGTTCATTAGAAGTCGGTCACTAGGTACAGCCCACACTCAAGTGGAGGGATTTACACAACAACAAGAATACCAGGAAGCAGGGATCATTGGGGGAGCTCTTAGAGGCTTGCCTAGTACAATATGTCTGAAATATCTTACAATAAATTTTTAAGAGAAAAACATATTTAAAGGTGAATTAGAACTGATTCCTGGCATTACAAACTCCTTAATCCTCAGTGGCAGCAGCCACATATCTGATACTCAATCTTGCCTGTGCCTCCTGCCCCCATCTCATTCTCCACAATGTACATCATAATCAATGACAAAATTAAGGATATTTTCTCATTATTAGATTTAGAGAGATGTCAGTGTCATATCAAAAGTGCTTTTATTTCTTCAACTATACCTTTGTGGAGTCAATGGTAACAGTACCTTTCAGAAGTCTGTTTTCCAAGAGTGCCCATTGGCTAGAGTCGTAAGGAAGGTGTTGTGGAACAGTAAGATGTAAATGGGCTTCGTAGTCAGAGTGCTAAGTTCTGACCCCTGCTCCACCTCTTACCGGCTGTGTGATTTGCTGACAGATACTTACACTCTTAAAAAGCTAGTCTTCTCATCTGTGAAATGAGAGGAATGGTACCTATCTCAAAGCTTCCTGGAGGATTAAATATACAAGAAAACATGTGCTAGTCCTAGGGCAGTGATCAGCACAAAGTAGGCACCTGACAAGGTGAGGAAAGTTTCCCCCAGATCTCTTACCTTCCAAAATGCTATTTACCCCTTCATGAGCAGGCTGTGCAAATTGTTTTGAAGGGTGACAGAGTTGGGATGCCATGAAAAGAATGGGTCTTCATTATTTCTCATTTGACCCCAAGATTAATTTCCTATTATAAACTTAAAGTTTGTTTCATGCATTCATTGATTCATTTTTTCATTCATATACACACTCATTCATTCAACAAATAGAATTTCTTAAAGAAAGTAAAGACGAATCTTCTTCAAAACTCTAATGCCTTTTTGTCTCCCAGGGGTGGATAGGAGAATCCAAGTTATATGTAAGCAGTTTCTCATGTCCAGGGTAGCAAAAGCATCAGAGATAGTGCAAATCTATCTGTTTTCTATGTGGCTTCCTGAGAGGGCTGTTCCATCAAGGGAAGATGCTCCAATGTATGCTAGCCTTTAAGATTTTGGCTTAGAAGAGGAGAGGAGCTAGTGTTCAGAAGGAAATACAACACCATGGGATAGAGGTCCATGTAAACATGTTCTTTGTAGAGCCCTGCCTGCCACTAGGATACCCACCATCCCCACTGGTTGACTTACTGCTACATACTGGCCTTTGCATCCAAGAGAGATTGTAGTACTTAACTTCAGAGACCTTTAAGCAGAGGCTTGATTCAAGCCTCCTGAGTCAGCTGAGGTGAGGCAGGGTGCTCTTAGCTGGAACCTGGGCTAAGGCATTGGCCTCCATGCCCCCCAATTGAAGAAAAAAAGTAGAACAAAAATCTATATTATTTATTTATGAATTATATGCATGTGTTGCTGTATTAATAAGTTACTTACTATAACAGTCTCTAGGCCCCTGCCTATATCCCTAACCTTTCACATTTAGAGGAAGCCTTCTTTTGATAGCCAACTGCCAGATTCTCCATCTCTTTGCCTGCAGTCTTTCTCTAAAGATGGAGAAGACCCCTCTGCTGGCTCCCTGGGCAGTCCAGACATGCAAGGGAATTCAGACACCTCCCAAGAGCCCTCATCCACTTTATAATGGGAACCAAGGTGTAAATATCCCAGCTCCCTTGCCCCTGGGAGAATACTTAGTAGCGGACATTCTGTGCTTCTTTTGCAGCGTCTCTGCGTGAGACTAAGCTCCAGTTACTCACTAACTCTCTCTTTATTGGTTTCCTTATCTTCCATGTTTTACTTCCCCATCACCCTATCAGGGTTCCCTGCACCTCTGAAGTAAACTCTTTACCCTTGAATCCTTATATCTGAGTCTGCTAGAAAAACCCAATTTATATTTTTAAAAAACGTAAAAACAGACCATTTAACAGTACATAAATATACATACATATACACATAGTCTAATGCTTTTCCTTACCCCTAGAGTGCACACTCTGCATTTTGAAGGCCGCTGGTTTAAGGAACTTAAAGGCTCTCCTTTCAGTCTTGTAATCTGATATCTGGAGGTTGATATCAGAGCCAGCCCTCTCTCCCTTGGGCTGCCTGCTTCCAAGCCCTGTGTAACTTACTCAGGGTGGCTTGGCACACTTTCACATTGATTCATGGTAGTGATTTCTGGGTCACAGGCTAGCCAACTGGAAGGAGGTCTTCAAGATTAGATTTGCTGCACTCCTATATTTGAAAGAATAATTTCTGTATCTTGGACTTCCAATGAGGGGAAAAAAAAAAGAAAAACCCTCTCAGTTCAGAGTTGGACAAAAGTTTCTCCACAGGCACTTTACCCCACTTTGGGACCTCATAGTTTCTCTCAGTTCAGCTCTCCATGTAAGGGAGACCAGGCAACAGGTATATCATTGCCATCTTGAATCATCCTGCTATTACATGATGGGCAGCCCCATGAGATCAGGATGGTGTGAATATTCTGACTTATCATCTTTAACCCCAACACACGGTTCAGCACTATGTAGACATATAAACACACTTCAAACAGCCTTCTGCTAGAAAACAGACTCTACTGGCCCCAGCATAAAGATTTGAAAGAACCAAATGCTCCCTTATTTTCTCTCTGCCTGGAACAAAGCCTCCTATTGTTTTTCAGGTGATCACATTCTTTAGACATTCACGTTTACGTTGTTCCTCAACAACTGAATTCAAAGCTAGAGGCTCACTCTGCTGGCTGTGCCTGCACAAGGAAACAGTCCCACCCAAAGGCCCTTTTCTCCAGGGCCGCCCAGTGGCCTTTAAATGATGTTGGTCTTCAACATCACAGTCTCTCAGAATGCTTATCAGAGGATAATGTCACCCACCTTCATGCCTGCCCACCATTTCTACTCAAAAGCCACTCCTGTTTCTCTACAGATAGCTCATTCTCTCAGAAATGAACCTAAAGCAAATAAATGTCCAATGAGGCCTGGCTTGTAGGGAAAGTCTTGGGAATCCCTATGCTCTTCCACAGTGACCATCCAGGACATAAGGTCCATGAGCATAATCTTGTTCTAAGTTCCCTCGAATTTCCCATTGACTCTGTTTTCCTTGGCTGAATAGATGTTGTTGCTCTGTAGTAGTGAGAAACAGTATCTGTGGTGATGAAACAGGCAGAAATAAAAATATTTCCCTAGCTCTTTCCTCAGTCCTAATCCCTACAAGTCTTGCCTCTTACCTTTGCCAGATCATCCACTTGGGAGGATTCAGAGGTGCTGTCTCCATTCCATCATCTGGGAAGGAGAAGAGGATTCACACAAGTTTCAATTTTGTATTGAAATGAGAAGTCACCTCTTGTAGGGTTTTGAGGGGAGGAGGAAGAGCCAAGAGGAGTCTACATCTGTACTCCTCAAGCCACTGGATAGAATTACTTTGAGTTCTTCACACATGTGAGTGCACGTACACACACACACATACATCATGCCTTCCCAAGGCACTGGCTTGGCTGGGCAGGAATGCTGGATTTGGGCTTGGAGAGCTGTCCACTGCTTGGTGCCCATTTTTAGAAAATAAAGAAATGACCCAGGTTCATGGGTGAAGTTTTTTGGTTTTTGTTGTTGTTGTTTGTTTGTTTGTTTGTTTGTTTGACAGAGTCTCGTTCTGTCACCTAGGCTGGAGTGCAGCGGCGTGATCTCAGCTCACTGCAAGCTCCACCTCCCAGGTTCAAGCCATTCTCCTGCCTCAGCCTCCCAAGTAGCTGGGACTACAGGTGCCTGCCACCACGCCCGGCTAATTTTTTGTATTTTTAGTGGAGACAGGGTTTCACCATGTTAGCCAGATGGTTTTGATCCCCTGACCTCATGATCCGCCCACCTCAGCCTCCTGAAGTGCTGGGATTACAGGTGTGAGCCACTGTGCCTGGCCCATGGGTGAAGTTTTAATGAGAAATAAGTCACTGAAGCAGTCAAGGAATAAACCCCAAGAACAGAAATCATGATGCTAATCTCTCAAAATAGGGCAATAAAATGTTGAAAGGTCTTAAGGTTTTGTGACAGGGAAGACTAGGGAACTGGGGCATGTTTGTCTAACCTTGGAGGATGATATGAGGGATCTAAATTCATATGTTGGTCAGGAATAAACTCCTACTCCACATGAACCAAGGTTTGGTGTTTCTGGCTTTCACCTTCCCTAATATTTGTTCTCACCCTTTTCCTTAGTATGTGTGTATGTGTGTATACTGTAGAAAAACCCTATGCTACTGTCCTGAAATTGTAGATTCTATAAATGGATTGAGAATGAGCATCTTAGGTTGGGTTCCTCAGAAGCAAACCCTAAAACAAGGCCTCAAGTGTAAGTAGTTTGTTTGAGAGGTGGTAGAAAAACTGGTAGGAAGAGAGGAGAAGGGGATTAGGAAAGGGAATGAAACCAAGGAAGGGTTATTAAGTGAATTGCTACTGTGAGTAACTGGAGCTGAATCCCAAGGGAGACTCTGGGAGGCTATGCATAGAACTCAGAGTTATCCCACCTGAGGAGTGAGGCAGCTGGAATATTTATACTCCCAACTACTAAGAATCATTTGTTGAGAGATGCTCCTGGAAGTTGCTAATTCCCCAGAATTTCAGGCCAAACCTGTGGGTATAGTGGCCTTCATCAGTTATGGGAAAAAGCGAGGCACAGAGATGCAGGTAGGGGTCTTTGGAAGTCAGGTGCAGTGAACTGAGGTGAGAGGTATAAGGGAGATGGGGAGGGCATTGATGGTGGCTGCTATAATCACAAAGGGGTGGGTATGTAGATTGTTGGGGAGGAGGACTTTCTCATAGTTATGGTCTTGATAAATATTTCTATCCTTTAATAAAATATAATGGAAGTTTTGGAATAATAAAGAATCTTTAAAGAAAGGAGTTTTACAAAAACCAGAGGATAGTGGTGTGGGACCTGAAAATTAATTATACTATACATTTGAAATCTGTGTATTTCACTGAAAACAAATTATACCTAAATTTTAAAAGAAGCGAGTATGAGATTCCAGATTGTAATGCCTTTCAATAGAATCCTAAGTTCCTGCATATTTGAGATATACTTGCCTGAATCCCTAAAATTCTGCCTGGGCTGTGGACATAGTTGAAGCATTTTCTCTAGAACTTCAGTCAGAAAATGTTGAAATGTGCTCTGGGTAGTGACTCCCCAACAAGAAAGCAGGCTCCTTCAGCTGCTTCTGTGCCGTGGTTTGTGCCCACGCTGCCTTTTCTAGGTTTTCCTTGTGACCATGGCTTGCATTTTCTAAGAGAAATGACTAGGGATTTTGTGTCTGGGGCCACAGGACAAACATCTGCAATGCGGAAGAAACTGACAGAGAGACCCTGTTCTTACAAACTTAACCTGTTTGGTCAAACTAGCTGAGTCCACCTGCCATGCCTGAATAGGGAAATGATGATGAGATGATGTTCTAGGATGGGCACTAGGTCAGGACTGACCTCAATGCCTGGCACATAGTGGGCATTCAGTTAATGTTTAATGGGCTGGGCAGATTTGCTTCAGCTCGCTGACATCACCCACAACCAGCCTCACCTGAGAACAGAACAGGGTGGAGGTGGGAGAAGCACCAATAACGTGGAGGCCATCGGCCCTTCTGTTCTTTCTTGAAGGACCCAGATATGGAGCTGATGAAGTGGGCCTTCACAGCAGAAGGGCTTTCTAATGACTTTTCAATTAATTGACTTGAAGCTGGTGGGGAGAGTGCCAGAGTCTGAAAAAGATGAAAGGCATTGAAGAAGAAAAGCCTTGATGTCACTGCAATCCCATTCAGATTTGGAAAGGTTTTTTCAGGAACTTTATATTTTAACCACAAAAGCCTCATGGGGTCGATCAGCCACGCAAGAAGATTTTTGTCATTCTCTGGGGTTGGTGGGTGATGAGAGGTTGAATGGAAAGCCAGAAAGGAAGGGCTGTGTGTGGCTTCTGTGGGTGGAAAATGTATGTGATGGAGTGGGTGGATGGGTTGGGGAGGCAGAGAGGAAAGGTACACAAGGAGGGAATGGGGGTATGTAGGTATGAATCACATTTTCAGGGCAGTGCTATGCCTATTCTATAAAGTTTGGCATGGATATGTTTTTTCAATAGGTTTCGTTCTTTTAGACTCAATGACTTCTTACTGTGTTTGTTCCTAAAGCTAATCTAATCTAGGTATAGTAAGCAATATAACCTGGCCATTTGGATACATGACCACTCCCATATAGCATATTTATGCAAAATTTAAATAGTCAGAAAACTTACGGAAGTACAATTACCTCGCAGATCAATGATGAATAGAATTTTAGAAGTAGACAGACCCAAAACAGCAATTGTGCTGTTTTCTGCTAATGGTAAGACCATGGAAGTTTGGATGTGAAACTGACCTCGCATCCACCTAGACCAAGTCTTGGCCTTGGTACTCATGACATTTAGGGCCAGGTAATTCTTTGTTATTGGGACTGTCCTGTGCATTGTATGATGTTTAACAGCATCCCTGGCCTCTACCCACTAGATGCCAGTTGCACTGTTCCCTAGTTGTGACAACCAGAACTGTTTCCAAACATTGCCAAGTAGCTCCTGGGGGGCACAATCATTGCTGATTGAGAACCACTGGCCTAGATAGAAGCCTGGTAGGTCCTAGAATCCAGCATTTATTGTACTGTCCAATGCAATTTGGGGGTTTCAAATGATGACGCTTATATGGCTTCAGAATCACGTACAAACATTGAAATGGAGTGATTCTGTGTGTGGTGTGCATGCTACAATGGGCAATGTTCAAATGCCAACTAGGCTACTTGTCTTACCAGGACACTCCATTCTCTAACAGCTCTAAATGAGGTGTTTCTTTTTCAGAATGTGTTAGGTTAGAGGATGTCAAATTGCCATTTTTTGTGTGTATGGCCCTAATGGTCAAATACCAGCAATTTCATAGATTTAATGGGAACACACCAACTTTAGGAGATATGTCCTGAGCACCTTCTGAAACTCCCCCAAATTGTTAATGTGGAAATGTTTGTTTAGGCTCATGACTCTGTCCTGTCACATTTCAAAGGCAAGTCCAATGTTTCCATAAGGAGCCTTGTACCACAAGTTAACCGCATTGCAAAATTCCCCCCAAAATTTCTTTCTCATCCTGTGGCAAATTGAGTATAGCCACATTTTTTTTGCAGCAACTCCCATTAAGAGGTGGAGCCTATTTTTCCACCTCCATTGAATCTGGGCTGACTTTGTGACTTGCTTCGAGCAACAGAATGTGGCGGAAGTGGTGTCGTTCAAGTTTCAGAACCCAGATCTTTAAGAGGCCTGTAGCGTCCCCCTTGTAGTGTCCCTCTTGGCCACTATCCTGAGACTGCCCTGCCAGGAAGCTGGTGTAACTCACTGGAGGATGAGTGGCCATGTGGAGGACTGCCAAGGCACCCTGCTAACAGCCAGCACCACTAACCAGATGTGTAAGCAGGGCCATCTCAGACCTTCCAGTCTGCTGACCCTCCAGCCAAATCCAGTCAAATGAGCAAGTCCAGATAAAACCAGCAGAAACACCACCGAGTGTATGCACATAATCATGAGAAATCATAAATCATTGTTGTTTTAAGTCACTAGAATGACTTAAATGGATGGAATGGCTTGTTATGCAGCAGTAGATAACTCATAAACATCCAATGGCAGCTTTACAGTTTTTAACAATTTCTTAGAGTTTGACTTCAAATAGAGAGCCGTGAAACCATGCTCCCCTGGGCTCCTGGATGGTGACTAGCATCTCACTAGCTGAGTGCCTCATGCCTTCACACCAGCCTTGCAGTGGGCACCATTCAATCACATTCTTCAGGAAAACTGCTAATTTCTATATTTGGAGGCTACAAGAGAGGGCCAAAAAGTTATAAGTAAAAGCTACACTAGGCCAAGTGGCTGCTTTAACATAATGATCACCTGCACAGCATTCATATGTAGTAGACGCCTCATATGTTCTGCCCATGAATATACACCACATACAAATGTCACACATATATACCCATTGCCTACTGAGTTTAACCATGATCCATAGCTTAGGCATGGTCATGTGACTGAAAGTATCTTAAGCCTGCATTTCCTATAATTATAGTTTGGAAGGGGATATTGCAAACCAAGAATTTCTTTACAAATGGTGAGCTGTAATTGACTTTCTGTCTTGCTTTTTTTTTTTTTAATAGGGTCTTGCTCTGTTGCCCAGGCTGGAATGCAGTGGTGTGATCATGGCTCACTGCAGCCTCGACCACTCTGGGCTGAAACAATTCTCCCATCTCAGTCTCCTGAATAGCTGGTACTACAGGTGTGTGCCACCATGCCCAGCTAATTTTTAAATTTTTTTGTAAAGGTGGGATTTCACCATATTGCCCAGGCTGTTCTCCAACTCCTGGGCTCAAGCGATCCTCCTGCCTCGGCCTCCCAAAGTGCTGGGATTATGGGCATGAGCCACCATACCCTGCTTGACTTTCCATGTTAATAACTGAACATCTCTTTTGATCTTCAGCAGATGCCTTAGGAAGCCCTTTCTCTATTATGTAAGGAAAACTGTACTTAGCATTCTCACTGTAGTTAGAACTCACAATTCTTTGTGATTTCTTTAATGTTGCACACACCAGCTCCCACTGGACTTTACCTACATGAGAAGAGAAATTCTGTCTGTGTCTTTGCTCACGGCATCCCCAGCTCATAGCACAGGGTTTGGTCCCTGTTTGTTCCTCAATAAATTTGTGGACCAATGAATGAATGAGTAAACGAATGAATTATGGAAGCTGAGAGCCGAGAGAGACCTTAGAATTCATTGTCTTCTATCTCCTGCTCTGCTTTGAAAGAGAAGACACTGAGATTCAGAAAGGATTAGCATTTTTTTTTTTTAAATTCCAGGATTTTTTTTCCTCTAAAAAGCCACTTGACACACCTGCTTATCTGATCTGTTACAGCTTGTGATTATGGAAGAGGAAACACCGAGAATTCCTTCTTGGACTCAATGGGATGTACTGTGAACATCCCTGATATTGGGCTAGCCTCGTGCCATTCAGGGCAGGCTTCTGTCCACCCCATTTAACCTGTGACTCATTGAGGGGCTGCCAGGCCCACCCGGGCACTGAGCGGGCACCAGATATACCTCTCAGAGTTACACTGTAATCGCTATTCATCTGCCTGTCAAGCTGAGCCCTTTTCTGTGCTCCAGAATGTGAAAGCAAAATGGCCTTTTCCGATATGAAGCTAATAATAGTTCTCATCTTGATTCTACTTAACACTGAACTGAAGATTTGGCCTCTAGGGTGAAGCTCATAGTTAATTCATTTATTTTAAAAATAATTACAGAAACCATAAAAGATACATCCCAATTGGGCCCACAAGTGGTCTGATTCTCAATGTTTCTATGTAACCAGTTGTGTGCTGGGTGCTTGAAGAAATGCGAATGTGGCAACTGCGTTTGAAGCCTTGGGCAGAAGGTGAAGCTGGAATAGAATTCCTCTGCAGTCATTTTGGTTAGGAGCAGTGATGCCCAGCCTCCTGCCACCCACTCACTTCATTCTCTGTGATGACCTAAATGAGAAAGACAGTTGGCTTCCTTCCCCCTCAGCTCAGTCCCCCATGCAGACAAACAGGCTGCATCCCTGGCAGACTGCGCTGGGGTTATGTGCTGTCTCATCCACTCGAGAATGACCTATAGCTTCAAAGGAAAACATTAACAAACAAACAAAGTCGACCCCTATCTAGGAGGAAATGGATGGGTTCTGGGGCTTCCACCTCCCCTCCACATATTGCCTATGCCCCTGAGCTCCAGGGAAAGAACAGCTAGTGAAGAAAAGAAGCTGTTTCTAGTTGTTTGTGGAGCAGGGAGAAGAAGAGAAAGGGGGAGGAAGAGAGACGAGAAAAAGAGAGGTGGGAGAAGGAGAGAGAGGAGGGAGAAGGAGAAGAGAGAGAAAGAGAGAGGGAGAGAGGGAAACAGGCAAGAAAGTGGAAGAGAAAAAATATCCAGACAGAGGGGAGGAAGGAAGAAAAAGGGAGAAGGGGAAAAAGATAGGGACTAGCTTAAAAGAGGGCAGAGGAGTAATTCAAGTAGTGTTTCAAAATGTGAATAAAGCTATTTATAGTATCATTTCCCTCCCTAATTTCACTTCTTTGTCCTTCCAGACATAGTTGTAAGTCGCCCCTCCCCGCCACACCCAGTCCTCTTGTCTAATTCTGAAATATATTGGAGACTTGGCAGCACAGGCTTCAGGCAATTCATCCTCAGAAGCAGTAAATAAATTCAACTTTTCCATGGTATCTGGCTACAAATGTCAAAGAGAACAGTTCCCACCCTCCTGGCCTCTTAGTCAGCTAGCATGAAAACCATGGAATTGTTGCTGGGCACATCATAGAGAGCTGTCCATGTCAGCCCTTCCAATTCCAGAGTGCCATCTAGGTGAGCTGTCCCACGTAGAAGGCAGCCCCAGAGAGGGCTTTCCCCTCCATGTGTGCTGGATATGATGTTCATGCTAGTGCAATGGAGAACCCATATGGTTTGCCATATGTATTATCACTATTTAGGGTAAAAACTAAGTGAGATAATCTATATCAAGCATATGGCACATAGTAAATGATCAGGAAATAGTAGTTACTACAATCTGATGGCATAGTAATAGCCAACAATTTTTTTTCTCTTGAGCACTATATGCTGGGCACTATTCTAAGTAAATCTTTTTTTTTTTTTTTTTTCTTAATGAAACGGAAGTTTAGTTCTTGCTCACACACAAGTCTATTTCAGTCCAGACAACTCTGCAGGGAAATTGTCCTTCATGTAATATATCAGCATTCCGGGTTACTTAGATTTATTATTATTATTATTATTATTATTATTATTATTATTATACTTTAAGTTCTGGGTTACATGTGCAGAACAAGCAGTTTTGTTACATAGGTATACATGTGCCATGGTGATTTGCTGCACCCATCAACCCATCACCTACATTAGGTATTTCTCCTAATGTTATCCCTCCCCAGCTCCCCACCCTACAAAGGCCCTGGTGTGTGATGTTCCCCTCCCTGTGTCCATGTGTTCTCATAGTTCAACTCCCACTTATGAGTGAGAACATGCGGTGTTTGGTTTTCTGACCTTGTGATAGTTTGCTGAGAATGATGGTTTCCAGCTTCATCCATGTCCCTGCAAAGGACATGAACTCATCCTTTTTCATGGCTGCATAGTATTCCATGGTGTATATGTGCCACATTTTCTTAATCCAGTCTATCCTTGGTGGAAATTTGGGTTGGTTCCAAGTCTTTGCTATTGTGAATAGTGCCGAAATATACATATGTGTGCATGTGTCTTTATAGTAGCATGATTTATAATCCTTTGGGTATATGCCCAGTAATGGGATTGCTGGGTCAAATGGTATTTCTAGTTCTAGATTCTTGAGGAACCACCACACTGTCTTTCACAATGGTTGAACTAATTTACACTCCCACCAGCAGTGTAAAAGCATTCCTATTTTTCCAAAACCTCTCCAGCATCTGTTGTTTCCTGACTTTTTAATGATTGCCATTCTAACTGGCATGAGATGGTATCTCATTGTGGTTTTGATTTGTATTTCTCTAATGACCAGTGATTATGAGCATTTTTTCATGTCTGTTGGCTGCATAAATGTCTTCTTTTGAGAAGTGTCTGTTCATATCCTTTGCCCATTTTTTGATGGGGTTGTTTGCTTTTTTCTTGTAAATTTGTTTAAGTTCTTTGTAGATTCTGGATATTAGCCCTTTGTCAGATGAATAGATTGCAAAAACGTTCTCCCACTCTGTAGGTTACCTGTTCACTCTGATGATAGTTTCTTTTGCTGTGCAGAAGCTGTTTAGTTTAATTAGATCCCATTTGTCAATTTTGGCTTTTCTTGCCATTGCTTTTGGTGTTTTAGACTTGAAGTCTTTGCCCATGCCTATGTCCTGAATGGTATTGCCCAGGTTTTCTTCTAGGATTTTTATGGTACTAGGTCTTATGTTTAAGTCTTTAATCCATCTTGAGTTGATTTTTGTATAAGGTGTAAAGAAGGGGTCCAGTTTCAGTTTTCTGCATATGGCTAGCCAGTTTTCCCAACACCATTTATTAAATAGGTAATCGTTTCCCCATAGCTTGTGTGTGTCAGGTTTGTCAAAGATCAGATGGTGGTACATGCATGGTGTTATTTCTGAGGCCTCTGTTCTGTTCCATTGGTCTATGTATCTGTTTTGGTACCAGTAACATGCTGCTTTGGTTACTGTGGCCTTGCAGTATACTTTGAAGTCAGGTAGCATGATGCCTCCAGCTTTGTTCTTCTTGTTGAGGATTGTCTTGGCTATGCAGGCTCTTTTTTGGTTGCTTATGAACTTTAAAGTAGTTTTTTCCAATTCTGTGAAGAAAGTCAGTGGTAGCTTGATGGGGATAGCACTGAATCTATAAATTACTTTGGGCAGTAAGGCCATTTTCATGATATTGATTCTTCCTATCCATGAGCATGGAATGTTTTTCCATTTGTTTGTGTCCTCTCTTATTTCCTTGAGCAGTGGTTTGTAGTTGTCATTGAAGAGGTCCTTCACATCCCTTGTAAGTTGTATTCCTAGGTGTTTTATTCTCTTTGTAGCAATTGTGAATGGGAATTCACTCATTATTTGGCTCTCTGTCTGTTACTGGTGTATAGGAATGCTTGTGATTTTTGCACATTGATTTTGTATCCTGAGACTTTGCTTAAGTTGTTTATCAGCTTAAGGGTATTTTGGGCTGAGACAATGGGGTTTTCTAAATATACAATCATATCATCTGCAAACAGAGACAAAATGACTTCCTCTCTTCCTATTTGAATACACTTTATTGCTTTCTCTTGCCTGATTACCCTGGCCAGAACTTCCAATACCATGTTGAATAGGAGCGGTGAGAGAGGGCATCCTTGTCTTGTGCTGGTTTTCAAAGGGAATGCTTCCAGCTTTTGCCCATTCAGTATGATACTGGCTGTGGGTTTGTCATAAATAGCTCTTATTATGTTGAGATACATTCCATTGATACCTAGTTTACTGAGAGTTTTTAGCATGAAAGGCTGTTGAATTTTGTCGATGGCCTTTTCTGCATCTATTGAGATAATCATCTGGTTTTTGTCATTGGTTGTGTTTATGTGATGGATTGCATTTATTGATTTGCATATGTTGAACCAGCCTTGCATCCCAGGGATGAAGCCAACTTGATTGTGGTGGATAAGCTTTTTGATGTGCTGCTGGATTAGGTTTGCCAACATTTTATTGAGGATTTTCCCATTGATGTTCATCAGGGATATTGGCCTAAAATTCTGTTTTTTTGTTGTGTCTCCACCAGGCTTTGGTGTCAGGATGATGCTGGCCTCATAAAATGAGTTAGGGAGGATTCCCTCTTTTTCTATTGTTTGGAATAATTTCAGAAGGAATGGTACCAGCTCCTCTTTGTACCTCTGGAAGAATTTGGCTGTGAATCCATCTGGTCCTGTACTTGTTTTGATTGGTAGGCTATTAGTTATTGCCTCAATTTCAGAACCTGTTATTGGTCTATTCAGAGATTCAACTTCTTCCTGGTTTAGTCTTGGGAGGGTGTATGTGTCCAGGAATTTATCCATTTCTTCTAGATTTTCTAGTTTATTTGCGCAGAGGTGTTTATAATATTCTCTGATGGTAGTTTGTATTTCTGTGGGATTGGTGGTGGTATCCCCTTTGTCATTTTTTATTGCGTCTATTTGATTCTTCTCTCTTTTATTCTTTATTAGTCTTGCTAGCGGTCTATCTATTTTGTCGATCTTTTCAAAAAACCAGCTCCTGGATTCATTGAATATTTGAAGGGTTTTTTCTTTTGTCTCTATCTCCTTCAGTTCTGTTCTGATCTTAGTTATTTCTTGTCTTCTGCTAGCTTTTGAATGTGTTTGTTCTTGCTTCTCTAGTTCTTTTAATTGTGATGTGAGGGTGTTGATTATAGATCTTTCCAGCTTTCTCTTGTGGGCATTTAGTGCTATAAATTTCCCTCTACACACTGCTTTAAATGTGTCCCAGAGATTCTGGTATGTTGTATCTTTGTTCTCATTGGTTTCAAAGAACATCTGTATTTCTGCCTTCATTTCGTTATGTGCCCAGTAGTCATTCAGGAGCAGGTTGTTCAGTTTCCATGTAGTTGTGTAATTTTGAGTGAGTTTCTTAATCCTGAGTTCCAACTTGATTGCACCATGGTCTGAGAGACAGTTTGTTGTGATTTCTGTTCTTTTACATTTGCTGAGGAGTGTTTTACTTCCAATTATGTGGTCAATTTTGGAATAAGTGCGATGTGTTGCTGAGAAGAATGCATATTCTACTGATTTGGGTTGGAGAGTTCTGTAGATGTCTATTAGGTCTGCTTGGTGCAGAGCTGAGTTCAAGTCCTGGATATCCTTGTTAACCTCCTGTCTCGTTGATCTGTCTAATATTGACAGTGGGGTGTTAAAGTCTCCCATTGCTATTGTGTGGGAGTCTAAGTCTCTTTGTAGGTCTCTAAGGACTTGCTTTATGAATCTGGATGCATCTGTATTGGGTGCATATATATTTAGGATAGTTAGCTCTTCTTGTTGAATTGATCCCTTTACCATTATGTAATGGTCTTCTTTGTCTGTTTTGATCTTTATTTTAAAGTCAGTTTTATCAGAGACCAGGATTGCAATCCCTGCTTTTTTTTGTTTGTTTGTTTCCATTTGCTTGGTAGATCCTCCTCCATCCCTTTATTTTGAGCCTATGTGTGTCTTTGCACGTGAGATGGGTCTCCTGAATATAGCACACTGATGGGTCTTGGCTCTTTATCCAATTTGGCAGTCTGTATCTTTTAATTGGGGGCATTTAGCCCATTTACATTTAAGGTTAATATTGTTATGTGTGAATTTGATCCTGTCACTACGATGCTAGCTGGTTATTTTGCCCGTTAATTGATGCAGTTTCTTCATAGTGTCAATGGTCTTTGCAATTTGGCATGTTTTTGCAGTGGCTGGTACCAGTTGTTCCTTTCCATGTTTAGTGCTTCCTTCAAGACCTCTTGTAAGGAAGGCCTGGTGGTGACAAAATCTCTAAGCATTTGCTTGTCTGTAAAGGATTTTATTTCTCCTTCACTTATGAAGCTTAGTTTGGCTGGATATGAAATTCTGGGTTGAAAATTCTTTTCTTTAGGAATGTTGGGTATTGGCCCCCACTCTCTTCTGGCTTGTATTGTTTCTGCAGAAAGATCCACTGTTAGTCTGATGGGCTTCCCTTTGTGGGTAACCCGACCTTTCTCTCTGGCTGCCCTTAACATTTTTGCCTTCATTTCAACCTTGGCGAATCTGACAATTATGTGTCTTGGGGTTACTCTTCTCGAAGAGTGTCTTTGTGGTGTTCTCTGTATTTCCTGAATTTGAATGTTGGCCTGCCTTGCCAGGTTGGGGAAGTTCTCCTGGATAATATCCTGAAGAGTGTTTTCTAACTTGGTTGCATTCTCCCCATCACTTTCAGGTACACCAATCAAATGTAGATTTGGTGTTTTCACATAGTCCAATATTTCTTGGAAGCTTTGTTCATTTCTTTTCACTCTTTTTTCTCTAATCTTGTCTTCTCACTTTATTTCACTAATTTGATCTTCAATCACTGATATCTTTTCTTCCGCTTGATCGAGTCAGCTATTGAAGCTTGTGTATGCTTCACGAAGTTCTCCTAATGTGGTTTTCAGCTCCATCAGGTCATTTAAGCTCTTCTCTACACTTTTTATTCTAGTTATCCATTCATCTAACTTTTTTTTCAAGGTTTTTCGCTTCCTTGCGATGGGTTAGAGCATGCTCCTTCAGCTAGGAGAAGTTTGTTATTACTGACCTTCTGAAGCCTACTTCCGTCAACTCATCAAACTCATTTTCCTCCAGTTTTGTTCCCTTGCTGGTGAGGAGTTGTATTCCTTTGAAGGAGAAGAGGCGTTCTGGTTTTTGGAATTTTCAGCCTTTCTGCTCTGGTTTCTCCCCATCTTTGTGGTTTTATCTACCTTTTGTCTTTGATGTTGGTGACCTATGGACGGGGTTTTGGTGTGGATGTCCTTTTTGTTGATGTTGATGCTATTCATTTCTGTTTGTTAGTTTTTCTTCTAACAGACCCCTCAGCTGCAGGTCTGTTGGAGTTTGCTGGAGGTCCACTCCAGACCCTGTTTGCCTGGGTATCACCAGCGGAAGCTGCAGAACAGCAAATTTTGCTGCCTGATCCTTCCTTTGGAAGCTTCATCCCAGAGGGGCACCCACCTATATGTGGTGTCTGTTGGCCCCTACTGGGAGGTGTCTCCCAGTCAGGCTACACAGGGGTCAGGGACCCACTTGAGGAGGCAGTCTGTACATCATTAGAGCTCGAATGCTGTGCTGGGAGAACCACTGCTCTCTTCAGAGCTGTCAGGCAGGGACGTTTAAGTCTGGAGAAGCTGTCTGCTGCCTTTTGTTCAGATATGCCCTGCCCCCAGAGGTGGAATCTAGAGAGGCAGTAGGCCTTGCTGAGCTGCGGTGGACTCTGCCCAGTTCGAGCTTCCCTGCCACTTTGTTTACACTGTGAGCATAGAACCACCTACTCAAGCCTCAGCCATGGTGGACGCTCCTCCCCCTACCAAGCTCCAGTGTCCCAGGTCTATCTCAGACTGCTGCGCTTTCAGCAAGCAAGGCTCCTTAGGCATGGGACCCACTGATCCAGACACAGGAGGGAGTCTCCTGGTCTGCCGGTTGCAAAGACCATGAGAAAAGTGCAGTATTTGGGCAGAGTGTACCACTCCCCCAGGTACAGTCACTCATGGCTTCCCTTGGCTAGGAGAAGGAAATCCCCTGACCCCTTGTGCTTCCTGGGTGAGGTGACACCCCACCCTGCTTTGGCTTGCCCTCCATGGGCTGCACCCACTGTCCAACTAGTCCCAGGGAGATGAACCAGGTACCTCAGTTGGAAATGCAGAAATCACCCATCTTCTGTGTCGATCTCGCTGGGAGCTGTAGACTGGAACTGTTCCTATTCAGCCATCTTGGAAGCAGCACCCCTATTCTAAGTAAATCTTAAATCAATCCTATGATGTAGGTGCTGTGAGCATTATAGATGGGGAAACTGAGGCACAGAATGGCTCCAGTTCCTAGGACTAGACACGAGGGTCTGTTTTAACATGATGATATTGGTCCTTCATAAGCAGAGACAGTGACAATGAGGGGAGAAGAGAATTCAATAACATCCACTGCCTCCTCTCCATCTCTGGCACCACTGCCTACCTAAAACTACTATGTACTCTTACCTGGACCACAGCAGCTACCTCCTTCCTGGCCTCCCTACATCCACTAGTGCTTGCTGCAGTCCATTCTGCATACAACCATCAAAGTGATCCTTTAACTGATGGGCCACACACTGGCATGCCCCTTTATAAACTCTTCCTTTCCTTCCCACTGCACTTAGGATAAAATCCAAGCTCCAGGCCATGGCCTGCAAGGCCCTGCATGATGTGGCAAACTGTTCCCACCTGTCCAGCTTTATGCTGGGCCATACTCCCTCTGGCCCAGCACTCCCTTGGCACACTGGTCCATCACCAGTTTTTAAAATACATGCAAGCTCTTTCCTGCCTCAGAGCATTCATACCTGCTGTTTCCTCTGCTATTTTTCCCATCACTTCATCCTCCAGAACTCTACTTAATGTTTCCTCCTCATACTCGAGTATCCCTCCTCCTTCTCCATTCTCAACACACTCTGTATCTCAACACACTCATTATATCCTTCATCAATCTTCTCACAATTTATTAGTAGAAGTCTTTTCATTTATTTGAGTAGGTCCTTGATTTCTCTTTACTTCCCCCAATAACCTGTAAGCTCCATAAAAGCAATAACCATGTCTATATTTTTTGCTGTTGTACCTCCAGCACTCAGCACAATGCTCCTCTCTTGGTAGGTGTGCAATCAATATTTATTGACACATAAATGGCTGGTGTATCTGGCATGTCTAGGATGTCTATTTGGAAGCACAAAGGGTTATGGCTGGGGCTCAGCTCGCCTGACTTCTCTGACTGCCCCAAATCTTTTTACCCCCTTGCCTGCCATTGTGTGCCCCAGACACGAGTGAAGGCCTGTCTCATTCCAGAGAGTGGTACCCTCCTTGGAATTTCAACACAAAGAGGCCATAGATCTGTTGCACAGCAAGAAAAGATAGTGTCTGTTGCAATTGGTTCTCTTGGCCTTGTGGCAGGATGCAGAGTGAAAAGTAGAGGGATATTAGAAGTTCATTAGTTCTCTCAATGTCTAGAGTATCCAGAAAGTGTTATTCCCTAAATAGCACTTATAGAATACCTAATATGTTATTCTCTCACTATCCTCAGCCACCCAGAACAGTTGGATCTCAGACTCACAGATAATCAATCATGTATATATTCACCCTCCAATAATTTAATATTACAGAAAGTGAACCAGAATTCAGCTTTGCACCTTTGGAAGTTAATTTCTTCTTTGTATGATTACTAGAGACATTCTCTGATAAGGGTAACGAGATGTATAGATTTGGTCTCTTCCCACCTTCCTGACATTTCTTGAATTTTTCTCAGAAAGACTGATCCAAGGCAAATCACAGTTTTTCTCATCACCCCACCTTTGTCCCGGCCAGAGGGTGAACTATGGGAAGATCTCATGGGTGGTGTTCTAAACAACTTTCCCTTGATTAAATAACCCTTCTCCCAAGGGCTATTTGTGTGGTTTAAATTACTTAAAAACAAAACAAACAATCCAGAGTAAGATAATTAGTTTGAAAAACAGAAGGTTACCAACAGCCTTTCCCTGCACAGCTGGAAAAGATGTGAAAAGCTCAGGCTCTAAGCACCCAAGAGGATAAATAAACGTGTCACAAGTGCCATTAAGAAAACACATCTGCACACTGTCAATGGTGAGGATAAACACACGATTGTTTTCCCTTTCACAAGAAGCAGTGATGGGGAAAGGCAAATTATGGACCCTATCCAGTTCTGTTCAATTTACAGCATCTCAAGGTTGAGGGATGGGCACTTATCCAGCCTTGATGCATTCCCAAAATCTCTCATCAGAAGCAAATCTTCAAAGAAAACAAATAGTATGTTCATTCTCCTCCCAGCACACAGACAGAAGAACAAACAAGGAAAGAAAGAAAATGCCCTAAAGGTTATCTGGTGGACCTCAGTTGCCTGAGATTGTGTTTTCAGACCCGACATCTTTCTCTGGTTTTCCTCCTTCTCCTAATCCCCCTGCCAGTAGGAAGATCAAATGGAACTGACATAAATATCCTTCCCAGCTGTTAAGTGCAGCCACTGTTTCTTCTTTTAACACTACACTCCATACTTCCAGGGTCCATCAACTTCCCTAGTGTCTTAATGAAATAAATTATACATTTTTATGAACCATAATCAGAATTCATGAAAGATAACTAGGAGCCTAGGGAATTATGATGGATCCATTGAGATCCTCATGGACTTAATTTGAGAAAAGGTTCAAATGCACAAGAAAATAAAGGCGACCTTTTGGAGATGCCAGTCACCTGGAACCTCTGTGCCTTGTACTTCTAGGGTTACTGATAGTTTATGTAGAAATCATAGTTGAATCTTCTTCATTTTTATTAGATCAAATGTCTCTTATATTATGTGCCTAAATCAGAAAATGGAATATGATGAATGTCTTACACCAGTCTTAGAGTCAAACGTCTATATGCCCTTAGCCACCTGAATTTTAACATTTGATCTAAAGTGGATTAAATATCCACTTTAAATTGAAATATCCACTTTAAATTGAAAACCTCAATTTTTCATACTAATAGAAGGTGGCCAAAAAAAACCTGCCAACACCTCAGAAATCATTCACATTTGACTTTGGAAAGTGTTCCTAGTTTATTGGCTGACATGCTGAAAGTTGGCTCTAAAGATAATAATGAAGAAACATGGGAACTGACTCAGAGTTAGAAACCTGTCTATGTCTACCTCATTCTGTCTTGTCTCCCTTCCTCTACTTTCTGTACTTCATCAAACTCTCCATTTTCTCATCTTTAAAAAGGGATAGGAGTGTTTTGTCAGGGTGGTTGAATGAGAATGTTTCTAAGGACTCCTCCAGTACTACAGTTCTGCAATTTAATAGAACATATATGCCCTGATATAACTTCCAGCTATTCATTCATTCATTCATTCATTCAACAAACTTGTTTGTGTGAGTGCCTGTTAGGTGTTACTGTGCTAACCATGAAACTAGCACCATTCTTGTCCTGGAAATAATATAAAATATGTTTGTTAAATATGCAGTAAGCATTTCACAAATGCTCTTGAAGGGTGTACACAATAGAGGCTATAACAGCTTCTCTGAACAATCCTGCAGTTAATGATGTTCGTTAATTATGCCAACATCCAATATCTCATGTTAAAGACTTTTAGCATTTTCCAGATGTTGGAAATGATCAGAAAATTATATACTCTCAGTAACTATGAAGAATAATCTGGGTTGTTAGTTGATGATACTGAGGCCCAAGAGGTATATCCTTCATCAAGGTTACATGTGGGTAGAAGTAGATGCCTCCTGCATCCCAGTGTTGGGGTAGTTAGCTAAGTTGGGCTCGAGGCCCAACTGCCAGGGTTCCAATTCTGTCTCTGCCACCTATAGGCTAAGTGATCTTGAGCAAGTCATTTAACTTCTCTGTGTTTTGGTTTCCTCCTCTGTAAAGTGGGACTAGAATAGTAACTGGCTGCATAGGGTGTATGGATTCAGTGAGTTCCTACATATCGAAATACTCAAGAGTGTAAACAGTATAGTTTCATATGTAATAACAGCCATTAGCAACAAGAAGTAAGGCTGGACTGTTTTCTCACGTATGGCAGAAATTCAATTGATGTTATCAAATAATCAAAACTGGTAAATAGTCAGTTCTTAGATTCATCTGTCCAAGATATTTCATGAGCAGATTGTATTTCCACAAAGAAAGAAAAACCTGTTTACAACTGTACCTGGCATATAGTAAGTGCTCAATAAGTGTTAGCTATTATCTTGCTGCACTGCTCTCATCTCCTGCAGTGTTGGAGAGGGTGTTTGAAGTGCTTTGTTGGAGCCCAAGGATAATGCTCGCACCCCCTGACTCTGCGCATGTGTGTGAGTGTGTATGTGTGTGTGTACCAGTGGACAAAAAGGTGTGTTGTAGTGGAAAATCAAGAAACTCACTCAGTAAATTATCTCAGCCAAAAGTTCAGTTGCAGGAAATCAAATTCAGATTTGTAAGCCTGGTGAAATTCAAATTCCTTTTAAACATTTATTGCTATTTCTAGGCAAGAAACATTTCCCCTGATCAAATTGTTCTGGCCAGGAAGTCTTGCATTTTAAAGCAAGTAAAAAGTGAAAAAAATAATTCTCAGTACATGACACAATTTACAGTTAGCTCCTCAGGAATGTGTGTCATGTTTTAAACTTGAATAGGTTGATGCTCTCCAAACATCCCAGTGCTTCATATTTATAGAGTGCTTTATTTCAGTGTGTTAACAATGAATGAGAAAAAGCGAAACTTTCTGTAGGCATTTTTTCCTATTTTTTTCCTGACGCTATTTTGATTTGAATGCAGCCTTGCTTGCTTCTCCTGTCTTTTTCAAGCACTATAGGATTCCATTCTCTAGCTTGCTTTCTCTCTCTCTCTCTCTCTCTCTCTCTCCCCTCTCCCCCCCCTTTCCTTTTTACCCCCAAAGGAAACACTTCAATTGCCTTTATTGATGAGGAGAGGAAAAATCTAAACATCAGGCAACCAGGCTAATGAGGGACAGGTGGACATGACAACTAACAAAGAACAAAACCAATTACCCCCTCTTCATGCAGGCATAGCGGGTCCAGATGGAAACAGTGAAGAACTATAGCAGATACTGTGAGTGCCCTGCCCCTATCCCCTTGGTCCAGTCGGTGGTCACCTGTAGCTCAGTGGAAATTGGCTACACACCTAGTTTCTCACCTCAAGAATTGCAGTCTCTCTGTCTGAGGGCTTTCTCTGGGCTTCAGGAATGTATTCAACACCCACCCCACTCTGCTGCACAGTAACCGGCAACTAAAGTTGGGTTGAGGGGGGATGATTTGGTGGGAGAATACCCTAAATTCCTCCCCTCCTTGGTGAGATGTATTCTCTACTCTCCCTCAGAGGGTCCCCAGCAGGATGGAGCCCCAATTGCCCACAGTGGCTTGTACCGGCATCCTTCCCTTCCGTGTCTCACATCCCCCTGTCTCTTTCTGGCCTTCCTAGAATTACCCAAATCGTGCACCTGAATCATCCTTTCAAGGTCTGCTCTTTTGGGGAACTCAAAATAAGACAAAGACCTAAAAATATTTCAGCAACGATAGTCATTATCCTGCCCCTTTCCCCACTCTCTCCAAATGCCAGGATAAAAAAAAAAAAAAAAAAAAAAAAAAAAAAGAAGGGAAAAGACGGACTGTAGAGCTATAATATAACCCTTCCTTTGAGCATTCTTTAATGCCATACACTAGTTTGGGATGTACAATTCTCTTTAGGTACTTAAAGCTAAGGTTTCTTCAGCTGCTAATTTTCATTAACCTATTCAACAAGTATTAATTGAGCACCTACTACGTACCACACACTATCCTGGGTACTGGGATGATATCAGTGAACAAAGCAGAGAAAGTCCCTTCTCCCTTCCTCTAGTGGGAGGGGGCAGACAAGAAACAATAAATATAATGAATAGATAAAGTAGATAGTATGTTAGAAATTGATAACTGCTATGAACTAAAGCAATCTAGCCGAATACTGAGCACAGGAGCTCAGCAGTGGGAGGCGTGGGGAACTGGTTGCAGTGTTAACTTGGGTTAGCGGTAGCTTTTCTGTCTCCTGCAGAGTACAGAGTGTGGAGCTTGATGCTGCGATATGTTGCTCCTGCCAGATAGCCCCTCCCCCTTCTCATTTCCGAAGTCAGTCTCCAAGGAGAAGCGAATGCTATTAATAGTCACTAAGGACAGGAAACAAATGTCTGTCTTCTCTCCAGATGGAATTCTTTGCTCACATTGACTTCTTTACTCATAACTAGAGCTTGGCTAGCAATATACATCAAGAAGTAAATGTTCAATGAATGAAGCATGCATGTCAGGAACTCTCTCTGTTTGAAGTCCGGTTGAACTTTAATGGGCAACCTTGCTGTAGCCAGGACCACTGGGGCGGGGAGGGCAGTGAGGAAATTGGAGAGCGTGCCTCATTCAAATTCCCCTGTAATTAAAATTGAAGCTTAATCATTAGTTTCAAGGGCATGGGGTGGCTCTCAAGCACAGTGGGGAAATCTGAGTTTCACGTTCTCTTTCCTCTTGGGACCATGCAGACATGATACTGGAACAAAGAGTTGATCTCAAGGCTGTGACTCTGGATGAGGTTACCAGGGAGACAGGAAGCAAGGGGCAATTCCAATATCCCTCTGCATAGGGTAACATCAGAATGTGAGAGGACAGGGCTCAGGTTATTTCTGGCAACATCTATTCCTGATATTGTTCCTGGAGAGGAGTGAAAGTGTAGAGAGAGAACTGGGCCAAGTCTATGACTGGGAAAGAAGGTGGAGAACTTATATTGAGGAAAGAATGGAAGCTTGCACCCAAGAGTTGATGGTAGAGGGTCCCCCAGAAATGGGAAGAGACTGGAGGTGGGGGAGTCAAGCCAAAGAATCCAGCTGAGAAGACACGGGGGCCACTGCAGAAGTTGTTTTGGGCATTGGGACCACCAGCCATGAAGTGAACTGAAGGAAGGGAGAGAAGTGTTCCAGCAGAGTAAAATGAGGCCATCTGTAGCTGGCTAATAATTCCAACAGAGTAAAATAAGGCCGCTGTAGCTGGTTTATTCTCCACTCTGTGCTTTCTGTGGAATCGCTTGGGGGAAAGGCAGGCTGGCCTTTGGAATTAACAGGTTAATTAGGAAATTGGGATTTCCTGCTATCTAGGGTTGCCTTTCACCTTCCCCTTCGTGGTGACTTGAAACTGATGCAGGCAAGATCTCCTGTGAACGTCTGGAATGAAACACTTTGTCAAGAAAACAAGCAAGGAAATTTGACAGCTGCTTGATGTAGGACAGTCATTAAATTTTCAAGAATGTAGGTCTTCTATTATTTAGTGATGTTAATCTCTCTTCCAAAAAAGAAACAAAAAAGATTCCAGAATTGCAGAGTGAGGAAGTTGTGCCATTGGCTCTCCTGAAAGGGCCCTCCTTCCACATTCCCTTTCTTGATGGGGCTGCTGAGCTGGTCCCGTCCGGCCATTGAATTAAAATCAAATAATTCAGTTGGGTTTTTGGGAGCTGATATGGAGGCCTCAAATTTATTCAGTTTCCTCACTTACCTTCTCTTTTCTCTTCTGTTACCTGCTTTTTAGCTATTTCCCTACTTTTAAAACCCAGCATTGGAGAAATGGGGAGAAGAAATAAAACTTCAATTAACCATTTGTTCTGTTGCCTGGGAGTGTTTCTGGGAGGAAGACTTGGTATAAGGGGAAGTGGAAATGCTGGCCAAAAGGAGATTTTACCAAATTCTGTAGCTTTCCTTGTTTCCTGTTACTGAAGAAGGATAACTAAGAATTGATATATTTATTTTCCAAGAAAGGCTGAAACACCATAGGGGGTAAAAGTAAGGTTGTGTAGCAGGGTTTCCTTCAACTCCATCCATACCTAGAAGTGAGAGGAGTTGTCCAGTTAGGAGGTGGATGAGGGAACGATAGCAACTGCTCCTCTGGTGGCTTTGAGAAGAGAGAGTCCTTGGCCTTTTCTTGGATATGCCAGAGCTCTTCAGACATGGAGGACAGCGCACTCCCTGGGCCTGCTAGTGTACAACCTGACTCTGCACAGAGAAGCCTTTTAGATGCATGGTGTGTTTCCCCACATTTTAGGTGGGTGCAAAGGGGGCTAACTGCTCAGGGGAGAATCCTGCCTCTGCAACCTTCCAGCTGCATGACCTAGGTCAAGTCACTTAGTCTTCATGTGCCTCAGTTTCCTCTTCTTTAAAATAAAGATAATAAAACCCAGGTTGTATAAGTGTGTGCTCACAGGCAGACATTCATACCCATACACATATGCACACAGGTATGTAAAATGGATGCCAAGTTAGGAGGGGCCATAGCCAGCTGTGAGTCTGAGCTAACTGGGTCAGCATGGTATGGGCATTGAGGCCCTGCCTTGGCTCCCACTGGGACCATATGCCAACCTACTGATTGAGTCATTGGTTTGGTCTTTCTCTCATGAGTTGGAGTTTAACTGCTCTGGGAAGAATCTGGATGTTTTATAACCTTTGGGTAGAACATTCCACCAGGCTCTTTCTACATGTCATTTGGAGTGCCACTTTCCAATGATCTTGCATAGTTAATCAACAAATATTTCTTGGCCACTGCGTACATAATTCTAAGTGCAGGAGATACAGGGGGTTGCAAGTCAGATAAGGTCCTTGAGCTCAGAGAGCTTATATCCTAGGAAAGAGACGGAGATAATGAACTATGTCAGGTGGCAGTAAGTGCTATGGGAAAGATGCCACAAATCCATCCCATAACAAGTAATGCCTCCAAATTCATTCATTCATTTGGTATTGATGGAGCCTCTGAGGATGATGTAACGAGCCTCCCAACCTCCAGGTGTTTACACAAATCAATCCTCTCTCCTTCCTCCCTAAACAAGGTATCTTGTGTTCAAGGGAATGATCTGGAGTAGTTAATCTTGAGCAAAACTCATTCAGCCTTGAAATGCCCACCAGACATGGCACCCAAACTAATTATTTCTGCCAAAGGAATGACACAGGTGAATTCTGAAGACCTAGATTTGGACTGGCTGTTGCGAGGAGGAATTCCCCCAGCAGATATGCAACTCCTGAAGGAAACGAAGGAAAGTCGGTCTTCATGCCATCACACCTTGCCTCACCCTGCCCCACTTCACGTTTAAGCCGGTGATGTCCACAAATTATTGTAGGATTTCCCTGTATACTTTCCTTTGTTAGGTTTGACTGGGGATAATATCATAGCTCCAGTGAAAGTTTTCTGCTATTTGGTGGGTTGTAAATTGAATCTTAATGAGGTTTTAGAACAATGTTCATGTAAAAATATATTTAGGCCATTTCCAAAATGGAGCTTATTAATCCAATTATGCAAATGGATGTGGCAACCAGCAGATGTCCCTGATTCTTCTTTCTCTCTCTCTGTCTCTCTCTTTTTCCTGCTCTGTTTTCTGAGAGAGTTGGGAGTTGGCATAGAGGAAGCCCTGATCGAAATGGATAATTTGTTTGCTGAGACAGGCAGTCCTGTGTCTCTGTAAGAAGACAAGAAGCTTTCCTTATAGGGGTATGATGGGCAGTGAGGAGAGTTTGAGCTGCCGAGTTTTCTAGATTCTCTGATTTGAAAATTAGAGACTCTCAAAGAAAGTCTGTCCTTCCTGAGTAATTGCATCCTGACACTGTTGAACTTCCTCTGGGTTTTGACTTTCACACCCCTCAGAGGCTCTGAGGAGGGAGGACAAAGGAGAGGCCACCCCTTCCCTGGGGAGGGGGGGCAGCGTGGGACACACACCCCAGCTACTCGGGTGGCTGCTGCTCCTGCTTCCTGGGCAGAGAAGCTGGGTATCTTGTTTCTCCTTTTCCTCTTGCCTGCTGCCTTGATGGGCCTCCTATTGGTGTTTGTTCACCATCAGTGTCTCGTGGCAGCTGCCACACAAAGTTCTGTTTTTGCAAAAGGCGATGGCACCAAATATAAATGTTGGATTTGGCAGTAATTCATGAATTTTATTCAGCTACTCTGTTCTTGTGATATGAACAAACCTTGTTAGACTAGAGAAACTAGTGTGGAATTTGGTATGTTGATTCACCAAGGACTAGAAAATGAGTAGCTCTGGGAAAGCTGGGAGAATATTTAAAATGCCTCAGAAGATGAAGCATTTTAAGCATCCCCAGTCACTTGAGGTCCCCTATTTTCAATACCTCTTCACAAACAAATAGTCACCCTAGAAAACCTTACTGGATGGTACTTGGTTGGCCTGGCTTCAACACTTAAAGATGAGAGCTATACTTTCTTTTAAAATATTGTCATCAACATAGGAACTTAGCTTTTATTTTCATGTAGTCTGAATTAGGCTGACTTTATAGCTTGCTACATCCTTTTTAATTGCAGAAGTAATGCAGTTGCTTGTGGCTAAAAAAGTAATAAACAGTAATGCATACAATTTTTATTTATTTTTATTTTTGTGGGGATAGAGACAGGGTCTAGTTATGCTGCTCAGGCTGGTCTTGAACCCCTGGCCTCAAATGATCCTCCTGCCTGGGCCTCCCAAAGTACAGAGATTATAGGCATGAGCCACCAGTCCTGGACTACAATTTTTTTAAAGTGGAAAGTAGCCCCTCTCCAAACCATTCCTTAGAGTTAATCATTATTTATTATTGCTCTAGCTGTGTGTGCTTGGACTGGTTACCTAACTTCTCTGTGCCTGTTTCTTCATCTGTAAAAGTGAGACAATATTAGCACTTACTTCATAGGGTTGTTGTGAGGATTTAGTGCAATATCTGACATGTTCTGGGCTAAACTACTATTAGCTATTGTTGTGAGTAGTATGTACTTTTTCTGTATATCAGTGCTGAGTGCATGTTTCTTAGATTCAGACCTTTAGAAGTGTGGCAAACCTCAATGAGCAGTGTTTTGCCAGCAGCATTTTCACCCAGGATGGGACAATGTGACTGAAGAAGCAGGGCCCTCTGGTTTGGTTTTCTAAAGATCTAATGGGATCCAATGTGGTTAGATTTTCTTCATGGTTGCTCTCTTCAATAAGAGAGGAGAATACCTGGAATGGGCCTTTTGCTCTGAGGAGGGGTCCACCAGGTAAGTCTATTCCTTCCCTTGGAAGCCCCTGCAACCTTCCTACAGATGCCATCATCCAGAGGAGGCCCCACCTCCCAGGGATATCATGGGGGATTTATGGCCAATAATAATAGTAATAATAACTCAGACTGACTTAGAAAGAACCAAAATCACATTCTAGATGAGCTGATGGAAGATCGATTGAGGTTTTAGGGGTTTTTTATGAAGTGAAAAAAAGAACTATTTCTTTTGCCAATTTCACTATAAAAAAATAATAAGAGTATGTCTCTGTGGTTGTTTGTACACAGAAAGCAGAAGAAATGAGAAGAACCTCGAAGACATCTGGCAAAAGGCGAGACCAGACTGGAGATGCTTTCTGGGGGTCTCTTTTCAAAACCAGGAGTGTATTTGTTATCACACAATTTAATTCAAAAAGTCCAGTGGAAGAGTCAGAGCACCCATCTCCTTGTCTTAGTTCTGCCACCAACCAGCTCTGGGGCCTGGGACAAGTTACTTAACCTCTCTGTGCCCCCTCTTATCTATTTAATTGGTCTGGAAGTTCTTGTCTTACAGTGCCATATTGGTGGTCTGAGAGCAGTGACAATGAGGTGCTGTGGGTTGGGTGAGTGTGGGCATGTCTGTCCTTTGTGTACTGCAGACTCTCTTCTCTGGATATGCCAACTGAGAATGGCTACAAGAACATCAGAAAACAAGCCACTGCCCTCAAGGTACTTGGATCCAAAGACAACCCAAAGCACACATGTAAAAGCTGCTCAAACACGTACGAAGGAAACCATACAATTATAGTCACCACAAGAGAATTTAATAATAATAAGATGCCTGAGAGAAAATGTAGCTGGGAACCCATATCAGATTGACAGAATGACAGGACACTTTGTCACTTGCTTTTTCAATAAAGAGATCAGATTCTCCTTTTTAACCACATGCTCCTTGACCACCTTCTGTGAGCAAACACAGGATTTATCCAAGATCTGAGAATGCTGCTAATGTTGCTTGACCCCTGGTAGGACTAGAATCCATGACTTCCTTAGCCCAGCCCTCTAATCAACCCTGTCAGTCCACCAGGTCTTGGGAAGCTTGGGCGGAGATGCCATAAGCAAAGGACTGCTGGCTGAAACACCATGGGAAGCATGGATGCTCCTGCTTTGTGGCCAAAATGGCAGAGCAGCTCTGAAAAACTTTCTTGGCTATACTGTACAGCTTGGCTTTACACAGGCTTGTTATTAGTTTTTGAACCCTTTGAGATTGACAGGGCAGAAAATGGTACCATGATTTTCTCTTAACTTCTAAAGTGACTTGCTATAGTCACCTAGGTTTTTCATGAATTATAGGAGAAGAGAAGGGGCCCAAAAACTGAATTTCCCAATACCTGGGACAATGTTGATTTAGTAAGTTGGGGTTTCTAGGAGAAGATAGAAATACATTGACATATATTAATCCATTGATTAATCAATTTATGAGGCAACTGCCATCTACATTAAAGAATACACATTTTTTTTCACTTAATAAAAATGAGATCTCTCTCATGCACTTCTTAAGCTTCTAAAAACAAACTACCAACTGGTAACTGTCCAGTTAGTTGGAATAAATTGAACAGGCGCCCTCAGTTAATTGTCAAACTGAGTAGTCTAAAAACCACGTAACACCACCAAGCACAGAGTGTTCCTTCCCTTCCTCACCAGGTCTGCTGCTCTGGGAACAGGGTTGAGAACCCCTCCCAGTTTCAGTTCTGCAAAGATACGTTCTTTGGCCACAAGCTGGAAACCAGTCCTCCATGCAGTGCTTTTCGGGCTGAAGCCAATTGTCCACTAAATCTGCTTGGGAACTGATTTGTTAATTATTCTTTTCCTTTTGTGGCATTTTTCAAGATAAACTTACTTGGGCCAGCCTCCTAGAAAACCTTTTAAAATGCTAATTACGCAATTGTGCGAATAATGTAAAAATGAGTCCTGTGGTGCACTCAGCACTTGACTAATTAACAAGCAGTAAATGAATCCTTGCCTAGCAAATTCTGTACCGGGCTGTGTGAATGGCAGAGAGCTTCCTGGAGCCACAGCTGGAAGAGTGGTTTTAAGCAAATAGGTTCTTAGAGAAATTGACCAGTGAAAATCAAGAAATATTTGCTCATAGCACAATCTTTTACTAAAATTGAATATCATTGGTGGATTTGATTCAGCAAACGTTTGTTGAAGCCTTGTAAGGCTCTATAATAGACCTAGGGAACAAGGATACAAAGATGAATTAGATATGAAGGATGTCCTGAAAGCTAATGATCTTGTGAAAGACAGAGGCGAGTAATCAGAGACTACGGTGGGATGGCTTTTAACTGCAAGTTAAAAGTAATAGTAATGGTGGCTCCAATGGTAAAGATTGTCTTACAAAATATAATGCCTGAATGTAGATGGTTCTAGGGTTGTCTCTTCCCATTCTTTTGCTTTGTCATTCTCAGCATGCTGGCTTTGTGTTCTTAGACTTGTCTCGTGATTGCAACATGGTTGCCTTGTTCCAAGCATCCTATTCCAAAATAACAGAGTTCAAAAGCAGTAAGCAAGGCAGGGGCTGGGGAGGGGTGTAGTGTGGTAGGAGATCTATGCTCTCACACAGCATTCACAAAAATAAGTCACATGGCTGCTCCTGGATGCCAGGGTTGGGAAGAGGGTGCCTGGAAATCCAGTCTGGCTCTGCAGCTACTTTCCATCAGCAGCTCAAGACCACAGAAGGGATTAAAAAATTTTGTTGGCCAGTTGGACATCTCTGCTACATAATACAGTAAGTGCTGTAGTACAGATGCATACGGAAGACAGAGACAGTTAATTCTGCCTTAAAAAATAATGGGAGGTTTTATAGAGGACCTGACAGCTTAACTGAGTCATCAGGTGGATGACAGAGAGAAATGTGCAAAGCATAGAGGCATGAAAGAGCTTTTCAAGTTATTGTGCTGTTTGTGGGGGATTTTTTTTCCCCTCTTTCCCCATTTTTTGGTCAAACCTCACTATCTAGCAAGTCATTTAACTCGTCAGGGTTTCAGAATCTTCATCTGTGAAAGTGAGGCAGTTGGACTCTGCAGCCATAAAACAGTCTCCATTGTTCTTTCATCCGTTTTTTGTTTAAAACTTCAGAGTAGAAGTTACATGGATATTAACAGTCTCAACATTTCTTGTACAGATATAGCAGGGTTGTTTAATCTTATCTCCCCTATAAAAATACATTTCAAAAATTTCTCAGGGAGGCAATGTGGTATCGTAGGCAGAGCATGAGATTGGGAATCACGGATCTGCATTTGAAGCCAAACTTTGTCATTCCCTTGCTGTGTGACTTTGAGAAAACACAACATCTTTAAGTCTCAGTTTCCTCACCTGCAAAATTGAGATTATAGTACCTGTCTTCCAGGTTTCTTGGAAGATTTAGTGATAATTGTTTTTCAACACATAGCATAGTGTTAGATACTAGGTTCTCAATAATTCACAAAAGAAGAAACACAAATGGCCAATACATGAAGTTTTATTTTTATTTTTTAATTTTTTATTTCCATAGGTTTTTGGGGAACAGGTGGTATTTGGTTACATAAGTAAGTTCTTTAGTGGTGATTTATGAGATTTTGGTACTCCCATCACCTGAGTAGTATATACTGAACCCAATTTGTAGTCCCTTATCCCTCCCCACCTTCCCAACCTTTACTCCTGAGTCCCCAAAGTCCATTGTGTTATTCTTATGCCTTTGCATCCTCATAGCTCAGCTCCCACTAATAAGTAAGAACATACGATGTTTGGTTTTCCATTCCTGAGTTACATCACTTAGAATAATAGTCTCCAATCTCATCCAGATAGCTGCGAATGCCATCATTTTGTTCCTTTTTATGGCTGAGTAGTATTCCATGGTATGTATGTATGCATGTGTGTGTGTGTGTGTGTGTGTGTATATATATATCATTTTCTTTATCCACTCATTGATTGATGGGCATTTGGGGTGGCTCCATGTTTTTGCAATTGTGAATTGTGCTGCTATAAACATGCGTGAGCAAGTATCTTTTTCGTATAATGACTTATTTTCTTCTGGGTAGATACCCAGTAGTGGGATTGCTGTATCAAATGCTAGATCTACTTTTAGTTCTTTAAGGAATCTCCACACTGTTTTCCATAGTGGTTATATTAGTTTACATTCCCACCAGCAGTGTAGAAGTGTTCTGTTTTCACCGCATCCATGCCAATGTCTATTATTTTTAAAAATTTTTTTGATTATGGCCATTCTTACAGGAGTAAGGTGGTATTGCATTGTGGTTTTGATTTGCATTTCCCTGATCATCAGTGATGTTGAGTATTTTTTTCACATGTCTGTCATTTGTATATCTTCTTTTGAGAATTGTCTATTCATGTCCTTGTTTGAGAGCAACACATGAAGTTTTAAATGTTCAATGAGAAATAACTCTCTGTGTGTGTGCAAGTGTGTGTGTATCAAATGCACAAACATTTTTAAAATTGGTGATCCCCAGCATGGGTGAGGGTGTGATGAGACAGAGATTCTCATATATTCCTAAAGGGAATATGAAATGATACATTTCTGGGGGACTGTGTGGCAATTGGAATCTGTCTTTTGAAAATGTTCAAACCCTTTGACCTGGTAATTCAAAATCTAAAAGCTTATGCTAGGTGGATCATCAATGATGATATGATAGGATACGATTAGTATAAAGTTGTTCATCTTGGTGCTATCTGGAATAAATAGTATTGGAATCATCACAAATGATCAACAATAGACAATTTATTAAATGAATTAAGCTCCCTTCATGATTTTTAGTATTACCCAGATATTAAAAATCATGTTTTGGGAAGATATTTAATGATATGGAGGAAATGGTTGTTATATAAAATTATTCAAAAAGGGCAGTCTATAAAACGGTATATATAGTATAGTCGCAGTTTTGTTAAAACAAATACCATAAATGGAAAAATGACTGGCAGTAAAATGCCAAAATGTGAAAATGATTATCTCTGGGTACTGAAAAAACAAGGGTTTTTTAATTTTCTTCTGTGCCTCTGAATTCTCCAAGTTGTCTTGCATTGTGCATCTAATGATGTGGAAAACACTTATAAAATTAAGGGAAAATATCATATCAGGTTAGAAAAATTACCAAAAATGTCAGAATACAAATGGGCTCCAACTATCTCTAAGAATACACACACATCCTCCCCACGCACACACAAAGAAAAACCAAGAAAATGAAAGGAACTATGTCCAAATCTTAGTCATTTTCTCCGGGATGGTGGAATGATGGATTATCATCATTTTCTTCTTTATACTAGTTTTTATTTTTCCACTTGAGTAAAAAAAGAAAATTGCCACCAAATAAAACCTATAAAAACAAGTTTTCTTGAGTACTGTATGCCATGTAGTCACTGGCTCTGGTAGCCATAAGCAACACATAAATCTGAAGGCCAGGACTTTTACCCCACAGCTGGGAAATCATTTGTCCTATGTGGAACCTGGTACCCATGTTAATCCTCTGTCTCCTGAATACATCAAGTCCCACATTGTAAAAGGCAAAAGGACAAGGCCAGAGTTACTGTTGATGGAGAAAATGAGTGGATTTTGCTGGTGTAAGAGATAGCAATAGAATCTGTGCTCTAGGTTGTAGGGAGGCACCCTGCATTTTGCAAATTTTTGCTTACTGATCCAATAGGCACCCCTGGTTGGATGCAGGGAGCTCTCTGGTGGCCAAAGGGTGTCAACGCAGCAAGTTTTGCACTTCCACAACCAGACCCAAGATCTACTAGCCAAGATCAGAAGCCGATACATACTTGCAGATTACATTTTAAGCCCTCATAATGGATAGGAAAACATCTGTCTCTATTCTTTCCATGGTATTTGGTATGAAGACAAAATCCTCCACCCTGCCCTTAAAATTTCACATAGAATAGGTATGTTTTATGCATTCGTGCCTGGGTCAAACTCACTTGACACTGCTTAGTTTTAAACTGTGTAATAAATTGCCCAAGGTGCACCAACTAATGTGTGACCCCGGATCACACTGCTTGCCCCATAAATCCATACTGTGTGAAATTGACCTTGTTGGTTGTTTTTCAAGTTGGTCTTTATAGCATCATAGAATGGAAGGAGCCTTAGAAACAAAAAGACTGAGATGGAGCTTGCTGAAAGCAATGACTCATTACTGGCTGAACAGAGGGAATGGAATATATTTCCGATCTTAAGAATTTTGTCTAGCAGGCTCCCTTATTTCCCTCTGGCTGCCTTTATCTGAGGTGGCCAACTTGAAACCAAAACTAAAGCTTCTGACTCTCATGGTCCCTGGATAGTCTTGTGTTTCTGTGTGTTTGCATCATACTGTGACTGTGCATCTGAGATGGAGTGGTCCACTGGTGTGTGTGTGTGTGTGTGTGTGTGTGTGTGTGTGTACATGTGCATGCAAATACACGTATGTATAATAGTGTGCAGTCACTATAATAATCACTATATACCTGTCTATCTCTGTCATTTTATTTAGGCATAGTCCATACACTCAACCATATTATACATTCCTTGGAGATGATCTTCTGTGTCTTTTGTACTTCAGTATAATACTATCCAGAGGTGTTGGAGCCATTAGCACAATTCAGGCTACTTTCTTTGTAAGCCATGATTGAAAACAATGTCTGACTCATTTGGATCCTTAGACTCAGGACTTTGTTTATAGAATATTGTTCTATATTTAGCTTTTGTGTCAGCCCTAGGTTTTAAAGAGGCCTGAAGATTAGTGGAAACTTACTCCCTGGGTAGTCTAGAATGTTCCATTGAGAGGTAATTAAGGGGAAGAAAAGGAACAACTTGTACTCCCCAGTTGGCAAGCCAGCGACTTGGTTATATATTTCTTTTTGCTGGAGCAAAAGAGCTTTGAATTCTATCCCATTTTAACATTGTCTCAACAATCACCAATGTAGTTTAATAATGGCACCTTAGAACTTTGCCTGGCAAATGGAAATCTGAGGATAAGCCCTGAAATGTTCTCTATAGTCCATTTGAATGTTCTATCAAATTTATTCATTTTGACAATGACTTTTTAAAAAAGAGAAATGTGCCAGGAAATGATAATTTAAAGTGGACCTTAGGAATGTTATAATAAAGCCTGGTGCTAGGACAAAGCAAGGACCAGCTTGGTGGAGGGTTTTGGAGGCAGACCAACGGGGTTTGATTTTTGACACTGCCAAGCTGGGAGGGAAGAAGTGGAGGGAGTATAGACAGGGCAGATGGGTCCTAGATGGTTGTAACATGTGTGTGATGGGTATGTGGAATTTCATGGTAAAGTTCTATCTACTTTGGGGTATGTTAAAAATTCATCATTTACCATAATAAAAACCTAAACATTTTTCCAAAAAAAATTTAAAAGAAGAAGGAAACAAGCTTGGCCAAGGCCATTCAACAAGTAAGTGGTGAAGAAAAGCAGCAGCATGTAATGTAAGAGCATACTTATTGAAACATCATGGCACAAAATTTAAAATGAGCACAGGTTTTGAAGTAGGATATGAGTTCAAGTCATGACTCTTACTCCAATTGTAAACCTTAAGTCACTTAACCTCTCTGACCTCAACAGTCCCCTCCACTATAAGATGAGGATACAACACTCACCTCCCAGAGTTGCTGGGACCATGAGAAATTAACATATATGTCAAGCACCTAGAACTCTATTTGGCCTTGATAGTCATTCCTGCTTTTATTATTAATATGGTAAGTGGATTAAGAATCCCAGTGGATTCCAGTGAGCCCACTGGGAAGGAACATATTTCGGAGTCACCATTCCTTTGGTCTTTAGGAAAATAGGAGCTCTTTGGGCATATGGGGAAGACCAGTCAAGAAGTCCCAATTTCTTAGAACTTGGTAGTTTGGGAGTCTCTTTCAGGCTGCAGCAACTTAATGGGGATGATTTCCCATCAAATCCCAAGGGGTACCTAGTTGTTTTGATAGGAGAATGCAAGAATCCTTCACACAGGAAGGACTTCAAGAATAAATGACTTATCAGTGTGGAACTGAGCCCCTGATCTCCTGTTTCCACCTCCATCCAGGTACCCCTGGATTCCCAAAGGAAAAGGTATGCAGCTATTGTCAGCAATGAGCTGTAAACTTCTTACAAGGAGTATATGTCTAATTTACTTCTGTATCCACAATACATGGCTCACAAGGGATACTAAGGTTTTGAGGGGGTTTCTGATGAATGGATGAGTAGATGGACAGATGGATGGGAGAGTAGGTGGATGGATGGAGGAAACTGACCTGAAGCGGGATGCCTGTGTGTCTGTGTGTGCTAAGAGTAGAGTTTGCTTTTTCAGTTTCTTTTTTATACCCATTTGTCCTTTTTTGAAGTCTCCACTAAGGAGAAGCACCTACTATATACCAGATAGTCTACCACTGAGTACCTATTGTGTACCATGTAGGGTAACAATGAATATCTAGTTTTTATATCATTTAATCTTCCCAACAACCCTGTGAGGTAGGTCTTATTAACACCACTTTACAGATGAAGAAATCTATGTTCAGAAAAGTTGAATAACTGGCCCATGTTCACCCACTTTATATAATAAGTCCATACTCTTTCTGGTACACCATGCAATGTAGACATTCCTATAGCAAAAGCAAAGCAAAACAAACCAAAACCAAAAACAAAAGCAAAAAACATGCCAGTGTAGAAGTGAGGAAGGGGGTCACTAACTCAAAGACATTTCTTAGAGGGAAGGGGTCACTAGGCAGAAGAAAGTCCAATGGAAGAAAGGGAGTCTTTGCTTGGATATCTATGAGAGGGTGGGTGGCAGGTGAGGGAGGGCATGGATCAGTAAAGGGAGGAGAGAGGTACCTGGCAGTCTTACACGCTGAGGCTTGTCCTCCAAGTGGAATTCAGTCATTGGTTGGAAGGAGTAAGGTGGGTTACTCTGTCTCCATTCTGCCTGGGGTACCCCTGGGATCAGGCTATTCCACCTGTCCACACAATCTCTGTCAACAAATTCTAAGGCAACTTGGAGGCAGTGGGGGAGACTGAAGGTCTTGCCTGTCCTATTGTCTTTGTTTAGGTTCAGAAAAAGAAGCAAACAGAACAGGAGCAGGCACTGAGACATTGATTCTTGTGCACATGCTTCATTGAGAGCATGCTCTCAGAAGGAGCATAAGGGAAGTAGGCTGTGACTGGGGAAAAGATGTAAGCAAGTTTGTGGCCTTAGCTAAAGACTAGCTACAGTGCAATCTCACTGCAGCAGGAATTGCACTACAGAGTTGATCCCACCTTGAAGTAGGGCACTGGCCTTTTGTACCACGCTATCAGCCAGTCATTAGCTATGGGCTGCCTCTGGGAGAGGAGGAATCACCTTCTGAGCTAGATGATTCCCATTGGCGAAGGGCAATTCTGCAGAGAAGGGAGTTGCTTTTAGCAGCCAACACTCATAACTGGTGGGGAGGAGGATTCCACCAGAGTTAAAGGGATCTGGGTGGATATCAACAGCAGTCACTACACCCACCAAGCTGCTATATATGTTCCTGCCAACATGGAATATATGTAGAAGTTCTGTAGGGATTTTGGCTCTTCTCATTCAGATGCAGCCTGCCTTGTTGGGTGCAGATAGCTCACCTGCAAGCTCATTCTTTGATCCTGAAGAAGAGTGGGTACCAAGCAAGGATCCTTTCCATGAGACTGATGGCATAGACACTTTCCCTACCCATTATTTGTGGGCCATCTGCTGCTGAAGTCCTCCTCCGTTTCAGTTGAAATTTAGTGTGGTGACATCTGGCCTAGGGTTTTGACTTTAATGGCATTTATCATGCACACTTCCCTTTGATGTAGGACAGCCAACCTCATGACATCTTCTGTCTTCTATCTCCAGGTTTCATTTCTCCTCTTAGTTTAAATGTCCCTCATATTCTCTCTAAACTCCTGTCCAACTCTTCCCTCTCAAATCTTGTTAATACTTAACCTGAGGTCAAGGTTTCTTTGGGTGAAGAACAATGAAAAGGCAATTAATTAGCTGGCTTTGAGTACTAAGGGAGTGAAAACTGGTTATGACTCTAACTTGAGACATTCCTAAGAGTAGGCCTTTCCTGTATGGTCAAGACTGAAAGAAAGAAACGGATGTGGGCTTTTTTCTTGCCTTTAGACTTTATGGTTTAGTCATAGGATCTTGTTGAAATTACTCAGTCCAGAAATAAGTGATTAACATTTAACTTCTTTAATGGGCAATTACTCAACAGCTATGCCAGTGGGTAAATATTTACTCATCATCTATTCCAAGGAGTGAATGTTAACTTGAGTCAAACAGTTACTTGTGTTGGTTCTTTAATAGCGGAAAAGTGAATTTACGTAGCTCTAAGAGTTCTAATTTCCCACCAAATAAGAACTTACTGAAGGATGTTCAGAGCCCTGGACTGGAGTTAAATTACAGATAATTTGCTTACCTACTTCCTCCCTCCAAAAAAAAAAAAAAAAAAAAAGATGAAGACTTTTTGTACTCATCACTATTTATTGAAATTTGGTAGCTTGAACTCTTACAAAGCCAAACAAATTCACTCAGTTTTTCAGTCTGTAGGTCTGTGACAGCCTCTGTTTACCACAAAACTGCCTGTATCTTGTCATTATGGATGCAAGTCGAGGCAGAGGCAAAGTCTGGATGATGAATGGCTTGTTCTTAGTAATGTGCTTGCAATTGTTCTTCCTTAGAATGGGAAGGATGGCTTGGTAGGACCTGTCTATCATAGAGAGAGTTGGCAGCTTCCAATCTCTTTGCTTGTTTGTCTACACTGCAGCCAATGGGACTAATTCAAATATCCCAGACATGCCCAGATGGATACACAGAGCATATGGCTTGAAGACTCAGTTATGGAAATAACAGGCACCATTTCTGAGACTTTCAATTCACTTCCAACAAATACATTTTAATCAACAGGCAGGAAACCAAATTAAAAGTTGAAACATGAACCAAGGTCAAAGGTTAAGGATCAGGATGTGGGATTTTGATGCACATGCTCCAGGTGTGGCCTACCATGCAGAAAGGTCAAAGATGACTGCACAGGGAACCACTGGGAGAGAGGAATGTGGTGTTCCAGTTTGTAGAAAGTTTGAGAGTCTGGAACTTGGGGTATTAGTCAGTACCAGGCACTCCAAGTCTCAGGGGCTTCACACAAATTAAACTTTATTTCTTGTTCATGTCACATTCCAAGCATGGGAGTGGGGAGGTGAGGGATGAGGACCTGTGTTCCACGCAGGCATTCAGGCTCCCAAGCTCCTTCTATTTTGTGACTTCCCTGTGCCCTAAGGCCTTCAAGTCTACCTCAGCTACTGCATCCAGACTGCAGATGAGGCAAAGAGAAAGTATGGAGGATAGCATGGAGGTTTTATGGGCCCACCTATATTCTGGCTGGAACTGTTATGTGGCCCCACTAACATGCAAGGGAGGCTAGGAAATAGAGTCATCTGTGTGCCCAAGGTGTAAAGGGAAATGTTTTGGTGTAAAACTAGCCGGTCTGTCATACATGGCTTCAGGAACTTAAGACTATTCTTCTTCTTCTTCTTCTTCTTTTTTTTTTTTTTAAAGTAGCAGGGGCAGGGACAAGGGAAACATTCTTCTTCAATGAGCATTTGGAAGAGAGCTGGAGACAGAGAAAAAGGAGAGCAGGCTAGAAATGACTTAAAAGTTAGTGGGATATTCCTGGAGACTTGCCAAGCTAGAGGAGATTCACTTCCACTCATAATGGGAGATAAAAATTGTTCTCATTTGGGTTTATTTTTTTCCAGGCACAGGCTTTAGAGGGTGAGTTAAACTTCCTAAAGCAAAGGATTAGATAAGAGGGAACTCAGCTTTGATTGGAGAGCCAGCTGTGTCAGAAAGTAACCGGGAGAGGAAGAGTGGGTCGAGCCACACCGCGGGTACCTGATTGTGGTGGACTCTGGAGGTTGCCTGTAAAAGGAGACACTCCTCAGGCTCCTCATTCACTAGGGATGTTCAGGGAAGAACAAACTCAAGCGAGAGAGGGTGCCCAGAATGCTTACAGGCTTATTTCTGGGAGGGTAGGACACTCCTGCTTGATTCTCTCTCTTCTCTTTATTTTCTTTTCCTGCCTATGAATGCAGCCCTGTCTTAGTCAGCTGTTTTTGGAGGAGACCTGTGATGGAAGAGAAGGTTCTGACTGGGAGCTAGAGGAAAGGCCAGGATTCAGGGCCTGCCCTACCCCGCAGGTAGATTCAGGGGGCTCTGGCCTGGCATGGGTCCTGACTGGATGGCACTCTCCCTCCCCAGCAATTCCAACAGGCCTTCTTGGGCAGACTCTTTTGTGGCAGTTCCTGGCAGTCCCAGATGTGGCTCGTTGTCAAGCCTCTGGACCAATGCCCAGAGCCTGTTGGGAGTCCAGACTCCAAGTCAGGAAGAACAGAATTAACTGGCCAAGTGCCAAGATAATATTTTCCCTCATAAGCAAGAATCCTACCTAGGAAATAAGTTTAATTCCTTTCTTATTTCCTTAACTCTTCTTTAGTCTCCTTTAAAGTAGTTAGTGGTCATCAAAAGACATTTTTAAGTGTGCCCCCACAAATAAAACTCTTAACAAACACTTATATGATGCCTACTCTGTGTCTTACACTAGTGTTGTACAAATAGTAGCTTATCAGATTGTCACAACAACCCACAACAAAGGTACTATCATTATCCTCACTTTACAGATAAGGGCATACAGGTGAAAAAGGCTTCATGACTTCCCTAAGGTCATGCAGCTTATAGGTGGTAAAGCTGGTATTTGAACCAAGGCAATCTAGTTTAGAGTCTATATTCACTATATTGACCCCTTCTATGTTCTTTCCCCAAAGAAAACATGGATTGCTTTCATAAAATGGTATAACATACATATAGAAAAATGCACAAATCCTAAGTGCACACTTCCCTGAATTTTCACAAACTGAACACACCTAAGTACCTACTCTCCTCACAAAAAAAACCCCAAAGATCACTGGCCCCAGAAGACCCCTTCATTTCGCTCCCCACCCCAAGGATAACCCTTGTGCTGATTTTTCCTTCATTGATTAGTTCAAACTGGTTTTTTGAACTTATATAAGTGGAATACTACAGCCTACTTTCCCTTGTGTCTGATTTATTTCCCTCTGCATCACCCTGGTTGTTAAGTATAGTTTAAATTTCTTTCTTTTTGTTGCTGTGTAGTATTTCATTTTCTGAACATGTCACAAGTGATTTATGAATTCCATTATTGATGGGCATTTTGCTAATATCCAGTTTGGGACTTTACAGAGAGTGCTGCTATGTACACATCTTTTGGTGAACACATGGATATAGTTCCATTGGCTATATACCCAGAAGCGCAAAGCCATAGGGTAAACAAATATTCTGCTTTCACAGGCACTGCCAAGCAGTTTTCCAGAGTGGGGGCACCAATTCACAATCCCACCAGTAGTGTACAAGAGTTCCAGTTTTGCTAACATTTGGAACTTTCTGTCTTTTAATTTATAGCCATTCTGGTGGGTGGCAGAATTTTTTTGTTTGTTTGTTTTCTTCTGTTTTAAGAAAAATAGACTTTATTTTTTACAACAGATTTAGATTTACAGAAAAATTGAGATGATAGTAAAGACAGCTCCCATATACCTCCCACCCTATTAACGTCTTACATTAGTATGGTACATTTCTTAACAACTCATGAACCCATACTAATATATTATCATTCACATAATTATTTTTAAATTGCAAACGTACCCCAAAAATGAATAACAATGTTAATGTCTTTTATGTAAAATGAGGGCTATTAGGTAACAGTTTGCCAGTTACATTATTTAAATAATGGGATGGATTGATGACTCTTATTACAGTTCTTTGCTGGATAAAGTCACAAACCACCAGTTGGTGCAGGGAAGCTGTTACCTAGCATAAATCTTTATGATGATCATTCTATATCAGTGAGCACATGGGGCTCCTATTTAAATGTCCATTCTGGGCCCCTCCCCACACTAAGAATCAAAACCTCTGGAGATGCAGACCAAGAATGTGCCTTTTGATTAAGAAACTTCAGGTGGTTCTAATACATCCTAAAGCCTGATAACCTATGTTTTAGACATAGAAAAGCAAGCCCAATAAATAATGCCTGTAATATTTTAAGTCTAGGGGGCATATCATTTTCTGGGCTGGGCAGCTACTACTAAGACACTAATTTAGTTCTGATTTTAATAATGTAAAGGTATATGGACAAAAAGGCAGCCTGTCAATACCAGAGTTCTAAGGAGGATGACTCTTGAGTGAGGTTTCCCAAGACCTTGAATAAAAAAGATTGCACTGGAAAAGTTAAATGATGCTGCCGTCCCCAGGGGGCAAGGCAGCTGAGACAGAGAGAAAGAGAGAGAAAGAGAGAGTTGGGGATTGTGGCCCTTTGGCATCTCAAAAGGAACTTGAATATCAGACAGGGTGTGGAGGACAGCAGGAAGAGATCAGTGTGTAAAATATTCCAATGGCAAATTCCAGAAAAGCGTCAGCCACAGCTAAATGGGACAAGAAACAATATACGTTAATTTAAGATGACGCCGTCAATTTAGTGGCATGTTTATTGAAATAGCCCTTTGCATTCTAAAAACAGCACTAGGGTATGGACCTCTGAATCCCTGCAGGAAACTGTACAAATTCCTAGGAGGGAACAGCAGCCCCAAATCTGACTTTAATAACAAAAGGCAATTATTTTTAGTATTTTCCAGTAGATCTCAGCTGTCTGGTATTGTCAGGCTCTATTCATGGAGAGGTGGAATTTGGAGAGAGGTAATTCAGTGAATGGTGAGCAGGGGAGGGGGGAAGGGAAGAAGGAAAATAAGGTAGGAAAAAAAACACAGAAAGGCTGCGGGAGGCACTGAAAAGGAAGGAGAGAGAGAGGAGAGAATGAGAATATGAGTGGGAGCTTGTGAGCTTTTCTACTCTGGTACTATTATCTGGCATGATGGCCCTCAATGCAAGGTGCCAGTCATATAATAATAAATGCCAAGATCAAACCTCCAGGAACAAATATAAAGGGACTCTAAAACAAGCAATTTGTCAGATTGGTTTCGGGGCACAGAGAAGCATAAAGAACTTGGGAGAAAGTAAGTCACCAATAAATTCTCATGGAAACAACTGGAAAGCCATTATAGATGCTAGCATTGTAACTATTAAGAAGTGGTAAAACCATAGAGGGGGTGGCATTGGAGGGGATGGTGGCAATGGGTTATGAAGGAGAGAAAGGGTATGGAATTAATTTTTTAAAAGCTACTTGGAAAACCCAAACTTGTAGATTCAGCAGGTTTGATGGATAAATACCTGGGTGAGGAAGAGAAATAGACGTTGTGCTTCCTGCCAATTATGTTTTGAGAGATCATGGAGAAGCAGGAAGGTTGTCAAGTGGAGAGATGACTCTGTAGAGCATTTGTCATTCATAGGAGGTAAAGCACAATCTTGTCAATTACAGGCCAGAAAAAGAACATTATTTTGTTCTCAAAGTAAGGAATAAACATGGAAAGAAAATACTAAAAGATTCTAGGTGTGGTGGAACTGTTTATGATGGGCAGCTTCCACATCTTAAATCAAGACAAATGGATTTGATGATGGAAAGGAGCCATCATCCTTAAAAACTTATGTAACTGTTGGATAAGGAGGAAGAACATTATGTCTAAAGCTTTAAAAGATGTTTCCTCTGGGGTTTTTATGGTTTTAGGTCTAACATTTAAGTTTTTAATCCATCTTGAATTAATTTTTGTATGAGGTATAAGGAAGGGATCCGGTTTCAGCTTTCTACATATGGCTAGCCAGTTTTCCCAGCACCATTTATTAAATAGGGAATCCTTTCCCCATTTCTTGTTTCTGTCAGGTTTGTCAAAGATCAGATGGTTATAAAGACACATGTACACGTATGTTTATTGCAGCACTATTCACAATAGCAAAGACTTGGAACCAACCCAAATGCCCATCAGTGACAGACTGGATTAAGAAAATGTGGCACATATATACCATGGAATACTATGCAGCCATAAAAAAGAATGAGTTCATGTCCTTTGTAGGGACATGGATGAAACTGGAAACCATCATTCTCAGCAAACTATCACAAGGACAAAAAAACAAACACCACATGTTCTCACTCATAGGTGGGAATTGAACAGTGAGAACACTTGGACACAGGGTGGGGAACATCACACACCGGGGTCTGTCGTGGGATGGGGGAAGCGGGGAGGGATAGCATTAGGAGATATACCTAATGTAAATGACGAGTTAATGGGTGCAGCACACCAACATGGCACATGTATACGTATGTAACAAACCTGCACATTGTGCACATGTACCCTAGAACTTAAAGTATTAAAAAAAAAAAAAGAAAAAAGCATCTAAATTAAAATAAGCAAATAAATAAATAAGTAAATAAATAAATAAATAAAAGATGTTTCTATGATATCCTAGGAAATCTTGTGTGGAAATTCATCCAGATTGGCTTGGATACTAGCAGTCTCATGCAGATTTTTCAAGTGCCTTAAGGAGCACTGTCCCGAAACGATAATTCATAGAAACATTTCTGCCTGGGAGGAATATAACTACTTGGTTTTTAAAGGTTTGCTGTTCACTGGTGCTTCATTCGATCTCATCCTCAATGCTCTGGGAAACACTGTGAGAGATACTATCCTCTTTTACGTAAAAGGACATATAAAGTCAGAGGCACTAAGTCACTGTCTAAAGTCACAAAGCTTATTTGGAAGCTCAGATCAAGTTCCCAACTATTGTTATTTAACCTTGAGAGTCGCTTTTCAACACATTCTCCTACAAACTTGGCTTTAACATATAAATGTGAGGTGTCAGTGCATGCCAGGAAGATAAGAGGATTGCAATCAAAGTCCTCCTGTGGAGCTTAGAGCTGTTAACTAAAACAGCAAACAATTCCTCCTTCTAAATAATGCAAGCTAGGATTCCTAAGGAATAGCATTGGTGAGATCAGGCATAAGAACTGATCATACACATACATACAACAACAACTAACAACAACAACAACAACAACAACAACAAAACCAACCAACCAAACAAACAAAAAAACAGAGAACCAAACCTATGTGGCTCTCAAGGCATTCCTTGGTGAACTAAGTGATAATCTGAGAAATCATTTTAGAATCTTCCCGGGAAAGCATCCTGAGTGCTTAGAACTGGAAAGGCAGGGAAGAGGTGAAGAATCATCCCTTCCATCCACATGGGCCTCTGGTCTTTGGTAATAACTGACAATATTTCCTACTGTGCCTCAGCAATTGGGTGGGGCAGGCTTTCAAGGATGAAAAGGGAAGATTGCTCAACTGGAGAGGGCCCACTATACTCTAAGAAAGGAGTGAGTCTCTGGAAGGTGCCAATGAGACACTACTAGAGAAAGGTAGTGTATTTGCTGCAAATGGAGAGGAGATAAATATCCTAGTGAGATACCTATGACCTTGAATGGAAAACAGTATGGAGTAGCATAGTATGGATGTTGCAAGTGGCTTGCTGCTTTACTAAGCAAGTTAACTTTGACTTTTTTTTTTTCTCTGAGAACAGTATTTAGGGAAAGAGAAAGGTTCAAAGACAGAAGACAATGTTTATAGTTCTTTTTTTTTTTTACATTTTTAAACTTTTAATAGACAAATAATAATTGTGGATATTTATGGGGCAGAACTACAATTTTTTTTTTCTTTAAGAGAGGGTCTTGCTCTGTCACCCAGGCTGAAATGCAGTGGTGTGGTCACAGCTCACCGCAGCTTCTAACTCCTGAGATCAGGTGATCCTCCTGCCTCAGCCTCCTGAATATCTGGGACTATAGGCATGCACCACCATGCCCAGCTAATTTATAAAAACTTTCTTTTGTAGAGACAAGGTCTTGGTATGTTGACCAGGCTAGTTTCCAAGTCCCGGTCTCAAGTGATCCTCCCACTTTCACCTTCCAAAGTGTTGGGATTACAGGTGTGAGCTGCTGCAACCAGCCTATAATTCTTTAAGTGGAGTTTCTTCTGTGTGTGTGTAGGGGGTGCCCTTAGAACATGAGGCTACTTGGCAACAACCCAGCTGCTGTTAACATGACAAATTTGTTGAACTTTTAATTTCCATTTGTATGTGCATTTGTGCACACATTTGTATTTCTTTTCTTTGGAATTTAGCAACAGTGATTTTAGGCTTGGGGGTTTAAATCAAGATAAACTACTTTCCTTATTTCTGAAGAGTGAATTCAAGAAATATGATGGCTAACAGCCAGAATAGTCTCAGACGAAATATACTGGCTTCATTTGGAGATACTGAATTGATTCTTGTAACCATTTCAAATCTCTCTCCAAGACATTTCAGAGCTCAGAAAATAGAACAAAAGGAATTTGCTTTTTTTTTTCTCTTTCCAGAATCTACAGCTTCTCACCAATGCCTACCAAACCTACTATACAGTTAAGACATTTCTTCATTCATTCACATTCTCATTATTAATGGTTCAAACAAAGAACATAATAAAATACAGTTATAAGTGCTAAAAGGTATTTCTATGACTTCACACAGTGGCTCAACACCACCTTAACATTACTGCTTTCATAGCCAAGTCAGTAAGCCTCTTAAGCCTTAAGTCTGATTTACACCCAAAGCTAGAGTGGCAGTAAGAGGGGGGCACATATTTTAATAAGCTACTGAAACTTATTTTGCCCATATCATTGGCCCAGGTGCTATTAGCTTGATTTCAATGACCTCTCATAGTCATTGAAAGGAAGACTACAGATTCCTGAAGGGCTATGGGTTTGCCTCTTTGATGACCTCTTATCTTTACCCCATATCATGCTACTCTAGGACCTAATGAATATCACTTAAACAATATCTGTGTCCTCATAATGAAATATTATTAATATTCTTTTAAATAATAGTGTTAAAATATATCAGTTAATAATAGTATACAAATATAAGGCATTTTATGTAGCACAAATATATGTTAATAAATTACATCTCCAGATAAGAGTTGTTTATATCAAATTAATGGTACATTGCTTTAATAAAGTGTCTCCCAAACTGCATGGTTTCCTCAGGATATTAATAGATCACACACACACACACACACACACACACACACACACACACTTATTAATGTGGTCCAAAAAGTTTGAGAAAACTGGATGATTTAAAAATAAAATGGGTTTCTTTATTGCACAACATATCAAAGCCTTAATATCCTGAAGTACATTATAACTCTCTCAAAGAGGATCAAACATGAAGGGTTTTCTAAACTCATTGGAAGATGCAGCTCTATTACCACATTTGGGATTGGGTTCTATAAAACACATTTTCAGAGATGCTGTTTTAGAAAGTAACTTCCTGCAACAGTGATCCTTTATAGAGCAGGTAGGCCATGCCTCTAGGAATGAGGAATTTCTGAGACTATTCAAGAGGAAGAAGGGGAGAAGGAGTTGTTGACCAAGGGTAACCAGGTAGCTGAATAATTAAGGTCTTGAGGCCAGGAATTCCTTGAGGACTCTTTGAGGTCACCATCATCAGCATGTAGCATAGGTATTTGATATTTGATTGTTGGGTGAATGAATGCATGCATGCATGAATGAATGCTTCCTCTAAACCTGAGTAAGCCAAGCACCAGCTGGTCTTGATTATCTTTGGACCCAGGATCATATGAGATTGTAAAATGCATCCTATTTGGGGTCCCTCACATTAGATAAATGACCAAATCAGATGAAGAAATGTCAAAGCTGGCTTACCTTGGGTGTCCCACAACTGTAGCCCAACCCCAGTAAAACATTCAAGGGCAATTCAGGTTGGGGCAGGAGGTGCCTGATGCCTCCCAGTTTGACTTGAGAAAGATGAAGTTATGTCTGTTTACATTCTGAGGTGGGTTTTAAAGACAACATCATGGATATTCTCCTCTGCTCTTACACTGACATAAAGGGGCATCAATTCTCAGTTTCTGGTCCTGACAAATCAATGTGTCAGTTGTGAGCTATGCCTCAAGTACTTCGTTATTAATGCCAGACATTTGGGAATGTCTTACTTTTAAATATGAATTAGAACAGATTTAAGGCTACGGCTAACTTCAGTCTCACTCCCAGCTTGATATGCTTTCTTGAGTGAGAGAGAAAACAGCTTGCTTGCCAGGAATTGTATTCGCTTGCACCATCAGATAGATGTATCTTATTGGAACAAACATGATGAGAGTGCTGGAACAGAGGTTGGAGAAGCGCATCTTCCACACAGATGCTAAGTGAGAAACTAGGTAAAGTGCTGGTCCAAAGACCCTTAACTACAAGCCAGTGGGTAGCTTGGTTAACCTAGATTTTCTTCCCGTTCTTTGGGGCTCATAACGTTTTCCCTGGTGGTGCAAATCTTGATGCTCTGTCACCATGGGTTAGCCACCTCAGCCCCTTTAGTATAGGGGCCCTAAAGGTCTCTTGCCCATTGTCTTTCCTTCATAAAATTAGCCCTATCTCCCATCCTAAGTACTCATTGCCAAGGAGCGCCATTCGTCTTAGGTTTCTGCTAGCCGTTCTTTGTCCTCAGCCCTAGGTAGAGGTCCAGCTTCCTTGCATCTTCTCCTGTCCCTGCATCCAATGAGCAGGGACTAGCCAGCTTCCAACTCTGGAAGAGTTTGTCACTGTGGGGAAAGGGTTAGTGTAACCTTTCTCCTTCTCTGTGGAAATCTGTCCTTGTTTTAACTTTCCAGCTCTGTTGCCCTGGAAACGTGGTGAAGGTGGAATGTCAGCTGTGTTACCAGGCAGTATTGCTTATAGTAGAAATGACCCAATTGTTAAATTGCTTTTATGCCACGGGATTGTAAATGAATCTGAATACCTGGTGAAAAACCATAGCTTTGGGCTTCCCAGAGTGTGAAACTCTTGGTACTGGCATGTCCCATATGGGGCCCCTGGAAACTGTAGTTGTTTACAAGACATATTACCTCCTGTGGGGTATGGGGCTTCTAAGTCAAGATGGACCCTGTACTCTCTGACATGCTTCTTGTCTGTTTGTACCTGAACTGTCACTTGGGGGTCCAGAGAAGAGGCCCTGGACAGTATGTGGGCTGCTGTAAAGACTCCCACAGAGGAGGGTTGCCTGAAGCTGTCCTCCTGGCCATGGTGATTCTTGGCAGTTTGTTTATGAGTAGACTCCCAGAAGCAGTGGCCTGCAGTGGTGTTATGAGTCAGAGTGTTTTGCTGAACTGAAGGAGGCCCCTGGTAGACATGAGAGTCACGAGAGGGTAGGCTTGCTCTCCATACTTGCTGGGGCTGACATGACATGTTGTCTTCCCGCCAAGTTTCCTTACATATGCTGGTCTGGCTCTTCAAACATAAGTTTGCAAGGAGTTGTTTCTCTGTCACTGGAAGATATTCAGAGCCCATTTCCATAAAAAATGACCCTGTTGATTTATTGTCTTTGATCAAAAATGACCAGCTGGAGGGGCCAAAAAGGATTTCCATTCCCAGTTTTTTAAAAAGTTTTCTATTTCCTACAGATGGGGTGGTTTGTACTGCTTTTAAATCTCTTAAATGCCTTGCACTCCCAGAAGCCTCCTAACATATAAGTTTCAGAAGGCTGGAGCATGTTTTCAGTGTTTCATTTTACTGAGCGTATTCAGCTCTGCCACTATTTGTGGGCTCATTGGCACAATTCATACTGAGACTCCTCATTTAGCGGGCTGAGCTTGGCAGGAGGAGTTCAATAGCCAACATTTATCGAGCACTTATAACGAACCCAGGAACCATTCCAAGTGTTTTACGTGTATTAACGCATAAGCAACAACACTATGAGGTAGGAAATATTATTTATGATCTTCGTTTTAAACATGAGGCACATGGGGCACAGAGTACATTAAATGACTTGCCCAAGGCCACATAGCTTGTAAGTGACAGAGACAGTGCTCACACTCAGGGAGTCTGGCTCCAGGACTCAAGTTACCTCTCTGAGTCTCATGATAAAAGCAAGATCTTGTCCAGCCTCAGGGAGTTGAGAGTTGATGCAGTTTGAAGGTGTCCTTGGTGGTCCCTGGTGTACTTGGTGGATCCAGACAGCAGTTTCCCACTGGTCAAGCAAGGAAGTAGAGGATGTTTTTGTTTCCTGCCTTGTAGAAGAAAGTGGAGATACCCTACCCCATCGAATTACTCATCCAACAGCATTTACCAAGCATCTCCTCTTAAGCACTGTAGTGACTGCCAAAGATATAACAGTGAACAAAAGGCTCCAACTCCCAGCCCTTGGGGAAGTTCTACCCTAGTGTATGTCCTGGTCAGATTCTCCCATCCACAAAAATGAGGAAGGGGAGAATCAGGAATAGGAAAATAAGTACAAAAGCGAGGAAAGAGGAGGAAGGAGAAATGTTTCAGGCTTTTTTGCTTCTCCCCCTAGTAAGGAGTTATCTGTTTCCCAGCATGACTCCTTTCCCCCTCCTGCCTCACCCCATCACAAAACAAAATGGAATCACTGATAACACTGCCTAATAGAACTTTCTATGATGATGGAAATGTTCTAAATTTGTGCTGCCTACTAGTGTAGCCACAAGCCACACTCAAGTGCTATTGAGCATTTGAAATGTGGCTAGTGTGACTGAGGAACCAAATTTTTAATTTTCTTAATTTTAACTAATTAGAATTTAAATATAAATATATGTGACTACTGGCTTCTCTAGTCAACAGTGCAGCCCTAGAACTTTCCCATCCTGAATATGGCATCAAGACCCCTCTTCCCAGCCTGATCCAGGTTTCTTTTCTTTCTTTCTTTCTCTTTCTTTCTTTCTTTCTTTCTTTCTTTCTTTCTTTCTTTTTTTTTTTTTTTTTTTTTTTTGAGACGGAGTCTCGCTGTGTCTCCCAGGCTGGAGTGCAGTGGCGTGATCTCGGCTCACTGCAAGCTCCGCCTCCCGGGTTCACGCCATTCTCCCGCCTCAGCCTCCCAAGTAGCTGAGACTACAGGCGCCCGCCACCACGCCCGGCTAGTTTTTTGTATTTTTAGTAGAGACGGGGTTTCACCATGTTAGCCAGAATAGTCTCGATCTCCTGACCTCGTGATCCACCCGCCTCGGCCTCCCAAAGTGCTGGGATTACAGGCTTGAGCCACCGCGCCCGGCCCTCTTTCTTCTTTCTTTTTGTCAGGGTCTGGCTCTGTCACCCATGCTGGCGTTCAGTGGCACGATCATAGCTCACTGCAGCTTTCATCTCCTGGGCTCAAGCAATCCTCCTGCTTGTCTCCAGAGTAGCTGGGACTACAGGCACACTACCATGCCCAGCTAATTTTTTTGTTTTTAGTAGAGATGGAGTCTCACTATGTTGCCCAAACTGGTCTTGAACTCCTGGGCTTGAGCGATTCCCCTGCCTCCGCCTCCCAAAGTGTTTGGATTATAGGCGTGAGCCACCATGCCTGGCCAGGTCCAGGTTATTCCAATAAATTCCCAAATTGTACTGGGAAAAGTTTAGAGGCGGCCAGAACTGCAGCTTTTGAATGTGCATTGGTGGATTAAAACTTAAATCCACGAACATGGGCCACAAAACTCCAAATCCAGTCTTTCTCTTCAGAGTTGAGTTTCCACCCACTGCTGTTTCCTTTGAACACATTTCCAGGTAGCTAAGTAAAACAAGAGATGCTCAAAAATCGTTTTTGTTCAAAAAGGCAAGTAGGAGGTAAGAGAAAGGGCAGGAGGGGAGTGAAAGAAAGGCTGATATTGTAGCATCCTACCAATCTTTGTTTCTAAATCTCAGCAGCCTTGAAAGAGAACATTAAGATATCTTTTACTCTCAGGCCTGGCTTCCCAGGGAGAGGGAGCCATAAATGAAAGCCTGCTTTGTGTGGCTATACTATGACTGCAGAAACAATGAAAAGACTTTTTTTTTTTTGGATATAAGTTTGTGTGTGTGTTGAAGCCCTTGTCACTACAAAGCAATCTCACAATTACCCACTGTTCACCTTCTTGGCTCCAGTCTTTCTAAAAATAATTATGATAGTAACTTTTTAAAAACCTGCTATCTATACTCAAGGCAATTTCTTGGATCCTGAAGGATTTAACAAATAGTACTCAAAGCCTCAGGCCCTAGCTGACTTAATCAGCTTGAAACTTGAGCAGTTTTTAAAGACTGAATCAGATATAAAATACCTTCACTGAAATCCTGGCTGTTGGGATTTAGGCCAAGGTTGAGCTTTGGATGGGACACACCAGCCCAGCCAAGAATCCATTTGATTGGTCAGTGCTCAGACCATACAGTTGTGAAATATTTTGGATATCACCCCTGGATATCATGGCTGTGCCAAGCCTCCAGGAAATGAAATTATTGCAGTGGGAAGGCACTGAGCCACCCCATCATTGATTTATTTAATACCAAATTGGGTCAGACAGCCAGGGAGACAGGTGTGCAAATAAATAATTACCTTATGGAAAAACTTGAGCCAAGGCTAAAGTGGAAGTGTTTATAAAAAGCTGTGGGAGGCCAGAGGAGGAAGACATTGTTTTGACCTGGAGTATCAGAGAAGTTTGAAGGAGAAGGTGATATTTGATCTGGATCTTGAAGGATGAGTAGGAGCTCAGCAGGACACAGAGCATTCTAGGCAGAGGGAACAATGTTTGAAAACACCAAAGAGAGGAATCACAAGTTCCATGTGTTTGAGCATAGCATTTGGGTGGTGTTGGTGGTTAGGATGGGAAGTCCAACCAGAGATAAAGTGGAGGATCTTTGTTGGTGTCATATTCTGAAGGGTTTCCAATGCCATGACAGAAATTGACTTAATCCTGTAAATAATAGGGAGCCAAGACAGTTTATGTTAGCATGTTGAAAGATGATGGGGTTTGATTTGGAGGAAGATATTTACAGTCATGTGACAACATCACCAGAGGAGAGAAATGGACTAGTGTTGGGGAAACTAGAAAGGAGGCAACAGTTCACATGGGAGTTAAGGGAACCATTGATCTATGGCAGTAGCTTAGGTGATGGAAAGTAAGGAGTGGCTGGAGTTGAGTGCCACTGAGACATAGGATTAGCAGCTATTGGTTACTGGATTTGGAAGATAGGAAGGAGATGAAGATGGTTCTGAGGACTCTAGCTTGGTGGGCCTAGTGGAGATGGACATTTTAAACTAAGATGCGGCAGCCTTGGGTAGAAATGGGATGTTCAGCTTTAGACAGGAGACTTTTGAGATGCTTGGTCCAGGAGGTAATTGGAAGTCCATCAGCATGTTATCCTAACCCTACAGTTGAGCATGAAGACTTTTCTCTTTCAGTTCTTTCTGAGTTGTTAATGATCTGTTATATTCAACTGGCTTTCCTTATTTGTTACACAATTGAATAGTCAAGGTTCCCTGGTGACTGCAGAGTTTCTACAGAAGAAGTACTTAAAGATGACCGCCTGGCTGAAAGGGGACTTCTCTTGAAGTCTCCATTGCACAGGAAGCACATTGCTTTTAAGTGAATTGTGTATTATGGGTCTATAAAAATAGGACAAGGAAAAAGAACTAATATCAAATAAATCACTTTAGGAATATCACCAAAACATAATTCTTTACCTCTCACATGAGTGGTATAATCAGTTGTCCTGGGACTGATCAACACAAAATAAAACAAAACAAATATAATTAATGAAAATGTGTAACTGCATACTTTGCTCTCATTATAAGGGATACTTAAATGGTTTTATAGAGGCAGAATAATTATTTGTTCATTTGGGGTAGATTTTGGTGGGAATCTGATGGATATTTGGAGGGGCTAATAGCCCTCCAAGTCATCCTTTAGTGCTGCCATTATGAAGACTTAATTCCAATACAGCAAGCTGAACAATTTCTTTTCTAATGTCTAGATCTATCACCTTGTGGCCACATTGCTTCTTGAAGATCCTGTTTCAACTACATAGATTTAGCTACTGGAGTTTTGCTTGTTTCTATTGGATTGAATTCTACATCTATTGAACTGTTTCTCTCATGAATCATTCACAGGATATAGCCAAAGTAATGTAACTTTGTCCCCCTTTATTAAGGCTTTCATTCCCCCTTGTCTGGGCGGTGATAACACTTGCCTCTCCAAAGACTGTGAGAAGTCATTGTATGCAGTGAATTTAGATACCTTCCTGGGTCTGTGATCTGCAGACTTCACTCCGTGTAATCACATAGATCTGTAACCACTACTCATGTATGATCCTTGGTGAAGTCTGCTGAAGATTACAGCAGATATGCCCATTTAGAAACTTTTACTGGCTACTGTTTTGTTTCAGGATGGCTGACGGGACCACATATTGAGCTTAAGATGAATCTTGAAACCCTTAGCCATGCCCCACATTTGATTAGAATCAGTCAACTGCTTTGAAAGTTATCATGAAACAAATAGGCAGATAAAAGCAAAATGCCGAGTGGCCGAGGTGAAACAGACCCCTTGTTTTGGTTGGTTATTTGATCTCAACCCATATCCTGTCATTAGGCACATTGTCAGATTTAAGAACTAATTCCAGACTTCCATTTATATGAGGGAAGCCAGTGAACACAATAAGAGGGGAGGGGAAAACCCACACGGTTTGTTTCAGCCATGCCTACCCTCCGCTTTCCTTTTCCTTGTTTCAGAGGCACCTTTCCTGCATTCAGGCTCAAGGCTGTGCCTGCACATATGGACCTAGATCAGTGGATAAAATGTGCTCTTAGCTAGTTGAAGGCCTTTAGCCCTCCCCCTACTGGAATATAACATGTGATTTTCTGGTTTAAAATAAAAAGTTAAGGGGAAGAACTATCAAAGGGAAAGAAACATTTTGAAAAGTTTTTATTTTTTGTTTGAATAGGAACTTGTCTTACTGTTTCATAATAAAGTTGGCTTAGCAATGTTAGTTCCATTTAAATTATTATCAATAGGTAGGTTAGGGAAGACTATAGGGCAAAATTCTCAAACTTTTAGTATTTTCAGCAGACAAACAAGAACCCAATTATCCACACTCAGGTACTCAGAGAAGAGATGAGGGAGTCTCCTTGGGAGTGAAAGCCAAGGGTCTTCAAATCCGTACTGTTAAGGAGGGGACCTTGTGAAATTTGTGTTCTCAGGATGTGTAGATGCAGCCAGTTAGAGAACTGCCATGGAAGCAAAGATGTCAGTGTTGGTTGCTATTCGGATCTTGTGCATTTGAAGAGAACCAGAATTTTTGGCACTTTTGGTAAAGAACTTTTGGTAAGGCACAAATGCATGGTTAGTCAATGAGATTCAACAGTAAAATTCATTACTGCACCTCGCCCCCCTCCACACACAACAAGTTTCTTCTAGGATTGCCCCCCACACCCCCAGCATGTTATTATGAAAAGTTTCAAACAGCACAGTTTTCCCCCAAAGTACCAAACATCACCAAACTGGAACAAGTAGTAGGAATTGGAATCAGGTAGATTCAGACCAAATTGACTTTGCATGTTTCCCCATGACTTTTTTTTTTTTTTTTTTTTTTCCTCTGGTGGGGCCAGACTTACACATTATTGTGAAAATGTGGCTGTTCATCTTGCTGAAACAGACAAACACCATCTTCTGGCACTTTGAGCACCTCAAGTTTGAAACTGCTAATCTTCGCTTTCCTGCCTCTTTCCCCTGGTTCTGTCAATCATCCTCCCACACTCCCACTTCCAAGACTCCCCAGTCTCAGAGGCATCTTTGGTGCTCCCTGTCCTTTGCTTCTCCAGGTCCAACTGGGTGACAGGTCTCCCTTGAAAACATCTCTCCCAGCCTTCCTTGTTCCTTTCTGGTTGCTATTGCCCTACTGCCCCCCAAATTTATTGAGCTTTTTTTCATGCCACACCCCATGCAAAGCACTTTCTACACATTATCTCGTTTAATTCTTATAGCCATCCTGTAAGGAAGGTAATTATTATCCTCATTTTGCAAATGGGAAAATAGATCCACACTACTTTTGCCCCGATTGCTGCCCTGTTCACTGCACTCTGGAAATGCCTTGAATCTTCCGTCTGGTCCAGTGTTTCCCATGTTATGTGCCTTCCTCATCTCTCTATCTATCCAAACTCTGCTTATTTGCCAGGCCCCGTTCTGGCTTCCACAGCAGGAAGTGATCCTTCCTTAACTCAGAGCTCAAACGCAGCCTTGCAAGGCATTTCTCCCCCATATGTATGTCTTACCTTCCAAACTAGATTGCATCCCCTCGGCTGCCTGTGTGTGATAAATATGCTGTATAGATGCACTGATTGATCATTTTTCAAAAGTGCTGTTTTCATCACTTCTTTAACACATGTCACATGATGCAGTAATGACATTGAACAAAAAAGTAAAGGTGCTAAGGCTGGGCACAGTGGCTGAGGCCTGTAATCCCAGCACTTTGGGAGGCTGAGACAGGTGGATCACTTGAGGTCAGGAGTTCAAGACCAGCCTGCCCAACATGGTGAAACCCGGTCCGTACTAAAATATAAAAATTAGCTGGATGTGGTGGCAGGTGCCTGTAATCCCAGCTACTTGGGAGGCTGAAGCAGGAGAACCGCTTGAACCCTGAAGGCCGAGGTTGCAGTGAGCTGAGATGGTGCCACTGGTCTTAAAGGTAGTGTTCCAGTGTTTCCAAGTGCCAGGGTTAAGATCCAAATGGCCATTCATACTACAAGAACAACCCCTCCCCCTAGATTCAGTTTATTTGCAAGGCCTAACTTCATTTCCTTGAGACCTTCTACTTGTTCTGATTGTCATAATCTTTAGAACAAGAGCTCTTCCCTTCTGACTGACTGTGATGAAAGCAGCATTTTCTGGCCTCCCTCTTAGAGCTTGAGAAACTGAGTTTCTGAAGGCACATCTAATGTCAGCACTGGAGGAAAACCCATCCCTGGCATCTGAATTCAACCCAGGTTCATGTTTACAGCACAAATCCCACTTCTGTTCTTGTAACTTCTCATAAGAGAATGATCCTTCCCCTCCACAGTGCACGCATTCCATTCAGTTCCTCTTAAGGTGGCCTTTTAAAGAAATATTTTAAATGTACTGTGGCAGTGGGATAAATACTGAAGAGTGTAGTTAAGCATGAGAGACTTGAATGATCTATAGATCGGATAATGGTCAACAAGATCATTCTGACTGGTGGTTCTATTGAGGATGACAAAAAATGATGGAAAAATATAAAGAAGCTACAGATCCATCAGTTCCCCATGAAATGGAATTAATTAATGGGTTCGTGGTTAATCTACTAGTAGACCCATTTTGCTCAATATGTACTTTCTTCTGGGGGTAGGAATAGGGGCATAGTGTTTGGTTTGTTCTTGTGAGATTAAAAGAGACACCTGGTATCACTTAGTATCATTTGGACTCGGGAGGTGGTGTTAAAGTGCTGAGTGTCCTCCAGAAGAAAGTCTGCACTGTTGAGAAGTAATACAGAGAGAGAGAGGATGAGTGATAGCTATAAGCAGTGGCCCTCACTTTTCAGAGGCATGGAGCTGTTGACTGAACAAATAATCACATCTCGAAGACTTTGAAGCTCCTAACATGGTCAGCAGACAAGGGGCCACAAGGCTCAACCATAAATGCTGGAATTAGTTCTGAGAGCAGAAGGAAGGACTTGCCTTTGCTTGAAGCCAAAAACAATCTGAAGCCACAGAACCTCAGCCTGAGGGCTAGGGCTAGGCAGAAAGCTTGCTTTTGAAACCTGAGCTCTCCTTGCAACGGTGGTGGGGGTGGGGGTGTTGGTGTATGTTCCACTTGTACAAGCAAACCCTCTCATAATTTTGACCCTGAAAAAAATTACATAATCCTTTCATCACAGTGGGTTACATTTTCCAAGGGCAGAGCTTTGACTTACAACTGATTATAGGTGTATTGTTAGGACTCTAGCACCCACGCTTGATATGTGTTTGTTTCATTTCCAATGTTACATATATTAAATGTCAACAATCTACACTCATGCTACCTCACGTTTGAAAATTAACTCAGGAAATCACAAAATGAAGACTTTTTTCCCTCCTTAGCAATTTCCCATCTTCATTGTGTGATAAAGGTTTTTGCTAACAGCCAAGTACAGCACTAGAAGTTAGGTGGGTTCATGGGCCTGTGGTCTGTTATCAGTGTCTTGTGTTAATCCAGGCTTTCTTCCAAAGAGTTTTCAGTGCTTTTTTTCAGACATCATATCATGTCACATCCCTTCTTCCTCCTGTATTCCCTAATCTCACTTAATGACAACACCATGAGCTCCTTTCCCTCTTCCCTTACTTCTCTGATAGCTTAATATTCCTTCACTATGCCTTTTGCATCTTCCCTCTCTCACTTTTTCTTTCCCTGTTCCAGGGCAGGCTCCTCTTGCCATATATATATATATATTTATATAGTCTCACTCTGTTGCCCAGGCTGGGGTGCAGTGGCACACTCATGGCTCACTGTAGCATCAATCTTCTGGGCTCAAGTGATCTTCCCACCTCAGCCTTCTGAGTAGCTGGAACTACAGGTGCATGACAACACGCCCGGCTAATTTTTTTTTTTTTTTTTTTTGTCGAGATGAGGTTTCTCCATATTGTCCAGGCTGGTTTCCAACTTGTGGGCTCAAGCGTTCCTCCCACCTCAGCCTCCCAAAGTGCTGTGATTACAGGCATGAGCCACTGCACCCAGCCAGGCTCTTGCTGTTTCTTGCTTGGAGTATTGCCATGGTCACATGAGCCCATCACTCCCCTCCTCCAAAACCACACTAGTCTCAACTGATTCACTTGGCATTTGATCCCTTTGGACTTTTCCAGCCTCATCTGTCAGGACCTCTCTCTCCCTTTTCCCCCACACCATTCCCTGAATGCACTATCCACTTACATGCATTCCTTGGCTCAGCTGTTTCCATTATCTGCAATGCCGCCACCCCCCCCCCCGCCCCCAAACCGACAACATCCTGCATGCCTATCACAGTTCATCTTAAGTGTTACTGCATGGAAAACCCACCCTGATTGATATCCATAGGCAGAATTCATCACTCTTCACCCTTGTGCTCTGGGAACCCTTTATTATGAGCTCAATTTCAGCATTTGGTTCAGTCTACCTTTAAAAAGAAAAAGTTAATTACGTGCCTGAAAACAACTAGATTGCAAACCCCTTGAGCCCAGGGACGATGTCTCATTTGTCTCTGTGGCCCACTATAGCACCCAGCAAGTGGACTGGCCCTAATGACAACCTGGTAAATGAACTGAGTGAGCGATATCCCTGTATCAAAGGTAAAGAGAGATTAGCATTTGCTGCTGTGAGGATGGCTAAAGGGATTCATTTGTCCAAGGTCCTTCAAAGGGCAAGTCAAGTGGAGACACTGTCACTTTTGTCACAATCCCCAGTTGGCTGGGTGGCACCACCTCTTCAGAGATCTTGGCACTAAATTTTTGGTTGCCATTTGTTATTTTATACATTGGGTGGGTCTGTATGTATGCGCATCTGTGATAAGAACTTGGCTGGGCAGGTAGATGACATCTACTTGTGCAAATCTCTTTTTATTCTTGAATGTAGTTGTCCCTTAGAAATACAATGCAAAACACAGATGTCATTAAAAAATGTCTAATAATCAAATTACAAAAGTAAAAAGAAGCAGATGATGTTAGTTTTGATTATGTGTTTTATTTAGCCCCAAATGTCCAAACTATTGACATTTCAAAATGCAATCAATATTTTAAAATTATTGATACGATGTTTCATATTTTTTGTATTGTCTTCAAAATCCCATATGCGTTGCACACGTACAGTGCATCTTAATTCAAATGCTTAATTTTCATCAGAAATACTTGATATGTATTTAGATTTCATAAAATTTACAGTTGAAAAAGTAGATACACATATCCAAGTTCTTCAAAATGTATTTAAAATTTTCCCAATAACTGGATTCAGTATCAGCCTCTACATTTACATTTGAATTAATTAAAATTAAACAAAATTTTTAAATTCCATTCTTTGGAAACACTAGCCTTGCTTCGAATGCCCAATAGTCACATGTAACTAGTGGCAATTGTTTCAGGGCACACAGTCCTAGGGCACAAAGATTTCTAAGTATCATTCAGCTTATTCCTCTGTCCTCACAATTTAATTGTAAAAGAAAAAAAAAAGTGTGACAGGGATGGTTATTAGAGACCTTCGATTAGCCAGCTGCCTTTTCTCCCCAGCCTTGCCATCAGCTTTGTGAAACTGGGGCCTACTGCTGGCTTTCTGAGGCTGTCGTGAAAGGTAATAGGATTCTGTTGACAAAGCACTCGAAAATCCAGGGATGAAACAGCCTGTGTAATTCCCGGGTTTGTTGGCCAGGCTAGGCTGTGAATTGGGGTCTGCGTCTATACTGCAGCTGCCCCCACACAACCACACTGATCTGTGCTTCCTTCTGCAGCCAAGGTCTACACCAGCATCTCACAGCACATGAGTCAACTGCATGTTTTATGGACCACAGCACTGGGATGCCATGTTTTTAGATGCACATGGCTTTGATTAGATTATAACATATTTGAAGTTTCAGTGCTTAACTGCTTTTGGGTGATCAAATATGTGGAAAACATCTTTCTCAGCCAAGCAGCATATTTTCCAAATCCAAGAGAATTGAATATATTTTTCCCCTTCCTTCAAGTTTCCCATTGAATGTCACCCCAGAGACCAATTTAAAGCTTGAAAAGTTTAGACCAAAAATGTTTGGGAACAAATGAAAATGAGATGTGTCACCTAAGCCAGTATCCAATTGGTGTCGCATGCAAAACTGTGAAAGCACTTGGTATTATTTATTTATAATAGGAAACCGGGGTTAGGAACTTATTTCCCCAGAATGCTGTGAGAGTGAGGCATGGGATCCTGTGGCTGGCTCTGATGTGAGATTTGAGACCTAAGGGGAAACTGAAATGACTCTAGACCCTTAAAGGTTTTGAAACAGGTGCAGTCTCTCTTCTTTCCCTCTGGGAAGCACACTGTCCACAGTTGGATGAATGCTTCAGCAGCAGTTCACTGAGCTCTTGGATGAAAATGGCAAATTTCTCCCCAAATGAGCTTATTATCTGCTGCTGTTGGGTGCAAGGCATCCCTCAGCTATGGCGGGAATTACAGCTTCCATCTGTTCCCTAATGTGAAAAATGTGTGCAGGCCTCTGTGCTACCAAGCTACATGAACTTTAGACATTCAGATCTGCTGACACATTTGGGTCGTGGCCTCGGAATGGCTTTTGTCAATTATTTCATTACATATCCAAATAACCATCCTGAGGGTGGTCTGGATTTGTGATCTGTGACAGTGTGGTGCTGACATATTTCTTGCCCTTGGAACTATCTGTTTTTTGTCTTTGTTTAGGGATAGATGATATATAAGTACTCAGTATATTTAATCATTATTACTTTTGAAGTTAGCACAGTACCACCATTATGAAAAATTCTTGAGTACAGTTACAGCCAAATCCACATCATTAATTCTTGGCTTCTTCCCAAACTCTCCAGTCTTTCACCTTGCTCCATTATTTTGTTCAGACAAATCAAATAATGCTTTGTGCTTAGAGAGCAACTTTCATCAGAAAATTGTAAGACCCTCTGCAAATTTTTATTTTTCTAAGTACAAATAAATATCTTCAGAGAGCTATGCATATTTAAGCATGTTTATTTGTGCTAAGTTTTTTCAATGGGTAAGAAAAATTATGGCTTTCTGTGTGCTCACTTTGGAATAGAGACATGCGATGTACAGATTTAAATTTTACTTGACATATTTAATAAATATCCCTTGAGTAAGTGATTAGATACAGAGTCATATATGTTCTTGAGAATATGACCAGGCATTAGTTTCTTCTACTAACTTTATATACTTGAACATTGTCAGAGTTACAGCTGGTGCATTAAGCAGATAATTTGTTTCCATCAATTAATAACTGCTTCTGATTGTCACCTGGAGGAGGAAATGCTTTGACTAAAGTAAGCAGGATTAACTCACCAATTGAAAATTACAGTCTGTTATTTAAGACTTAACTTGAAGTTTAATTGTTGTTGGGTGGTCTAGTGGTTGGTTAATTGGTTTACTCAATACTACAGATCTGTTTTCACAAACTGATCCATTCTGTATTTTTTCACACTGTTAGATGTCCTTATGGCTTAGAAAATGCTAGATATTTACCCAACTCTATATTCTTTTTGTTCTGGACACACAGAGAGACTACATTTCCCAGCATTCATTGTAGTTAGTTAGATAGAACCCTGTGATTGAGTTATGACGAATGGGATGAGAGCAGGAGTCCACTTTCAGCCCTGGCCTTAAATTTTTCCTTTCTAGTCCTCCAAACAGTCTCTCCGTATTGGCCTGTTAGCTAGATTCAGAGAATCTAGTGACGCACACTAGGCCTGTTGGAGAAGGTGGGGCCACAAGATAGAAGGAGCCTGATTCCCTGAATGACTGCATGGAGCAGAGTATCTCAGCTGAACTGTGTGTGTGCTCAGCTCCAGTGTGACAGAAGTAGGAAATTGACCTCTGTTGCCTAAAGCCAGTGAAATATGGGAATTGTTTGTTACACAAGTTAGCCCACCCTTACTAATCTTGTATATGTGGCAGAGAATCAGTACTCTCCTCATACACATTCTACAAGTTTCAGAGGGGCATGTAGAACACACTTCTCTGTAATTTGCACTGAACAGTAGGTCGTGAAAATGCATAACCAATGAGCCATGTGTCTCTTTGATCACCGTGTCCAATTAAGCCACATGGTTATTTGATTTTCTGGTTTGAGTCAGCTTTTTATCTAGGGCAGATGCAACTGTGGACAGTTTCTTGTAGTAAAAACTGATCATTTTAGTAAGTGGCTTCTCCACAGGATGGAGGGGAAGGTACAGAAATTCTTGTTAATTACCAAAGACTTCAGGCTTTAGCTTCACATTTTTTTTCTCTGAGAAACCTTTCCTAACCCCACCCATGTCTGGGTTGCTTGCCTCCCACCCTGTGTTCGTCCCACTGCCCATGCACCTACAGTGACTTCTTACCTCACTGGCTGGTAATATCTAGCTTTTGATCTTGACTCTCTTTCTTTGTAGACCATATGTCTGAGAGGGTAAAGGCCATTTAAACTTGACTCATTGTTGTGTCCCCAGCATTCTGCCCAGTGCCTGACACATACACGTTGTTGACTGAATGATAAAAGGAAATAAATGAATGACAATGGGATTTTGGTTATCAATCATGAGCAATAGCCTTAGGATCATTCATGAGCTGCTCCTCAGACCACTTAAGTAAGGCAGGCTGTATTTTTTTTTCCTGACTAACAATAGGAAATATAAGAAGGGAAACTGACGTTCATTTTTAATTAACAGTCAAAACACAAATCAGAATTAGGAACAAGGGCAGAATCTATTTTCAGGTTTTGGCTTATTAGCTCGTGTGAGTTTTTAAGAGTTGAAACTCAACAATTGGCAGCCCAAATTCCTTAACAAAAACGTTTTAGGGCAAAAATACAAGTAGAAGTTAAAGCCAGATCATCTGTTTATGGCCCAAGACAGCTCTTGCTGTTTTACTCTTTTGTGCATTCATTTGACGAACACTTATTGAGCCTCTTCTATAGCAGAGTCTGTTTCTAGGTGCTGGGACACAGTAGTGCACAAAACAGAATGAACCAGCTCTCAAGAAGGCGACAGTTGAATGGTAGACCAACTGACAATAAACAATCAAGAAAATGTCAGATGGGATAAAGTTCCCTGAAAAAAAAAAAGGGGGAACAGATTGATATGATGGAAAGTGCCTGGATCCTGAAGATTCCATAGTCAGAAAGGCATCTGAGGACAGGGTATTTCCCTGACACAGCAGTTGAAGTTTGAGTGACCAAAAGTAGTCAGCCATATAGAAATCTGGGAGGAGAACATTCTGAGCAAAGGAACATACCTGAATTTCTCTGCTCCTGAGATGAGGGAAAGTGGCCTGTCCAGGAATGGGACTATGTCTTGAGTGGTGGGAGCAGAGAGTATATTGGGTGGGGAGGGGAAAAGTGGAGGGTTGAAGGGAGGAGTTGGGATGAGAGGCAGGTAGAGGGTTGTTTATGGAAAGCCTTGTTTGCTCTGTTTCCAGAGTCTAGATTTAAGTCAGAGAGCAATGGATAGCCATGGGAGAGATTTTAAGCAGAGGAGAAGAACAAGCCACCATGCACTGTAGGAAGAACACTCTGCTGCTCCGTAAAGAAATCACCCCAACCCAGGCCCCAGATGAAGGCCTGATACGGGAAAGGTCAGAATGTGCGAAAAGAAGCAGCCAGGTCTGGAACTGCTTGGGCGGTAGAATTTAAGGCCCTTGGAAGGAGACTGGACCTGAGGATTGGGGCAGAGGACAGAGTCCTGGGCAATGCCTAGGTTCCTGGCTTGGGTGTTGGACATAGAGGTTAGGGGTGCCCACCTCTGAGACAGGAAGCTCAGAGGAAGAGTGAGTGTGCAGAGGATGCTGAGGAGTTGGTTCTGGCCATGGCCAATCTGAGGTACCCATGGTATTGCCTACAGGGACCATACAGGAGACATTTAATGTGTGGCTAGGCCAAGAGAAAAGAGGTGGGCATTCTGGGTAAACAACCAGGTGCTAATACAGAGGAAGAACACAAGGAAAGGCAGGATGAGGTCAGATTCTGAACGTTTAACCACTTGATTTTATATGACATTTATTTTTGCTTCCTTGTCCATCTCCTCAAGATGGTGAAGAGTCATTTCTGCCTCTCTAACCTAGTCTGCTGCAATCTGGGCTTTCCCTGGTCTCCTTTCTGCTCCTACCCATTAGCTTTTATCCTCAGAGATCTTCCCCTTCCCGACACATGGTCTTGCTATTTCTTTGCTTCTTTCTCTGGGGCTCTAGGAAATGAGCCCCCCAGATGGTGACTCATTCCCTGAACATTAGTGATGAGCAGGCTGTTGCTGGAGCCTGTGTGCAAGCCTGGGTTTATGCCCTAGTTCTGCTGTTCTCTAGCAGTGTGGTTCAGGCCTCCCTTTCCTCATCCGTAAAATGAGGGGATTGGACTGAAGAGTACTTTGAGTTTTAACATTTTCTAATTCCAAGTTGTCTCAGTCCTCGGGGTGAAGTGAATGGTCTCTTCTGAATTGGCAGTCGGAGCTAGTGTAATAGCCATCAATACCTGAGAGAGAATAGCTTTTGTTTGTGTGTGCAAGGCCCTGAGGAGGCTGGGTGGGCTGCAGCTGTTCAGCTTCAATTAAAAACATACACAAACCTCCTGCTTTGTTTCAGTTTCAAACCTTGACCATTTGACTGAATGCGTCTGAATTCCTAAGGCTCCAGTGTAGGTGTGGGGAGGCACTACTCCACAGGTTTCATTCAACCCCCTTGCTTTTCAAATTTCATTTATTGAGGGCAAGAGAGATTTCAAAGTCCTGGAGATACAAGGAAAGAATGTACCTTGGCTTTAAAAGCCATTGGCAAGCAGCTTCCCATGCCCATTTATCCATCCCTAGTCAAGGGCGTCTTGAATGCCAACATGGGCTTGTGAGCCCTGGTATTTGGGCAGGCATTTCTAAGTGGCTTAAGAGAGAAAATGAGTCTGTCAGTTATGAAGACAGTCTGCCAACCACCTGTGGTGGTCTTGAAGCAACCTCACTTCCTCCAACAAAGGCAGGAGTCCTGATGGCTAAACAAAATCATGTTCTGGAACCTCAGGCAGCTGTCCTGTCACTTCAGGGTGGGATGTGTGCACAGGCCCTAGGTCCTGAGGCTACATCTGTACCTGCTTGGGGCAGGAATAAGTTGATAGCCTCCAGGCTGTTGGGGTACACCCAGTAAGCAAGCCATGACCAGAAATGAGTTGCAATTCCACTGAGTGTGGTAATGGCCTGGACAGCAGGGCGCAGAGCAGGATCCTGGGCAGATGCAGGACGATAGGGGCTGCAGGCCAGCAGAGCAAGCATTTAGTGCCCTGCAATCAGGCGTGGTCTGAGAGGTCTAGCAGTCAGGAACATCAGAGGTAGACGCAAGGTGTATGGGAGGGTTCCATGGGTGGGCCAATGCCCGGACAGAGAGGCAGAGAGGGGTTTCTTAGTGACCTCTTATTTTATTTTATTTTTTTAATTTTTTTAGATGGGTTCTTGCTCTGTCACCCAGGCTGGATTGCAGTGGTGTGATCATAGCTCACTGCAGCTTCATCCTCCAGAGCTCAAGTGATCCTCCCACCTCAGTCTCCCAAACAGCTGGGACTATAGGCATGCACCACCATGCTCTGCTATTTTTTTCTTTTATTTTTTGTATAATAGAAACGAGGGGTCTCCCTATGTTGACCAGGATGGTCTCAAACTCCTGGGCTCAAGCGATCCTCCTGCCTCAGCCTCCCAAAGTGCTGGGATTATAGGCACAAGCCACTATGGCCAGCCCTCAGTGGCCTCTTTGATGTCCCCTGCAAAATGTTGTCGGCTCTCCAGGCAGGGAGAAGGGAATTAACATGAGGCAGAGGCAGCTACTGCTTACCAGTATGCATGTTCTTCTCTTCTTCCTGGACACACGGCCAGGAAGACTAAATTCCCCAGCCTTCCTTGTGGTGGTGGAGTCATGCTAGACAGTGAAGCCCAGCCTCTTTCTCCTTCTTTCATTTGCATGTGCCTGTGGGAAGTGAGGGTGGGGGTAGGGGGGAGGTGGAACAGAGGCTACGCTAGGAGATGTAGCTTGTTCCTGTTGAAGGTCGGGGTGAAGTGCTCAGTCTTCCAAGAGGCCTTCACAGTCTCCCCCAGAGACCTGGGTGAACCACAGGATATAGGTATGAGTCTCAACTGACAGGAACCTAGGGTATTGGAAGTGATAGAGATGGCAAAAAGTGATTTCTTGACTGGAAAAATATCCCCAGAGGCCTGCTGGTGAGGCCACATTCATGTCCCTTACATAGTGGTGCCCTCTGTGAATCCTGGCCTCTCAGTCTCTCCTCACTGTCTCCCTCAGTAGAAGAAAGGAACACAACCTGACACACCGCCATCCTCCATGCTCTTCTTCCTCATGCCAGCACCCTTCCTTGCCCTCTGTAGCCACACCCTGGGCCTTCACTATCAGTGAAGCCTGTGGGGTCTGCATAGCACAACAGCTTGCACCACATCTGGAATTATCATTGGAGTTGTAGGTCTCAAGCTCAATTGCCTACACAACCAGGCAGCCAGCTTCAACCTGTGACAGAGTTGGCATAGCATACTAAGGAGTGGTGGGGACTGAGATGCTGTGTGTGTTCTAAGCAAATAAAGGCATTCAAAGTCAATTTAAATATACGTCATTGTACTGTTTAGGCAGGACAGCTCCCCCCAAACTGCCTACCTCCAAATGAAATCTTCTCCTATTATTTATTTCTCACAAGGACTAATGAAAGGGCAAAACTACAAGCCATGTCTGAAAATTCTGGTTTATCCTTTTCTGTGCCTAGCAGAGCATGGTGTAAAAACGATAATTAGTATTTGATTTATTTTTTTACCCTTTGAGTGATGTCTAACATACATACATAAAAGCATCCAAATCATACAATTCAAGGAATTACTACAAAGTGAACACACTCCTGTACCGGCTACTAGGTCAAGACTTAAAACATTATTAGCTTCCCAGGATACCCCATGAGCTGTTCTTCCTCCCCAAAGGAAATCACTGTCTTGATTTCTAACACCATAGATTAGATTTACCTGATTTTTAACTTAAGAAAAATGGGGCCGGGCGCGGTGGCTCAAGCCTGTAATCCCAGCACTTTGGGAGGCCGAGACGGGCGGATCACGAGGTCAGGAGATCGAGACCATCCTGGCTAACACAATGAAACCCCGTCTCCACTAAAAATACAAAAAAATTAGCCGGGCGTGGTGGCGGCGCCTGTAGTCCCAGCTACTCGGGAGGCTGAGGCAGGAGAATGGCGGGAACCCGGGAGGCGGAGCTTGCAGTGAGCCGAGATCACGCCACTGCACTCCAGCCTGGGCGACAGAGCGAGACTCTGCCTCAAAAAAAAAAAAAAAAAGAAAAATGGAATCATACAACTTGTATCTAGCTTTTACTCAACATTATATCTGAGATTCGCCCATACTGCATGTCACAGTGGCTTGTTCATTCTCATTGCTGTATAGTATTCCATGGTGTGAAACACAAGAATTTCTCTATCCATTCTACTATCAATTAGCACTTGGTTATTCGTGGGTTTTGGACCCTCATTAATAGTCCTGCAGTATGAAAGAAAGCCCTCAGGCAGAACAACAGAGAGAACTGGATGTTTGTGGTGGGAAATGGTCACAGTAGCAACAAGTGGACTTAGAGGTGAGCCAAGGCATGATGGGAAAAGATGACAACAGCATCTGCTACAAAGCCCTTCTAGAACAGCAATTGTCAAACTTATAGATCAGGATGGTTTTATACTATTAAAAATTATTAAGGGCCCCAGAGCGCTTTTGTTTGTATGAGTTATATAAATATTTATCATATTAGAAATTAAAAATGAGAAATAAAAGTAATTTATTTCAAAATCAATAAACAATAATTACATATACTACATTATATATATTACATGTTTATAAATAAAATATTTTGAGGAAAAATTCTATACTTTTCAAAACAAAAAATGTCAATGAGAAGAATGGCATTCTTGTACTTTTTTGCAAATCTCTTGACTAGCAAGCAATGTGGCTTACTAGAAGACTGCTGGATTCTCATATCTGCCCCTGCGTTCCATCTGGTATGGTATCACATGTCACTCATGAAAGAATGAGTGAAAATGGCAAGTAGTGTATTAATATCATTATAAAAATAGTTTTGACTTTGCAGACTCCCTGAAAGGATCTCAGGGACCCCCAGAGGTTCCCTGAACAAAACTTGAGAACCACTGCTCTAGAACACAATGGCCAAGTATCAGCCAGCTTTAGAATAGAAACGTCCAATGAACTGAAACCTCTAACTTAGCCCACACAATGGGGAGTTGCTACTTACTGCAAATCACCATGAATTAATTTGCTTCTTAGCTGATTCAAAACCCATATTTTCTTCTCAACACTTTATAATCCTTCAGTTTGAAATGTATTGCTTTTGTTCATTTTAAGCCAGCAATGTGCATTAGAAATATGATGTGAGTCAGCCTGTAATCCCAGCACTTTGGGAGGCCGAGACGGGCGGATCACGAGGTCAGGAGATCGAGACCATCCTGGCTAACACGGTGAAACCCCGTCTCTACTAAAAAATACAAAAAACTAGCCGGGCGCGGTGGCGGGCGCCTGTAGTCCCAACTACTCGGGAGGCTGAGGCAGGAGAATGGCGTGAACCCGGGAGGCGGAGCTTGCAGTGAGCTGAGATCCGGCCACTGCACTCCAACCTGGGCGGCAGAGCGAGACTCCGTCTCAAAAAAAAAAAAAAAAAAAAAAAGAAATATGATGTGAGTCATTTATGTAATTTTAAAAATTTTAGTAGACATTTAAAAAATGCAAGAGAAATTGGTGAAATTAATTTTAATAATGAATTTTATTTATCCCACTGTTTTCAAAATATTATCATTTTGGCATATAAAATCGACATAAAGTATAATCATAAAAATCAAATCATATAAAATTAATATAAAGTATTAATGAGATAGCTTACATTCTTTTTTATACTGTCTTCAAATTCCAGTGTATATTTACATTTGTAGCACATCTGAATTCAGATGGTAAATTTTCATCAGAAATACTTGATCTGTATTTAGATTTCATATAATTCTATAAAATTTAAAAAAGTAGATTCACAAATCCAGATTCTTCCAAATGTACTTAAAAGTTTTCCAATAACTGAATGCCATATCCATATTTAAATTAATTAAAATCAAATGAAATTAAAAATTCAGTACCTTATTCACACTTGCCACATTTCAAGTGCTATATAACCACATATGGCTAGGGGCTGCCATATTGGAGACAGCAGATCTAAATTTTTAATCTTTTGCTTTTCTTATCTATTTTGTCCCTTTGTTCTTCAGTGCTTAGAAACTTGATTAGGAAAAACTTACTCATTCTCATTATTTGCCTAGAAAACTGGTGCCATGATGGATTTCTTCATAGGCAAGTTGAGATATTGGACAAAGAGACAGGTAGGGGTGGGAGAATCACTGTGCAGCCATAGTTTGCAATGGCAGGTTCCCTTTCAGTTTGGCTTCCAGGACTTTCTCATTTGATGTTTTCACATAACTAGAATAATCTCACCTTGTTTCTGAAACAGCTGTGAAATATGCTGCAGCCCCCAGCCAGCCCTAGAATGGACTTCTTTCTGGTTGGACATGGCAGAAACTTCAATGGGATGACACTGTGGACTTAGAGCAGGCTGCTATGCTTATTTGAACTAAGCACTTGGAAGTTTGCTAAGTTCTTAGTGATGAACTCCATATCAGTGTCAGAAAGTTAGGGCAGGTTTTCTTGCCTTTTGTCTCCTTACCTTCATTCAATGGTATGCTATCCAAAAGGTAAAGGGGCAGAATGGAATGAAATTCTAAGCCAAAAATGCAGCTCTGAGGTTAGCATCTTATAACTCAAAGGCAGCAAAAATAATTTAACAAGTTTGAAAGGAGAGAGCCGAAGAAAGTCTGTACAGAGTTATTTAAAGATTTTGTTCTGTTTGTGAACTGCATCACTTCCAAGCCATTTTGAATACAGGAAAATGAAAAGTTACTCCATTTGACGCAATGGGGATCTCTTACTACTCTCCAAATGAAAAAGATGAATTCCAAGTCTAAACATTTGATCCCATTGCTGCAAGTTTTGTGGCTCGTCAACTGTTTGCCATTGAATGGGCAAATGAGAAAAATGAGTTTTATCTCCCTCTAATATTCCCCCTTCCCCAATTTGATTGCTTAAGCTTTTAGCCAATCTTATAATTCCATCATATCCATTCTCCTAATGTTGGACTCAACAAGAATTCTGCATCTGGGTGCAAGATGTCATTTAAAATAAATCTAAAATGAACTGGAAAGCTTCTGGAATTTCCTTATCTGAGGTAGCCAAGCTAAATAAACTTAATTGGCATCCATCAGGAGCTCAGTGAGGGCTAGCACCATTCTGGTTGAAATGATTTCATGCTAAATGTCATGCCAAGACTGAAGTTTTCCTGGGCTCCTTGTTGAACCAGATACCCTAACTTTTCTGTTTCCAAGCCCACAGTGCAGAGTGTCAGAGGACCAATGACCACACAATACTACTGGCTAGGCACAAAATGCCTTTCAATTAATACAATCAAGTCAGAATCAGGAGTTACATAATTAATACAGCAACTGTGCACCATCTTGAATACATTTGGATTGGGGAAGCCAAGCTTTTCTTTAGCACTCACACTAAAGGTACCAGAGTCATCGAAAGATGAACAAAAGTTCAATCTGAGTGCTAGACCTATTAGGGACCTCAGTGATTATCTAATACTGTCTCTCTTTTCCTGAATGGTCTTGCTCCTAGGACCATTTTAATGTTCTTTCTCCTTTCTGTGTAAAATACAGTTAATACAGTTTTGTTTTTACTAGGATCCTCATGCAATCTTAGGTGAAGTGTTAGCTAGTTCTAGAACTATAGAAAACCCTATGGTTTCTCCTCCTCTCCCATGCCCAAATCCTCTTCTACCTGCTGGCTGATGCCTCTGGTTTTACCATTCCAGGTTGGTCCTCTCAGCAATAGGCTTAATTTCCATTAAAATGCAAAAAACCCTAGGACAGGCTTAAGCCACTATCAGGTGTTTTTCACTTTGTTGTGAAGGAAGGGTCAAAGTAATATGTGGTGGAATGAAAATTTTATTTCTGTAAGGCCAGAGGGTTGGAGAAAGGAAGAGGAAGTGCCAGCCGGGAGGGCAAAAGGTTCTAAACTGGGAACTTGGGGGCCCACATGGCAGCTCCACAGACTCTCACTCCTTCTCCCAAAATGTCTTTATTTGTATGTATTTGTCTTTGGACTCCCTGTGGTGATCAGGTACTTGATAATTGTTCTTGCTAAAACTGGAGCTCTGCCAAGTGGAAGGTTTCAATACCGAGAGGCAGCTCAAACCCAGGATGAGGGTCCCCAGCCTTGTTAGAAGGGTGTGTTAGTGCTTTTTTTTTTTATCCCAGTTTGTGGAAGCAGCAGTGGGGATCTGTGCAAAGAGGGAAGGTTAGAGTGTTGTTTTCAACTTCATTTGATATAGGAACTCATTATCCAGGCTCAAGGGAGAGCATTGCATAAGGGAGTATATGTAGCCACTCATGCATGCATCTGCATGCTTACACCCATGGACTCACACTCATACACACACAACTCTGTCTACACGTGAATGTTCCTCCTGAAACTCGGCAAAGCAAGTAACAGATGTTTCCTGTGGGTAGCTGGGATTTCAATCCTGCTCTTGCTTATTGTCTGTTGTACTAGGATTGGAATGTGAGACGGTAGATTGGATGGGAGATGGTAAATCTGTGCTTTCTGAGGCAGGATAATGGGCTCCCTACCATTTATCATTGGGGTAACCCAGCATAGTGGTCAGGAGCCCAGGCTCTGCCATTTACCACTTCCAATGCCTTGGGCAAGTTGTTTAACCTCTCTACACCTCAGTTTCCTGATCTGTAAAATTGAGGTAATACTATTGTCTGCCTTGTAGAGTTGCTGTGAGAATTAACTGAAGTAGCACATACAAAGAACTTAAAACCATGCCTGACACATAGTAGGTGTTCAATAAATATTTACTGAATGAATAAACCATTAAGTTTATCATTATTGTATTATTACCATGAAGAAACTTCCATTGCATGTTGGCTTTAGATTTAGTGGAAACAGTGAGGAGAGAGTTAAGAATTGAGACTTCTGTTATTACAGTAGGGCCAGATTGTCCTGCAGGCTCATCTGCAGATATTTCTCAGTGTATGAAGGAAAAGGGAAAACAACAACTAAATGCCTGAAAACAAAACAAACAATGAAATCTGGGGTGAGGGGGAGAGGGAGATTGACATCTTGCAATTAAAGAACAGCTTTAATTTAAGAGACAGTTGAGTCAGGCCTGGATATTTCCTGTTACTAGCTCCAGACTTTGGTTGGAAGTGTTGTGTTTCCTCCTGAGTTAAAATGAATCACAAAAGCAAAGCATACTGTTCTCTTTTTTGCAGCACTCCTCACTTCTTGCTTCCTTCTCTGCTTCTTGTCCTGGGTCTCTGCCCTGATATAGAAACCAAAATGGCAACACTTCCTTGATAAGAGCAGAGACTGAGTAGCGTGGGGCTCTACGGTGGTATGGAGTACTATGTAAACTCTTCTTGGTTGGTCTCCTGATGAAAAGCAACTGCTGGACTCAGGAACTGGGTCCTGAGTGCTTTATCATTGAGGTTCCCCATTTCTTGACCATGTGGTGAGGATGGCTGCAACAGACACTGGCATCAGGCCTGGTGGATGGAGGCTGGAGCAGCTGAGGGGCAAGGCAGCTCCAGGCCACAGCCAGGCCTTTAATTTTCCACACATGTTCACATATGTACAGGAATCCAGCAGATGGGCTGCAAGCAAGCTTGGGCAGCAATCCACTGACAAGTAGCAGTAGCTCTGAATAAATCACATTGGCCTGGGCTACAAATTTAGCTCCAGGGAGTGGGGACTCAGGCAAACAAGAAGAAAAGGCATTCACCCAACTTTTTCCTGAAATGCCAGAGGAACAAAACAGGTCAGTGGCGAATACAAAATTAGCTTCTGGCCACCCTCCAAAGTGATCTGACCTATTTGGGACTCATCAAGAATAAGGTGAAGGAAGTTCAGTTGCCTGCATCTTGATTTGTCAAGGGAGAAGAGAGAGGGTAAAAATCGCCAGGTGGCCAGATTCCCTGAGTCACTGGTTATGGAGCATATGAGTGGATATGGCTGGAACTCATGAGAAGGGCTCTGGGAAATTGACTTTGGGCCAACTCCTAGCACAACTTAGCATGCAAATGATAACCCCGGTGGATGCATTGGCAATCTAGTGTGCCGGCTTGGTGGCCCTGGCCACTGAAAGGATTGTATCGAATTCTGAAACCCTTCCTGCAGTCTAAGGCCATACCACCCTGAATGCACCCAATCTCATCTGAAACATTTCCTGCAAGTTAAACTCATATCCAAGACTCTTCTGTGAAAGGGGACCTTGGGTCAAGCCAGCAAAGGGACATTAGAGCCCTAGCGGAGTGCAAAACTGACCACAACTCCTAGCAGGTTGGAGCTGGTAGTGGATGCTGTTAATGCCCTGCCTACATCTCCTTTACAAGCTAGTGCATCGGTCCTCCAGCTGCTGTGAGTGTTGGCTGCTAAATGCTATAGCTGCCCTCTTCCCCAGAGACCTCCAGGTGAGACCAGCTCTGTGGTGCATTTTGTGCCCCAGAGATCTCCTTGGGATCAGGCTGGAGCAAATATTCAGCTGAGACTATACTCCTGCTTAGTCCCTTCCCTTACCATATCCAGCTTCCTTCATGCCCCTTCTACTAAGAGCACTCCATATATTACTTGAACAATAGTGTCAGTCTTAACTTAGACTTTACTTCTAGATAACCCAGTCTTAGGCAGAGTTGGGAGGAGGGGCACTTATGAATAGTCTCAAACCTGACTGTACCTCAGAATCACCTGGGCAGCTTTAAAAATACAGATTCCCAGGCCCCACCTCCAGCAATTCTGATTCAGTGGGTCTGGAGTGAGGCCTGAGATTCTATAGTTTTCCTGAGTTCAGTGTTCGGTAATTTTAATGCAGCTAGTCCTTTGACCAATGAGAACCACTCATTCTAGCCCATTGTCTTTATTTCTTTTCTTAGATCTTCTAAGAAGCATTCATTGATCAAGTTCAGGAACAAATCACACAATCTGTCAATGACACTAAGAAGCAGAGATGTAAGTCAAAAGATCCACAGTCCTTGGCAAATCTCTTGGAGTCCAGCATATAATGTTGACTCTCAGAAATTTCTCAGCAAATTGCATCTTTAAATTTTTTTCATATGTGTCCTGAAATGTAAAGGTTTATTTGGTTGGGAAAAGGGAGAGACTTTTGAGACATCAGGTTACCATGGAGTTTTCCAAAAAGGGATATTTGACCAAGTTTAAAATATAATTAATACTTTCCATCCTCCATGCTCAGAGATGTTAACCTATTAATCCTCCTTTCACTAACAGACCTAAATCTTCATTATTGTTGGTTGTGTGGATGATTTAGTGATGAAATTCAAAGAGAAACATTTTGTTTTGTTATCAGAGACTCTATATTAGGAAGATTTATGAATAGGTTCTCATGAAAGACACAGTTCTAGGGATTTTTAAGCAAATGGACAATTAAATAACTGAATGAAGGTGGCTTAATGCAGAATAGGGGACTATTCTAGATTTTGTAATGATATTGATGATAATAGTGATAAGAACAGCAACAAAACATGATTGCTAAGATTCGTTTCAGTGCGTAGTATGTATAAGACCAAGCACTAATTACTTGATCTGTAGTATCTTATTTAATTCCCCCAGCAACTCCTTGAGGTAAATGTATCTATTGGGGATCAACAAAGGCTTTAAAAAGATGAAACTTTATTTCTCTCTTGTGTAAAAGAAGTTAAGGGCTTGTATGCAGACTCAGCAATAATGAGGTACCGAGGCTTCATCCAGCTCCTAGTTCCACTATCCCTAGATTGTGGCCCTCATCTTCACAGTCTAAGATAGCTGCTGGAGTGCCAGTTATCACATCATTGGCCTAAGCATCAGGATGAAAGAAGGAACATGCCCCTTGTCTTCTGGGGAGTCTTTCTAGAAATCCCATACCACAGTTGCTTTGACCACATTGAACAGGTAGCAATCCCTAACTAAAAGGGAGAACTGGATATGTAGAATTTTGGTTGTGTGGCAATGGGTGCAGTTTTTTAAATGAGATTTTATAAATTTGAAAGAGAAGGAGAACGTGGAAGGTTTACTAAGAAATTGGCAACTTATGCCACAGTAGGTAATATTCTTATCCCCATTTTGCAGATAAAGAAAATAAGGCACCAAGAGACTAAATGACTTGGTGAAGTTCACACACTTTATAGGTGGCAGTCACAGTAGGACCCAAGTCTCTATGATCATCCCTCTCCTGACTGCTATTTTATCCTGTCCATCTTTTTTTCCTATTTTGTAAAACAGTTTTTTTTTTTTAGAGAAACATTTGTTCATTTCCTGCTTTCTTGGTATGCCTTTTACCACCTTTGCATAGGTCCTAGCCATTCTTCAAAGTTCAGCTCCAACGCCCCAGAAAGCCTTCCCCTGCACCCACAACTGCTTTCTAGTAAATATTTATTGAGTACCTATTATGTGCCAGGTACTGTTCTAGGCACTTGGGCTTCATCAGTGATAAACAAACAAACAAACAAACAAACAAACCCCGGCTAGCTTAATAGTTGTGTGACCTTAGTCAAGTTCTCTGAGCCTCAGTTCTATATCTATAAAATGGAAATAATAAAAATTACTGTGCAGGGTTATTGTAAAGATTAAAGATGTTACTGTATATAAAGTGCAATTACTGGCATATCATTAGATTTTGAAAAATGATGCCTTTTACTATTATTGTTGCTATTATTGTTGTACTATTGTACTGTATTATTATATTCCCCTAATGAGAAATGCTATTCCTTATTAGGCTGTAAACTCCTGGGCAGGAATAGTATCCAAATCATTCTGGTATCACTGAAATACTTGATCAAAGTCAGAGCTTATTAAATGTTTGCTGAGTGGATAAAAAGAGTTTTGATGTAGAGAGAACTTCCTGTTTACTTATGCTGTAGATTTAGGAAACGGGGATAAACAGCCTGAGACCCATAGGAAGGGTTTTTTTTGTTGTTGTTGTTTTTGGCAGGGGTGGTGGCGGGGGGAGGGGTTGCCCAATTTAAACTGTGAGTGTTGGTGGGTGGTGTCCTAAAGAAAAACAAGAATGAGTAATAATCTACTCCTCATCCTCTTCCGGAAGGCCTCAGAAAGAAAATATATCCTTTTCCTTTCAGTTTCTTTTTTTCACCTTCACTGATAAATTTCATGTTCCAGCAAGTCCTGCTGATCTCTTTTTGTATTTTATTTCTGTCTCCTAATTCTCTTCTCCATCTCTGATCTTTGCTACCTGTGGGAATAGGGCTGCTGGCCTAGTGTTCACAGAAGAAAACTTCTGGAAATCAGGAGACGTTGTGCATCCAGGGTCCTAGACCTGTTACATTCTAGTCCTGCAGACAGCACCCCAGCAAGAGCTAACCAGTGCTTGCATCAAAAGTGCACATCAGGTTTGTTGAGCACCAAACTCCCTTTATTTTGCCATCTCAGCCCAGCTTTCCCCTCAGCCCTTCTGCAAAGGTGAAAGGCAAGTTCACAGGATGCAGGGCCTTCTTTCTTCCCTGACATCTGGTTTGATTCTGGGCAGCTAAATAGTGGCTTTGCCATGAACAACAAAAGCTAATTCACTGTGGTGGTTTTTAAACACCAAGTGCAAATATTTTTCCTTTTCAGCTTGGGGTCACTGGAAGGGAAAAAACAGGGCTGAGAGGGAGATTAACCTTTTAAAACCTATTATGACTTCCCAGAAAAAATAAAACAATGGCAGCATTTCCTTTCATTCGTGAGAGTCTTTTCATGAGTGATTGTTGTTTGAGGCAAGATTGGGGCCCTGAAGAAGATTTTTAAATACTATTGGTTTTCTACTCAAAAGGCCACCATGATTGCTTTTAAGAACCCACACAAATCTCTGTAAAGCCCAGGGCCACCCTCTTTGCTTTCTCTCTCTTCTGTCTTCATCTCTGGCTGACCTTCCCTCCTTCTCTCTAGCCCTTTGCTTTCTTCCCTCAATCAGGGGCCTGACTCTCTGCTAAAGGGAGGGGATCAGCGCAATTAGCAGGATTTTAGGCAACGGCCATGCCAGCCACTGATGCCACTGACAGATGCTTGGGAGGCTGAAGATTCTGTCTGGGTCATTTCTGTGAGGTTCCAGCCAGACTTTCTGTTGATTTGGGCTGTCTTAATGCATCCCAGAGCCTCAGTGCCATTCAGTTCCTCTTCGGAAATGAAGTCACCCGTTCTGGTTCTTACTGCACATGATTAAGGATCAGAAGTATCCAATACAGGGAGTCACAGCCATCAGCAGAAATCTGGCAAATGAGAAAAAAGCAAGTCCATCTGCCTCACTAGTAGTTCTTTTATTGTTCTCTCTGGACTGCAAAGCAAAAGCTCGTCTCCTACTCTTCATTAGTTTATCTTCTTTCCTTCTCTCTTCCCTTTCAGCTTCTGCACACAGATTCACTTGCTGGGCTCAGGTGGGAGGCAAATAATGTGCCATGAAAACATAAGGCTATTAGGGCAAAGACGTGGAAGTCCCTAAACTCTCCCTTTCTTGCCAAGAGGAAGATCTGAACGGGGTCCAGGATGGTTGCTGTTTGCGAAGTGGTTTGAGTATTCTTGCTATGCACTATTACTGCTGTTATCAGCATCACGAGAGTCTAACATGTTGATACAGGTGGTGTGTGTTGGTAGGGGGTGGGTGGGAAGGGATCATAAATTGATTCATAACCTGCAAAGAGCAAACTCCAGTTGTATTGCCTCCACCCCCACCATTCTTGTCCTTTCGGTATGTGTGCAAATATTTGTAGACCTGTTGAATAGCGCGCCCTCACACCAACCTAAAATTTCACAGCCAAGTAAGCCAGCCCCAACCTGGTGAGAAGAATGGGTGGCAACCTGGGGCAGCGATGGAGTGATGGGATGGAATATATTCCTTCTCCTGATCAGGCAGTTGGTGTAGGGGTGGGCTGCTGTGGCTCCCTGGGTTTGGGTATTTGTCCAGCTTCCTGTCTCTGGCAGTGTGCTAATGGTTTCCATAACCACATGGCACTTGGCAGAGCTTCTTAAACTGGTGTGGCCCGAGACTCTGCATTCTAACAAGCTCCCATGTTGATGCCTATGCTCCTAACCCCCTGGCCAATTGGAGTAGCAAGGCTGTAAAGAAGTCCCACTGGGACCTAAACTGCTCCAGGGATGAAAAAGAAAAGTGCTAAGCCCCTCCTCTGGAGACAGGGTGTGTCCAGGCTGCCCTGGAGTCCTGATTTGCCATTCAAGTGAACCCTGGAGGGATTAGCAGCCAGCCTAGCACTTGGATGAGACCATCTCCCCCTCCAGGGGGGAGCCCTAGAGGCAGCACAGAGGTTCTGTGAAAATCTGCCATCCTCCTTGCAGAAGGTTGCCCTCTCTCGCCCTCCATCCCCCCCTGCCCTGCTTGCTGACTTAAGCAGATCAGCTTTCAGCTCTCTGGCATTCAGAGACGTCTTTGCATAAAAGAAAAGGCCCTTCCTTAAGGAGCAGAGCGGGAATCCAAGCATGGCTCTGGCCTGCTGCATGCCCAAGAATGCAGGTATTTGGGGTTTGCAGCATTTCCTGGCAAGACAAAGGGGAGGGGGAGGCTAGGTCTAACGAAGAGGGGCTTGTGTGTAGCCACCTCCTATTCTAGGGGAGAGGAGAAGTATGCTTCCCAGTGAAACTGAGCCCTTTCACAGGAACAGCTGTGAGGAGGGGAATCTGCACTTGACCCTCACTCAAGGCTGACTTTGACATTTAGGGTCAGTGGCTCCTAAGCTTTGAGGACCTTGCATTGCTCATACTGGCTCGCCAATGTTTTCACCTTTGCTCTCCTTTTGAGGCATCAAACTACCCAAGACAGAGAGGACAACCCTTTCTTCCTTCTCCTCTTCTGCTCTGACATTTGAACATCTTAAAGAAGGGCCAGAGGGTAGCTCAAGTGGAAATTCCAGGGCAGGATTCCAGGGCTCTAGCTCAGGACTGCTGGAAAGGGGCCCCATCCTGCATGGGCTCGCACCAGGCCCTATGCTGCTTTCTGCTCTTCCAGCACTGCCCCCTCCAGTCTTCTTGGAATTCCTCAGTATCTTACCCTCATCCTGAGATTACAGAGAAAGATTTATTTATCTCTCAGTGTCCCCAAAACAGCCCTGAACTGAGAGTCCCCAGACCAAATCCCCCAACCTCTAGTTTCTGTTACATCTTCAATGGCCTTACACAAATCTGTTAAACCACTGTGGGGCCTGTCTTGATTTCTTTAGTCCTCTAAGCCCTCCTTCACTATACTTCTTTATCATATAAGGCTGGCCATGCAACTGAACCCTATTTGAAAAGCATTGAACTTTTTACAGTATTCTTCCAGCACTGGGGTTATTAGTCCTTCAGTTGTAACTCAGGCTCCTTAATGTCAAGGACAGTGCCTTACTTTCATTTCTTGCTATGTGCTCTTAGGTTGTTCTGCAGGAGGTGGCTAGTGTGACAGTTGATGCTGGCCACTGTCCTTGCCTCAGCTAAACCCCTTCACTGCACATTTGCCTCCACTGCTTCTGCAGAGGCTGACACAGGGCCAAGCTTTAAGGGTCTCCTATTAGCCCAACTGCTACCAACACCGTGTACGCAGCCTTTCTTAATGAAGGGTTTGTTCTACCTGCTGTCTGAGAACACTCTCTCTGAGCTGCCTTTCCAGGCCATGATGATGGGGAGGCACTATTGTGTGCAAGTTTGTTACTTAAGATCCCTCAGGAGAAGAAGGAAGCACACCTGTGAACCAGACAGCTTCCAATGGGTGTCATGGAGCCTCTATCAGTTTGTTCAGGACATTGTGGTTTCTGAATTTTGTGGCAGAGAAGTTGTTCAAATACAAGTCCTTAATATCATATATATTTATGATAAATAACCATTATTTGAGAGGCGGGCCAATTATAACAATTAAACACCCCAGACCAATTAAATCAGAATATCTGGGAGTGGGTCCAGATAACAGTGCATGTTTTTAAAGCTCCCCAGGTGGATTCCAATGTGCAGCCAGGGTTGAGAATCACTGATTTAGGTAAGAAGTAAGAACTGCACTCCCACTCAAACCCCCAATTCCCCTCAGGGAACCAAGGAAGACAATTAAGGGCCTAAGTTCATACATTTTCATACAGATCAGTGGATTCAGGAGAGAACGTCCAACAGCCAGATAGTCTTTATTTATTAGGCCTGAAGAATTAAGTAATGGGAGAAAGTACCAAAGAAATAAGGCCCTGCCAGAAGTTTCAGTTTAGGCTCAATACAAAAGATGAGAAGGCCTTTAGAATAGCTTGACCCAGTTTTCCCTTAAGAGTTGAAGATCCAAGGCCTATGCGTGGCTGACAGACCAGGAAGGGACTGGGTGGGGCTGGTGGTGGTGACAGGGCTACTTGGCAGAGAGCTCAACTTTTTTGAAGCTGCTGGCGTGTCATGAGTTTGGCTATCTTTGGGCATTAGTCTCAGCAAGGTCATGGTACTCCTGCCAACTCTGGATGGCTCACAAGTGGGAAGACTAGGCCCTTAATCAAAGATGCCTTCAAGTAGGACTTGGCAGATATTGCATTCAGCACAATAAAAGCTGAGGGGAAAATGACTGCTTTTACCTTAACACAAATTTTATTACCACCAGGTTTCATTATAAAAATATTAGAGGTTTGGGTGTGTGTTTATTACATAAACAATGGAGTTACTCTGATCTTCACCAGCTTTCAAACTGGAATCTCAAAGGGAGTTCTATTTACTAGATTTAAAGCTGTGAAACAATTGTTTCTCATGACTGCCTTGTAAGCATAGGAATAATACAGGGAAAAACAAACTCTCTGGTTTCTATCCTTCTCAACCCTTGCCAAATTTCCCCAGTCGGGAGGAAGGCACAGCCACGTGCTGGATGTTGTAGCTGATAGACTATATTTGGGCTAGGCTTACCAGGGATAGGATGGTCTTCAGGAAAAGTGGGCATGTGACTCAAATTTCAGGCTCCTGTTGCGTCTAGCTTAGAAGGGTATCCTGGAGGCTTGGGCAGGTGTGAGAATCACTTAAGCTGATCAGGCAAACTCTCAGAGACACAGACCCTTATGCCAACCCATAGTCAGTGGTCAGAGAGTACAACAGCTATTGTCATTATGTGTTCCCAGATCTCTGGGCATTTGTCTTTCCCAGAAGCAAAGCTTTCATGTCAGTATCAATGTCATCTTAGGTCCCTTAGTTCATTCCTGGGAACCTTGTATTCAGAGGGAGCAAGGCATAGGCTGCCACTGTCTCATGGCAAAGACCATTTTGTCAATTTTACTGATGTTCTGTATTTTAAAATTAATGTATCTGATTTTATACTCTTTACTTTAGATTTTTAATTATTAAAAATATTTCTTAAATTGAATGTTTCATTAAAAAATGTGGGAATTGAAAACTATAAATTTACCTCACAGTATAGCTTTGGTAATTTCCGTGGTTTTTCTATGTGGGCTTATTGTTGTTGGTTTCATCCTCTGAATAGTTAGTTTTGGGCAAGACAGCATGGTTTGAGAAAAATGGGTTTTGGTGTCTGCCAGATCTGGATGTGAATCTTTACTCTGCCCTTTACCAGTTGTGTGACTAAGTTATAGGATCACAACTTCCTTATTTCTAAAATGGAGATAATAATATCTGCCTGTTGTATTCTTTAAATAATGATGAAATGAAAGAATTCAGGCAAAGGACTTAGCATGGTGCACTTAGTAGATGCTCAATCCATGGTTGCTATGGATAATAATAGCAAAAGTAATACATCACTGGCATAGGCAAAAGCTTTGTGGCTGGGAAGTGCTCTCCATTTGCATGTCTTGGGCAGAGGGCCAGGACAGTGGGTATCCTTTCTGGATCAAACTGCTTATCCTAATGTCCTCCAGAGACACTGGCAGATGGGACATGAAATACCAACAGTGTGCCTAGGGGAGGGCATGCAGCCAAATGTTACACTGAATTGAGCACGCCAAGGCAATCCAGGAAAAAACTCAGCACAAAAACTCACCATTCAGAAATTCCCCTGAACTGTCTTGATCTCATTTTCTCTTGTGGGATGTTCCTTAATGAACTATTTGAGCTTCTTTACCCCAGATCTGGCTTCTTTCCTGGCTACCCAGCTGAGTTGCTTTCCCCTCTGTAGGATTTTGACTGCACGTTATAGCCAGAGCCTTGAGGGAAGTGAGCATTTGGGGAGCAAAACTTTATGGAGCAGCATTTCTGTGCTGGGCATTAGGCTTGGCTCTGAGTATCAAACATGACTAAGTCACAGTTCTGTTCTTGAGGACTTCCAAGTCAGGTACCTTAGTCCATTTTCTGTTGCTATAACAGAATATCACAGACTGGGTAATTTACAAAGAAAAGAAATGTATTACTTACAGTTCTAGAGGCTGAGAAGTCCAAGATCAAGTGGTTGCATCTGGTTGGCTTCTGGTGAGGGCTTCATGCTGTGTCATAACATTGTGGAAGGCATCGCAGGGTAATAGGGGGGTTGCATTGAGAGCCAAGCTGGCTTTTATAACATATCTACTCTTGTGATAACTAACCCATTCATGTGATAACCCATTTAATCCATTAACCCATTAATCTATTAATCCATTTAATCCACTAACCCATTAATCTGTTAATCCATTAATCTATTTATCCGTTGGGTTATGGAAAGAGCCGTCATAACCCAATCACTTCTTAAAGACCCCACCTCTTAACACTGTTAAATTGCATATTATGTTTCAACATGAGTTTCTGAGGGGACAAACATTCAAACCATAGCATCAGGAGAATACTGACCCATGAACACCAGAAAGGTTAAGCACAGTGCCTTGAGGCCCATTCACAGGAAGGAGGAACCAACTCTTTCTTGTGGGGTGGCATGGGAAGCCAAGTGAAGCTGATGGAGGAGAGGACTTGTGAACTGACTTTGTCAGGATAAGTAGGTTAAGACATATCAAGTTTTCGGTGAGTTTTAAAAAATGCCTATTTGCCTTTGGTTGATTCTTGCCTTCTCTGAGTCTGCAGGGCATAGGAGGTAATGGAGGAGATAGTAAGATTTAGGAAGGGATAAGGCTACAGGAAGCTATAAGCAACTGTAATCTGCTCTCCACACTCTCTCCATCCTGCAGAACTCCACTGTATATAGAGGTAGACTGAAGTGGAAGTTACTTATCTGTGTTCAAAGCAGAATCTTCTAATTTTCTCTGACGCCCACCTTGTACTTCTGAATACTTTGTTGGGTAGCATGGCTCTCTCTCTCCTACTCCTTTTGGCTCAGCAAGAATAACGGAAACTCCACTCTCCTGAAGGATATTAGTTTTCATGGCCTTGCATGTGGCTATAACTCATTGATCTTGAATGTAGCTGCACCCCCTGGCTCCTGAAATGGCAGAAAGGACATACACAAGGGAATTAATCTCAGCCATATCCATTCACAACTGAAACACAGAACTGGTTCTTCAGCATCCAGAGGTCAAATGTCAAGCTCCAAAAAGAGGAAAGATGCAAATGCTTCCTCAGCTTCAAGGAACTGAGGCCTCCCAGGAATGTTGTCTTTGCTCCCTTCTTGATCCTACCTTTGCAATTAAGTGAGGAGGAAGTTTTCATTTGTTCTTCAAGATAGAGTAAATCACTCTTCTCTCACCACCTTGTCTTTGTGTTATGCTTGCCATGGATGACATTTGGCCATTAACAACTAAGCTCCCTTTTCCATCTAAGTTTTTATCCCTGGAAACATTCACAGGCAAGTAAGAGCTGCATGATTAATTTTTGAATAAGGATGTGTTTGAGAACAGGCCAGGGGCACACATCAACAGCCACATAGCCCTAGGCTTAAACGGATGACAAATTCTGCATCCCAACTAATATAGGCCTATAGTTCCTGCTTTGAAAACCAGGGGTGATGACAGGGGCCATGGGTTTCTAGTGCTTTCCACACCTGTCTCAGAAAGCAAGCAAAATAACCACTTGGGAGAATTAAGATAATTGTGTGTTGAGTGTTTTTCCGTAAAAAAGAGTTGATTTGTTGCTTCTCTTGATTAGGCTTTTATTTTTGCCCTTCTACCTCTCTCCACTGAGTTTTTAGTTGCTTTTTTATTTATTTATTTACTTTTACACAAAGGAAATCATGGGTAAGAAGAGGAGATTTTATTTTGAAGAACAATGACCACATTAACAAGGTGACAACAGATAAGCTAAAAGTCACTCCATTTTCTGCCGGGGAAAAATGTCCTTTGCTGCCAAATCACATTCTGCTTCTCTTTGTCTACTCTCCTTTTATAGGAGGGTGGCAGGCCCAGCCACTGATGGACTCAGAAGAAATATCTGGGAGATAAGATACACCTTTGATTCATATAAGAAAAGAAGCTTTTGAGTTCAATGATAAAAAATGACTTCCTTTCCTGTTCCACAACATTCTTGTGGCTGGAGCCCTCTGTAGGACAACAACATTTCTCTGCCCTTGGTCCAACATATCAAGCTGAAAATAACTATGAATTCTGAAACTTGGTAAAGGGCAAAAATCCAATTTATTGCAATTTAATAGATATATAGGCTTAGATCAGATTCTGTAGGTATAGAATCTGCCCTACATCCTGCTCTATATTTGGGGCAAAGCTGAGAACCTATCTTTGAAGTGTCACAGCTACATTTAGAGACCCAACCCATTCAGCATTCTGTGAAAGAACAGTAGAACCAAATATCCATGTGTGATTATATTCCCAAGTATGTCTATTTAAAAAGAAAAGACAAAAACAAACTTCAAAATGATTGGAGAAAGAAAAACTGGATGTGGGATGGAGGAGGTGACAAGGGAAAAGGAAGGAAGCTTCTAAGGAAGTGAGATTTGAGCTAGGCTTTGATGAATTGGTAGAAATGTGTTAGCCAGAGAAACATTTTAGGGTATATCTTTCTTTCTTTCTTTCTTTTTCTTTTTCTTTCTTTTTTTTTTTGTTGTTGTTGTTGGAGTCTCACTGTGTCGCCCAGGCTGGAGTGCAATGGCGCAATCTCAGCTCACTGCAACCTCTGCCTCCCAGGTTCAAGCGATTCTCCTGCCTCAGCTTCCCTAGTAGCTAGGATTACAGGCGAGGGCCACCAGGCCTGGCTAGTTTTTTTGTATTTTTGGTAGAGACGGAGTTTCACCGTGTTAGCCAGGATGGTCTCAATCTCCTGACCTCGTGATCCGCCCGCCTCGGCCTCCCAAAGTGCTGGGATTACAGGCGTGAGCCACCGTGCTCGACCTAGGGTATATCTTTCTAAGCTTTGGTTCTTCTACAAAATCTCATAGACTTGTTGTGAAGATTTAATGGCATAATTAAAATAGTGCACATGGCACACTGCTTGGGACATAAGGACTGAATAAATGGTTGTAGTTGTTGTCATTGCTACTATTATTATCATTGCAATTAGGAGGTGGTATTGGAAGTATGTTACCACAAGTAATTAAAGCCCTTTTTCCTGACCCCTTTTTCTCTGATCTTATCCCATTCTTTCTGAGACTGTCATCTTTTATATTTTGGTATACTTTGGTTAATATTAGTTCGCCTCTGGCAAGATGAAAGCAGACCCAACCAAGTATCAAAAGATTTTTTTTAACCCCACTCCATTTCCCAATATAACATCTTATACACTGATTTACAATTTTGGTAGTGGGTGGATATTTAAGTGAAGATGTAAATATAAAACTAATAGCTTATGCTATAATTTCTCCAGGGGTCTTTGTTTTTAGCAACTTATTTTAGCAATTTCAAAAACTATTCATTCCGGTTATTTTGATTTTCTTCTAATCTGTTTATCTTCCAGTGATTTCATCCAAGTCAGAAAGGAAAGGCATTTCTGGAAATAAGCAATGAAACATTTCTTTTTTAAGTTTAGCAGTTAATATGGCAGTCTAAGTATTTTTGCCTCATAAGTGATGGATATAATGTGTTTGAGAGGGGCTTGTCCATTGATGTTAGGGATTGAGGAGATTGTCACATGCAGTGGCTGGGGGAAACCAGGATGTTAATGTTAAAAGTAATTTAATGACTTATGTGCTCAGGAGATTTATGCTAATTGCTTGGTCATAGCTTATTCTCATCACAACCCTCTGATGTAGGTACAATTATTCTTCTGATTCCATAGATGAAGAAAATGAGGCTTAGAATATTTACATAACAACTTGCCCAAGATTACAGCTTAGTTGTTACAGAGCCAGAATTTAGACTCAGTTCTTTCTGGCTCCAAAACCTATGTTTTTGTTGTTGTTGTTATTGTTTGTTTGTTTTGTTTTGTTGTTTACCAGTAGATTATACTGTCTGCAGGGGTTTGAAAATAATGATCCCAAACTAAACATGGAAGTGATGTTTTTAGGTTATCATACAGTGCCTTGGGGAAAGTGGGAGCTCTCAATGAGGTTAAGGGTTAAAAGATGTGCCATGGCCTGTGCTACAATCTCTGTTTAGTTCATCCAAAGTAGAAGGAATTTAGTTCTGATTTGAAGGTGCAAAAACTGATCAGAAGAAATGGCCTCAACCAAAATGCAAGACTGTGAACTGAGAAGTGGTGTCACTTGGACAAGGGACAGAGCCAATAGTGTCCTGTGTCTTGAAAAAAGGGAGAGGCATGGTACGTAAAGTCTGTTACTTTCACTTTTGGTTTCTTTAATGACACTAGAACTTTTTGCTAATTAACTTGATTGTCTGCAACTGATATATTTATTGCTAAGCATTGTTTATCAGTGACGTATTGTTCAAATGTTTGTTTCCCAGGAGAAGGTTGTAAATGTCCTCTGGTATCATATAAGGTGATAGATTAACAAGTGCTGGTAGTTGTGATAGGTCAAGAAGTTACAATGCAGAATTTCCAACACTGTTGTTTGGATATGTTGGCAGGTCAGCATGAAGAGATGGTGTTTTTCCATGATGAGAAAGATGATAGTTTGTCCTCTAATTTCTTAACTTTAGCATCTGGTGAAGTTGCTTGCAGGGACCATATTTTATCTCATTCAAAGTCTCTGAATGAAGTAACAAGTAGCAAATATGATTACAACTCTTTCTGTAGTTATAAAAACCTATTTTTAAATGTCTCCCATCTACAATTGGCTATCTTCATACCACCATCTGCTTTCTCAAATTTCCCAAGGCCACTTGCTCTGGATAACCACAAAGGTGCCCTGGGCCAACAATGCCGCCTGTTGACTGGAACAGAGAACTCTTGAATTCAACATCTTTTTTCCCCTCCACTTCCCTTCTTGCACCTTGGAATGATAATGCATGTGTCTCTGAAGTTCCCCACACCAGCCAGATGTTCCAGTCATACAAAATTGCTTGCAGTTTCTCATCACATCATGCTGTCTCACACGCCTACAGGTCTGTGTACACTAAAACCTCCGAATGCTTTTATGACCTATTTTGCCTGGCTATTTCTTCAGTTTAGAAGCCTTGGCTTAAGCATCACTTTTCTGGGGGAAGCCTTCCCTGAAATTGCCCAGGGTGATTTAGATATCTCCCTTTCCATAGCCCATATGTAAAGAAAAGATAGTTGTGCCTGTCTGTCTTTTAGTGGATGGTGGTGCTTCCAAGGGAAAAGGGTGAACCAGTACCCCTATGAGGACCTGAGCCAGTGGTGGAGATAGGGAGAGATAAAGTCAGGCATGGCCCCAAACAGTCTTTTATATGATCATCTGAATTTTTTTTGTAATTGCATGCCTCATCCTAAGCATTCTTATAAAATTAGCAGTATTATCTATGTTATGTAATGTAAAATAATCTCTCCTCAAACAATCATTGAGTAAAGCTAGTGGTCCAGGAACATCCTTCTATATTTATCCTGTGGCTTCCTGAAATGCCAGGAGTATGCATAAGTCCCCCTGAAAACCAGGTATAAAAAAGTGTCTCTCAAGGCAGCCATTCAATGGTCTCCTTCAGAGTAGGCACTAGGTCTTTCATCTCTGCTATAGTATTGTCTAGTGGATTTTAGATACTCAAGAAATATTATTTTTTGGAATGAGTTAATCTTTCAAGTGATATCAGACATAATAGAGAATCAGTATCATTAATCTTCAAAAAGACAGATATTTCATTTGTAGACCCCAAAGTCTCCATCAGCCTACTACTCTTTCTCTAATTATTCTTGCATTTCATCAGGCACTGGCATTTAAAATTAATTTTTAAAACTATCTTCTTGAGTTATATTAATATTGTTTGCTCACTACCATGATACCAGTATTATTTTCCACTCTTCATTGCAAATACATATTTTCCAGGAATATTGTGGGGGAAATAAGCCTTGATGGAAAAACCTGGAACTCTAAACACCGTCTGTAGTTTCTTTTCCATGGGAAAATGTGTCCTGAATTAAAAGGGAAAACTGACTTAGAAATGAGCTTCAGAACACTTCGAGGCTGAAGACTGACTGCATTTAAGCATCAGACCCCTGCACCCTATGGCTCCAATTTATACGGCTTACTGCCCGAAGCCTGGGGGCCTAAGGGAGGGAGCCTAAATCCAGAGACACAAAGTGACATCCTAGAACTGCTGAAGTGGGCAGGGAGGACCTCAGTGTGGTCCCCCGCTGGGCTCTTTCAAAGTTCTATCAGCATCATCACTAGGCCATCTTGGATACATATTGACCATCCCAGAAAGCCCGAAAACTTCTTTCTTACAAATCCTACTGAGATTTACATCTCTATGATCCCAAAACTGTTCCCTCTTGAGACAAGAAACATCTGAATCATCTGTTTTCTCTGTTTTAAAAAGTCAATTTTTAAAAATATTGTTTGTTAAGAAATATTTATGAGTGAAGGAGCTCCTATGTGCAAAGCAACTTTCTAACACATGGTCCACTTATTATGAAATTATTCTGCAGAAACTTCCTGTTGCTTTGTCTTTCTCCTTTTATGTATGTATGTATGTAGGTATGTACGTATGTATGTATGTATGTATGTATCTCTTTAGAGACAGGGTCTTGCTCTTCTGACATCCAGGATGGCATGCAGTACCGTGATCACAGCTCACTGCAGCCTCAAACTCCTGGGTGCAAGTAATCCTCCCACCCCAGCCTCCCAAGTGGCTGGGATTAGCCACCATGCCCAGCTGATTTTTTATTTTCTGTAGGGACAGGGTCTCACTATTTTGCCCAGGCTAGTCTCAAACTCCTGGCCTCAAATAATTCTCCTGCCTCAGCCTCCCAAAGCACTGGGACTACAGGCATGAGCCACCATGCCGTTTCGTTTCTCCTTTTAGAAGTGAATTACTGTAAACCAAAACCTTACAAGAGCAAGCCAAACTGTGCCTTGATTCTCTTTCATGTCAAAGTCTAGGTGGTAAGACATGGATAAGGGGCTTTTGACAAGAACAGGAGACTTCTTTACCTGGCTTCTCTAGTAAAGCTTCTAGTATCTCAGAGGGGCCATTGATTCTCCATATCTGGTAATTTCTCCATACCTGGTCATTTCTCCATACCTGGTCATTTCTCTTTCCTGCTATTCCACTCAACCCTATCCTCAAACGAGGAGGCCTTCCCTCCCAACTGAGTACATGATACTACTTTTATGTCTCCTCTGCTCTGGAAATGTCATTTCTGATTCTGCTGGGAAGGCAACCAATGGACGTCCCAGACTAGAGCCTTAATCCACCGTCCTAGGCATGTTCTCAGACTGGGAAAAACTGTTGGGAAACAAGTTCAGAACCTGAACTAGGTGAGACTGCAAATACTGGTATAGACAGGTTTGTTTTAATTTATAAGGTTGCTCAGCAAAACATCCCCTTTTCTGGAACAAAATTAGTACGTTTTTAACTGCAGATGTAGAAAAAAAATGTTTAGGGTACAGACCAATATATTTTTTTAGGTTTATAAGGAGGGTTTCCTTCTCTCTGTTTCTCCTTTATCTACTCTTTATGAAACCTTGCAAGAGTAGACTAAAAGGGACCTCTTTTCGTTACACATCTTTTTTCCTAAGAAGCAAAATGAACTGAATTAATTCATTCACTCAGTACTGTAAATACCAAATGAAAAAGCCATAGACGTATAGATGTAAATACTGCTTCTGTAATTTTGTGTGTGTGTGTTTGTGTAACTAGAGGGCACTGGGAGAAAGAAAAAAGAAATTATTCAAAGTTCAAAGGCTCCAAGATTTACTAAGAAAATAAGAAAAAGAGCACAAGCATTCACATGCTAAGATACTAAGAAAAAGAGCACAAGCATTCACATGCTAAGATAGCTGAACGATCAAGTAATATGTTACCCCAGCATTTTCTTAAAAAGAAATGGCTTTTGTAGAAACTGGTGGAAAGTCCAAATCTGAACATTTTTTCTGAGTATAATAAATAAAGCTAGTAATCCCTGTAGAGATTAAGAATGCAAGCTTTGGAGTTGCTTTCACTATGCTGAAATTCCAACATACAGTCAAGGTTGAGAACACTGCTTTAAGTACTTAGTTGTAACTTCCTTTCTCAGATAGTTCACTTTGGCCCTAATTTGGTTTATAATTACAGCATTCCTTCCTTCCTTTTGAGGGTTTCCATCTGTACATTTCCCAAGTGTGTGGAAAGGGAGGGTGGACATCTCTTTCCCTCTCTCCCACCTGTGTCTTTGCATACCTTATCTTCTTAGGAAGACAGCATGACTATGTTTTTAAATACAAAACTGACCCCATATTCTAACAAATCATAGTTCTTCTTGGCCCACAGCATTACTTTTTAATTTCAATGATGGATTTCAATAATGGATCATGTATTGGCATTAGCAGTCTTGAAACACATGATCTCTTTTTCTCTTGCTTCCATCCACTGATTGTTTCTTGAGGGAAGCTCTGAGCCATTCGCCTTGGTGATTCTTTCCCCAAAACCATATCACCCAAAATCAAGCTGCCAAGCCCACGATTGGAGGAGGAAAGGTGGTCTTCTGGAACTGTATCCATAGGAATCCTTTCTGAACTGGCACTTTCATGGGGCATATTGAAGTACTGTGAAGACCTTGAGCAGTGACAGTATTTGGAGCCATCAGAAAGGATTTATCTTTTATTTTTTTAAGTCTTTAGTTTATGATCCTTGTGCTCAAACCAACAATCCTCAAGCATTAGTATCTGTTTTGACATATGGCCAGAAATTTATTTTAAAGAACGGCATTAGTTAGCCTTTTCTGCATAAAAAATCACCCAGTACTTAGTGGCTTAAAATTTAGTGCTTGGTTCTTCTGGTCTGGGATGGCTCAGTTAAGCTCTGTGGAGCTTGCTTATGTCTATAGTCAGGTGGGCTGAATGACCTAGAGTGGCCTTATTCATGTCTGGTGATTAGCAGATCAAGATGGGGGTAGGAGACAACTGGGCCACCTGTACCTCATCATCCAACAGGTTGGACCAGGCTTCTTCATGAGCAGCAGTAAGGAGGACAGGTGCCAAGACCAGCAGAAGCAGAAGTTGCAAGGCTTCTTGAGGCCCAGGCTAAGACATGTACAATGTCACTTCCACCACATTCTTCTGGCCAAATCAGGTCATAAGGCCTGCTCAGATTCAAGGTGGAGAAACAGATTCCGCCTCTTGCTGGGAAGAGCTGAAAAGTAGCATGGCTATTTTTGAAATCTATCGCAATAACGAAGCACCTGTATTTGCAAATTTTTATATGCATAAATTAAAATGGATTTGAAGTTCTTCCAATAGTAGGCTAACTCTCCTTGTATTCAAATAAATGTGAGAAAAAGGGGTGGGAATTTCCCACGGTTGTGATAATGAGTGGTTCGTGTAAATACTATGGGTCATGGCAGAAAAAGGTTTTGAACAGCTGCCCAAGAGACAGTATAGTGAGGTAGAAAGAGCACGAATCTTGAAATCATACAGACCTGAGTTCAAACTCCGTCTCTCCAACTTGTTAGTTGGATGGCCTTGGGCAACTTATTTAACCTCTCTGAACATTAGTTTCCTAACCATGAAACAGGAATAATAATATTTAAGGCACATATCTGTTGTGAGGATTAAATAAGGTTATGGGGTAATGCCCAGAACCTAGTAAAGAGCCATTCACGGTGCTAGTTTCCTTCCTTGACCCCTTAATTTTGTAAAATTGGTGTGTAGTGGGCATAGTGATTCTTTCATTCAGAATCAAAGCTGTCCCACCCCTTTCCCTTCCAGATACCAGCTTGTCTTTGTTCACATATTACATATCTTTGAGAGACGACTTCAATACAATATTTTTCAACCTGGGATCTTTGCAATGTTTGCAAACATAAACTTACAGTTAAAAATTCCAAGACAATTCTTAGCTTTGGTGCTATAGATTATTCACATTTTTGAGTTATGCATAGCTTGCTTTTTCTTTATGGTCTGGATATACTGTGCAATTTTGGAAACCCACCATCAGAAAAGGAGGCTTTGAAATACTAGAAGTTGGGCAGCAATGTATGGGAACCATGTTTTTTCAGAAAGGATGTATTTACATTGGATAAGATTTTCAAACACATCCAGGAATTCTAAATAGTGAGGTTAGTCTTTGGGGGCTAGAGGAGGCCACGTTGGGCAAAACCTTTGCTTAATCTTCTCCTCTGATGCATTCTATAGGGCTCCATTTTGGCTAAATCATCATAATTCCCACCAAGACAGCACAGAATGATAATGGTTTTATTTATTATTTTATATTCATTGCCAGTATATGCAAAGTTTTATAGCTTGCTATAAATTGAGAGGGATTATCACAGCTGTTACGTATTTTAACAGGTCACAATACAGTAGTTTATGCCAGATGGTTTGGAGAATTTTGAGGGAGAAATTTTATACAGGCAGCCACATAGATACTAGCTTGGGTAGTCGCACCCTGAAATTAATTTACATTTGTTATGATATAAAATATATATGAATAAACATATAGTTCCTTATGAATGAGTGATCCATTTTATAGCAGCTATTTCTTCTGGAAGTCAAGGGAGTCCCTTGTGAACAGTGGTGGGGCAGCAGCAATGGTAATGTGCTGCTACTGGGATAAGTGAGAAGTAAAGCTCTACCACATGCATAGTTCTGGAGGGGACATTCAACTTGCTCCAGGGAAGTAAGCCTTGGAGACAAAACTGAGTTTTCATAATTGGGTCTCAGCATGTATTTGAGTCAAAGAGAATAAAGCAGGAAAGTCACCCTAGGTAAACATAAGGAGAGAATGGGTGTGGTATAAATACAGTAGAGCTAGAATTGGGATCCCCAAGTTCACCCTCAAGGTCATTCTGGGACCAAAAGGTTATCCAGCCCTGGGCAGATCACAAAACATATTACTTCCCTTGCAGATGCTGAGGTTTATAGGTAGAATGGCCAATTCTGGATGCTCAGCCTAAACAGGAAGATAAAATAAGTACTGATGATCAGAAATCATTTTAGAAGGTATTTTTGGTTCCAAGTCTCATAGAAAAATTGACTTACACAATGAAAAACGTAGAGAAAATTTTAGAGATCATCTCCACCCTCCTTATTTTATAGATGAAGAAACAGACCAAGAGGATCATTTAAATATGATCATCTTAGTTTTTACAATAAAGAAGTAAAATCAGACTGTCAAAGTATTTGGGCTCCATTGACTTCCTCCAGTCTTTCTCCCCTTGATCCAGCCCCACGAATTCCTCTCCTGTATCCCACCTCATGCTGGGAAAGGACCACATTCCCACCTGTCAGAATAATCCAAAGACCATGTCTAAAGCACACCTGGATTTTCTTGGTAAATTGTCTGAGGCATACCACCTCTTGAACTGAATTAAAACTATTTAGCCTTTTAGAGTCAATTCTTCCAGCTCCTGTAAAATAGGAGTCAATTAAGATCTGTTTGTGTCACCAAAACAGTAAATTAACCAGAAAAGGTGAATTTAAAATGGAGATTTGGAGCATATAACAGCTAAAATATATAAGTACAAAATCAGGAAATGACAGTATTTTGATAATTGAATAGTCCATGCATGTTGAAGGACAGAACTGGAATCTGTATCATGGACTCCCCCAAGATGGCTAGTAAAAGAATGAAAGCTTTGAAAATTTGTAAGCTCAACAATACAGAAATACCCCCACTCTTCTCAGGGCTGCTGAACTTCCAATAATTTCAGCTTTCAGGAATACAGCACTAAACCTGGAAGTGAGTGAAAAGAGTTTCCCAAGGCTACAAACAATTGTCAGCAAGCCCACATGTATCCTTTTGGTTCTTGCCGGAGAATTGGTAACTCGTCTTTAATGGACAGATGTTTCTCAACCGTGGGTGTCTGTTATCCTCAGCTCACTGGAGGCTTAAACTCTGGGGAAAGGAGCTAAAAGAAGGTTGAGAAAGGAATGATAGTGGAGAATTAAATACCAAGGAAAGAGCATGGAAATCCAAAAAGGAGTCTTAGAAATGTGTTACCATAGAGACCAATAATAAGCTTTCTTAATAAAGACCCTAAGTAATCAACAAAACATTAAATTGTGTTTTGTAGCATCTGATTAAAGAGATAGGAAAGTGAATTACTCAAGGTAGGCTAATTCTGGTAATAAACCCCCAATATTTCAGTGGCTTACCTCTCACTTTCCTTGCAGTTTAATGCTGATTAGCATGCAGGTGGGTACCTAGGCTCTTCCCATCTTGGGAATCCACCATCCCACAGAGCCTTTGTGTTCAGCCAGCAGGGAAGACAAGAAAATGTGTGTAGGAATAGGTAAGAGCTTTTATGTGCCAAGGCTGGAGGCACACATAGCTTCTGCCCACATTCCATTGGCCAGGACTCAGTTACAGGGCTGTACCTCACTGCAAGGGAGGCTGGGAAAGTAGTTTAGCTGTAGGAGAAAGAAGGAGATAGTTTAGTGAACAACTGATTAACCAGTTTCTTCCAGGAAAAGTATAAAATATGCTTCAGAACAATAAGGGGCTTCAGAAAATTGTTCTTGGTTGGATAAACTTTAGTTATATGGAAAATTACCTATGTAGACTTTACCATTTCCTGGCAATACCAGTTAAAGGAAATAGTTATTTCCCGAGCCATACTGTAGATCAGAGGTTGGCAAATTATGGCCCATGGGCCAAATCCCACCCACTCTCTATTTTTATGAAGAAGGTTCTATTGAAACACAGCCACATCCATCCATATATGCACCACTGATGGCTGCTTTTGAGCTACAACAGCAGAGTAGAGTAGTTGCAACAGAGACTACATAACCAGCAAATCCTAAAATACTTTCTACCTGGCCCTTTACAGAAAACGTTTGTTGACCCCTGCTATAGATCATCACTGTCCTAAAGAAGGACACATTTACAATTGTCTGTGAGACCTGGTACCCTTGGCTTTCAGTAAAAACATCAGTATGTCGAAGAGACATCTGCACTCCCATGTTTATTACAGCACTAATTGCAATAGCCAAGATATGAAATCAACCTGTGTCCATTGACAGATGAATGGATAAAGAATATGTGGCTTATATATACAATAGAATACTATTCAGCCATAAAAAAGAATAAAATCCTATCATTTGCAGCAACATGGATGAAACTGGGGGACATTATGTTAAGTGAAATAAGCTAGGCACAGAAAGACAAACATGGCATGTTCTCACTCATATGTGAGAGCTACCAAAAGGATCACATAGAAGTAGAGAGTAGAATAGTGGTTACCAGAGGCTGGGGATGGTGGTGTGGGGATAAGGAGAGTTTGGTTAATGAATTAAAAAATTACAGCTAGATAGGTGGAATAAGTTCTAGTGGCATATAGCACTGTAGGGTGACTATAGTTAACAAGAATTTATTGTATATTTTGAAATAGCTAGAATAGAGGATTTTAAATGTTTCCAACAAAAAGAAATGATAAATGCTTTAGATGATCAATTTGCTAATTACCCTATTTTGATCATTTCACCTTGTACACATGTATTGAAATATCATACCGTATACTGAAAATATGCATAATTATTAAGTATCAATTAAAATAATAATTTAAAATATATATCAGAAAAGGATACCTATATGGACTGGGAGGTAAACTCACTCCTTAGAACGTCAGGTCCAACTGGGTCCAGACTCTGCTGTATCCCCACAAGCACCCAGCACAGTACCTGGCATCTAAGAGATACTCAATAAGGGCTTATATTTGAACCTTTGAGCCACAGGAAGCATCCGATACCCTAACCACCATACAGAGGATAGGGGGACCTCAAAAAAAATGCAATATGAGCATTACGTGCAAAGACCTCAAACACAGGTAGGAAGGAACCATCTTTGTTGAGCTTTTATTATGTGCTGGGCACTATCATGGTGCTTTATTGTTTTATTTACTCTTTTAAGCAACGCTATAAATTAGGTATTCTTATTTTCATTTACAAATGAGAAACTGATTCAAAGAAGATTCAAGATTCAGAGAAGTCAAATAGTTTTCCCAAGGCCACACTTGTTAAGAACTGGAGGAGCTAGGATTCAAACACAGGTCTTTCTGGGTACAAAGCCTATGTGGTTTTCTTTTCTTTTCTTTACTTTTTCTTTTTTTTTTTTTTTTTTTTTTTTCACCTCTCTGCCAAGGGACTTGCTAAAATCTCATTCAAATTTAAGCAATCTAGTTATATCATTATTTTTGCCATCACTGTTAACAACCACCTCATTATTGTAAAGATCAATACAAAGGAGAAAAGACATGGCCATTTTCATTGCTTTGTGGAATTCTGCAGACTTCATTGTCAAGGCTCTCCCATGATAGAGCAGACCTGAAAACCCCAAGCAATGCAGTTCATTTCCTTGGGCTGCATGATTAGTGACTTGGCCACTAGCTACCCATGCACTTGCCAGGGATTGCTGTTGAGGGCAGTCGTTTTGCTCACCCTAATGTAAATTCTAATGTCAAGACCTGAGAGGTTTGAATTCGTATATGGTGAGGCTTCCTGTTTGAAGTTGATCTGAGAGCTTGTTAACATACAGATGGCCAGGCCTCACTCCAGAGTCTGATTCAGCAGGTCTGGGAGGACCTGAGAAGGTGCATCTCTACCAAACCCCCAGGGGCTGCCGGTCCTTTGAGGAGCAAGGCTAAGGGAAGGACTTCCCTTTACCTTTGAGAAGCTCTGACTGGTATTCGCACCCACTTCACATCTCCCATCAGTAGCCAATCCATCAAGCCTTCCCAAAGCCTCAGGGGTTCAGGTCTGCCCTTGGCAGGCAGAACTCCTCCCACTGACCCCTCAGTGACATTTGACATTATACATCACCCTGCCTTCTTAAAACTCTTTCGTCCATCCCCCTGTTTCTGAGATGGGACCCTTCCCCCTTCCATCCTGGTCTCCTGCTTCTCTGAGTAATGTCTCTCTTCCTCTCTGATGACCTTTTCCTTTACCCACCCACCCCTTAAACTTTGGGGTACATGGCTGTCTTCTCACCTTCACTGGGGGAGTGGCCATGCCATCTCCTCCCACCTCATCCTTCCTGTCCCAGTCACACTCTGTCTTCTGGGGGACTCCCACTAGATTCTGTCCTTGCCAGCAACTGGCAGCCCTCCAAGGAGGCTAGTGGAGAACAGCTAACCCAGACTGACTTGGGTTCTAGGTGATACTTCATGTGATACTACATTAATTCATAGTAATGCCAATTAGGAAATATTCTTTATTTCATACACAGGCAAAACCCAATATTTCTTATGACCTTGGCAAGTGGAGTGTTTCACAATTGTGAATTCTGGAGAAGTTACAGGCCTGGTGGATATAGTATTGCCCACACATGCAAATCTGCCCAGCGCCTAAACATCCCTAGTTGAAAATAGGCAATCTAGTCAGAAAAGAGTCAAGTTTTCCCTAAATAGGTTTCAAAGACGTATTACCAAAAACAACATCCCACAAATCATCTTTGGATAATTTCATTCACTGGGTTTCTTCTTGTTGTGTATGGGATTAGGACATATCCCATAAGTGTTGTCTTTGAAGTGGCCCTAAATGGCTCTCTGCCTTCTGCATTAGGTTGCTATATGGAGAGCCTACCAACTTAAGCTATGGGCACACACTGCCATAGTTTTTAACCCTGGTTCAACCTCAGGTCTGGTTTAGTAAATCGCTGCTCCCTGGAGATTAATACATGGCTGCAAAGGCATTGTCCTTGCAGTGTTTTTCAGCCCGGGCAGGGTGAGATGTGTCTAGGATGCGAGGTTTCAGCGTACGGAGATGAATCGGGGAAGGGGACGCAATGTCACATTTTTGGGGTGCTCTAGTCCTGTTATATGCGGGGACATGCTCTACGCCAGTCTGTGTCCACCCTCCTGCCCGGGCTGGAGGGGTTGGCACGGTCGGCGTTTCTGATTCCTTCCTCTGCTGTTGGCCATAAACTAGGAATAAGGGAGGTGAGAAGAGAGCCACGGGGGTGCGGTGCTGAGCAGCTGCGGTCGGTCCAGCCTGTTGGTGATGTGCGGAGCCCGCCGCCACTCTGGGCATGGGTAACGCGCAGCCCCAGCGGTCGCGCTACGGGAGAAGGAAACACAGAGGTACAAGAAATCCGGATCCGGGATCCTCCGCAGCCTCCAGCTTGTCTAAGCTCACAGGCCGGGCTTTGTGGCCGGCTCCCGCGCACCACCGAGTTTGGGGCTGGGGACTGAGTCCTGCAGCTCACTGCGGCTGGCGGCAGGGGACAGATTATTTTTAGCAGGTTCCCTTTAGCCCTGTGGAGCTAGGAGATGCTCGCGGAGCCAGGCGGCTGTCCGCGGAGCATTGGTGCAGCCGTGCCTTACTGCCCGGGAGGTTTGGCTGCCGCAGTCCTCTCCATTCACTGAGCTGTAAATCGAAGCTGTCTACACCGGCAAGGCTCTGGATCCTAGCGTGGCCCCAGGGCTACGTCCCGCCCAGGTCTCCGGGCACCTGATTTCCCAGTGGTCAATTAGGTGTCTCAGCCTGCAGCATTGAAGCAGTGGAGGGGCCAATGCCCCTGCTTTGATGGAGCGCGCCGTGCGCAGAGACCTCCCCAGTCGACTTCCTCATCAGAAGGCAGCATCCATTCATAATTCTCTGCCTGTGGACCGAGTTAGGCTGGAACTGGGCATGGACTCCTGAGATCTCTCTTTTTGCATCTGAAGGAAAAACTAAGATAAAAGGGAAAAGGAAGGGGGAATGCAGTCCTAACGCAACAAGGCACTGGAAAGTCCCCGAGAGGCCTCTCTTTTGCGGGGAGAGGGAGAAGAGGCAGATTCCGAGCCCAGCGCCCCAGCCAGCTGCTGCTTCGCTGCGGAGCCGGCACGCATGCCTACCTCACCTGACGGCCGCATTCCCGGGGAGCCGGCGCGGGGCCCGGCGGCGCGCCCAGGGCGCACCGGCGGTAGGATTTCTGCACCAGGGGAACGATGCACGGGCGGGCTGCCCAGGGCCGAGCCTGAACCTGAGCGGGCGCCGGGGGAGGCTAGCCTCGGCGTGGCGCCCCACCGCAACCCTCCGGGATGCTCCACGACTCGCAGCCCAGGCCACGCGGGTGTGTGAGATGGGACCAGCCTGGGGGGAGGGGGTATGGGCAAGTGACATCATATTAAACTAATTTCTCGCACCTCTGGGTGCTGGGTGAACTTGGGGGTCGGGGGAGGCTCGAGGCGCAGCCCAGCCGCGCGCTAGCCGGAGAGGAGATCCCCCTTGGTCGAGATCTGAGAACTGGGTCCCCTTGGCAGAACTGAGCGAGGGTGAGCTGACGGTCAAGGTGGACCGCACATAGCTCGGAGGGGCGAAGGGAACAGCACTGGCTTTCAGGGGTCTTTTATTATTTTTTAAAAGCATATTGCAGTTGCAGCTTTTAAGTTTGCCGCCTCCTCCCTACCCCGGATCCCGGGTTCTGGGGCGGGGCGGCACTTTTCCACGCTGCCTACCCTCTGGGTGGAGGGGTCTGCAGGGGCTGCAGCGTCTGGTGCTGGGTTTCCTGCAGGGGGAATGATGATTCCACGGCGCTGTGAGTGGAAGGGCGCCCTGAGGTTTGGCCTTTTGAGGGCTTCTAAGGGCTGGGGAGAAGTCGGGGATCCTGCTTGGTGCCCTCTCCTGTGTTCCTGCCCTGCCACTTGGTGTTAGATGACATTTTGCCTGTGCAGGGGTTTCACTGTCAAGGAGCTGTGATGCTGTAAGGCAAATGGGCTGTTAGGATGAGCTGGAAGAGAGGGGAGTGAGCTGGAGCTTTTCCTTTTGTGGCAGTGTTAACCCCATCACTCCCACTTACCTGGCACACCTGTCCCCAGGACTCACCATCTGTGCCCATGAGTGGGGCAGCCTGACCCACTACCCATTCCAGGGACAGTGAGCCAAAGCTGGACTTGCTCATGGCATGCTAGGCCAGGAATGTGTGGGCAGTGAAAGAGCAACACCCTCCCTCACCCTGCTGAGGGGAAGACTCAGCAGGTCCTGCCATGATGGTGCACAGTGTTTTGCCATAGTGTGGTATGCTCTGGAGTTTTGGAGCTTTTGTTTTATGAGGTTTTTATTTTGCAGTTTCTTGCCTCTTGGTGACCAGTTTGTTTTTCACAGCTGCTTGTGAGCAAGGCAAAGATAACAGCATCTAAAAATAGCCCTGCAGTTGGAGGTACAGTTTGGCTTGACCCTGCTTTTAGAGGGGTGGGGTCTCCTTCCCAGCTCCCTGAGGGTGGGCCAAACTTGGGGCCCCAGACAGCCTTAGACCAGGTCCACACATCCTTCAGAGCAATTCACCTTCAGGTCTCAAGGCAAGGCAGGGATGTTGAATGCTGGTCCATGTGAGAAGGGCAGCAGCTCTGAGAAGCCTCATCCATTCCTGGGTGAGGCCCAAAGCCACTGGGCTGCAAGACTGGAGGATGGGAGCCTGGACAGGGTCCCTCTCTTGCTCCAAAGGGCTTCCTCCTTTGCACTTTAAAGCCAACAAGCAACTCCCTCACAATGGAGTTCGTTCCAGAATACAGAGGGACAAAAGGGGCCAGGTGGCACTCAAACCATGCCAACTTCCTACTGTGTGGATAGCAGCTGGGCTACTACTCTTTCCTTTCCAGGTGGAAACCCCTGGACAGTTGAGTGAGGAGCCTCTTCCTGGTCAGCAGGAGGGTGGCCCCAGCCTGTCTGAAGGGGGCCGCCTCCAGCTGATGGTGAAGAGGCCACCTGGAATGGAGATAGGAAGGGATTGAGGACTTTGCAGTGATTGCAGTGGAAGCAGGAAGCGCAGGTCTTCTCCCGTGGGTCCTAGATTCTGCAAGCCTGCTAGGCTTCCCTCATTATTTATTTTCAAAAGCCTTCATTTCTTCCTTGTTCACTTTTTCTTTCATGGCAATGGTGGCAAAGTCCAGCTGGAAGAAAAAAAGGCCCCCTCTGTTCTTGATTTGGTTGGATGATGGGATTTTTATTTTTTATTTTTTGGCAAGAATGCATTAGCGATTGCTGAAAAATGTAAAATGCCTATTTTTTTCTCCAGTGAAATAAATGAACTAAACAGCAAGGGAATGTAAGGGCAAGCATTCTCTGTTCAAGATGGAATCTACCAAGTGATTTTCCCCTCTCTTTCAAAATGAATTTCGATTTAAAATTTTTACCTTTATTTTCTGTATGTCATAACTATAATCACTGGGCAACTATTAAGATAGAGATCGTGATTGGGGGGAAGGAAGAGACCAAGAAACAGCACCTTCGAGATATCCATCATTCCTCTAGTCTTCTAGTGGAGACTTGCACACAGTTGCTAGTTTATTTTTAAAATTTCCACCATCTTTGTGTTCCCCATGGAAGACAAAGGATTAATGATGATGAAATGTAGTATAAGGACCCAGTGCAACAGTGACCAAGTTTGGCCAGCTTAGAAGAGTAGATATGGGAAGACCATGGGTTGAGATTTCAATTTTATAAGAACATCATTGGCTTGACTTGACCTGTACCAAATAAGATATCAATGATCCCTTGGTCTTAAATAGAAAGGGCTGCTTCCTCTTGAAGATCAGAACCTAAACCAGCAATTGACTAGAGACCCACAGTGAGCATATTGGTCAGGGAAGGATAAACACCATAATAGGTGAGCCCCAAATTTCAGGGTTTAACACAATAACAGTTTATTTCTTAAATAATGTCGAATAAGCTTTTCCTCTTGAAGATCAGAACCTGAACCGGCAATTGACTAGAGACCCACAGTGAGTATACTGGTCAGGGAAGGATAAACACCATAACAGGTGAGCCCCAAATTTCAGGGTTTAACACAATAGCAGTTTATTTCTTATATAATGTCAAAACAGCTTTTTGACTTGTGATTATAAGGAACCTAGTCTCTTCTAATGAATCTACCATTTCCTAGGGCCTTGAAGCCCCTACTGGGTCTTCTGCATCCAACCAGGAGAAGGGAAAACAAGAACATGGAAGATTACCCTGGAAGCAGCACCTCTCACTCCCACCCACATTCCATGGCCAGAACTCAATCACATGGCCACATCTAACTGCAAGGGGACTGGGAAATGTAGTCTGTGCAGTTTGTGCTATGGCAGTACACTCTCTGGCATGGAGGGGCCCTTTTTAAGCTCTACTTTGATATTGGAGTTTGGCTCTGGACAAGTCATATGGCCAAATACAGATCTCCATCTTAAAAATGGTAGTAATTCCACCTCCTCTTTCCTGTCTTAAAGGGATTTGGAAAGATGTAGAAACATAAAAGGCTCCTACAGGGACCATCTAGTCCAACCTCTGTAGGCAAGGTCATTATCATTTTCCTCAATTTATAGATAACTTTCCCCATATAACACAGCTGGTTTATAGCAGGGCTGAAATCATACCTAGATCCCCTTCTCTTGGCTCAGTGCTCCTTCTACCATGCTATGTTGACCCTGCCCTCTTATGAAAACAGTTATATAGGATATTGTTTCTGAAAGCTGACATGCTTTCATAATGTGTAGTCACTAAAAATGACTTCATATGATTTAAAATCCATGTATGATTTTCTTCTGGTTCTTACTGTATAATCACTTATAATCAGGCAAAGAATAACCAGACACTAATCTATGCCCTGCACATATATAGCTCATTTAATCCTCACAATAACCCTAGGAGGTAGAGGTTATTATTATCCCCATTTTACAGATGAAAAACTGAGGCACAGAGAAGATAAATAACTTGTTCAAGGTTTTACGGCAAACAAATGACAAATTTGGGATTTGATCCTGGGTACTATGGCTCTAGAATCCAACCCTGGATTATTTTACTATACTACCTCTCTGATCTGGTAGACTCCTTCTCCAGCCCTTTCTGGGATGTCCAACTGGGACATTTTTAATTTCCTTTTTAAGTGAGTGACCTTGAAGATCCACGAGGGGAGTCATTTGTAAATTTGCTGAGGCATGTCTTTGAGCCTCAAGCATATAAAATGGATACACAGGATTGAGCTACTTAGCTAGTGAAGAAGCTCAGCTCCCAACCTCCAGCTCCAACAGCCCAATGAAGCTTTTTTTTTCTTTCAAGATTTTTGGGATAGACACTGTTGTGTAGTCTGTTACCACTGTGAAGTAATAAAAATGTCTGTTTCTTTGTGAAAAGCAGCCATGGTCAACCGTAACCTTCGGTGCAAGATTAAGAGGCAGTTGATTTGGTAGGGGCAGGCAAGGCCATCATAGTCACTTAACTCTGGAAGAAATTGCTTTTTGTGGTTGTTTATCTATTGTTGCAGGAGAAACCACCCCAAAATTTACTGGCTTAAGATACAAGCCAATCTATTGGTTCAAAATTCTGCAATCTGGGATAAGCTCAACTGGACAGCTCTGCTAGTCTTGCTGGTGGTTGGTCAGATGGTATGTCACCTGCAGGCAAGGTTCAGCTGGGTCACTGGACTGGCTGTGCTTACGTCTCTTTCTGGGTAGTCTCAGGGATTCTCCCTCTCCACATAGTCTTTCCCAGTGGTCTCTCCATGTGATCACTCCAGCGGGGTAACTGGATTTCTTACCTGGCAACTCAGAGTGCCCAAGGGTGCAAAGGCAGGAGCTTCCAGGTTTTCTTAGGTTGGGCCTGTGTCTTGTTTTGCCAACAGAATGAGGCAAGTCACAGGCCCAGCCCAAACCCCAGGTAAGGGAATTAACCAGGGGAATAAATAACAGGAGACATGGAAACAGACATCCACAAAGGTAAAGTCTGAAGCTTCTGTATTTACAAATTTGAGGATTCCCAAAGATCTCAGGAGGAGTTGACTGTACATTAAAATATAGGTTAAATAAAATCCATTCCTTTTGCTCCAATGGAGCAAGACTATTATATTAATAGATGCTTGATTATTTCTTCATCCTGAAACTAACAAATCATTTATGCCCTATGGAAGCATCGATGCTGTAGATGTGACTGCCCAAAGAGAAGGGGAACAGAAGTGTGTGATTTCTGCTCTCTTGCTCCTGCCATACTGTCTCAAAGGTATCTATTTTTTAAAAGGTATCAATACCTATCCTCAGACATAAACTAAGGATAGTTTGTGAAAAGGCAGGAGCATACCAATTGGATGAGAAGACAGGAATATTTCTTTTTTCTTTTTATTATACTTTTAAGTTCTGGGATATATGTGTAGAACGTGCAGGTTTGTAACATAGGCATACATGCGCCATGGTGGTTTGCTGCACCCATCAATCCATCACCTAGGTTTTAAGCCCCCCATACATTAGGTATTTCTCCTAATGCTATCCCTGCCCTTGCCCCGCACCCCCCAACAGGCCCCAGTGTGTGATGTTCCCCTCTTGAAGACAGGAGTATTTCTAATCTCCATTTACTCTTCACTGGCAAGTCACACATTCCGAGGGGATTCAGCATGCACAGCAGGAGCCCCTGCCTGCCTCAGGAGGTAGAACTGCTCTCCTGCAGAAATGGGCTGGTGGGTTCAATCCATTGGGAATCCATTTCAGATTATTTTCCCCAGGCTTCTGAGTCACTGTAGTCAGTGAGGGTGCAATGGCTACTTTGATTCACTGTCTACCCCTCTTCGTCAGGGCTCAAGCACTTATTCCCCAAGCACTCATTCGCCAGAGCTAGGTGCCATGGCTGACAGCTCACAGCTGCATCCCTCTTTGCAAATTGTCCTTCCCTGAAGAAAGTAACCCCGCCTAAGGTCACACTCCTTCCAAGGGCAGCACTCATCTGATGAATGGTCAATACAGTAGTATAAAGGCCCACCCACCTTGCCTCAACTCAGGACAATTCTACAGGGCCATCCATCGCAGCTCTAGAGCTCCCCATGTGATGGGCTGAGCCTTCGTTGTGACTCTTCTAGCCCAACTTCTCCCTCTGCCCAGCCCTGCTTAATCCATTTCTTCCACAGGTGTTGCCCAGAGAACATTTCCTGATATGCTTCCCACACCCCAATTTCTGTCTCAAAGCTTACTTCCAAGAAACTTTACCTGGAGGTCAAGTGAAGGAGGGGTTATAGACTGGGTTACTTCCTACTACAGGCTGGGCCACTGTGGGCACACACAGAAGCCTGGGCCTTCCTCAGACTTCCAATTGGGAAGACATGACAAGCACTTAAGTGACAGCATGAGAAGTTAAGCAAATATAATGTACCAGAGTCACAAGTAAGTCTGATGCCTCAAGGATTTTCCCCTCCTCATACTACCCCTTACAACGTCCCCCAAAGTTGTATTTTGCGATTTTTAGGGGATGGATGATTCATGACATTGATTATATGGTTAACAATTGTGCCTAAGTGCTCTCCCACCTGATTATTTCTTCCTTTGGGCATGGCACTGGCAATCAAAATTTATCTTTCAAATTAGGGCTATAATTATATTTTGATAAAGATCTAGCAATTCAATGAGAATGAAATTTTGAGGGTTGCCAGGATACAGATGACTCTGGGTTATAGAGAAGGGTTTGCATGCAGAATACTAATAGGTGGTTCAGTGCTCTTATCTAGACCTTTCCAATAGCATCTGATAATGCAGGCCCATCAAGTACTGTTTCTCTGCTATTATTCTAGCAGGATAAAAGTGATGAAAGATATAAGCAGGCTTTTATGAATGAAAAGGTGATTCATCAGATGTCTTTTGGTCTATCTCACTAGAGTTAAGAAATATAGTAATAATAATGTGGTGTTACCTCAAAATCTAGGAGACAAAAAGCTTTCTCTTATTTCCTTGCCTCCTCTTTTATTGTAAATAAAAGCAAAATGTCTTAGATATTGGGTTATTGTTTTTCACTGGGAATAGGGACCTGTGTTTGCAGTGGTGTTGACTCCCAGGAAAATAGAAACAGTAGAAATTGGTATGATGTTATATTTTGATTTTTCTTTACTTTTCCTTTCCATTTTACTCTGTCTGATTATTACTCATTCATTCATTCATTCATTCATTCAACAAATGAGGAGTCCCTAGTATTGTGCAGGCTCTGCTTGAGGAATCTAAGAAAGTTTAAAATGAATAACATGCATGGAAATACTAAATAATGATATAACACAGTAGCATCCAACATGTCATTTTGTAGGGTGGGGGGGAGAGAAGGAGTAATATTTTTTGTTAAGTGAGATATAATTTACATACAGTTGAGTTATGCCTAAGTCTTAAGTGTTAAGTTCAATGAGCTTTGACATATACATCCATGTAACAACCCCCCAAAACAAGATATAATGCATTTCCATCATCCCAAAATGTCTTCAGTACTCCTTTCCAGTCACTCTGCCACACCTTTTGGCAACCATTATTCTGATTTCTATCATGTAGATTAGATTCACTGGTTCAAGAGCTTACATAAATTGAATCATGAGTATGACTTTAAAAAATGTCTAGCCTCTTTCATTCAGCATAGTATTTTTGAAATTTATCCATGCTGTTGTATGTATCAGTAGTTTATTCTTTTTTATTGCTAAGCAGTAATCCATTGTAAGAATATACCATACTTTATTCACTGACTTAGTTGGGCTGTTTCCAGTTTGGGGATATTATGAATAAAGCTTCTAAGAATATTCTTCTACAAATCTTCATGGATTTACATTTTTCATTTCTTTTGGTGAATATCTAGGAGTAAAATTGCTTAGTTATGGGGTAAATGTATGTTTAGTTTTATAAGAAACTGGCAGAGATTCTTCAAAAATTGTTGTATCATTTTGCACTCTCATCACCAACGTATCAGAGTTCTAGTTGTTCTGCATCCTCATCAATGCTTGGTATGTCAGGAGCCATTCTAGTGGATATGAAATGGTATCTCATTGTGGCTTTCATCTGCATTTCTGTGATGACAAATAACGTTGAACGCCTTTTCATGTACTTAGTAGGCATTCATATATCTTGTGAAGTGTCTAATTAAGACTTTTTCTTGTTTTTAATTCTTTTGTCTTTTTATTATTGATATTTTGTATTTGTAGTAGCTCTTTATATACACTGAGTAAAAGTTCTTTGTTAGATATTTGTATTGCAAATGTTTACTCCAAGTACTTACCTTGCCTGTTTTTTAATAGTGTTCTCTTGATGAGCAGAAATTTTTAATTTCGACAAAGTCCAATTTATTAATGTTTTCTTTTATGACTAGCCTCTGGACACTGTCAGAACAATCTGCTTCCCTCAAGTTCATAAATATTATTTCATACATTTTCTTCTAGGAGTTTTATGGTTCTAGCTTTTATGTTTAGGTCTATGGTCCTTCTCTAATTACTGGTTGTGTATGGAGTAAGGTAGGGTCAAAATTCATTTTTCCCCATATGTATATTTATTTGTTCCAGAACCATTTGTAAAAAGAAAACCAGAAAACTCCTTCCTTTCTCCCATGGAATTGACTTAATGCCTTTTTCAAACAATCAATTCAACTATTTATGTGTGGGTCTATTTCTGAATTCTCTGTGCTGCTTCATTGATCTATATGTCTACTTTCTTGCCAAAACCACACTGTCTTGACCTCTGTAGAATTATAGTAAGTCTTGAAATCAGATAGTAAAAATCCTTCAAATTTGTTCTCTGTCAAGATTGTTTTAGCTATTCTAGAACCTGTGCATTTTCATATACATTTTAGAATCAGCTTGTCAATTTCTTCAAAAAAACATGGTATGATTTTGATTGGCATTCATTTGAATGTATAGATGGATTTGGAGAGCATGGACATTTTTAACAATGTTATATCTTCAGGCCCTGGATATGCTATAGCTTTTGATCAATAGGTCTTCTTTAATTTCTCTTAGCAAAGTTTGCAGATTTTAGTGTAAAGGACTTGCATATTTTCTGTTAGATTTGTTTGGCCTTTGTATTTGATATTTGTGATGCTATTATAAATGGTATTCTTTTTATTTCATTCTCTAATTTTTCATTACTAGTTTATATATAATAATCAATATATAAATCAATATATAATCAATTATATTTATATGTATGTGTATATATATAAATGCAATTGATTTTTATATATTGACCTTTTTGTATCCAGTGACTTTTCTAAATTCACTCTTTAGTTCTAGTAGTTTTTTGTAGATTCCATAGGGTTTTTAACCTACACAATCATGTTGTCTAAATAATGACAGTATTCTTCTTTTTCTATCTATTTGTCTTATTACACTGATGAGAGTGTTTTTTAAAATTCTTCCCAATCTTAAGGGAAATAAATGTTTCACCATTAAGTATATTAGCTATAGATTTTTCAGAGATGCCTGTCATCAGGTTTCCATATTAGGATTATACAGACTTCATACAATGAGTTGGGAAGTGTTCTCTCCTCCTCTATTTTCTAGAAAAATTTATGTAAATTGGTATTATTTCTTCCCTAAATGTCTGATGGAATTCACTGGTGAAGCCATCTGGGTCTGGAATTTTCCTTGTGGTTTTTATTAAGAATTCCATTTCTTTAGAATTTACAGGACTATTTGTATTTTCTATTTCTCCTGTGTCCCTTGCTAAGTTTTTCAAGGAATTTTATGTTTCATCTAAGTTGCTAAATGTATCAGTACTGTAGGCTAGAGTAGGCAGAAAGACCAAACATATCACTTGAGGTAGGACTTTGAAGAGAAGAGATTGGCTAGACAAGGAGGGAAGTCCTGGGGAAAGAATGGTATGAGAAAAGACATGGGGCATGGGATTACCAGTGGTGTGGGTTGTTTAAATATGGATTATCCCCATCTGGTTGTAGTGGAAGTTTTGGGTAAAGAAGAAATGGAAAACAATGATAGAAAGATACCTTGGAGCCAGATCAATGCCAAATTGAGGAGTTTAGATCTTACGTAGGAAATGAAAAACCCCTATATTATTTCCAAACAGGGGCATGGCCTGCAGAAATGGTATTGAGGGAAATGATTTAGAATGATGGACTGGTGAAAGAAGGGTAGAGGTAAATGCAACTCTTTTAGAATGGTGCAGTATGCAGTGGTAAGCACTGCCTAGGTGAAACAAGTTTGATAAAGAATGGAGCTAGGACCGAGTAGGCCTCTGAGTATTTATTTCTCTGTAAACAACATGGTGTTATGCACCTAGTACAAACTTATCACACTCTTAATATTTTCTCTGTTCCCATATCCATCTCCTCACCTGGACATCCAGCTCCTCTGGGGAAAGTCCCCAAGATTTATCTATGCTAAAGTACTAGTGCCAGTATGCAGTAAGCACTTAGTTAATACCAAGTGAATGAATGAAAGCTGAAAATATGAATGAGCAACTGGATGAATGAATGAATGAATGAATGAGTGAATGAATAAGTGAATGAGCAGGCAGGATAAAAAACTGGATTAGTCAGGATAGGCTAGGCTATGCTATGATAACAGATAAACCAACAAAGCTCAGTGCTTTAACACAATAAAAGTTCTCTTCCTTCCTTACACAAAGTCTGGTGTAAGTCTAGAACATGTACCCTCCTAGCAGCAGGGGAAAAGAGAGAACCAAGGCTCTTGGGAAGTTTTGTTAAGGATCCAGCCTGAAAGTGGTGTACATCACTTCTGCCTACATCCCATTAGCCAACACTCAGTCATTTGGCCCCCATCAAACTGCCGAGAAAGCTGGAAAATACAGATGTAGAATGGAAATTTGGTAAACACTAAAGACAATTAGAAAGGAGCAAAAGGGAGCCCTAAAACTATTTGTTATTGCTTCCAGCCTGAGAGAAAGCTAAGTCCTAGAGATGTTAAGGGACTTATTGAGGACTCCCCATACAGATTACAGATTACTTCTGTCAATAGAGCTCAGACTCTCTGGCCTGCCTTTCAGGCTTTAACATTTATAATCTCGTGGCTCACTTATTGCTAACTAATTTTTAGAAGCCAACTCCTCCAAGAGGAACTGTGAGCAGAACGAAGCACTAATAGACCCTGCCGTTGGTTACATGGTAACTCCAGCCAGAAGCACAAATGGAGAGAGGCAAGATATGGGTCAAGGCAGGGAGTTTTGATGATAAACCTCCCAGGAGTCAGCAAAGCAGTCCTGCTTTGGGAGGCATCTGTGCTGAGCTCATGCCAGCTGCCTTAAAGAGAACTCCACATCCTCTGTGATCTGGAGTCTCCCGTTCAGGATCAAACTAGCTGCCTCCACAGGGCTTGGAATGCATGGTGAGGGCTCTGTGGCCTTGGAAAATGCTGCCGGGGTGTCTCAGGTGGAGCCAGAGGTGTGAGGGGAAGCACCTCATCTGCCACAGGAGGGTAAACTAGATGGAAGGAGGTTGTGTTCCTCAGCTAGATGTAGGTATTGTTTGGTTTTCAGAGTGGTGTGAGCATCAGAGATGATGAAGGTCAAGCACATGGGATGAAGCTTGGCCTAAGGTGAGCTCTCAGGAGAAGGTACTAGTGATAGGAGGATAACCATGGAGCAGGAGAAAAGAAGTCTCTCATCTTTCTTAAATTTGGCAAGGAAAGGGGGCGACAATGACAATGCAGAGAGCCTGCTGCTTTCCCCTGGAGGCGGCTTCCCTAAGAGGGGTCATGGACAGTCCCCCAGCTCCCCTGCACCAATCAGTGGTTCCACATCAGACTTTCTGCCTCACATTTTTTTTTCCTTTTTAAAGGTACAGTTAAGGACCAGGCATGGTGTCTCATGCCTGTAATCCTAACCCTTTGGGATGCCAAGGCAGGCAAATAATTTGAGCCCAGGAGTTTGAGACCAGCCCTGGCAACATGGCAAAACCCCATCTCTCTCTAAAAAAAAAAAAAAAAAAAAAAAAAAAAAAATACAAAAATTAGCCAGGGGTGATGGCACACACCTGTAGTCCCAGCTACTCAGGAGGCTAAGGCAGGAGGACTGCTTGGGCCCAGGAGGCCAAGGCTGCAGTGAGCTATGATCACGCCACTGCACTCTAGCCTGGGTGACACAGTGAGACCTTGTCTCTCTCTCTCTCTCTCTCTCTCTCTCTCTCTCTCACACACACACACACACACACACGCACACATACACACACACACACAAATACAGTTAAATAGAGTGAAATTAATAATACAAAAAAAATGACAGAACTCTCAGAAAATGAGCCATCAGAGAAATGAGAAGTGAGCATATTGGAGGAAATCGTGAAAGAAAGGATTAAAGGAGATACTGTAACTATGAAATGAGGAAAGTAAGACCTGTCCTAATGCCTTTTGCCTCACTCATTCTGTTCCTGCATTCTGGCTTTGCTGTTCCTCAAACATTCAAACAAGATCCGACCTTGGGGCCTGTGCACTTGCTGTTCTCTCTGCTTGGAATTCTCTTACCACATGTTTTCACACAGCTCACCCCTTCACTGGATCAGGAGACTGCTCAAATGTCACCTTTGCAGAGATGCCTTGCCTAACTACTATCTTAGTTTGAATTCCCCCAGAAGTAGACCCTGAGACAAGAATTTGAGTACAAGTAGTCTATCAGAGAGATGAACCCAAGTAACACAGCAGGGGAGTGGGGAAGTGAGAGGGATAAGGGAAAGGATCTAAGAAAGGTGTGCTATCAAGCAGCTACCATGTGGGCAGCTGTGACTCAGTCCTGCTGAGGAACTCTGAGAGATAGTGTAGAACACACTTCAGAGTTATCTTGACCGCAGAGGAGGGCATCTGTCACTGCTCCAGGGCTGCTCCCAGTGTCATTAAATATCTAACACTTCCTGCTTGCCCTGCATGTGGGCCAAGCATTCTCCCATCGTCAAAGGGGAAAAAAATCACCATTAGGCAGAGGGTCTTGGGGAATCACGAGAAGCAGCCTTCTGAGTGTTGAAGTGAATACTGAAGGCACATTGGCAAGGCACGAAGCATCTGCCACAACATCCTCTCTAAAATAGCAACCCCATCACTCTTTATCACCTTGTTCCACTTTCTGACTTCACAGAATTTACGCCACCTGACAGTACATCTGTATGCTTATTTGTCATCTATCTCTCCCAGTAGACAGCAAGTTCCAGGAAGACAGAGACCTCATATGTCTTTCAGTGCCTCAGACGGAGGTAGTGGGTGTTCGGTAATTATTTGTTGAGTGAATGAATATTCAGAGAAAGACTGAAATTCATTGACATCAATATTATCCTCAGCACATGAAAGAGTGAGAGAAGCAGGGCAGAAATCAGTTGCACAAATGAAGGTAAGCATTGGACAATGAGGGCCATAGCAGGGGCTTCAATATGAATGGATAAGAACATTATTCCAGTTTCCTGGTCTGATGTTTCTGGGGACTTAAAGATTTCATCCTTGCCATGGCCATAACAGCTATTATTTTTTGACCTATATACCAAATGGAAACAACAACAACAACAAGAGTTTCTTTGCAGTCTGGGAAATTTAATATGTCCAAAAAAGGGCCCCCTAATCTTGATCCACTAGAGGGCTCAGGCCAAGGACAACAGGGAAAGAAATGTGAAGGGGACAAAGGAAGGAAGTAGGGAGAGACAGTGATGGAGAAAATGCAGTTCAGGGAAGCAGGTGGCAAAGGAAGGGCCTAACAACCTTGGAGTCCTCACTAAAAATGGAATATTCAACTGGGATTTTATTAACTTTGAGATGAGCTTTTGGGGACCTATTCGAGTAAACACAACCTACCCCAAAGCCCCAAATCCTCACTTGTTACTGTAAAGGCCTGTTAGTCCCATAGTTCAGGCCCTGAACGCTCTGCTCCAGGCCCCTGGCTTGAATTCACCCCAGGAAGACGAAACTTCTGCAGTATGTTGTTGCTGAAAAGGCAGCTTGCCTGGGCAGCCCCAGTAGATCCTGCTCTCTGTGGCTTTGCAGAAAACTCCATCACAAAGGACATTGGCATTTCTAGAATGGACTTGAGCCCATAGCTACTCAGAAGACTCAGAAGTGCACAATGGTAAGCTGACACAATGGTGAAAGGGATGGGAATCTGGGCATCTCTGTGCACCACTTGTCCCCAGTGGCTTTTGTTCTGGAAAGAACACTTTTCTGTGGGTGGATAAAAGGCAAATAAATGTTGTATTCACCAAACCTATTGGTTTGACAGCTTTTAAAAGCAGGTTACAAAAAGTCAGAAGAGTGGCCAAAGCTCATTCTTAAATAAAATGAGATTCCCAAGTTGTGTTTAGGTTCCAATTGCCTTCTCTTCAATACCTTTATCTTTTCATGTAAGCATTCTTGCCCTGATATTTAATCCCTCACAGAACTGACAGAAGAAGCCTCATAACCACCCACTAACAGGGGTCTATGCTATGTCTACACAGGACTGAATCAGCACATTTAATTGAATTCACTGGCAACTTTTGGGAAACATCCAGTTAGAGGACTGGTTTATGGGTTAAGTGTAATGAAATAATTAATGGTTCTCATTTGTTACTGGAATGACCAGATTAGCCAGCTGTTTCTGCAATGTCAAATTCTGTCAAAAATGCTTATGTCTGGAGTTGATCCATTGTTAGAACAATCAGTGTGACCCTACGTGTAGCTTGAACCATTGCTTGGGTTCAAAACAGACCTCTAGTCTGATGACACTGACTCATTCCATTAGGTTTGCAGGTTGCTGTCCTCTGCAATTTGACCTCTATTCCAATTGCTGCATGGGTTTGAGGGCTTAAAAAAATGACATGCAAAAAAGTACTTCCTTACTCTTTGAGGTTATGGAGTAGCCCGTTCCTTTTCTGATCATGATCTTTGGCCAAGTTGGTCTGGCCTGGATGTCTCTGAGTAAGTGAGCTCTGCAACGAAAGTCACTATCTGGGGCTGGAGGGTGCCTGAAGGCCAGAGGCAGTGTCAGATTGGGTGACTTCTGAGAGGGTGCTGGGAAGGCATCTGAGCATGGGCTGGGCTACAGACACTCCCAGTTCCTCATGCACTGCCTGAGGATCCACCCTGAAGAGAAATCAAACTCACCCTTTGGGCCAACCAGGTACTTGCAGCTTTCACTGGCAAGTCTTGGCAAAGGGTGTATTAGAACAAAGAGTTACTCCACCTGCAGATTCCAAGAGCTAATTTGAAGGTTGAGTTAGAGAAGAAAAAGCAAAAGAGGAGGGGGAAAGCCACCACTTAGCAGAGCTGCAGCAGAGAAGCAGAGCCCTATTTAGTGTACTCTCCCGCACAATCTTCATTTTTGTGGATGCCCCAAAGCAACTCCTAATTCAGCCTGACTCCTATACATCTGGTTTTCAAGGAAAAGCTTTTGTTAATACTGACTGTAAATTGAGGATGTGGCTTTAGCAATGTTTTCTGAAGAACAAAAACTTTGGCAGATTATTTCTATAGCCTACCGGTGTATTTAACAACATTAGACAACCTTATTAGTTCATAGAGCAAGCATTTATGCAGCACCTACTATGTGTCCAACACTGTCCTTGATGCTGAAATATAGAGAATAAATACTCCCCTTGCCCTGAAAAAGCATCTAGTTTGACAGGGAAACAAGCAATTAAAACAGTGTATGGGTGGTCCTGTCTTATTAACTCAGGTCCCCGATTCAGAACTGAACACCATTTAGAAAGGGGGTATGATAGGATTACATTTGTATAATAGTAGTCTAGAAATCATGTCTTCTCAGCAAACTAAAAGAGGAAAACATGAAAAAATTGGTCATTCCCTTACCTAAAAGTACCAATGACTTAAAGGGACATAAAAGCATCCATTGACATGATAGAGCAGTGAAAGCAGACGCCCACTTCTGGTAAGAGCTGGTAAGATACCAAAGCACGGGAAGGGCGAGCCTCTGACTGCACTCTTGCCATCTGAGTTGAGAGGGATGGGACATACAGGAAGGAAAAACTAAAGAAAAGCACAGAATCCAACAGTGATACAATAGAAGCCATGTCCTAGGATAAACAGGGACCAAATGAGTACCCATAGCAATGATACAGCGAGTTCAGTGAATTAGTGTACCATTAGCTGCTGTAACAAACCCAAACATCTCAGTGACTTAATAAAATTCAGGTTTATTCCTCACTTGCATAGTGTCCAAAATGAGTTTTGCCTCATTGGTGGGTAGCTCTTCTCCTAGCTGGGTTGAAGGATGCAGATTCCTTCCATCTTAGGAATCTACTATCTTCAGCAGATGACTTCCAAAGTCTCTGTACTCATCTTCATCAAGAACATGAAAGGGAATGTGTGGGAGGTTTCAATGGGCCAGGCTGGAAGTGGTGTGTGTCACTTCTGCTCACATTCTACCAGGTGGACCTCAGCATGTGGCACACCCAACTGCAAGGGAGGCTGGGAAATATAGTTTAGCTTTGTGCCCAGAAAGAAGAGGAAATGGCTTTGGTGACCAGTGAAGCCAGATGGCCACTCTGAGCTACAGGAAGAGGTCATTTCACTAGATTTCAGCTCCATGTGGACAGGGACCCTCACTCCCTCTCCTTGGTGTCTCTGATGCCTACACTTGAGAATCTCAGGCCTTCCTGGTCATTAGGTCGCCATTGTCATTTCCTCAATGCCACACCTCCCACTATTCTTACTCTCTTTCACATCTCCCTGTTTTAGTACATCAGAGTGCTTATCACTACCAATGACATTCTTCCTTATCAATCGATTTACTTACTGGCTTTTGTCCTACCTGGAAGTAAGTTCTATAAGGACAAGGACAATGGTGCATGTCATGTCCACCATTCTATTCCAGTGCCTAGCACAGTGGTTGGCACATGGGAGGTCCTTAATAACTCATTGATCAATGAATGAATGAACCAGCTGGGCCTTGGGAGGTCTTCAATGGCTTCACAAAAGAGGTGCAGCTTGAGTTTGGTATTGAGTAGAATTTGTCTAGGAGGAGAGATCAAGGAAAGAAAGGACATAGATTAAAAGGAGACAAAAAGGACCACAAGATATACAGATTGAACCATTTATGGAATTGAGCCAGATCCATTCAACTCACATTTGAGCACCTATTACACACAGGCCAGTGTTCTAGACCATTGCTCGGCTAGAAGAGAAAACACACACACACACACACACACACACACACACACACACAAAAGAAAGCTCAACTCTATCCTCAAACAACTTGTCTTGAGCTCTGCTTTGAGCCAGAGACTAAGACACTTCCCTTTACATAAGAGGATTAGGCCTGAGCTCCACATCCCGGCCACCAACATCCTCCACTGAACCACTTCAGTCTTCCTTTCTGGGGTGAACAATGTCTCCCCACACCAATATCTGCTCCTTTGTGGGGAAGTGATGTGGGGCAGAAAGATCTTGGGTCTTGGAATCAGATGTATTTGCTTCCAGTCCTGCCTCTATGACTTACCATCTTGCGGCCCTCTAGCAAGCATCTTAAGCTTTCTGTACCTATACAGTAAGTGGGAAATAATGAAATGTTCATCTTGGATTTATTGTGGGAACCAAATAAGATTAGCTATATCGAGAGCCTAACCCACTGTGTGGTTCATGGACATACTCACTAAGTAGTCTTCATCTTCTTCCTAAGAAGCTCCCTACCTGCCCCTCTCTGATTCACATGACTCCTGGCCAAGCCACAATGAACTACTCCTGGGACCTATACCAACAGACTCGTTCTAACCTTCATATTAGGTTGGATCACAGGAAATTGCTAATATTCAAAAATTTTTGCCTCAAAAGGGAAATTCCATATGGTTCAACCTAACACTTTAGCATATGCTAATCTCTCCCAGCATTTGCCGATCCTAGCCAGCCCTTAACCCTCCTCCCTACTTCAATGTTACCTCTTCCCTGCACCTCTTCCTTAACCAGAGAGCATGTCTCTTGAACCTGTGTGGCAGCACACTTGATCCTACCTTGGATTATCACCTAATTTGTCTAATATGGCTACCAGGTTATAAACTGCTTGACGGCACCGATGGTGTTCCTTTCTCTTTAAAGCACCTCTGCATAGTCCCTTGGACATAATAAGAGGTGACATATTTCCTTTCCCAGGCCCAAGTGTGATTAGCTGGGGCCTCCAGTACACTTGGAGGGATTGGAGTTGAGCTTTGCTGATGATCCTCCACACCATGCCAGCCAGCACCGGGGCCCAAGTCACTTGTTCTCTAACGCGACCCTCTAGAATCAATTGCCTGTTATAACTTTGCTTTCTCTTCTCCCCTCATCTCTATCTGCCTCCTTAGCAAATGAACCTGAGAAGAGAAGCACGAAATGCCTTGAACTTGGGAGGGGGAAATAGGGTGTCATTTATCTGGCTTGAGCGATTATTGAGTTTTTGGCTCTTCATTTGCTTACTTAAGAGCTGTAAAGTTGAACCACATGAAATTGCCAATATTCAACTATTTTGACCTACAAAAATGTCAATTTCATAGGGTTCAACCTAGTTTTTAGTATTTGAGCTCATGTACAGTCACTCAGGGGTGAAGTTGTCTGATCCCTGTGGGTGGTCTACTCACCAAATCCTTGGTAAAGAGATCCCCATGGAGGCTACTCATAGCTTCTGATGGGCCTGTGGCCTTTGGTAGATTCTGCCATTGCTTGTGGAGTTTCCATCATAGGCTCTGGACTCAAAAAGGGCTAGTTCATATTTCCCTTTTCCCTGCAGGTGCCAACATATGTGTTTGATCTCTGGGATAAATGCCAAGACCTCCAGACTTGAGTTTTCAAGTCTTCTGGAGATCAAAGTCTCTCCTCATCACTGTGTGGGCTTCTCTGTGCTGTTACTCAACAAAGCAACCCCAGCTCCTGCAGGGGCCAGTGGCAGAGTTCACGAGTTAAGGAAGGAAGAGGAGGAGCTCCTAGTTTTCGAAATACTGCAACACGTGGAGCAGATGAATGTGAAGGGAAGGAAGTCTTTATGTTTTTCTCAAATAAACTGGAAATTAAAAATGCAGGAACTTTACATGGATTTTAGTTATTTATGAACTAGATCCACCTGAATGGGATGGCCAGGAGCCTTTCATAGTTTTCTTACTTTATGTACCCAAAGGAATACACAGGACCTTAGCAATCATTGCATTCAACACCTTCAGTCATTTCATGTGACTTCCAAACGAAGTACCCTTTACTGTACATTTCTAGTAGAAAATATCCTAATGACAAATGAAAAACAAAAAGAAATCTAAAACTGAATTAAGTTGTCTTATTGTAGTCATTTTGCAACTATTCAAATAAGTAATTATGCCATTAGGAATCAAGATTTTCAGCACAAGACAAAAGAGATCAATTATAAAATCAAGGAAGTTAAAACCTGTAATCTTAGATATGAATTGGCAATAATGGTTTAAACTCATTATTTATTTTCACCTTCTTACATATTTTCTAGTCCTGTCTACTGAAGAAGGCTAGAACTAATGACAACCTAGCAATGATGAATACCCCTACCATGCAGAGTGTGGTCTCTAAAGTCTATTCCGTCTGAGAGGAGTCAGGGCTTCTTCAAGAAAGGGCTGATTCTAGGTCTGAGGCAGCAAATGTGCAAGATGAACGTAGTACACCTCCCTTGATACCACTGCAGACTCAGCTAGACTCAAGCTAATTGAGTCACAAGAGAACCCATCTCTTCTGACACCAGAATGAATCCATTATGGGTTAAGTATTTGCCACTCATCTAGCTATGTCTGTTATAGAGAGCACATAACTCATTACAAATATCTAGGCTTTTGGGGTGGAAATGTCCTTGGAAAAGAATGCCTTTTGGCTTGCAGGCTCACGTATTTATAGCTTCTTTGTTGGCCCAATAAAGAGCATCACTTCTCTTCTACCTGCAAAGATACTAATTAGCAAGTAGTGATTCTAAGTAAATGTAGTGGAGGTGGTATGTGGGGCCTTTTGTAAGTATTTTAAAATTTTCCATCATCACTGATGTTCTCTAAGTAGATTTTAAGAGACTAACCTCCACGTAGGAGAAGGGATTTATTAGCATATATAATTGGATGCATGTGCTAATTACCTTACTGCTTCACAATCTAACCAAGCCAAGGGCATCTGTCCAAGAGGACAGAAGAAGCTCCATGAGCCATACTGAAAAATAGAACCCTTTTTCTCTTATATCCAGTGACTGAGTGCAGTGGTTCTTGAATAAAATGGTGATTTTCACATGCTTTCTCTGACCTGCCTGTCCCACTCCAGCTCCATTTTCTTCCCTGGGATGTCAGAGGCACCCATGTTTATGACATCTTATCTTAGTTTGAACAGGAGTGAAGGGATTTTAACATGTCATACTCATCTTCATGGGTGCATTCCCTCCTTTATTCTTTATTTTATGGAGAGAGCCTGCTTTCAAGAAACTATGGGTGCTAAAGGATGATACTCACGGTCTTCCCTGTAATTAGCCTCACCTGGTTCATCTCAAATAATGGAAACAGATTTGTGTCATTCACCAAGGAGTTTTATTTTTAACCCTTGTTAAACCCATAATCTTGGAAGTATTTCTTAACTATTTCTTTCACTCTCCTGAAAGAGCAAATTCCTTATTTCTGATCAGTATTATCTTTCTATACTTTTACTTGTTTGCAAACTTGTAACACTGACAGTGTCTCTTCGGTGTCAGGCTGATGAAGTAAGGATTGGGTCAAGCCCCCATTTCTCCTACCCTGGTTTGAACTCAGGCATGGAAGCCTTGAAAACTGGCACAAATGTTTCATGACTTAGTGATGGGATGGTCACTTTCAGTACAGGTTGCTGAAAAGCAGGCACTTTAATGCTATCTAAGAGCACAGTGGCCCTTCTGGTAAAGCTAACCTTGGAGTTGAACTAATTATTAGATTGAACTATTGAGATAGTTTTTTAAGATTAAGATGGTTGAATATCACCAATTTAATATGGTTCAATCTAATACCTACCTTGTTACCTAGGCCTCTGTGGTCCACTGACTGGCAACATCAGCATCCCCCTGGGACTTGTTAGAAATGCAGATTCTCAGATCCCATCCAAGACCTACAGCATCAAGATCTCTGGCAGTAGAATCTGTTTTAATAAAGTCTCCAGGTGATTCCTATGCATACTGGAGTTTGGGAAGCTCCATTTTAACCTATTATGTTAATGTTTAAGTCTGCCTTTGAGGGCAGCCTTCTTAGTTCCCCAATGGTGTGGTTTGTATCCATACAGCCTCACGTACAATGATGGTTCCTGGTTAAGAACAAATATTTCCATCAGCATTGTTGAGGCAGGATGGTACATTTTGACAAGAACAAATGTGAATCCTCTGCCTATTGTGTGCTCTGTGGAATGGTAGCTTAAACAATACAATTTCTAGCTTTGCCAAGCGACTGCCACCTTAGTGTCTGGTGTTTTTAAAAGGATGTACCTTGCTGAGATATATATACACACACACATATATATATATGTATATATGTATATAGATATATCTGATATATATGATATATATATATATCAAACACTAGGCCATGTGTACATCTAAGATGCTAGTCTGCTCCCCATCCATTGATTAGGGAGCTGGACTCTGGGGTTAGCTAGGTCTTGATAGCCTCTGTTCAAACTGGCCAAGGAAAGGACAGCCTGGTTCATGCTAAGGATAGCAAAATCTCCAGTCTGGCTCACAGCATACTCACAATCACATGGAGAATGTGGCCTAGACAGGGGTTTTTAAGGAGAGATGTTCCTTGCAGTCTGTGTTATAACTGGGAGCTAATCCAAGTCCAATGCTAGGAGAATGGGTAAATAAACTACAGTACACCCACGTGGCAGAACATTATACAGCTGTTAATAAGTATTGAGGTTGATTCACAAAGGAAAATTATTTTATTTCGTTTTATTTTTGAGACAGGGTCTCACTCTGCCACCCAAGCTGGAATGCAGTAGCACAATCTCAGCTCACTGCAGCCTCCTCCTCCCAGGCTCAAGAGATCCTCCCACCTCAGAGTACCTGGGATTACAGGCACATGCTACCACACCAAGCTAATTTTTGAGGGTTTTGTTTATTGTGTTTTGTTTTGTTTTAGTTGTTTTTTTTTTTTTTTTTTTTGTAGAGATGGGGTTTTGCTGTGTTGCCCAGGCTGGTCTTGAACTCCTGGATTCATGTGATCTGCCCACCTTGGTCACTGCGCTTGGCCAATTTCTTTTATTTTTAAAAAGCAGTATACAATAGGGTATATATGCTATATCTCAACTATTTAGAAATGTACTTGAAAAAACTGCTTGGAAACATGCTAGCATGCTAACAGTGGCCTTTGGCGACAGGATTAAGAGTTGGCTTTTTGTTGTTCTTTTAGACTTTTTTGAATGACTGTGTGTGTGTGAGAGAGAGAGAGAGAGAGAAAGAGAGAGAGAGAGTATTAGTCTGTTCTCACACTGCTATAGAGAAATACCTGAGACTGGGTAATTTATAAAGAGAAGAGGTTTAATTGGCTCATGGTTCTGCAGGCTGTACAGGAAGCATGGCAGCATCTATTCCTGGGGAGGCCTCAGGGAGCTTTTACTCCTGGTGGAAGGCAAAGTGGAACCAGACTTCTTACATGGCAGGAGCTGGACTGAGAGGGGTTGGGGGGAGGTGCCACACACTTTTAAAGAACCAGATCTCATGAGAACTCACTATTGTGATGGCAGCACCAATGGGGGTGGTGTTAAACCATGAGAAACCACCCCTGTGATCCAATCACCTCCCACCAGGCCCCACCTCCAACATTGGGCATTACATTTCAACATGAGATTTGGGTAGGGACGCACATCCAAACCATATCAAAGAGAGAGAGAGAGCACGCACTGTATTTTAATCTTTGTAGCCCTTTCACTACTACATAATAGACATTTAATAAATGCTGGAAATAAATAAAGAATAAATGAATACTACATCATAAGCACTTGGATGACAGGGATCCTGTCTTAGCTATCTGTGTGTCCCCTAGTTCCTAGCCCAGAGTTTTGCAAAAGTAGCTGCTCAATACAAGTGAGTGGGTTTGAGTGAAGGTCCAGACTCCCAGAGCTGCTGGACATGTCAACTTTATCTAATACATTTTTCCTGCTGAAAAACCAAGTTTGTACTGCACCTGAGTCAGTGCTTTCTATAAATCAGAGACTCTTCTAAAATATCCTCAGGCCCTAGAATGTGTACTATCTCTCTAAGGTCATGCCCTCCCCCACTCACTTTCCCCACCCCTGCGATTTTTCTTTCTTTTACCACATTCCCCTCTCTACCCCTTCTCTCTAACCTCTTTTGATAATTCCATCCATCCCCTCTCTAGACCCCTGTGGTTGAGAATTTCTTCTTTGTATTGAATCTAAATTTCTTCTATTGTAATCCTGTGGATAAATGAAACCCACAGTTGGTGTAAAACCCCACTTGAGCTATTTATGCCAATTTCATTTCCCTGCCAAAGTATACAGGGAGTCATTAACAAGTAACAAAAGCAATCAAACACATTTCCTTTAAGAATTTACATGGGACAATGCCTGGCATTGTCAGGGATCTCAAGAAGTATCAACTGTGGCTCTTCTTGTCAGGGGCATAAGGATGTGGCTGCAGATGTGTATGGCAATCTAAGATAGTCTGTGAGGAGTGCAAATGAGAGGTGGGAAACAGTGAGTGGCCCAGCAGCTTGAGGGTGGGAGGTAGAAGGCTTTTGTTGAAGATGAGGCTTGGAGGGTAGATAGATGGCAAACAGTGCAGGCATTCTAGGCATACAAGCCAACCAAGGTAACCAAGTTGGGCTTTCCTTTTTCCCTGATCCAATCCTCTTCTGAGTTATTTGCTCTGGAAAACTCAGAATGCAAAAGAGGCAGAACACAGGGAAGGAAAGGAGTTCAGATATTTCATATACTGAATACCTGAGTACATTGAATACCCAGCTTTCTATCTTTAACAAGAAGGAAGAAAGGGGAGTATGTGCGTTTCCACTGCTGTAACAAAGGTTTTCCATCAATGTCATCTTTCCCTGATGATATGTATACTCTAAGTCTCAAAGTGGCTCATAGTTGTTACTGTAAATGGGCAGGGCCCTCTCTTGCAGCCATAGTCCCCTCAGAGCAGCTCTTGGTGGGTGTGTCCTTCTGTAAAGGAACACAGGGCAAACCCTGGCTTCTGTGGCTGGTTCATCCCAACAACTGCTCTCTGAGCTGAAGTGCACCTGGAATTTTAAAATGGATGGAATGTGTGCTCTCCACAGGTGAGAAGTGTTTTTTCCCCCGAAGGACAATCTGATAAATGTGAAAGGTAGAAAATAATGACCGAGAAACACGAAGGGTGCAGAAGCTAGGCTGATTATCCCCATGGAAGGAAGAGGCTGCCGAGGGAAGTGCATGGGCCTGGGCTCAGAAGACCTTGGCTTTGGTTTTTGCCTCTGCCAAAAATCAGCTCTGTGATCTAGGGTCAAATATTTTAATCTCAGTTTTCTCATCAGCACATGAAAGGAGTGGCCTAAACAATGGCTTTCACAGTGTTTTGACTGCTACTCAGAGTAAGAAACACATTTTTACATCACAACTCAGCATACACATACACACATGTGTGCACATGCACATGTGTGACACAAGTGATAGCTTTACAAAACAACACTGCATACAGTGCACGTGGGTATTTTCCAGTCTGCTCTATTTTATTTCATTGTTTTTGTTTGTTTTTTAATTATACTTTAAGTTCTGGGGTACATGTGCAGAACGTGCAGTTTTAAAATGCTAGTCTTGACCTGCTAAATGGATTTCACAATCCACTAATGGGTCATGCTCTTGCAGTTTGAAAAAAAAAAATACAGAAGTCCATAATTTCCGAAGTCCCTTCCAGCAGTAGAATCCAATGACTCTGCTAGATGCCTAAAGGAATTTTCTTAAAACAATAGCTGAGCTGTGACAGATGACTATGTGCTTACATTCTGGAGGAAGTGTCTGGTATAGAATATGGCAGCAGAATGACCTGAAGATAAACAAGTAAATTACAAAATGCTGCTAAGAAGAATGTCTAGGACTGCAACTCTGCCACTGGCTCAGAGAGTTAAGATCACTGAGTCATTTCACTAAATGCTGTCCATGTCAACAGATGGCAGAGACCTGGGGACATTGAACCTGTCAGAGAGGTCACAGGCTCCCCAGTTGTGGGCAGTCTTCTTTCCAGTTTCCAGAAATGAGACCCTCAAAGAGTGATCTTTAGTAGTCTCATCTTTGTTTATACTTCACTCAACAAGAAGACAGGCAAAATAAAGCAAAAAGAAACTTGGAGAGCTCCAGACTTTCCTCTTGTGAACTTGGACCCTAATCCTGGCCTCCCAATCTTCTTTTGTTTTCAGCCCAGGAAAGGGTACTAATCTTTATTAAGCAGTGACACATGCCAAGGACGTTGTTACTTAAATTGGAGCCTGAGCCACTGCATGAAGGCTCTGCGATTTCCCTTTCATAGAAGACTTGCTCTGGATCACATTGATGCTGTGATCCATCTTTCCATCCCAGAGCCCAGGCTCTTTTCACCATCCTATCCTGCCATAGCTCAACTACAGAGTCTGGGTGGATTTTGGTGACTGGCATCAAATGGAGGGCAGTACAGGACAGGCAGGACAGCACAGGACTCAGAGATCAAAAAGTTCAAACCCCTCCTTTGTAAAGATGGGGAACTTGAATCCAGGAAAGGTTCAATGACTTGTACAATGTCACATGGTGACAGAACTGCGACTAGAACCCAGGCTTCTACTGGTCTTTCCACAGGATGTTGGACATTAAAACAACAATGGTAACAGTAATAATTAAACAGTCTTCCTGGCATGAAGCATCATTTTGTTTTCGAAGCTAGGAAAACTATTTCTATGGGAAAAATTGTTCTAGTCCTTTTAGTGTACAAATAAACACACAGATATGTTATCCTGTAAGTGTTGGAATGTTTCAAGATGCTGGAATTTGTTAAGAGACCTAGATCTTTCTGATGCTGAGAGATGAACATTAGACATTTCATCCATAGTGGGGAACAAATCTGAATTATTATGGTTCTACAGAACAGGAAACCCAGCAAGGAAAGACTCTGGGAAACTGGCTCTGGCTTTGGGCTGCTCTGCAGGTGACAGGAGCCTTGGTGGTCCTTGCTCTCCTTGTAATTTACCCTGTTCCTTCCTCCAAACTGCCAAGCAGAGTGGGCAAGGGGATGGTTACCATGGGGTTCACTTGGTGAAATCCTCTTCCCATCCTCCCAATAGATCTGAGCACTCAGGCAGCAGCAACAGACACCTTAGGGAGATTTACCATTTTGCTTACCAAGCTGATGGCTCCTGAGGATTGGCTTCAGTGTAGCAGAGACCCGGAGAGCAAACTGGCTACATATCTGTGACACTGACAATTTCAGATGCTTATTAATTGATTAATGTGTCAACACACTCCTCCCTGTCATGGGGCATCAGAATGGATGGTTTGTAGAGGGATGTGTTCCTGCCCACAAAGCTGTGTGTTGGGGGTGGCTATGATGGTAGAAGGGCAGGAAAAAGATTAGCAAGGTGTGGGTGGGTAAATGTGTCTGCAGGCACTCTGAGAACATTTAAAAATTTTTCTTCCCTCCCTTGAAGGGGTACAAATTCCATTTCTGAGTCATTTTGTGCATTTTTTCTGAAAATTTCACCACATGTAGCAGTCAAACTTTGATCTCAGCTGTCACCTCTCCCTTCTTAAGGAAGAAGGAGTAGCAGGGGAGAAAGCCAGTGTGGGGTGGGGATGTGAGGTAAGGAGGCTTCCTAGGAAGGGAGGCCAAGAATAAGCATTTTGCACTGCTCCCAGAGGGCATAAAGCTGTAAGGCAGTGTGGGATGCTCACAAGGCTAGGAAAGAGAGGATTAAATGAGTAACACCCCTAGCAGGGCAGGGGAGATGGGGCTGGAGAGGCTGGGGCAAGACTAAGTTTGCCCCTGATTTTTACCCCTTCCCAGTAGTTCCTAAAACCAGGCTTCCTCCTGCTCTTAGAAATGGGCCTGGTCTTTCCAAAAGAGTGGCAGCCACTAGTTTTCCTTAATGTCTAAGTTAGCTCATTTCAGAGGACCCCAGTGACCATATCCATCCTTCCAATACATCACTATGAATCAAGATCTAGACAATTACATTATCTCCAGTGTTCGACAGGGGAATGAACTAAGATCAGTCTATAAAGACTTTTCACTGGCCTGTGGACATTTCCTGCGATGGCATTTTCTTTCAGCAGTTTGGTTTTGTGGTTATCTGTTTATGCTGTTGTCTTTCTGGTATAGTAGAACCCATCTTCCCAACCTCCTGCTAGGCACTTTCTGGAAGAGTCACTCAGTCCTTGGTTATACCTGATGCTATGAATGATAGAGATAGTAGCAGTTCTGAATCTTTTCTCTTTATTTTGAAAAGCACTAGATCCTTTTTATGTGGCAGACGACCCATTCCCCTTCCCCTACCCCATCACCCTTAGCTTAGGGAAACTTATTTCAATATTGGTTTGGGAAAAAGTGGCAGCTTAGAAGCCAAACAGAGATGGTTTCTGATCCCAGATCTTCTACTTACCAGGTGGATCACTTAGCAAATTTACTTACTCTGTCTGAGTTCCCATTTCCTTATCTATAAAATAGGGGCAATATTTTCCTCTTTGAGTTGTGTGAGGGTACCATGATATTATCAATATAATGCACCTGGCTTAGAACTTGGCATATGGTTGGAGCTTCCCACAAGAGCTTATAGTCTTAGATGAGGGAAATGATACATCCAAATAACCTTTTTCCTGCTGTGGAGGATAAAAATGACACATAGAGCCTTATTTCCTATTGTAACCCTTGTCATTATCTTCCCCTTTTTGGGGGAGCAGTAACAGAGGGGAGAAGTTGACAAGACAAAGCAAGTGACTGACTCTAGAGAAGTAGATAAAGTAGTGGGAATGTGCATTAGTGATATGGTTTGGCTGTGTCCCCACCCAAATCTCATCTTGAATTACAGCTCCCATAATTCCCAGTGTTATGGGAGAGACCTAGTGGGAGGTAATTGAATCATGGGGGCTGGTTTTTCCCATGTTGTTCTTGTGGTAGTGAATAAGTCTCATGAGATCTGATGGTTTTATAAAGGGGAGTTCCCCTGCACATGCTCTCTTTGCCTGCCACCATGTTAGACGTGACTTTGCTCGTCTTTTGCCTTCTGCCATGATTGTGAGGCCTCCCCAACCATGTGGAACTGTGAGCCCATTAAACCTCTTTCCTTTATAAATTACCCAGTCATGGGTATGTCTTTATTAGCAGCATGAGAATGGACAGACTAATACAATTAATTTTCTACTATTATTTCTATTATTGCATAGCAAATCATTGCAAACTTATCACCTTAACACAACACCCATTTATTATGTTTCAATATCCATGGGTCAGGAGTCTGGGTATGGGTTAACTGGGTCCTCTGCTCAGGGTTAACTGGGCTGAAATCAAGGTGTCAGCTGGGCTCATCTCATCTCATCTCATCTCATCTCATCTCATCTCATCTCATCTCAGGCCCAGAGTTCTCTTTCTTTTTTCTTTCTTTCTTTCTTTCTTTCTTTCTTTCTTTCTTTCTTTCTTTCTTTCTTTCTTTCTTTCTTTCTTTCTTTCTTTCTTTTCTTTCTTTCTCTCTCTCTCTCTCTCTCTCTTTCTTTCTTTCTTTCTTTTTTTTTTTTTTTTTTTTTTTGAGACTGAGTCTCACTCCGTCGCCCAGGCTGGAGTGCAGTGGCCAGATCTCAGCTCACTGCAAGCTCCGCCTCCCGGGTTTACGCCATTCTCCTACCTCAGCCTCCCAAGTAGCTGGGACTACAGGTGCCCACCACCATGCCCGGCTAATTTTTTTGTATCTTTTAGTAGAGACGGGGTTTCACCGTGTTAGCCAGGATGGTCTCGATCTCTTGACCTCATGATCCACCCGTCTCGTCCTCCCAAAGTGCTAGGATTACAGGCTTGAGCCACCGCCCCTGGCCTCAGAGTTCTCTTTCAAGTTCATTGGTTGTCGGCAGAATTCAGTTTCTTGAAGTTGTAGGAGTGATGCCCTCAGCTCCTAGAGGCCACCTGCCATTCCCTGCCACATGTCCCTGTCCACAACATGATAGTTTGCTTCTTCAAGGCCAACAGGAGAGCATCTCTGCTGCTTCTTGTCTCTTTTAAGTATTAACTCAGGATTATACTCTCTCTTTTGATTAACTCAAAGTCGATTGAGTACAGACCGTAAAACCCTTTTTGCCTTGTAATGTAACATAAGTCACAGGTTCTGCCTACATTCAAGGGAAGGGGATTATAGGGGATTATACAGGGTACATGCACAAGAAGGCAGGAATCTTGAGAACCATCCTAAAATTCTGCCTATCACACAGTGGCCCCTGGATGTATCCAAATAAACAGAGGAAAAACCTTCTTGTTTTGCTTTGTTCCATTTTTAGGAGAACAAACATTCCTAGGGCACTAAGCCTGCTATCTTGCATAACTCAGCCATGGTGAGATTGTTAAATAGGGAGGAAAAGGGAGCATGGTGAACCCAAAGATGCAGGGCAGCCTTACAATGGCAGTGGAGCAGCTCATGAATGAATGGATTGAACTGTGGTTGAACTGTTACTTAAGAAAAGGAATAGATTTTTTAAAGACGAAAAATGGGACAGTTTTCCCTGGAAGAGCTCCATTAGTGCCTGTCTGCCTGGCTCTAGTGGACACATAATACTAGTTAATGCTCTGTGACCAAATGACGTCACTGAGAGCAAAGGCATTAAAGAGTTTTCCTCTTTTCCCTGTCTAAGAGATAGACAGGATGGTGGCAACTGATGAGTGAAATGTTCACCTGCTAATATGTGGCAGAAATCTGATATAGCTTCTCAATGGAGAAAGAAAAAGATTTTGGAAAGGAAAAGGTGAGGATACCTGGCCCTGAAGGCTGTCATTGTGAGGGCTGGTTCTTCCCGGGAGCCATGACTAGGCTGCCCATGCTGGAACTCATGCATTACTCTTTGCATCTGTGAATTCACAGTCCCAAGCAGCAGGCAGAGTTTAGCAGCCCAGAAACTCAGCACTGGCTTGCCTAACAAGCACAGTAGAAATGTGTTTAGGGTATCAGCAAAGCATGGGCACCAAAAAATGCTTTTTTTCAAGTAACTTGATATTTAATATTTAATAATGAGGGAAGATAATTTGCTGAACATCTTTACACTAAAATTTTATGATATGCCAATTTATTCTGAAATTTGGGATCACCTACTGCAGAAAGGTGGAGGTGGAGGAGTGAGGACTATAACCTTTTTGGTGTTCAGGGCCTCTAGAGTCTTGATGCCTGAGACCATCCCTAGGGAACTGTATAAAACCAAAATAGGAAGAGTCTGCCAATGTCATTGCTCCCAAACTATTTTGTCCAGGCAGAATCACAGTTAAACCATTTTGCACAAAGCCAGAAAACAAATGCTTTATGAGGGCAGGGATTCCTGTGTGTTTTGTTCTGTGCTGTGTTCCAACACCTAGCACCATGCCTGAGACTAAGAGCTACTTGGGAATGTTCCATGGGTGGATGGATGTTTCCATTTTCATCAGTCTCTTCCCTTCCCTCATGTTGCCCAACTCCTTTCACTCCCACAAGATCCCAAGACATTATCAGAAGACATTTTGTGTTTCTCAAACCTGCCTGATGATAAAAATAACTTTTCATGTAATATAGATTGCCACACCTTTCTCTTGGAAATTCTGATTCAAAGTCTAGGTTGATGCCCAGGAATCTGTGTTTTTGCCATGCACTTCTGATGAGTCTTTTCTTCAGACCAACATTAAGATAAATAGGAGGGTGTCAGGTTTTCCCCACACAAGAATTGAAGAGCCATGGCCACTTGACCTGGTTTCTGAGGGGCTGTCAAAAGTTACCACCCTAAGCCTCTGGGCAGCTGTGCTGAGGGAATGAGGGACTAGGAAAGAGTCTTTTGGTCTACCTCTTAGTCACCTTGGCCCAGCCCTCTATCCTGGTTCCCACCTTCCTGAAAAGACAAGCCTAAGGGAAGGGGTGCTCAGAAGCTCCTCCACTTCTAGGACTGCCCACTTGGCTTCCTGCCCATTCTTTCCACTGCCAGGCTTTATGTTCTGTCCCTTCTCCCAGCTGTCATGAGCACATGAATTCATGGTCCTCTCTGTTGGGTTTGGTAATGACCTCTGCCCCATTGGGTAGGAGTTGACTTCTTTATGCAGACAGAGCCTGATTTTTCAGTCAATCCCCCATTACTGAACCAGAGTGGAAAGAGATGAGACTGGGAGGTGGGAGGAGTGGGGTGGGGCCAGGACAGGAGTCTGGATCTGGATAGTGTGTCTGGAGGGTAAAGCAGACTGGGTCAGTTCTTGCCATTCCCGAGGCTGACAGGCTACCCAGGTGCTTGTGAGGTCCTCTTTGCATCCATTTCTTAGTAAAAATCCTCCTCGTTCCTAACATCTGCTTCAAGCAGAATTTCTGTTTAACTCATGGAGCGTTCCATCCTAGGATCCATGTGTACATGAAGAAGATGAGAGTGGGTTAAATGCTGTGTTTGGGGGAAGGAAGCCTTCCTTCCTTGATCTCTTGGATGAGTTGCAAAAACTCATCTTGCATCTGCAGTTTCCCTCCCTTAATACTCATTACCCCTGTGATGGTTTCTTTAATGTGTATGCTCACCCCTAGGTGAAACCAAGGAAACTGAGCGATGCTTGAAAGATGACAGGCAATGGAGCCGGTAGGTGGAGGGCATGATAAGGATACCTTGGGGACGGGACCACAAGGGACAGAGGCAGGGCAAGGTATGGGCCAAAGTTCAGGTGGACAGCAGGGGCAGCGTGCAGAACTACAGCTCTGAGGCCTTGCAGCCAGAAGGCTGGAGGTGAGGCAGCCTTTCCATTCATCTCCGAGGCTTTCCTCCACATTTTTCAGAAACAGGACCCCCATCTACACCCCCAAGCAGGCTAGCCAGGGGCTTGTCAGTGTTGATGAGCGACTGTGCCAAGGGTGAGGAATGAAGGTACGGAGAGGAAATTAGCTAGTCATAGGTAGATTGTTGGTGTCTTGGAGCCTTCTGTGCCTCGGCTCAGGGGCAAAGGTTGTTCCTATCAGTATCGTAAATGCCAAACCTTTCTCCGGCCTTGAGTTAGTTCTTAATGTGAATGCAGTAGTCTGGACTTCCACTCCACCCAGACTTTACTCCTGTCCTCTTCCCCACCCCAGGGTTGGCCAAAAGCACAACTTAAAACCACTGATGGACAATGCTCTGTTTCTTTGTCTTGCAGCCGTCTCCAACCTGGACATCGAGAGTAAGCTGAGTGTGTACTACCGCGCCCCGTGGCACCAGCAGCGCAACATCTTCCTCCCGGCCACAAGGCCACCCTGCGTGGAGGAGCTGCACCGCCATGCCCGGCAGAGCCTGCAAGCCCTGCGCAGAGGTGACAGATCCTGGGCTCGGGGGCTTTTGCAGGAGACAACTCAGAGGTTGTCCCATCCAGGTGTCCTCTGTCCCATCAGCCCCAACACACCCCCTCGTTGTAGCAAGTACTTTGAAATGCTTCCGTTTCTACCCTGAAATGAAATCCATGGGTAATATGCCCTACCCATACATGTAAGAAAAAATAGCATTATGGTCTAAATATGATAATAAAGAGAAATTGAAAGGAAATTATTTATAATAATATCTATTTCAATATGCAAATGCTCAGGCGTGACCTCACTAGAAGACATCATGAAGCAGTCAGATGTTTGCACTTGTCAAAAGTAAGTCTGGATTAAGTACAGACCTTCAGAAACTATTCCAAGGGGCAGGATGGCATGGCCATTAAAACTGGTACATTCAGTATATTTTAGATATGGGCAAAAAAATAAATACTTTGGATTATAATGGATTATATGAGTTTGACTCATAAATAGGCACTAGGCTTTTCCCCTATAAGAGATTCTGATGGAACATTTAAAATTGTGTGAGACCTGGGACACCTTTTCATTGACCATCCTTTGCATTATGGGATGGCTGTCATCTTTGGCTCCCACCCAATCATTCTAACAATTAGAATGATCCCCTAGAGGGCTCTTCTGCTTCTCTTGAGAACCAGTGATCAGTCTAATGCCCCCATTCTTTAGTGGGTCACATGGAGGCCTAGAAAGGTGAGGAAACTTGTTCAGGGTCACACATAGCAGATCAGGTGTGGTACCAGGACCCAACCTAAGCATCTGAAATGCCTGCCAGAGCTCTTTTCCTCCTTGTCATACACTGTGTCTCATGGAAATAGATACTGATATTTACATGTCTCTCACAGTCCTGAGAAATCTAGAGATAGGCTCATAGCAGTCAAAATAGGAATACAGCTCTTTCTTACACTGGTTGCTTTTCAGTGCCTTAAAACCATTCTAATTAGGACAAGGGGAATAAAAAGTAGCATCATTGTTTTAGAGTCCCCTAAAGTGGGTATCAGTAGGGGACATGTCAGCTTTTTCTGGCCTTTAGATTCTTGCTATGGAGATAGATGGTGTCTACACATTCAACGTCTTTCTTCCAAATTCCCTGCACTCTTTTAAGAAACGGCATTTTGCAAAAGTATTAAAATGCAAGTAAAATATTTTAATGTCATTATCAAAGTGGAGAAACAAAATGGTGATAAATATTGTTTTCATCTTATTTATTCCACATTTGTATAACTCCTGCCTTTTCCCCTATCCTCATCTTTAATAGTTTGTTGCCTTCAATTACCATCTTTTTCTCCCTCCTCTTCTTTTTTCCCTTCCTCATCTTTTTTTTTTCATTTTAATGAAAGAGCTAACCTCCTAATATCCCTAAAGCAATTGTTTCTAAAAATTTTCCTTGGTTATTAGGGGAAGACAATGTGACACTTAAAATGAAGAGTGATGATCAGTATCCTCTAGAAGCATCTTTGGCATACTTACCATTCACTTCAATTTTATAGTTGGCTAAAAAGTTCTTTTTTAACTTAAGCCACCTTCTGAAAATCTTTCTTTCCACACTTGCCATTCCTTTGCAGCCTGGATTAGGCACCCTTCCCATAATATTCTGTACATCCTCCCATCCTGCCACTTATAATCCTATAAGCAACCACTATGGGCCTGTTTTGCCAACCAACCACTAATAAGCCATTAATCTATGAGCAACTCAAGGGCAAGGATGATATCTTATTAATTTATTTTGTTCAAAGCACTTAGTATGAAGCTGACATATAGTAGGTCCTCAATGAACATTTGTGGAACTGAATCAAGTTTTGCAGAAAACTGGTTGAACACTGAGGGCACAGGATGACTATAAAGGAATCTGATTGTTCTCACAGAATCCTTTTTCAGGTCTCATCATTAGAAAGCTTGGGTAACATTAGCCCTTTAGGTGTAATTATTTTTATCCCTTTATTTTATTAATAAGTCATCCCTGATTAGGATTTTATGGATTCCACCAGATAACACCAAGCTGCTTGTAAACTATCACATTTCACTGCTTTGTCATGTTTAGACTTAAAGCAGAACAGAAGAACAGCAAGTGCCAATATCAGTTTTCTCTGAACCTCCTCCTGGGGGTGGTGAGACAGGGATGTAGGGCCTCCTGGGGTTTGGAAGGAAGACTGTGGAGATGCGTTTTACCCTCCACAGACTGGCTTGTTTTGCGGTTGGCTCGATAGCATATCTTGGGTGTAGTAGTTTTAATAGCACTGCAGAGAGCCATAAACAAGAATTATAGCCATCATGGAATTAAAAACATGCAGTGTAGAATTAAAATTAGAAAGTGACTTTTTTTTTTTTTAACCTTGTCCAAGAAACACAATAGCATACTGCTGTATTCATCAGCATAATCTGCTTCTGCCATCTGGTGGCCATGAATAATACTGACCTATCAGACAACTGCCATGCTCAGCAAATGCCGCAGTGAGCATCCCTGTAGGTTCTCTATTTGGACAGCTGGAATAGCCTGACTTCCACCATGACGGAGTGGATAATGAAGCACAGACAAATGAGGCTGTGGTGGCAGCAGCTCTGTGCTTCTTTTGGAGGTGAGACTGTAAGGAGACAGCTGGGGGACCAAGATTAAAACCTAGAAATTGGCTGCCTTCAAGATCTGCTTAATAGCAAACCCCTCAACAAATTTTATTGAAGGCAAGGGAGTGTTCTAGAACCTAGGAGTCAAAAAGCAATAACATATGCTGCCCACAAGGAATCCCTGGTCTAGTGGAGAGACAGACAAGTAACCAGGTCATTTCAATACAGTGATAGGGAGGCTAAGAAGAAATGTACCAAGTCATTCCATAGAGCTTCAGGGAGGGCTTCATGGAGGAAGTAGCATCTAAATGTATTTCAAGTTATTTAGGCTCTGATTACTTTTTTCGTTTTCTTAGTAATTCTTTAATGCTCAGAGCCAGTAATGGCCTTATGTGATGCTATTGTTTATGTTCATAAATCATGGAGAGAGAGATTCATAAGCAACTATAAATAGATAATTATATTTTATATTTCCTTTCCTTTCAAGTTTCGGGCTGCAGCATAAGTTTCATTGGTCTGAGGGAATAAGGAGCAGGATTCCACTGCAGTTTCAGGCTCTAGTGAACTAATGTTCTCCCTACCTCAGCACCAGAAAAAAGGTATTATTAGGGAGCCATTAATCTAGCCTGCCTACTCCCAGCCTAGGGCAAAGAAAGATATATATTTAAGATTGTGTAGGAGGGGAGCAATTGAATGGAAAATTGAGTTGATGTTTCCCTTCCAACTACTCCCCTCCTTTCACTTCTTCCTAACCAGGAACACCTGTAAGTGGCTCTTCTGTATGGATTTAACAATGTAAACACTTTTCATTGTGTTACCCATTTAGAAAAGCCCACTGTTTGCTTGCATAATGATGGTGGCATTGGAGGTGGGCACTTTAACAAGGAAGACATTTATCTTAAACAGCCTTCTGATAAACATTGACTTTGGAGGCAGTTTAGCAAAGACTACCTACATGGTTTTGAAGACTTTGCTCTAATTGCTTATGGGAGCCAACATTTGTCAGAAGAATCCCAAGCAAAGGGAGATGGGGAATACTATCACACCTTCTCGACACAGACACTATGTTCAGGCGGCGAGGCACACGGACAGCCAAGTCAGACATGGATAGAAATCAAAAAGTTCAAGAGTGCTCAGTTCCTAGTTTAGGAGGCAGCACATTGAATGGGGCAAAGAAAATGGAGCCAGCATTGGGGAGGCCTGTCAGAAACAAGTAACAGGACCTAGAAAAGCCTATGGCAGTGAAGGCACCTGCCACAGCCCATTCAAAATACAGAGAAATTGAACACATTCTAATTTTTAAAACTAGACTCTAATGAAAGCATAAATTCACTTTCAGTCACTCAACAAACATGTGATGCAAATACTCCCAACATGAGTTATTTCCAGGTACCAACGGTTGAAAAATTGACTCACACAAATTCCTGAATATGTAGCAATCAGCTCCCCTGAGCCAGTGACAGCCAGCTCCCGTACCCAGTGAGTGGGCCAGGCAGCTCTGGTGTGTCTGTGCCTACTTTCCACTCCAGTACTGATGGCAGCAAATCTTCCACTATGTTCTCAACTTTTGTTGTTGTTGTTGTTGCTTGTGTTATTTTGAAATAAGTCACACTGAACTCAGAAGTGAACCCTCTTGTACAGATTATGAGATGGACCCACTGAAATGTATGCATCCAATTTCATATTAATAGTAAGTGAAAGTTCAATTAAAAACCATTCTGAAAATCTTATTTGGTATACAAATTAGCTAACGTAATGAAAACTCACTTTTTTTTTTTTTTTTTTTTTTTACAGCCTTTTGCTAACACTCCCAAGGGGAAAAGATAAATGGAAAATGCCAAGTGTATTTCAGTATTACTGCTTTTTCTCCTTCTCAGAACACCGGAGCCGGAGCGATCGCCGAGAGCAAAGAGCAGCTGCCCCCCTTTCCATTGCAGCTCCTCCACTGCCAGCCTACCCTCCAGCTCACAGCCAGAGGAGGCGTGAGGTTAAGGACCGTCACTTTTTAACGGTAAGCTTGGTGGCCACCTGTAGCCCTATGCTTGCTCCTGAGGAAACATCAGTTTGTCTGGGAGTCAGTTTCCTGCCTCCCAGTGAAAGAGGCTGGGCTGGCTAAGAGCTCAAATCACGGGCATTTGGGAACAAATTAATTTCGCCTGCTTTCATTCCTGAAAGAAATGCCTCTTTTTTGGAATACAGACATATTTTTTAGTTAACTGGTTGCACAATGCAGTAAAGCAAGAATAGTTACGGACTAAAATCAGGAAAAAAAAAATATGTATTTCAAACCTCAGTTCTTCTGCTTGCAAGCTGAAGGATTCAGGATGTTACTTATGTTCTTTGCCCTCAGTTCCCTCATCTGTAATACAGGGATATTAATAGTACCTGGTTTATAGGGCTAGAGGATTAAATGAGATAAGGCATGTAAAGTGCTTAGCCCAATGACTGACTGATACAGAGTAAGACCTCAAGAAATGTTAACCACAACTGCTACTACTGTTATTACTAGTAAAGTAACAGCATGGCTGACTTGGTGGGGTGATCTGGTAAAGAACTTTAGTGTTGTGAAAAATTACCATTTGAAGAGTAATCATGTCATTATTTCATGCTTTCCCATTCTCCAAAGGAGGCTAATTCTCCAGGGTAACTTAATACCATGGTGATGTCATCGCCTCTGCGGCTTTCAGCCCTGACCAGATGGATGTGGCTGTAACTCAGCCCAAGCCCTTAAGCATGGGTCACAGATGATGAAGCTGAGCCCAGCTCAGAACACCCGCAAGCACTATCAGCAGCCACTACAAACACATCACTGCAGATGTGCCTTCTAGGGCCTCAGTGGGGACAACTGAGCACTTTGTGCCTCTAAGCAGGCAACACTGAAGTGAGGGACTATGGCTTTTGGGACCAAATCAGCCCACACTGCCTTTCTGAATGTCTGCATTCCTGCTGTCTTGTCATTCTGGTTCAAGATCCAAAGTCTAAAGAAGTTACAACAGTGTGGGTATGAGTTAAGGTTTTTATTAGAAATTAAATTTGCATGTATGACTCTAAATTGTGCACTCTTATGGCTTTTACAATATGCAAGAGAGATGCAAAATATTTGGGTCACATGGTGCCAAATATCCAGCCAAAAACAGACTTCATCTAAATGAATCCACATGATATAACATATCCAGATAAGACCTTGAATGATATTGGACAAAATATAAAAACATTTTTCCTATTTGTAGCTGGATTGCAGGCAGGTCCTTCAGTGCTCATCAAGTGCACACTGAGTGCCATGTCGCACTCACTACATTGTTGCACTGCAGCCCAAGGATAAGAAAAGGAGATAAGGGCCTCTTAGGGCTTTCTAGTTCTTCAGATAGAGCAGTTTCACATGCTAGTGATTTGTCATAAAGAAGTTCTTAAGCAGCTCAAATCTGCTTGCTGAGGCATTTGCTTTTAATGAGGCATTTTCTGCATTAAAATGTTAAAAATATTTTCCCATTCATTATAACATGTTTTATGGCTAATTAAGTTGGTTTTCTTGGAAGGGGTAGGTGAAAGAGAAGAATTTTGAGCATTTACAGAAATTACATAAAAATATAACCCTTTTCATGATCTGCATAATTTTTAATAATGTCTAAATACTAAAGTAAGACTATAGGAAAAGCTTAAAATGATGAATAGCAATGAGAGTACTTCATTTACTTACCTAAAAAATATCAATAAAAGAGGACTATGGATTACACTTAGGTAAACTTCAGTAAGTTTGTCCATCCCAAATGATAATACTTAGTATTTCTAAGTAATTTTAACTGTTTATTTGTTCAAGAGTTTGGGTCACTACAATGATTAGAAGATTTTCATTTGAGTTATATCCCTTAGGCCTGGATAGAACATAGTTCAAGCTTACAAGACTGTATATTGCTGAAAGACAAATGGCTGCAGGTAAAGGGACAGGAAATTTGTAGTTAAATTGCTAGATAGACATTTTCTTAGACAACTCTCCTTTCATGTATGAGATTTGGTGAAGCCATGCTTTTCTTCCTTTAAGAAAGTATTCATAATGAGATTGATATACAGTCTTCTGCAACTCTGCAGGCTATTGTACTGTACCTTGATCATTAATGGCATGGACCATGAAGTTAAACTGCCTGACTTTGAATACCAGCTCTAACACTTGCAAGCTGTATGACCCTGGCAAGTTAGTCATTTCAGTGTCTTGGGAATGGGAGTAGATGGTACCTCATAGCCTTGGGATGATAATTGAACGTGATAATACATGTAAACAGTACCTCATACATAAGTACTATATAAGCATCAGACGTTATTATTAGCCAATCAATTCCCTGAAGTATCTATTATATGGTGATAAGATCATAGGTCTAACTGTGTTTAAATCCCAGCACTACAACTTTCTGGATGTGTAACTTGGAAAAAGCTATTGTATCTTTCTGACTCCCAGTCTCTTTATCTGTAAAATGGGGATAATATCAACTTTTCAAGGTTGTTAAGGAGGCTAAATATGACATTTTATAAATAAGATTAAACTATGCATGTGTATTTGTGCAAGTGCCCAGCACAATGCCTAAAATACCTGAATGTCAGTCTATATTGAAATCATTTATAATAAAATTCTTACCATCAAATGAAAAACCTTAACATATACTCACATATACTAGAGGAAGTATAAACTGTTACACTCTTTCTAGAGGGCAAAACTCTAAATATTCATAACCTTTGATCCAGCAATTTTACATCTAGGAATTTATCCCAAGGCAATAATCAGTGTATGCAAAGATTTATTCACTAGGGTGTTCATCAAAGCACTGTTTACAATGGGAAAATTAATCACAAATATCTCAAATGTCCAACAATAGGGACTTAGTTTAATGAATACTGATATAACTATAGGATAGAATACAATATCAAAAATAGTGTTAGAGAAGAATATTTAATGACATGGGAAAATGTATGTTTTATTATCAGGGATTTTTACATAGTTTATAAATTTGTGTATAGTATAATCTCAAAAAATGTCAATGACTGTATATGTATGTGTACATATACATATGCATAGGGGGAAAAGGCTGGAAGGTTGTATATCTGTGATTCCCAAACTGTGTGCTTAGGTGCCTTAGGGCACTGCAGTGAACTCCTAAGGGTGCCATGGGATATTTTAAAATTTCAAGGGACAAAGTGTCATCTGTCTGGTGGCATCTGGTGATGGCTCCAAAGTAACCTCATAACTCCTACAAATGAGAAGAGAGGACGCTTGGTTTCTTGACATTTAATTTGTACCAAAAGTTCTCTAGGGGGAACTCACAGGAAACAGGACAAGCCAATTTAGCATAAAACCCTAAACGCTTTGTTAGCTGAAAATTCAAGGAGTATCTCTAATTAAAGCCCTTCTAGGAGTCCTTACTCATTAAGGGTGGCAAAGGAGGTCATTTCAGGGAAAGGCTTCCTAAAAAAAGGGTATCTATTCCATCCTGCTGGATTCTGAAATTCTATAGCCAGAGATTAGTTTAAGATCATTTATTTGGGACATGAAGTTACTGTCGACCTGAGCTACAGGGAAGAGATCGAAACAAACTTCACGAAATCAACACTAGCACATAGCATCCCAACCTTTTCTTTAATGCACCACAGAAACTACAGCTTTAGGCTGGTAAAGGATCTGAAGAGTTATCTGGGCCTAGCTAGGAACCAAATGTAAAAAGTTTGTAGTAAAAATGTTCCCAAGGGCAATATGAAAGAGAAATTGCCTGGGATCGACTTCTGTCCACATGAACTCTTGGTTGCAGACTGACTTGTTAAGCATCAGAATACTGATTATTTAGGGAAAGGTAGGGAGAGGAAAGGGTCCCCAGTGAGGTATGTTTGTGTACTTTAGTACTTTTGTTTACAAAAACCCAGTTACTGAAAGCCATTTGCCTCCAGGCAGAATTTCTGGGGAATTTTTCTTCCTTCTCTAGGCTGTGGTCAAATTGAGAATGGCAAATGGGTATCAAAACAGGAGCGTTTGCCAGAGCTGTAACAGGTATCCTGTTCCCTGCAAATCCAACCATGTGTTTTCACTCTTGGTACTAACCATTAGAAGTAGTCCACACAGCTTTTTTTTTTTGTAAGAAACAATACTTTTATATGCTCAAAAACTATTAGACTTACAGTGCTGATGGCTGGAAAGTAGCCTGTTTGAGGCAGTTGAATACATAGGTTTTTTGGTGGATCAAAATATACACTGAGACTCCCAGGTAACTGATGATAATGGTGATACCCTAGGTCCCCATCTCCTATTATTTCCTCCAAAAATGATATCGAACAAGAAGGTAAAAATAAAACTACACAGAAAAACACACCATCAGCATAACTTGAGGACAGAGAATTCCCAAACATCACATTGACTGTTAAGTAAAAAGAGAGAAAACATCAAGTCTCAGCATATTTCCTCCTGTTACAAGGTGAGGGAGGGCAGATTCAGAAAGCTACATGGAAGAGACGAACTAGCAGTGGATCTTAAGATTGATATAAAACCACCACCAGAAAAATTGTCTGCCCTAAGTCTGAAAAATAGTACAAATTTTTTCAGATAGACACAAACTACAAAAAAGGACCTAAAAGTATGTATATTTTACAGGAGCAGTTTTCTCTATATAAAGCTTCTGGGGGAGACAAAGACAAACAGGAAGGGAAATCTGCCCTTCAGCAATTGGGAGTGAAGAAAAAAAGAGGCAAAAAGGAAATTTCTAGGACCCTGCAAGACAAAATAAAACCAAAACATTCAAGGACACGCAGGAGTTGTGTGTGTCCTTCAACTCCTGCATCACCACCAAAACAAACAAATACACTAAAATATTCGACTTCGACGAACTGACAGAAGATGGTGCCATTAAACCAGGGATCTTGTGAAACACACCAAAGCCACACAAATGGAGTAAGAGATAGATTAGCAGATCTACATAGAGTGATTGCAAAAGATCAATTAAAGAATATATGAAGCAAGGGTTTTATGTCCAACCATGCTGTACTTCAAGTATAGAAAAGCAATTTTCAACATACAGGAACTTAGAGAATTTTACACCCATGAGTCCTTTATGAGGAATCTACCAGAGGACAAGCTTCATCCAACCAAGGAATAATTGGGGAAATGTCAGCAAAAGGATGGGTAGCATACATTTTAATACAAGTAAATGTAGATCTAAAACTAAAACTAAAGTGGACATGAAGATAGAAAACTAACGTGCAATTTTAAATGTTGTGACAACAGAGAATGATACAACTAAAAATGAGAGAAGGGAGAGGTAAAGAAGAAAGTAGAATAAGCTAATTGATTATTGTCTAGGCAATAAGTGACTGTTAAAGGATACCAGTAAGAACTAGTCAACCGGATAGTAAAGGCTTGAAAAATAAAACAGGGGACTAAGGACATTAAAATGGTATAAGAGGCCGGGCACGGTGGCTCACGCCTGTAATCCCAGCACTTTGGGAGGCTGAGACGGGCAGATCAGGATCACGAGGTCAGGAGATAGAGACCATCCTGGCTAACACGGTGAAACCTCGTCTCTACTAAAAAAAAAAAAAAAAAAAAAAAAAAAAAAATAGCCTGTAGTCCGAGCTGAGCTACTCGGGAGGCTGAGGCAGGAGAATGGCGGGAACCCGGGGGATGGAGCTTGCACTCCAGCCTGGGCGACTGAGCAAGACTCCATCTCAAATAAATAAATAAATAAATAAATAAATAAATAAAATAAAAATAAATAAAATGGTATAAGAACAAAGAAGACTACTAGCAAAAAACAAAACAAAACAAAACAAAAACAAAAACAAAAAAAACTTCCTAAATACCAAAAAATTGTTTTATATAAAGAGAGAAGACAACACATCTTATGGAGGAAGAAACATAACGAATATAACAAAATACACATAATTATAATATTTATCAGAGTTTAGTCATATCAATGAATATGAGTGAGCTTAATTTGCCTATTTTAAAACTTTTCAATTTGGCTCACAAAGCAAACCCAACTATATGCTGCATACATTAAACACACACAAGATTTTTATTTATTAATTAGGTCGTGATTGTTTGAAAAAACATGACCAAGAAAAAGAGAGAAAGCACAAATAAAATAAGCAATGACAGGAAAAAATACCACTGAAACAAAAGAAAATTTAAAAATTATAAGAGACTATTTTGCAGACCTCTGTGCAAATAAATTTGAAAACCTAGATGAAATGGGTAATTTCCTAGAAGAAGAAAAATTGCCAGAATTGGCCTCATTAGAGTTGGTAAGCTTAAACAGACTGACTTCCATGGTAGAACCAGAAGAAGTTATTAAGGAGCCATGCCACTAAAAAACGTCAGGCCTAGATGGTTTCCCAGAGGAATTCTACTAAACCTTCAAAGTCCAGATGTTCCCAATGCTCTTTAAATTGTTTAAGAGCATTGAAAATGAAGCAAAACTTCCCTATTTCTTTTATGAAGCAAGTATAACATTGACACCTAAACTGATAAAGACAGTCCATAAAAAAGAAAGATGACTACAGACCAATATCACTTATGATTATTGATTCAAAAATACTAAATTCAACATTAGCAAACAGAATATAACATCACAGTAGGAGATTAATATGCTGTGACTAAATGGGATTTATTCTAGGAATGGAAGGTTGGTTCAATATTATGAAATCTACTAGTATCATATATCATATTAACAGATCTAGGAGGAGAAAACCTATATGGTTAGCTCCTTTTATACTGGCTAAGCCTTAAACAAAATTCAATATCTATTTTTAATTAGAAATGCCTCTAATGTTTCCATACATATATATGCCTCTCTCTCTCTCTCTCCCCCTCTCTCTCTATATATATATGTATATGTATATATATCTAATGTTAGAGAAACCCCCATTTACAGCAATAACAAAGAAGACTAAATACTTAGGAATTAATTTACCAAAAATGTGTAAAACTTTTATGAGAAAAACTTTAAAGCACTCCTTAAAGACACAAAATTAGACTTTTTCAAATAGAAAGACATCTCCCTGAAAAAGGAAACCTAGCCCTACCAGACATTAAGATATATTTAAAGCCTCTACAGTTACAATATTGTGGTATTGGCACATGAATAGACGGATGTATCAGTAGAATAAAACACAAAGTCCAGAAGGAGACCAGAGTATATATAAAAACATTCAATAAAGGCAACATCACAAATAACTGAGGCAAGAGATGGAGTTTTTTAATGATGCTGGAACAACTGCATAGCCATTTGGTGAAAGGAAAACTTTGATCAGTGTTTCTCAACCTCAGCACTGTTGACAAATAATTTTTTGATAAATACCTCTTAAAAATTGAGGGATAAAGAAAAGAGCAAAACCTTGGAAGAAAAATTGAGGAAAAGATGTGAACAGACAATTCAGAAAAAATATAGATATGTTTCTTCAACTGAAGAAAAATTGTTTAAGCTCACTCTCAATTAGAAATGCAGGCCGGAGCATTCTGCAGCCTGTAATCCCAGCATTTTGGGAGGCTCAGGTAGGAGGATCGCTTGAGCCCAGGAGTTTGAGACCAGCCTGGGTAACATGGTGAAACCCCATCTCTACAAAAAAATGCAAAAATTAGCTGGGCCTGATGGGGTGTGCCTGTAGTCCCAGCTACTCAGGAGGCTGAGGTGGGAGAATCACTTGAGCTTGGGGAGGTTGAGGTTGCTATGATCACACCACTATACTCCAGCCTGCATGACAGAGGAGATTCTGTCTCAAAAAAAAAAAAAAAAAGGAAGAAAGAAAAGAAAAGAAAAAAAAGAAATGCAAACAACACTGAGATTCCACATATTACCTATTAGACTGGCAAAAATTAAACAATATAACAATGTATTCTGTTAGTGAAACTGGAGAAATAAGCACTCTCATACATTGCTGGTGGAAATTCAAACGTGGTCCAACCTAACTGAGGGCAATTTGGCAATATCTAACCAAACTACATATGCACTTACCTTCTGCTTCTGCAATTCTACTAAAGATACACCTCCAGTAACACAAAAAGGTTATTTCTTTCAGCATTGCTAACAATTACAAGATGTTGGAAACAACCCAAATACCTATACATAGAAGAGTGATGGAGTAAAAGCAGCAGGAAGACCTTTATGAACTGATAAGGAGTGATTTCTAAGACATACTCTTAATTGAAAAAGGCAAAGCCCAAAAAAGTGTCCACAGTATGCTACCCTTCACTTTAGAAATAAGGGTATATAGTCATATAGCACATAATAACATTTCTGTCAACAACAGACTGCATATAGTCTGTTGGGCCCATAAAATTATAATGTCATATTTTTGCTGTACCTTTTCTATGTTTACCTGTGTTTAGATACACAAATACTTCACATTGTTTCACAATTGCCTACTGTATTCAGTACAGTAACATGCCATACAGATTTGTAGCCTAGGAGCAATAGGCTCTACCATATAGCCTAAGTACGTAGTAGGCTGTACCTTCTAAGTTTGTGTAAGTACACTCTAAGATGTTTGCACAAGAAAATTGCCTGAGGATGTATTTCTCAGAATGCATCCCAGTCATAAGTGATCTATAACTATATAAGAAAATATACAAGTAGCCACTTATTTGGATAAAAGAGTCCATTCTGCTGTGACACAACATATGCATCCCTAAAACTCTCCACACTATGCAAAATTGCACAATAAAAAACAAAGGGCTTATGGAGAAAATGAAGTTAGGGGCACAACACTCAAAAATTTCTTCCATGACCACACACACACACACAAATAGGAACCTAATAAAATACAATAGCACAGTTTTACACATTGTAAATGGTTAAAAATACACAAATACTGCAATAAATTGGCACTTCACCCAAAAAAGTCCTAGAGTTGGCTGGGGGTTGGGCAACAGAAGGGCCACAGCTTGTGAGTTACTGGGAAGGACAGGAAGGAAGGTTACCTGAAACCGGAGGGAAGGTCATAACACCAGGTGTGGGCAGGTGTGGCTCCTAATATATGGAGTGAACTGAGGTAGCGGGTAGATACTTGATATGTGTGTGTGTTATGTACTCTTATGCAGCTCAGTTCGGCTGTGTGCAGTTGCTGTGTTCATCTAGAGAGTCTCACATTATGCTCAAACGTGAATACCTAAGATATCTTAGATATTCACGTGATACCTAAGACATCAATCACATTGGAACAAATTTGAATCAATATCAATCACATTGATATTGATCACAGTGGAACAAACTTGAACTTTCAAAACATGCATTATAATGAAATTGACTGTACAGGAAGGATAAACCAAAAATAAATGAGATGGATTTCCCTACAGGGGATGAGTGGGAGTGGGGTAGAAAAAATGGGGGGATGGGATGGTGGTGGCAGGTTCAAGGGGGATGGCATTTCTCTGAGTATATTTTTTGGGTTATAGCTCAGGTAATGGTCTATATATCTCCCCATAAATAAATAATTATCATCAACCAGGATGTGAGGAGAACCCCAAATGGAAAACAAACAGCACCACATAAACCTAACTACATTACAAATGAATAACAACCACCCTGAAAGAGGTGGGGAAGAAAATAGCTAACCTTTAATAACTTTGGAAAGTAGTATTTTTGTTTCATTTTAACCACAAATATTTATTGATAGATTAATGAATATAGTTTTAAATGGAACAGTAAGGCATAATTGTGGATTAAAACACCTTGCTTCATGCCTGTAATCCCAGCACTTTAGGAGGCTGAGGCAGGCGGATCACTTGAGGTTAGGAGTTTGTTCGAGACCAGCCTGGCCAACATGGTGAAACCCATTCTCCACTAAAAATACAAAATTAGCCAGTTGCGGTGGCAGGCACCCATTAATCCCAGCTACTCAGGAGGCTGAGGCAGGAGAATCACTGGAACCTGGGAAGCAGAGGTTGCAGTGAGCCGAGATTGCACCACTGCACTCCAGCCTGGGTGACAGAGTGAGACTCTGTCTCAAAATGAAAACAAAACAGCTTGCTATACAACCAAAAGGGGAAAGTCATATACTTAGGAATTTTAAATATGCAAGTCAAAGAGCCTTTGAGGTACCCCACAGATGACTATCAGATAATTCTTCCCTTTTATACAATTCCTGTATTACATCACTTGATCTCAAAGTCAAAATTATACTTTAAAAGGAATTCCTCATTCTTTCACATTCATTCACACTTGAGTCATCCCACCTGGCCACTCCCCTGATTCCCACCCCTTCCCCATCCCTTTAAGGTGATATTCTTTAGCCATTCCCTTCCTGAATAATTGTGTGGGTCAGGCGCGGTGGCTGATACCTGTAATCCCAACACTTTGGGAGGCTGAGGCTGGTGGATCGCTTGAGCTCAGGAGTTTGAGACCAGCCTGGGCGACATTGTGAGACCCCCGTCTATAAGGAAAAAAAAAGAAAAGAAAAGAAAAGAAAAGAAAAGAAAAGAAAAAACAGCCAAGCATAGTGGCGCACACCTGTAGTCCTAGCTACTCGGGAGGCTGAGGTGGAAGGATCACTTAAGCCCAGGAGGCAGAGGCTGCAGTGAGCTGAGATCATGCCACTGCACTCCAACCTGGGTGATACAGCAAAACTGTGTCTCAAAAAAATAATAAAAAAAGAATTGTGTGTAAGTTTTCCTTCCTAAGCAAGGAAGCAAGCAAACAAGTAAGCAATGAGTCAGAAAGTCTACCAAGGACAGATTTATGAATGAAGAGACTTACACAGACAGATGTTAGGATGACAACAACCTGATTACCTGATTCAATGAAGTCTAAACTAAGCTGACTCTAGCAAAGAAGCTGTACTGGCTTGCTCAGAGGCCTATCATTCCACCTCAGATTGGCCACAAATGCGAGACCATGTTTCTAAGGCATTAGCAGTGGTCTACATGAGGAGCCAGGAGGCTCCTCAGCCAGGCGGCTGATGCTACAGTACATTTGATGCTTTAGACCTCCATTAGGAGCTGACTATAGCTTCCCAGCATAATCATTTGCCCCATGTAAAATCCTTCAAGATACTGAGGACAATCTTTAAATCTCAGATAGGATCAATTAGGAATTTCCTTAACAGTAATCTATTTGGAAATGTGAAGTGGAAAGCATTCCAGTGCACATAACATTGAGGCATAAACCATGCTGCAGAGGTGTGAATGCAGGAGGCTCAATAGGGTGCCCAGCCTCCTTGTTCAAAAAGCCATGAGAAAGCCCCCAGGCATATTGTCAGAGCAGCCATTGTGGTGGTGATGGTGTCCCCAAACTAAGCAAATCAGCAGGCATATGGCTATTTTCTGAAGAACCAACACTGCACTAACAAAAGTAGCCATGTAGATATGTGTGTGGAGAATCACAGGCCAGAGAAAGAGAATGACCTGGGCAAGCCACCTAGAACACTTGGTTGTACACCTCGCGCCTTTCAAGAAGAGCATCTCCACTAGGTGCAGTGGCATGTGTCTGCAGTCCCAGCTACTTGGGAGGCTGATGCAGGAAGGTCGCTTGAGCCCAGGAGTTGGAGGCTGCGGTGAGCCATGATGACACCACTGTACTCCATCCAGCCTGGGTGACAGAGTGAGACCCTATCTCTAAAAAAAATTAAAAATTAAAAAAAAATTTTTTTTGAATTAATTTTTTTTTTCAATTAAGATATGTCTTAGAAATCACTCCTTATCAGTTCATAAAGGTCTTCCTGCTTCTTTTACTCCATCCAGGCTGGATGGAGTGCAGCGGCGCCATCTCGGCTCACTGCAAGCTCTGCCTCCTGGGTTCACACCATTCTCCTGCCTCAGCCTCCCGAGTAGCTGGGATTACAGGCGTTTGCCACCACACCCAGCTAATTTTTTGTATTTTTAGTAGAGATGGGGTTTCACTGTGTTAGCCAGGATGGTCTCAATCTCCTGACCTCATGATCCGCCCACCTCAGCCTCTGAAAGTGCTGGGATTACAGGCATGAGCCACTGCGCCCTGTCAAAAATTTTTAAAAGAAAAGTATCTCTATCAAGCAGACCTTTGATGACTGACTGGGCAGAATGGAGGGGACCAAGAGATGGTCACATTGTTCTGAGAGAAGTGCTGGTCCCTGAAAAGCTCACGGGGAGACAACATCCCAGAGTCCCATTTATGAGTGAAGGTAAATAAAAACTTCCAGACCACAGAACTTTCTTGCCAAGTCAGAAATATATTCAATAGGCACAGCTTGGGGTTCCACGTGTAACAGAGGGAATTTGGGGGGTTAATAAAAAGCAGGGAGACTAAAAGACCAAGTGCAGTTGCTGCATTCACACCTCTGTTGGGTGACAGAAGCAGGAAGCAAAGGACATAGGGACAAGATTGAAGGAGCATGCGGAAGCCTACAATCTAGTCCAGTGAATTAGCTTGGCATGGTTCCCCCTCTCACTTTCTCACACTGGATGGACATGTGGCGTCAGCAGCAGAAGAGTGGAGATAACATTTAGAAATGGAGAACCAGTGAATTCAGACTGAAGAGAAATAGACTGGGTGTACTATTCTGTAATGCCCTGTTTGCATCAAAGGCAGGCTTGTGTTGACCAAGCACATCTGGAGTTGTCATGCATCAATAGTAGCATTTTGGGAGATGGGGCATGATGGGGTATAGGTGGGGCTGGTGGACAGGAGGACTCTCAAGTTTCAGTTGTTAAATACTAGAGAGTATGGAACAGTTTAGTCTCAGTTCTTTAGTCAAGAAATCAGATGTTCATTTTCTGTTCTATGTCCACCTTCTCCAAAAACTTAAAATATCCTGTGAAAGATATTGCATCATCCCCATCCCAGTTAGCCTCCTGGATGGTTCTGTCTGTGATAATGCCCAGTCGCTCATCTGAGTTATTCCCTCTGACCATCATGCATAGCTCCTGTAACAGCTCACTGCAGATGTTGTCTAACATCTATCCAAATCATATAATTAAAAAGCAAAGTGCAGTTTGCTGCTTCAGCTGTCAAGTGGTTCTGGTCCATTCACATCTTTGCTCCTTTTGTCATCATCAATGGGTCAGAAATGAGCCAAGGTTCTTATGAATCCACAGAAGTTCACCTGGTCCTCCCCATCTTAACCAAGTGACCAAAGTTAATATCACCAGTAAGGGAACACACCTGTACATGGACCTCCTGATGTGATGCATTGAGATAACACTTCTGTGAGAGACCCTTGTCAAAAAATATGTTGCCTCAATCTAATCATGAGAAAACATCTGACAAACCCCAACTGAAGGACACTCTATAAAATAATTGACCAGTACTCTTTGAAAATACTAAGGTCATGGAAAACAAAGACTCACGCCCATAATCCCAACACTTTGGGACGCTGAAGTGGGAAGACTGGCTGAGCTCAGGAATTTGAGACCAGCCTGGGCAACATAGAAAGACCTCATCTCTACAAAAAAAAAAAAATTTAAAACTTAGCCAGGCATGGTGGTATATGCCTGCGGTCCCAGCTACTTGGGAGGTGGAGATGGGAGGATTGCTTCAGCCTGGGAGGTCGAGGCTACAGTGAGCCATGATTGCATCATTGCACTTCCGCCTGGATGACAGGGCAAGACTCTGTCTCGAAAACAAAATAAAACAAAAATGAAGGGGACTGAGGAAATTTGACAACTGAATGCAATGTGCAATCCTGGATTGGATCCTGGTTGAGGAAAAAAGCATCAATGGGAAAACTGACAAAATTTAAATAAGGTTAATATATTAGTTAATAGTATTTATCAATGCTAATGACCTGGTTTCAACAGATGTACTATGGCTATGTAAGCTTTTCCATTAGGAAAAGCTGAGTAACGAGTAATGGGAACACTCTGCTATTTTTACAACTTTTCTTTAAGTCTAAATTATTTCAAAATAGACACACACACACACACACACACACACACACATACACACACACACACAGTTGGCACCATAGACATTTCACAGTTTCTGGGTTGGCACTTACACCCCTAGTGCTTCTGATGGATATATGACTTCAGGTGAAGGTGAGTTCACCCAAGAAATGCTTAGTGCAGAACTTCTTTAGTTTATATAACAAAATCTAGAAGATCGCAGAGAATCTGATCTAAGGTGATTAAAAGCTGTCATGGTATTGAGCACTTCGGCTCTGCACACACTGTCACAGCATAGATTCCCATTTCAGACTATGGAATCAATTAGCCATAGCAGTTCACCCTTACCCGTTGCTTTATGGAATGTTCAGCTCATTGGTTCTCATCAGTCATGTCTCTCAGTCCAGGCCTGGATCTGCAAATACTTGGGACATGCACTTGCTCTTCCCTTTCGCAAGCCTAAGGCAGACATTCCTATTCAATTACAGCACTGTCTTCCACTGAGTCCACACAGTCACTACTCACCAGGGTTAGTACTTGAGTTGGAACATCTCCTTTTTCTGCTTTCACTCTGCAGTAGAGTCCATGAAGACCCTTGAAGTCCAAGTCCCTGCTTAGATTCTGTTATCTAGACAGATAAGTAAGGTCACCCTTCCTTAAATGTAGTGGGATGCCAGCAGTCTCAACAAGTTTTCCTCTCCAAGCCTCATCAGAATGATCGAGGGGTGGGATATCTGATGGTCTCTATGGCAGTGGATGAAGATACTTGGTATGAGATGGAGCCCCTATGGCAAAAGTTGATTTGGTTCCAGAGGAACACTAAGACCTAAATCCTCATCATCAGGATCAACAGTGAATTCATTTCAACATATTGCCTTTACAGTTGTACTGTTTGCCAGACTTGATAAAATTAGCCAGGAATAAAATATCAGGGATTCTTTGTCATTTCACAGCCTGATAATCCAGGGATTTTAAAATAAAAGACTGATGTCAAATCAAACTTTTCTTTTTAGCAAGGATGTGTCTTTGAAGGGCAGGGGACATTCCAACTGCCTTACTGGGAAGGAAATGAAGGAAGTCACTCAAACTAGGACCCAGACCGTCTTAGTCATAGTTCAGAGCTATAAACAATGACCATGTTTACTCTCCCATTTTCTATCAGGAAGAAAAAAATGAGTCTTATGAGAAAGCAGCTTCTGAGAAAAATCAAAGTAACTTACAGGGGAGCTAGCCAGGAGAGAAGGTCAAAGACCAGAGCTGGCAGGAAGGGTGTTTCAATAGTACTTGACCAAGAGATAAAGACCTTCTCACTGCCTTGTTCTCTTTCCTATCCCCAGCCCTGTCTTCTGTTGTTCATCCTCTTCCATCCTTCCCTTTCTCTGTGGATTCATTTAAGATTTTCAGTTTTCCATTTGTTTACAATAGAGTTGGGATTGAGAAACGCTGATCAAGCCTTGCCTTTGCTATATAAGAGTTAGATATATCCAGACTTGTCCTAGACAAATCTATTTTACCTTTATAAATTGTCTTCATATGTCTTCATAAGCTCTCTCAAAAGTATTTTGTTGTTTTATGACCTTCTGTCTAAAATGGTTCTGTCCATCCAAATTAAATCTTTCTTGCTTCGGCTTAGGTGTTCTCTGTATCTCAGATAATTTGCTCCTTTAAATCAGTTAAGAAAAATACTAACCTTGCTATGCGAATCTTTGACATACAAATTCTTCTCTGATCCCAAACCTTGTTTTTCCCTTCTGCCCAAAGAAATAAGTTCAAATCCTTAGCCCAACTCTCCAGACTCTCTATAGTTGGGTACTAACTTACCTTTCCAGGTGGATTTCCCATAAATCCTTTGCACAGACTATAGACCTCAGCCAACCCAAACTACACATGCTTCTCCAGAAAACCTCCTGTACCCTCGAAACAATATCTCTACCTGAAATGCCCTTTCTCCCACTGTTTTCTCATTTATTCCTTCATTTTGAAAAAAAAATTAACTGAGTGCCTACTATTAATAAGTACTAGAAGGATACAAACATGAATGATACATAATCTGTTTCATCCAGAGTACATGGAGACTAGAGGCAATTCTATTGTATTGACTTGAAAGTGTGAATGCCTAACTGGTGTGTGGTGTTGGAATGGGGTGGGGTGGCAGGATTAAACTTCATGGAAAATGTAGTATTTGAGAAGGCCTTGGAGGATGGGGTAGAATTTTGATGTGAACACTGGGAGGAAAAGGATTATAGACCGAGGAAACCGTAAGAGTCAGGAGATGGAGTGTATACACGAGTTCAAATACTTTGCTTTGGCTGGTGAGAAAAGTGGTGTGTCAATAGAGGGCACTGGCTATAATGCTTCAGTAGGCCAGATCTTGAAGGATCTTGAATGCCAGACTAGAAAGTTTGAATTTATTCCATAAGCCTAGCAAATTATTGAAGGGTTTTGGGCACAAAAATAACAATGACCTGAAGAAGCTGTGCTTTATGACAATGTCAGGGTATGTGTGTATAGGATTAATTTCCTGAATCTCTAGAGATTGCTTTTTGGTTTAGTAGAGAGAGGAGTGTTTGATGTTAGTGTCAGGTATAAGATTGCAGAAGTGGTGATGCCTATATACCTCCCATTTAACTCACCTGTTTGGTCTTTGGAGAAGGGAGATGGATCTTGGAGACTGGCTATAAACAGCTGGTGACTATAATTGTATCTTCTGTTCAGATGTGGTATTTTTCTTGAAGTAAATCAGCACAACACCTGGCCGGTGGAATGATACAGCTATTGACCACAACAAATTCTTTTCTCCTCTATACCCATTTTCAAGGCTAACCAGAAGCAGTTTGCTTTTAAGATCATTTCAGTTCTCCTCTCTGCCATAACATAAGCTGCAGAGATCATTGTCATGTTGACTCCCCACATCACGCTGGTTCATATTGTCCTGATTGGACTCAGAACAGGAAGCAGCAAGGACCTTAGATACCTTAGTCAAGAGCAAGCCAGAGGGTAAAAGCCTGGTTCCATGTGGTTTATCAGTCAGGCTCCAGTCAGGAAAACAGAAACCACACCAGCTATTTTCACAAAAGGAATTTAACATAGGGACATTATTATTACAAGACTAACAGGGCAAATGGGAAACAGGTGACACTGAGATAGTAACAGCAGCAAGAAGCTAACACTCCCAGGGCTGGAGGAATGGAAGGAAGGGGTTGGAGTTATTGGAGCAGCCTGCGGTACTAGAACTCAGACCTCTGGAGAGTAACCATGGCCTGGCTGGTGCTGGTGCCTCAGAAGCTCTGGAGCTCAGAAGCTTCTGAGGAACTGGGACCCAGACCTCCAAGTAGGGAGTGCTGCCTGCCAGGTGCTAATGCATCAGAAGCTCCGAAGAAGGACCACACACAGCTGGAATCTAGAAAGGGGTACTAGACGGCTGGGTCTGACTAGCATCTCTGACGGGGGCCATAATGAGGCTGGTTCTGGGAGTGAGGAAACAGATGAGGGCTGAAACCAATTGCCATAGCTGGGGGCAAAGGACCACTGCTGGGATGATGCTAACAGAAACAGTGAGTGCCAAGAAGTAAGTCCCTTCTTCCTCTTCCAGCCTTCTAATCTCCCTCTTGCACTCCCACTGAAAGAACCTAACAGGGAGGAGCTGGCAAGGAAGAAATGTTTGCAAAGTCCCAGCAGGGCACAGAATAGGTTCAGAACTGAGAGACAATAGCTTAATAGCCAGCACAATAGCTAATGAAAACATTAACCAATGAGTCTGGTTCATATTAAATACTGTGAGAAATAAAGAAAATTCCTTACTACAGTTTAGTTTTGGAATTCTTTCTTTCTCTTTTAAATATTTACCTGGCAGTGGAACTGTCAATAAAAGTACTTGTCTATACATATCATTACAGAATATTCTCAGGTTGACATTCTGTTGCATGCCTGAGACTTTTTTCACTGTTCAAAATATAGGCAGACAATGGAACACTACTCACAATAAAAAGGAATGAATTATTGATAAACACAACAACTTGGATGGATCACAAAGGCATTATTCTGGGTGAAAGAAACCAGTCTCAAATGGTTACCTAGTGTATAATTCCATTCATATGACATTTTCAAAAAGACAGCCACAGAGATGGAGAACAGATTAGTGGCTGCCAGGGGTAGAGGTGGGGGGAGGTTGCGACTATAACGGAATACCACGGGAGTTTTGGGGGGGGGGGTAATAGAACAGTTCTATGTCCTGATTGTGGTCGTGGTTACAAGAGTCTATACATGTGCTAACATTAATAGATCTGTACTCAAAACAAATAAAAAGGGAAAAACAGTAAAGGCAGAATGTGCATGGTTTATGTGTGAGGTCTTACATTTTTTGCTTTTTAAAAATTTGCAGTGATGAGGTCAAGTATGGCTCTACTGAGCTTCAGCCACAGCTGGCCTGAGTTAGCAGTGCAAAGGTTCCCTTGGAGTGGGCCTGAGTGTGTGTGACATTTCTGCAGTTACCACACGCCTCTGACTCCCCCAGCTGAGGGCCATAGAGGAGTGCTCCTATCACTTCTGGGCTGTTCTGTTGACTCACACTGCCAGCTTCTCTGATATGAGTGAGGGTATTTGCACTGTTTGTAGGAGTTCAAAGATTCTTTCTTCCCTGCACTTCAAAGCCTGGCCTGCCTTTTCCTTACTCATGTCTTTTATTTGGTTCTAGCAACCTTTGAGGGTTGATGGAACTGAGTGGCCCTTGGCAGTGGCTCCACTAATTGGCCAAGCTGACCACAGGGAATGAATAAGATACTGGCATCAACATCACAGTGATCATGGTCCAGTGGGCCCTGTTTTGTGTTCTTGACAGTACAGAGCAATTCCTGGGAATAAATGACTGTGCTGACCAGCCAGCAGGAAGCAGTCTCCATCCTGGGTTCCCTTTAGCCCTCTTTTCCATTCATGTGGGGACTATTTTCCACAAATGTTCCAAAATATAATTGTGTTATGCTTTGCACATTTAAAATGCTTCATTAATAGGATGTGATTAAACAAAGTGTTCTTGAACTTTAACATATATAAAATTATTTTGCATTCCATTACCCTAAGAATTTTTGTTCCATTACAGCTGAGATCAAAAGGAGAGAGAGAGATGCTTTGCAGTCACACACTCTCTTTCAGAAAGCCTCTTTTTGGGTGAAAACTGCACCATTGTCATTGCCATTCAAGCTTTGCTCACTAGGGAGAGTTGTCACACCCCAAACATCTACCAACAGGATAGGATTTAAAAATGAATGAGCATGTACTCTTTTTGTGTCTTGGCTGCTTTTGCTACATATACTTTTTTGAGATTGATGTTGTTGTGTAGTTTTCCATTGTATGAATATAGGATTGTACAATCTGTTTATCCATTCTGCTGCTGGGAGATGTTTGGGTTGTTTCTAGTTGTGGGGTATTGTTTGTTTGTTTGTTGGCTTTTATGAATAAAGGTACTATAAGTTTTATAAGTATTTTATAAGTATTTTTGTGCAAGTTTTTTTGTGGACATACTCATTTTTCTTAAGTCTATATACCTGAGATGGAATTAAAGGGTATATATATATGTTTAAGATTGTATACTGCCAAATAGTCTCCAAAGCTACACCATTTTACACTCCCACCAGCATTTATGAGAGTTCCAGTTGCTCTACATCTTTGTCAACATTAAGTGTATTAATATTTTTCATCTTAGCCCCTCTAGTCCACAGTGTGGTTTTCTTTTGAATTTTCCTGATGATCGATGATGTCAAGCACCTTAATATATGCTTATTGGCCTTTTGTGTCTCTCTGTGTGTGTGTGTGTATATATATATATATATACACACACACACAAACATACATATATATATATATATATACACACACACACTTTTTTTTTTTTTTTGCAAAGTGTCCCTCAGGAGAATCAAGAAAGTGGTGATAGCTATATCTCTCAGGGAAAGGAAGTAAAGCATGATTTGGAAAAACAGACTTATTAATAAGAGGATATTCCCCAGGCCTGAATAATAATGCTTTTTGTGTTTTAAATAAATATTAATGTATATAGTGGTTAGAGAAAGAACTCAGTAGGCACCTGTTCCCAAATATCCCTCTCCACAACCATTACCCAGAACTTCGCCACAGTGACTGGAATAAATCACTGTGGATTGGGTTTTTCATGATGTGTTGTCAGCACCCTAATAAGGGTGCATTTGTGGGCTTCTTTCTAGCCTTGAAGCTGGCTGAAAGGTTAGTGTGAAGCGTTTCAGCACTTGGGGTTAAGGATGGCATGCCAGGTGGGAGTGCTGCATTCAGGTACTTTGGGTAAGCATGAAGGCTCTGACTGCCGAGGAGAGAGTGGTGGCAAAGGACAAACCCAGAGAGGGAAGAAGGCCTAAAACAGAGAAAGCATAGGATGTGCCTTAAACTTCTGCCTACCTCTTCATTGTGTTTACCCATGATTGTTCACCTTGATGAATGTTGGAGTTGAGGAGAGGGGAAGGGGGAAGCACAGGGTGAATGTAGAATGATGTTACTAAACATGTTTGGAAGATAAGAGCACAGTGCCAGCCTTTGGGAGACTTTGAGACAGTCTCAAGGGAATAAAAGTACTACATAATTGTAGCAACAAGAATGACATGTGAAGAAGGCATTGTCAGACTTCTTGAAGCCTTTGAGAAAGATCAAAGCAGTTCATATTTATGTACGACACATCCACAAACACTCCTGCGCAGGAAAAACTGAGGCCAATAGGACATAGTATGTGCAAAAATGCAAGGATTTGGCTTAAGGACAAACAAGCCCCATGGTCGAGTGAAAATAAAAGCCCATATCGTCTCACTAGAAACCCAGTGTGGTTTGCAATGGACATCTTTGCAGTAAGGTCTCATTCTTGTTTTCAAATGTAACACAGCATCCAGCCTCCAGTAAATATTTTTCATGTTTAAGACAGCATGATAGCAATAAATCAGCTCTGAAAGTCAACTGCTATAAGTGCCATGTGGTATCAGTTAGATCACAAACCAAAGCCAATTTTTCAAAACATTTCCTGCTGGAATACCCACAACATTTTAACAGATGTCTTTTGGAAAGTTTCGAAGGAAAATAAGCCCCCATCAGCATATAAAATAAAACCCAAAAGAAAGTAAAATATGGAGTGGAGGGATTATTTTTCTTTTGGTAGTAAGAGAAAGATTGGGGATCATCTTGAAACCTTTGGGGAAGTGCTTGTTCATAGCCATAAAAGGGGAGAAATGAACTTTTCTCACACACAAACCTCAAGAAAGACTGGGGTTTGAAAAATCTTCCTTCATTATATACCAAAGACATTTATTTGGCTGCTTTTGAGCATAATGTTTGTTATTTCGCATTCTGAACACTGGTCATAAGTATAATTCTGGCTTTTGTTGAAGCAACTCATGGGAAGCTAGGAAAAGGATTTGAGGATATGGCTGATGAGGCCAGCAGGGATAGAGATGGAGTGAAAGCATCAAAAGAATTATCTTTTGTCAGGGACAAGATGGGCATGGCTGGTAGTTGCTGATTCTAAAATGCTGCAAGTTGGAGTCTGAGGCTTCTCAAAATCAGTGGTAGAAGGGCCAGAATAGGAGTCTGGAAAAAGAGGAGGAAATCACTTTTTTTTTTTTTTTTTTGCATTTTTCTTCAACGGTTTATTATGAAAAATCTCAAATGTACAGAGAAGTTGAAAGACTTGTACAGTGAATATACATATACCCATGAGGGAGAAATTATTTTTAACCTGACAGTTTGTTTCCACTGGGGCCAATTTTGATCCACATCAAATAAATGATCTTGAACGAACGAATGAATAATTGAATGAATGAATGCCTAACACTTCTCCTACCATGCTTATTCTGGGGAAACCAAAGTTGTTCACTGCCACTCTTGTACTGAGTGATGATTCCACAATCAGGAGTCCCCTGTGGATCTGCTTCCATTATCTGTTGTTTTGGATGTTTCCTGCTCATGCTGTCTTATCTCCTCCTGTGCTTTGCTGTCTTTGACCTTGTACTGGATGTTGTACTGAAAAATTATATGTGGGTGGAAATAATTTGATGTTATTTCTCTAGAAGAGAATTTTTGTTTGCTTATGCCAGGCACGTGAGCATGTTAGCTGTACGACACATATTTATTGAGCACTGTTGAGGCAGAAAAATAGAGTTATGAACAAGAAATGGTTAGTCTTTCTCTGAATAAGCAACGGGATTCATTTAAACAGTTGTGGAAGAATAATTTAGTTCATATAAGTTTGATCAGCATCCAGCTTTCCCTAACCTTATCCATCAGCACCCATTAAGGCATGGCAGGCTGAGCCATGCAGAGATGACCTGAGGTAGCAGTTCTCTTGCAGTTGTATTTCTTAGATAATTTAGAAAAAATATATATACTATGAACTGATTATTGCATTCATCATATAAACAATGTAGTCAGAAATATTCAGAACAATCTTACTTCTTTTGACTAAACATCCAGGAAAGAGGATGCTTTATTTTATTTTTAAGGTTTTTTAAAAAATGTTTCAATAGTTTTTAGGTACAGGTGGTTTTTGATTACATGAGTGAGTTCTTCAGTGGTGAATTATGAAATTTTAGTGCACCCATTCAACTGAGCAGTGTACACTGTTACCCAATATATAGTTTTTATCCCTCACCCTGCTCCCAAAGTCCCCTGCCCCGAGTCCCCAAAGTCCATGATATCACTCTGTATGTCTTTGCGTCTTCATAGCTTAGCTCCCACTTATAAGTTAGAACATATGGTGTTTGGTCTTCCATTCCTGAGTTACTTCACTTAGAATAATGACCTCCAGTTCCATCCAAGTTGCTGCAAAGGACATTATTTTATTCCGTTTAATGACTGAGTAGTATTCCATGGTGTATATTTAACACATTTTCTTTATTCACTCATTGGTTGATGAGCATTTAGGTTGGTTCCATATTTTTGCAATTGCAAATTGTGCTGCTATAAGCATGCATGTGCAAGTGTCTTTTTCATATATGACTTCATTTCGTTTGTGTAGATACCTGGTAGTGGGATGCTAGATCAAATGATAGTTCTACTTTTAGTTGTTTTTAAATTTTATTTAACTTTTATTTTAAGTTCAGGGTTACATGTGCAGGTTTGTTATATGGGTAAACTGTGTCATGTGGGTTTGTTGTACAGATTATTTTGTCACCCCGGTATGAAGTCTAGTACCCATTAATTATTTTTCCTAATCTTCTCCCTCTTCCCCTCTCTACCCTCCAATAGAACCCAGTGTGTGTTGCTCCCCTCTATGTGGAGGGCCCTCTAAAATACCAGACTAAGGCAGTTACTAATTAATGCCAGAAATATAACTGTATATTTATATACTTATAGCTCATTTTAATATTATAAACTTAAATACTCTGAATCTGCAGACCATCTGCAGGGACTCTAGAGCTTGTGTCTAAGTAGAGGAACCAAAGAACACAATCCTTCCACATCCAAGCTCCAGAGTACCTAGTTTCAACCCTCACAAGCTGGAGGTTGGAGCTACTATCAAAATAGTGGAGAGACCAATTAGCTGAGGAGAAATCTGCTATGGAGTATAACCCAAGGAGACCTTAACTCTCCATCACAATGACCACAACTGAAAAGTTTGTGCTTTCTCTGGACTTGCCATCCTTAGTCATTGTTAGGTATGACCTCATGCTTATTTAATGGGGTTGGTGGGTTTCTCAAACAGATGAAAAACGAAGTCCACTCCTCACCCCTCACTCTTCAACAGGAGAGCTGACTTAGGAGATTTAAGACAAACTACCATAATGTATATATTAACATTAATATCATTAATATGTTTACTGACCTGCAGTATCTGACTATGAAATTTTTTGAAAATACTTCCATGAGACACCAAAGCTTTTGGTTTCTTTGAAGTAGGTTCCTTTCCCATGTAGGCTTTGTTATCAGGCTCCCTTTTTTCCTACTTACGTGAGCTTTCTCTCTCATTTACACACCCTGGTTTCTTACTTGAGACTTCCACGTCATTGTCTGTGGCTGATTTTTAGGAAAGAACCAGGTTAGTGTCTGAACTCGGACCACATATACCACATCTGTCAAAATGGTCACTTTCAGCGAGGGAGCCATAGACCCTACAAAATCATTAGTCTTAAATAAGATCTAGATCAAAGTTAACTGGGCCTGAGGAGGGGACATTTGCTTTGCTTTGAACATTAATGAGCAACTCTTTCAGTTAAAACTTAGAAAAATAGAACAGAATTAGAAACCAAGCTTTCCCCACAAAAACACATGTCTGCCATGGGCTTAAGAATAACGAGGCCCAGCGTCAGAGGAAGCAAGTATCACTGGCAGTTTCCTCTACTTGTTTCCACCTGTTTGCATGAAGATGATAAGTCCCTTGGATTCTGAGGAATTTGCTTCCTCCTGAGATCTTCAGCATTCCCCTTACTTTCCTCCCCCGCCCCCCACCCCCGCTCTGAGACAGAGTCTTGCTCTGTCACCCAGGTTGGAGTGCAGTGGTGTGATCTTGGCTCACTGCAACCTCTGCCTCCCAGGTTCAAGCAATTCTCCTGCCTCAGCCTCCCGAGTAGCTGGGATTACAGGCATGCGCCACTATGCCCAGCTAATTTTGTATTTTTAGTAGAGATAAGTTTCCACCATATTGGCCAGGCTGGTCTCGAACTCCTGACCTCAAGTGATCCGCCTGCCTTGGGCTCCCAAAGTGCTGGGATTACAGGCATGGGCCACTGTGCCTGGCTGCCCCTTACTTTCTTTGGGGTTCCCATCACTGCTAAAACACACAGAGACTATATCATTCGGGTGCACAAATATTTTGATGGGTTCTTACAGTGATGGATCATGGAAGACTGAAAGGCAAATCAAATGTGGCCCCTGACCTCCAGGAATTCGCAATCTAACAAATGAAATAGACACATCCAGGGCCAATTCCTGTTCCATTAAAGCCATGCTGTAAGATAAGTGCTATAATAGAGGCCCAGCTGAATCTAAAGCTGATATGGCTTAGAGTTTTAAAAGTTTCAATGGCCTTCTCAGTAGATCCTGAGGAGGGGATTCTGGTTACCAGATTATTCTCCAAATAGGACTGGCTATATCATTTGTGGGGTCCAGTGCAAAATGAAAATGAAGAATCCTTTACTCAAGAATTTCAAAACAGTGACAGCACAACCTGAAACCAAGCATGGGGGCGTTCTGAGTGCAGGGCCCTATGGGAATGCTACACAGATCACACACTCATGAAACTGGCCCTGTCTGCAAATGTGGTCTATGAATAGGAGAAAGAAGTAAATTTTGAGCAGTCTAGAGAAGGAAATTACACATAGAGAATTTTCTTTCAAGTAGTTCACAGGAAAATAAAATCACTCCAACAGAAGCAAATAATTCATTCTTTGCCAAATTAGCAAGTGGTGTTGGAATCTAAAAGATAACAAAGTTACAGTTTGCAAAGACATTTTCACAGATATTTCACAGCTACAAGGTAAGTACATTAATAATAATAATTGTTGTAGTAGTACCCGGCACTAATGTATAGAACTTATTAAGTGCCAGGATTCTTCTAAGTATATTACATATACTTTACTCATTTAATCCTCAAAACAGCACTGGAGGGAAAATTCTATTATTTCTCTGTATTACTACAGATGAGGAAACTGACCTTAGAGAGGTTGAGGAATTGCCCCTGGCCACACAGAAAATAAGTGGTGGAGGCAGGATTTGAATTCAGACAGTCTAGCTTCAGAGTCTGTGGTCTTAACCACTATTTATGCTACCTCTGAAAAAATAAAGATAGGAAGGAAGGGAAGGAGGGAGGGAGGGAGGTGGGAGGGAGGGAAGGAGGGAAAGAACGAAGGGAAGGAGAAAGGAAGGGAAGGAAAAAGGAAGGAAGAGAAGGAAGAGAGGAAGGAAGGGAAGGAGAAAGGAAGGGAAGGAAAAAGGAAGGGAAGGAAAAAGGAAGGAAGAAAGGAAGAAAGGGAAGGAGAAAGGAAGGGAAGAAAAAAGGAAGGAAGAGAAGGAAGAAAGGAAGGAAGGGAGGGAAGGAAAAAGGAAGGAAGAAGGGAAGGAAGGGAGGGAAGGAAAAATGAAGGAAGGAGGGAAGGAAGAAAGGAAGGGAGGGAGGGAAGGAAAAAGGAAGGAAGAAGGGAAGGAAGGGAGGGAAGGAAAAACAAAGCAAGGAGGGAAGGAAGAAAGGAAGGAAGGGAGGGAAGGAAGGAAGGGAGGGAGGGAAGGAGGAAGGAGGGAAGAAAGGAGGAAGGAGGGAAAGAAGAAAGGGAGGGAGGGAGGGAGGGAGGAAGAAAGGAAGGAAAGAAAGGAAGGAAATTAGAAAGGAGGGAAGGAAAAAGGAAGGCAGAAGGAAGGAAAGGAAGTAGGAAGGAAGAAAAGGAGGGAGGAAAGTAAAAAAGGAAGGGAGGGAGGGAAGGAAGAAGGAAGGAAGGAGGGAGGGAAGGAGGGAGGAAAAGAGGAAGACAGAAGGAAGAAGGAAGGAGGAAGGAGGGAAGGAAGAAAAGGAAGTAGGAAGGAAGGAGGAAGGAGGGAAGGAAGAAAAGGAAGAAGGAAGGAAGGTAGGAAAGAAGGAAGGAGGAAGTAAGGAAGGAAAGAGGAAGGAAGGAAGAAGGAAGAAAGGAAGGAGGGAAGGAAGAAAGAAGGGAAGAAAGGGAAGGAAGAAGGGAAGAAGGAAGGGAAGAAGAAAGGAAAGAAGAAAAAAGGAAAGAAGGAGGGAGGGAGGGAAGGAAGGGAAGGAAGGAGGAAGGAGGGAAGAAAAGGAAAGAGGGAAGGAAGGAGGGAAGGGAGGAAGGGAGGAAGGAATAATAAGGAGAAGGAAGGAAGGAATAATAAGGAGAAGGAAGGAATAATAAGGAGAAGGAAGGAAGGAGGGAGGGAAGGAAGGAAGGAGGAAGGAGGGAAGGAAAGAAGAAAGTTATCCCAGTATATTCTTTCATTAATATCATAGATTTAGCCTAACCAGTATACACTGTGTGTTGTGTGCACATTTTTAATTTTTTCTTTTTTTGCATTTCATGTTCATAGTTTAACAGCACCCGTTCGCCCTCCCCCACTGAGTGTTGCCACATGACCCCATGGAGTAGAAAGGTATTGGTTCTGAGAACATTCCTTCACAGCCCTATCCCACTCTGTCCAGACACTCTTCCTTGTTCCCTCTTTTAACTTTATGGAAAACTTTCTTGTTTCTAACTAACGGTTTTTCTTTAAAATTAATTTAAAAAGTGGTATTTTCCTAACTTGAATTAAATGTAATATAACTTAGACAGTCATGCCATTTGCCTTTTTCCCCCATTCACTGCCCCCCACTCTGCAAACTGCATCACCTAACACTACTCTTGGACTTTGTAGTCCGGCAGAGGAAACTTGTCCTATATTTAATTTATCAGAACTGTAAATGTTCAGCTTCTCAAATCAAAAAAGGAGAACAAGACAAACGGATTCTCTGGCAGCCGATCGTACTGTCACCATTAAATAAAAAGTGCTTTTGGCTGCTGGTCAGAGCCTGTAGTCAGGTCACTATCCTTTCAACACTTTGCAGTCCATTGTTATTCAAGGAAGGAATCGCCTACAAAATGAAGCCTCTGGTGGTGGGGGGTTTTCCTCTAGTGCTCATTCTCTCTCTTTGTCTCCCTCTTTCTCTCTGTCTCTCTTTCAATCAGTTTCTCTCTCTCTCTCTCTCTCTCTCTCTCTCTCTCTCTCTCTCTCTGCATGCACCAAACTTATTTTCTTTTTGGAAGTTACCTAGGAAACAAAGTCTTTTGTTCTCGAACTTTATTTGAGCTATTCGCTTCGCTGGGAATCTGCACAAAAGCTGAAGAGAGAAAGAAGGTTGCAATATTTTACTAAAACGTTCATGACGAACACATTTTTCCCAAGGGGGGAGTCATATCCTGTTGGGTGTGTTGGGGGATTTGCAGAAACCTCTGACAAGGTAAGTAAATGCCGGGGGTGAGTTTAGACAAGTGGCTCTGGAATCAGCTCTTTAAGGGGACTTGAGAACAGTTCGTTTGACAATAGGTGAAATCCTCTGAGTCAACAGGGCATGATACTTCCAAATGTAAAGATGGGAAAAATTTTTTTGATGATCCTAATTTTAGGACAGAATATTATTAAAGTCTTACTGGGATAAGAGCAAAATATATTTATTTTATACAGATACCCACCTTCCTCCAAATTGTGTAAAAAATAAATAAAACTAGGTTGAGTGGTAAAAACTGAGTCTTTTAATCATCTAGTTTAGAAACCCAACCCTGAAATCAAAACTGGGATGGAGCTTTTTAAATAATCTGGCCTAGGAGCCCAACCCTGAAATAAAAGTTAGACAATATTGATATTTATCAAAAGTTTGGATGGAGAATTTTCCAATGTCATATAGAAATCAAAGCCCATAACTACACAGCTGGAGGAAAAGTCTCGCACCACAAAGCTGAAAAGAAAATAAACTAGGACTGTTTTACCTTTCCTAATTTGAAAAATAAACTTACTGGAATATTTCTCCCCAGTAACAGGATGTGTATTTTCCACTATCGTTGGTGGGGGGAAATTCTTCACTTTTGCTTTTCCACGTGCATACAGTGTTCATGAAACTGAATTTTCTAAATGTTATTTAAAAATGCCATAGTCCTGCAGTGAAATTAACTCCTCATGTTTTAATGTGGCTTCTCAGATTAGGTTGGCTTGTCCTTCAGGTATGTGTTCTGGAATGTCTCCCGACTCCAGGTTTTCTGAACCTTTTCACAGGCGTCTAACTCGTCTTCTTCCTTTGATCCTAGTCATCTAGAGATCTCAAAACTTTTGATAGAAATTTATGGTGAGAGAGCTTAAAAGTTGATCTTTCATTGGAATAGAGACTCAGTTTTCTTTGGTGTAAAGTTTGCAGATTTCTGGCTACCTTGTCTCTCCTGTTAATTCCATTTAACCTGAGAAGCATGTTTATTTAGCCCATTTCTTTCCTTTTGTGTTGCTTGACTATTGAAATAATACTTGCAATTAGTTGTGCTTACTAACTATTTCTAGGAATTCTTCCTTTGTCCTAAGGGCCTATTTCTGACCTCATTTTTACTTCTCTAAACTAGGAAATTCCTTATATGTCTGTTTATGTATAATCTATGATGGCTGAACCTGATTGTACTTTGTTTGCAGTCCCATCCCCCAGAGGATGAAGATACAGATGTCATGTTAGGGCAGAGGCCGAAAAACCCAATACACAATATCCCTTCTACACTGGACAAGCAGACCAACTGGAGCAAAGCACTACCTCTCCCAACGCCAGAGGAGAAGATGAAACAAGATGCCCAAGTGATTTCTTCTTGCATTATTCCCATCAATGTCACTGGTATCGTTCTGGCTTTTTCTTAGGGGCAGACGGGTCAGAATATTCTGTGTACGAAATATGTTCAAAATCTGTGCTGCTAAGAATACCATTTTGTAAACAAGTAATGCCTTTTTCATCAAAATACAAACCCAGAGGATGTTCGATATGCTTTTGTCAGGTTTTGAACATCAATTTACATGTTTTCCACTGGGCCACTTGTTATGTAAATTATGGACAGTTTCTTTTTGAAAAAAATCACCAAATAGCTCTTTGGCCATAGCTGACTGAAATAATGGAGAAGGCGGCAGTGATTAATCATATGATAATGATGTGTGGCACTGCAAGAAAGAAAACAGCAAACCCAGGCTTCTCAAACTGCAAGTAATGGTCCTGTAGGCCAACTAGAAAATCTGTTTTCATGCTTCCTTGGATGAAGGTAGGCTTTTTTTAAAAGACTGTTAAGACTTCTGTATTGATTTGGGGGATTTTTGACCTAAAAATACATGGATACATAGATGAAGGCTGAATTCTATTTTAAAACCAGCAAGGCTGTCTTCCTTTCACTCTCCTTTTTCCTCCTCCTGTGTACTGAGAGTGTGAATATTAGTCTAGATAGAATGGAAGCACAGCCAGACCTTTCTGAAAAATTTATTGGCAGCAGTTGTAAATTCCACAATTGGATTTGGTAAACTTAGTTGTAAGTAAAATCATGTTATAAAATATTCTAACTTTCAAAGACATAAATTAAATGGTCTATCCATTGGGCTTTCTTACATCTCTAATAGTTACATTTTAACTTATTTGTATATTGAAAATTTCAAAACAGCCATGTTATGACTGATTTGCATATTGGTACTATGTGACTAAATATTGCATGTCACTTGAGATGCATGTTGCACACAGCTATTATTAACCCCACTCAGATTTCTCTCAAATAAAGTGGGGAAGCAAATGGACCAGACATCTGGGACAGATATTATTATTATTATTATTATTTTTTTTTGAGACGGAGTCTCGCTCTGTCGCCCAGGCTGGAGTGCAGTGGCCTGATCTCAGCTCACTGCAAGCTCCGCCTCCCAGGTTTACGCCATTCTCCTGCCTCAGCCTCCCGAGTAGCTGGGACTACAGGCACCCGCCACCTCGCCCGGCTAGTTTTTGTATTTTTTAGTAGAGACGGAGTTTCACCGTGTTAGCCAGGATGGTCTCAATCTCCTGACCTCGTGATCCGCCCGTCTCGGCCTCCCAAAGTGCTGATATTATTTTTTTCCTGAGAAAAAGGAGTCCTAGTTCATGGGCCTGTGGTGAGTTGGGAGTTAATTTTCCTGATGACCTATTAAACTTGTAAGATAAATTATTCTAAAGCTATGCCCCTATCTGATCTCCACAATCTAAATGGGATGTATTAGGGGAGTTCAGCTGCCAAAATGGATCATTTTGGCACCCTCTTAAGCTAATTTTCGGTTCTGGAAACCTCTGATTATTAGCAGCACGTGCTTTTTTCATGGCACTGTAAGTAAAATCTCGTTTTCAAATTTAGTGCTATGATTATGGGCCATTATTTTATGATTGAGGGAAAGGGACACTTTTTCCTTCTGCTTTATTTCAGGAACTCTCTGATTAAAACTTATATTAGATGTTGATTTCAAGAGCTTTAATGAGAACATTGTTAATGATGTCCACATAACACAAAATGTCTGTGTCTATATATAATGCATTCTACAATTACTAAGATCAGAATGAAGGATTTTAATTTTGGGTTGGAACTAAGAAAGATTCCATTAGTAAGAATTCTCCAATAATATTGTAATAATTCATCATATGATATCTCATACAGATTTTTCAAAGTGAGTTCTAGAAACTGTTGGCACTGTGATGTTAAACAGAACTCAACTCTTTCATTATACAGCTGAACCAAGACTTGACATACCACCCAGCCCCACGCTTAACAATCAGGATAAATGATGAGGTGACCAAATTCCAAAGCACGGCATCGTGGCTTTCTGAGGCAAAGTTCACTCTGAAAAATCCATGGTGCAGACAAGGGTTTGAGTTCCTCACCTCCCCTCTCATCATTCTAGTTGTGATGGGACTGCATGTAATGCTGATAATGTGATTATGGAGAGAGAAACTAATAAGCACCATGGTTTGCCCTCTGTGTTTACAAAAACAAACCTATGGCATAAAGACTGGGAATTCCAGATTTATAGTTGGTATAGAAAGTGGATCCATTTAAGTGCAGAACTGGGAACTGCCTTGTATGTTTATTTTATATTGAAAAGACATCTCATGCTAAACCACAAAGCACTGAGTTTAGTAAACAGAAGAAAGTAGACAGAGTTGGGTGATGATTTAAAAAAGCAAATCCTTAGACTGTTGAGTTTCTTCACAGCAAGAGGTGTGTGTGTGTGTGTGTGTGTGTGTGTGTGTGTGTGCGCGCGCGCGCACGTGGGGAATGGGAGAAGGTTTGGACCATAAGAGATGGAGGGAACAAAACCTCACAAAGATGGCTTTTAATGAAGAAATGGGTCAGGATATGTTAGCTGAGCTAATTCAGGTTAGCATCCTGGTTGCTAATTTCCCATGCAAAGGTATCAGCTTCAAAGAGCCCAGAAATAGATCAGTAAATAGTAGTAACTAAAGGTTATAAATCCTTAAGGAGCCATTTCTGTGTGAGAGGGATTTTTTGGATGTCTTTTTCCCTTCTCTTTCTTTTGATTTTTCTTCTTTGCTTGTTTTAGTTGGCAGTGCAAGCTGTTGTGGAGAGCTGCATTTAGAAGTAAAGCTTAATGTACTGCAGCATAATTTAAATAAGAGCTGAATAACAGCTCCCTTATATTCATTCACAGGCTTAACCCAAACTCTTTCCTTACTTCCTGTCAATTAATATCACTGTGTTCCAAGTAAATGAAAATTTGTTTGCCATTTCTAAAGCTAATGAGACCTATTTGTGGGTTGCAGGAGTTGGCTTTGACAGAGAGGCTAGTATACGCTGCTCTCTGGTTCATTCACAATCGGTACTACAGCGGAGACGAAAATTGAGGAGGAGGAAAACCATCTCGGGTATTCCCAGAAGAGTTCAACAAGAAATAGGTGTGATATCAAAAAATGTTAATGGTTAACATTCCTCCGCCTAGTATAGATGATAGGGAGATTAAACAGAAGAAATAAATGAAACAGAAAAATGATTAAACATTTTAACTTGTAGAGGTTTTAAAATGGGGTGTATTTGTTCTGTATTCAGCAAGCCAGGTGGTATTACTTTTTAACTCTCTGTTCTTGACTGTGAAGGTTTGACCTTATAGATTTAGGCATATACATTCAGGTCTTATGGCTGAAATGTAATACTTAGCTGATTTTTGAAAGTTTTATTAAGGTGGAAATTGTGAATAAAAAGTAGCAGGAGTAAATGAAAGTTTTCTTTTTGGAAAATTGTAACTTAATTTAAGAGAGATATACTTTCATGTCATTAATTATTTTAGAAGGTAAATTTCAGGCATATGCAATGAAATATTGAATATTGATAATATGATACCTTTGGTGACAATTTTTCTGTTTAGTGCATTTAAAATATCTCTGCCTACGAGTTTTTAAAAATTATTAGGGTAGCATCTCTTGTAAATAAGACTTTTATTTCTAATAATGAGAGCTATGATTTTTATTTCATCATGTTTATATTACAAAATAAAAATGAAGAGTAGTGGCCAAAAAGATAAAATGTACTTTAGTTTTTAAAAGTAGTCACTTATTGTGGCAAATTTATGTGATAGTGAAGAGAGGGAAAATTCACAAAAGACATAAAAGCATATCTTCTCTTGGTATGTATATATACATATATGAGGGGGACATGTATATACACCCTAAAGCATTTTAACTCTCTCCTAATTCTATGTGGTTTTTTTTCTATTAAAGAAAAAAAAAAAAAAAACAGCTCTAACCTGCCAGCCCACAGATCTGCAGACATAGCTCAGAATGTCTGTTGGTCTGCTGATATAGAAAATATCTCACTGTGCTTTCCATGTGCCCTAGATTCTGATGAATCACCAGTGGCCAGGGAAAGGAATGTGATTGTGCACACAAACCCAGACCCCTCCAACACTGTCAATAGGAGATCCGGAACCAGGGACTCTGAGTGCCAAACCGAGGATATTCTGATTGCTGCCCCATCCAGAAGGAGAATCAGAGCTCAAAGGGGTCAAAGCATTGCAGCTTCCCTTTCTCATTCTGCTGGCAACATTTCTGCCCTAGCAGACAAAGGTGACACCATGTTTACTCCTGCAGCGAGCAGCCGCACAAGATCTCGGAGCCTTCCCCGGGAAGGTAATAGAGGTGGGGATGCTGAGCTCAAAGTTGGTGCTAAACCCTCAGCATATGAAGAGGGAGAGTCTTTTGTGGGTGACCATGAAAGAACCCCTAATGATTGCAGTGAGGCTCCAAGCAGCCCGAGTGCCCAGGACCACCAGCCTACTTTGGGCCTAGCCTGCTCTCAACATCTCCACAGCCCCCAGCACAAATTAAGTGAGAGGGGAAGGTCACGTCTGTCCCGAATGGCTGCTGACTCCGGCAGCTGTGACATCTCCTCCAACTCAGACACATTTGGGAGCCCCATCCACTGCATCTCCACGGCTGGTGTCCTCCTTAGCAGCCACATGGACCAGAAAGATGACCACCAGTCATCCAGCGGCAACTGGAGTGGAAGCAGCTCCACATGCCCCTCGCAGACCTCAGAAACCATCCCTCCTGCAGCTTCTCCTCCACTTACTGGCTCTTCGCACTGTGACTCGGAGTTGTCACTAAACACAGCCCCTCATGCCAATGAGGATGCCAGTGTTTTCATGACAGAACAATACAATGACCACTTGGATAAAGTGAGAGGCCATCGGGCAAACTCCTTTACCTCCACTGTTGTAGACCTGCTGGATGATCCCAACAACAGCAACACAAGTGACAGTGAGTGGAATTACCTGCACCACCACCATGATGCCTCCTGCCGCCAGGATTTTAGTCCTGAGCGTCCCAAGGCAGACAGCCTGGGCTGCCCAAGCTTCACAAGCGTGGCCACTTATGACAGCTTTCTGGAAAAGTCTCCATCAGACAAAGCGGACACTAGCTCTCACTTTTCAGTAGACACAGAAGGATACTATACGTCCATGCACTTTGACTGTGGTCTCAAAGGTAGTAAGAGCTATGTCTGTCACTATGCAGCCCTGGGCCCAGAGAATGGCCAGGGTGTAGGGGCTTCCCCTGGTCTTCCAGATTGTGCCTGGCAGGACTACTTAGACCACAAGAGGCAGGGAAGACCAAGCATCTCTTTCAGGAAACCAAAGGCAAAGCCGACTCCACCTAAACGTAGCTCATCATTGAGGAAGTCTGATGGAAACGCAGATATTTCTGAGAAGAAAGAACCAAAGATAAGCAGTGGTCAGCACCTGCCTCACAGTTCCAGGGAAATGAAGCTGCCTCTTGATTTCGCCAACACGCCTTCTCGAATGGAAAATGCCAGTCTTCCCACCAAGCAGGAACCTTCTTGGATAAACCAGAGTGAACATGACATTAAGGAACCTCAGTTAGACACTTCGGATATCCCACCATTCAAAGATGAAGGTGCCGAATCCACGCACTATGCAGACCTCTGGCTCCTAAATGACTTGAAAACAAATGATCCTTATAGATCTCTATCTAATTCAAGCACCGCTACGGGTACCACAGTCATTGAATGCATCAAATCTCCAGAGAGCTCTGAATCCCAAACATCGCAATCAGAATCAAGAGCCACTACCCCATCTCTTCCTTCTGTTGACAATGAGTTTAAACTGGCTTCACCAGAAAAGCTGGCTGGCTTGGCATCTCCATCAAGTGGCTACTCAAGCCAGTCTGAAACGCCAACATCCTCTTTCCCTACAGCTTTCTTTTCAGGTCCATTGTCTCCCGGAGGTAGCAAAAGAAAACCTAAAGTCCCAGAAAGAAAATCCTCACTACAGCAACCCTCTTTAAAAGATGGAACTATATCACTGAGTAAAGACCTTGAACTTCCAATTATACCTCCTACCCATCTTGATCTAAGTGCTCTTCATAATGTCTTGAACAAACCATTCCACCACCGTCATCCATTGCATGTTTTTACTCATAATAAGCAGAACACAGTAGGAGAAACACTGAGGTCAAATCCTCCACCGTCCCTTGCAATTACACCAACGATCCTGAAATCTGTTAACCTTAGGTCCATTAACAAGTCTGAAGAAGTTAAGCAAAAAGAAGAAAATAATACAGATCTCCCTTATTTAGAGGAAAGCACACTCACAACGGCTGCCTTGTCTCCGGGTAAGATTAGGCCGCATACAGCAAATAAATCAGTATCTCGTCAGTACTCCACTGAAGACACCATACTGTCCTTTTTAGACTCTTCTGCAGTTGAAATAGGACCAGCTAAACTACATTTAGAAAAAAATCCTACTTTTGATGTGAAGAATCGCTGCGATCCAGAAACTATAACCTCAGCTGGTAGCAGTCTTCTAGATTCAAATGTCACAAAAGACCAAGTGCATACAGAGACTGAGCCTATTGCAGAAAACACACCATCCAAAAACTGTGCATTTCCCACAGAAGGATTTCAAAGGGTCTCTGCTGCCCGCCCAAATGATTTGGATGGTAAAATAATACAATATGGAGCTGGTCCAGATGAAACCCTAGAACAGGTACAGAAGGCACACTCTGCAGGTGGGGAGGAAGTTGCACAACCTGAATCTGTGGATGTAATCACATCTCAGTCAAACTCACCAACTAGAGCAACAGCTGTAAGCAATCAACTTAAGCATCAATTTATTATGAGCCGCCACCACGACAAAGTGCCTGGTACTATCAGCTATGAATTGGAGATAACACCTGTAAATTCATTCCCTGAAAAATGTTCCAAGCAGGAAAATATTGCTTCAGGTATTTCAGCCAAAAGTGCCTCTGATAACAGCAAAGCAGAGGAGACCCAAGAAAATGTGGATGAGGCTTCATTGAAAGGTCAGTCACTGATAACTTGTCATAAAGGAAATGTGTCTCATGGCACTTCCTGGAATTTTTTCTTATGTTCCCAATAATACGGTACAGCTGGGTGTTGGTTTCTTTCCACTCTTTCTTTGCACTTATTAAAACAATTGAGATAAAATCTTTTGTTACTGGGTGAGTAAGCTTTGACAAGTATCTCTCTCATTTTTAAAAAATGGCAGCAAGGTAATTTCTGTTTGTTCCCTGAGTCAGTGAAGTACAGTAATGTGCTGGGTAACTTCCTCTTAAAGATTCTTCTGTTCTTATTTTAAGAATCATCACCGAGTGATGACTCCATCATTTCACCACTTAGTGAAGACTCCCAAGCTGAAGCAGAGGGTGTGTTCGTGTCCCCAAACAAACCTCGAACAACTGAGGATTTATTTGCAGTCATTCACAGGTGAGGCAACATTACCAAGTCCCCCAAAACAAAAGGTACAACAAAGGTTTTGCCCTTTCAGGTACTTCTCACAAATGCAAATACGAGAAAGGTTTTCGTAATTGTAATACATTCAGCAAAAACAAAAGCAAGCAAAGAATAATTTTTCCAAATCAAGTTGATAGACTGATATGCAAGTTGGGAAATAGGATCTTTATATATAGTTTGATAGACCTCTATTGAGAGACTTTCGTAAGAGTGGCTTTATTTTTCCCCAGGAAAAGACATTCTGGAACAAGCTTTTATGTGAAAACAATCTGTGGTTAAGTGACCTGGAGTGAAAGCTCAAACTCTAGTGTAATCTCTGACTTTTAAATATTTTCTTGAACCTAAAAAATATGATCAAAGCTGTAGTCATACTCCAGCAGAGACAAACAGAAGTTGATTCACCATGGATACACCAAAATCTCAGAAATCACCACTGAAGAACTTATTTATGTAACCAAATACCACCTCTTCCCCCAAAACCTATTGAAATAAAAAATAAAAAACTCACATTGTACCCTGTAACTATATACAATTATTTGTCAATTTAAAATAAAATAAAACTTAGAGAACACACACAAACACACACACACACACACACATACACAAAGTTGATTCACAAAACAGAGTCTCAAGTTTGAGAAAAGACAATACATGTTCCTGTCCATTTTATAACTCAGAACAAGTAATATTTGCTGTCTGTTTTTCTTTCTTCTTAGAACTTAAATTTCTTTAATAGTACTGGCCTTCATCTCCAAAATTAATGTCCATATTCCATGAATACAGGTCCTTTGGTTTGCTTTTGCAGGACAGTGTTGTGTCCATGCTGCAAAGGCATACTTCCTCATCTGCCCCCATGAGCCCTTGTGATCCGTGGTCCATATTTGCAAAAAATATTCCTTGTAGCTGATGACCAAAGAACAGAGCAGGAACTAGCCCTTGGACACCTAACCTACATCCAACTGAGCTAGCCAATCATGATGTGCCGTGCCTCCTCCTTTCACAAACACGACTGTCTTCTTAGACCTCGGGAACCTAGATGAAACTCCCAAGAAATACAACTTGGGGATTGTCTTTTCTACCTCATAAAGTTATCATTTTTGAAACAAATTCACTGCAAGCAGCTTACAATCTTTTTCTCCTGGAATTCTACTTTTTTTTTTTTTTTTTTTGAGACGGAGTCTAGCTCTGTCGCCCAGGCTGGAGTGCAGTGGCACCATCTCGGCACACTGCAAGCTCCACCTCCCGGGTTCACACCATTCTCCTGCCTCAGCCTCCTGAGTAGCTGGGACTACAGGCGCCCGCCACCTCGCCCGGCTAGTTTTTTGTATTTTTTTTTAGTAGAGACGGGGTTTCACCGTGTTAGCCAGGATGGTCTCGATCTCCTGACCTTGTGATCCGCCCGTCTCAGCCTCCCAAAGTGCTGGGATTACAGGCTTGAGCCACCGCGTTCTACTTTTTAATAGGAATTTCTGTTTTCTGTTGATGTGGTTCTCTCATAAAGAAGGAGTACTGCTGTTCAACAATTGTTTTAAACAGAGCCAATCAGAAACACCTTCTGTGCATACCTTAGCAGGCATACTTCTCTACTCAGAGAGTGAAGAACCATTAGTTTCTTTTCCTTCACCCCTGTCTAGTCTAAGTTCTAATTATATTTCCATCACCCCCACACTTTATCTCCAATCCTAGGAAAAATTACTAAACTGCTATGTAAGTTAAAAAGCTATGTAAGTTAAAAAGTTACTCCCAAAGGACCAAATGCAAGTGTGTGGAATAGTGGACAGGATGTAAATAGTGGGGTCAGAAAGACCTGGATTTGAATCCCAACTCTGCCACTTCCTAGCCAGTCTTGTGTAAGTTGAAACCTCTGGACCTATTCCCTTATTGCACATGGGAATGCCTATAGCTCACGTATTTGATTCTGATGATAACTTTTTTTGTGTGTCTAGAATATGGTAGGTGCTAAAAGCTAATGTTAGTTTGAAAGCCCTAACTTAGTGGAGTGCCAGACACTGGCATATATAAGATATCAACCACAGAGGTTTCTGTGAACCAAAATCAAGCAGATCTACACTTGTGAAACTCACATTTTCTCTACCGTATGAATCTTTAAGTTGATGAAAGTGCATGCTGCCAATGCTTATCAATGAACTGAGTCATACTGAAGATCCACAAATTTATGCCTGCTGATTTACCAAAGAAAATCAATAATATGATGATGGGTGTCAAGGTTCAATAGATGTATTCAGGTTGGTAATCTTAGACTTGCATTTGTGCAGGGTTTACTTATTTATCTATTTACTTGTTTATTTACATCACAGCAAAAAGAATTATTTTGTTTTCTTGAGAGCTTACAGTATACAAAGCTTTAAGAGCTTCAGAGATGGTCTGGGATTTCAATTCCTCACAGAGAGCTGGCTTACTGCTTAATATGCTCTTGATGCTCTTACGAAGCTATAGGAAATGATATTTGCAGCCCAAGATGAATTGACTTAAAACGTCATTTAATTATCTTTTTATATGGAGGGATTTTAAAAGGTAGAATAGTATAATGTTTGCTGACATAACCATCACCCAGGATTATCAACTGTCAAACTAGGGCCAATCCTATCCCACCCACACCTCCATCCACTTGCTTTCTCTGGTATCATCTGGAAGCCAATCCCAGACATCAGATCATTTCATCTGTGTTACAGAGACAGAGTTAATAAGAAAAAGGTATAGTCTTTCACCCCCTGGAAGCAGAAATATAGTTTACTTAGCAGTATAGTTTCTTTTTCCTTTCCTTTCCTTTTTTTTTTTTTTTTTTTTTTTTTTTTTTTGAGACAGTCTTGCTCTGTCGCCCAGGCTGCTGGAGTACAATGGCATGATCTCGGTTTACTGCAACCTCTGCCTCCCGGGTTCAAGCCATTCGATTCTCCTGCCTCAGCTTCCTGAGTAGCTGGGATTACAGGCATACGCCACCATGCCTGGCTAATTTTTGTATTTTTAGTAGAGATGGGGCTTCACCATGTTGGCCAGGATGGTCTCGAACTCCTGACCTCAAGTGATCTGCCCATCTCAGCCTACCAAAGGGCTGGGATTACACGTGTGAGCCAACGCACCCGGCAGTTAGCAGTATAGTTTCTTAAACTTTTACAGAGTATCCTCTAGAACCTCTAGCCTCCACATTAGCCATTATCTGAAATGATCATCTCTAGGACCTAATTTGTGTCCACTGGTTATCAGAGAATTTCTCTCAGATTGTGGGTGCTACAAGGACAAGGAACGTATCTTATTTTTCATCTCTATAGCCCTAATGCTTAGTATCCTATCATATAGGACAGGCTCAAAATGCATTTTAAACAGATATGTGAATACAACTGAATAATTCAGTTTCATAAAAACGTGGACTGAGATGTTTGCCCCATTTTCTCCTTTTCTCAAAGATCCAAGAGGAAAGTACTGGGAAGAAAAGATTCCGGGGACATGTCTGTTCGAAGCAAATCGAGAGTTCCTCTTGGCAGTAGCAGCAGCAGCGCCAATTCCATCACTTCACCCAGCAGCAGTGTGACAACCCCAAACAGCCAGAGGTCTCCTGGTCTCATATACCGAAATGCCAAAAAGTCCAACACATCCAATGAAGAGTTTAAGCTGTTACTGCTCAAGAAAGGCAGCCGCTCAGATTCCAGTTACCGCATGTCTGCCACTGAGATCCTGAAGAGTCCCATCCTGCCCAAACCTCCTGGGGAGCTCACAACAGAGTCCCCTCAGAGCACTGATGATGCCCATCAGGGGTCACAAGGGACTGAAGCATTGTCCCCACTCTCTCCATGCTCCCCACGAGTTAATGCAGAAGGCTTTTCCTCGAAGAGCTTTGCCACCTCAGCATCAGCAAGGGTTGGACGTTCTCGGGCCCCTCCTGCAGCCAGCAGCAGTCGCTACAGTGTCCGCTGCCGGCTGTACAACACGCCCATGCAGGCGATCTCCGAGGGAGAGACGGAAAATTCTGACGGAAGCCCACATGACGACCGTTCCTCCCAGAGTTCAACATAGAGTGCCTGTACCAGGCTGCCTGGCAAAGGCCAAAACCCTTACTCATATGAGGATGAAGGAACAGAATAGAGGACTTGGGAAAAGTCTCAACTTAATGGGGTAGCATCACTGCTAAGCAATGAATGAATTTCTAAATACAGTATGTGCTGGGTAAACAGAAAGTGGTTTAGACATTCTTGATTAGTTTCCATGTTTTAAGTAGCTGCAGTCTTTCATGTTTTTCTTTAGCATAGTTTGATTTACGCAATCTCCTTCCTTGCAAAAATAGAGGATACAAAAATGTCTAATTTTCATGACACCTAGAAAACGTTTTCCCAGAGCTGCCTATTCAGAAAATAAAGCCCTCACTGTCATTATTCTTTAAGAAGATGAAATTACTCTGGAGGTTTGGTATTTTTTTACATTAAACTAAAGCAAAATTTAGAAGAAAGAACTACACATATGTAAATACCATATTTTTGATAAAAATGTGTAAATAGATTTATCAATGATGAGTGGACATGTGGTCAATTATCTACTGCACACCAACTGTTTATAGAATACACAAAAATAAAATGTAATAACTGTATTCTGTGAATACCATTTTCATATCAAATGCCATATTTAAATGTCCACCAATATGATTTCTGAGTGGTAAACCTCAAATATGAATTTTAAACTGGTGAACTAAAGGAAATCTTGAGGTCATATACTGAAATATGAATAATATAAAATAATGAATTCAGATCTAATCATGTTTGTGACAAATTGCAGCACCAAACAAGCTAATAGCAACCCATGGCTGTGATTTGTTGTGTGGTAATTTGGACAGAATGAAAAGCATGCTTTTGATTTTTTTTTTAATCAATGAGAGAAGTCATCATTCTCAACACAAAGCCCTGAACAACAGCATCTGACAGTGTCCTTTAGATTTTAATTTTTTCAATGGATTGCTTTAAAGAGAATGAGTAGGGAAAACAGTAGTTAATTTTAGGTTATGTTTTACATTAGGCTACTGGGGACATAAACAGTCATAACTAATGACTATAATCGTTAAACTCCTTAAAGAGTTTAGAAATTAGCTCCACGTTCTTAAACTAACAAAAATAAAACCTAAGCATGCCACAGAGCTATTGATTAATCAGTAAGTACCTGTAATGAGTTTTCAGTGAAGCTTTCTCTCTGTGCTGATGAGATTCATGCTACCTAAAAATTAACAGAAATGACACTGTGAACAACGTAGTTGGAAAATAGGTATGTGTATATGCATTATTTATATTCATTGTTAAACTGGGAATGGGGAACAGCTCTGGTTCACAATACTACATACAACTGAGTTTTTGTCTGGTTTTACTATAGTGTCTGCTTGATGGCAAAAGGGGAGGGTGGTGGGTGGGAGAGGAAATGTCAGGGCAGGTGCTCTGATAAAATAAAGGCAGGGAAACAAGCTGAATTACTTGAAATTACTTGAATTTTCTTGTCTTAAAACAGAAAAAAATGTAGTTACAAGTTAAAATCTGCAAATGGTTTTTACACCTCTGATTTTAACATGAACTGATACTAATGTTTGGAATCTTGTGTCAGAAATACAAGCAGCTAGAATAGGTTTTGAATGGGAGAGGTAGAACGTAGAGAGAATTAAGAAGGGATCTGACTTATAAAAGACTAGAATGTGATTAGAATGATAGAACATACCAAGGTTACCAAGAAATTGACAAGTTGCTGGCTTTAAGCTTATGCAAGTGGTAGTTGGGAAAGTAGGAGGTGTGGAAGGGGGTTTGCGTTTCGGAATAATTCATGCAAAATGAAGGAGGAAGCCTGGTCTAAGAAGATACTGTCTTTCAATAGAAATGATTTCTAAACTGCTACAGGCTAAGAATGGATAATCTGATTGCTGTTGTTTTGTTTGTTTGGAAAGAAAAAATAATGTCTGGCTTCTTCTACTATTTGTTTTCACTAACAAACTGTGTTACTAAATTTCTTGTCATCCTTGTATGTAAAATGGGTGCTGGGGGTGGAGGGGTATAAGAGGAGGGAGAGTCAGAGAGAGTGTGTATGTGTGTGTGCGAGTGTGAGTGTGTGTGTGCACACACACACACTGGGGATAGATAAGCTACCTGGTAAAGGGTTTGAACATTTACAAAGTGTTACACTTTTTCTTAAAAGAAAAATGTTTTAGGGTTTGAATAAAATGGACCATCATTTCTCATTGGAACCCATCAATTAAGAAAGCCAGCATGGTTTGACACCACATGGGAATATGAATAAATCTGTCTCATGATTTGAAAAGTACACTTTGCAAAGTTTTAAAAATAAAATTTTTAGGCAAATGCGATAAGAAACCATCATTTCCAGTCACAGTAGGTGATCTTTTGTAATTTCATAAAAGCAGTTCGTTTGCAGTATGGCTTTTGTGTAGTTAGGGGTTTTTTAAGCGTGAAGAAAGGTATGTGGGCTTTAAAAGTGATTCTAAATCTTGAATAGAAAATACATGAATTGGCTTTAATAAAAATGTCACCTTTTTATTATTGACATTAATTTAAGTAATGGTACCATATATTTTTTAAAATACATATTGACTTGAATTGTGAGGCAATAAGATACCTTCTATATGTAATGATCACAGAACTAACCCTTATAATATAGTTTTACTTATTTTGTTTACTCTAAAAATCTATAACAGAGTTTCTCTATTTTATATTTCATAGATTTAAAAAAACCCAAATAAAGATGGATTTAAAAATTCACTGTGGAAAAGAGTATTGAGTTACAAACTGAGAAGAAAAAGCAGGAAGTTCCTTAATAATCTGGAATATTCTACATGACTTGATTACATAGCAAACAAGACCAAGATTTAGGGCTGTCTTTAACATCACTGCCGTCTTGAAGCAGGGTACACACGTTAGGTATTGTGAAGAACATCAATCCGAACTTTTCTTCTGTTGTTTGCACTGATGCGATTTTTTGTTCTTTTATGTTTATACAACATATCTATGTTGTGTAGGGGAATTTTTTTTTCATTTTTAAAAAATTCTACTTTGATTTTGTTGTTATTTTGTTTTGTTTTTGGCTAAGTAGAGGACATGGACTAGTTGTAGCAAACAAAACATGCTGTTTGCTCTTGCCAAAGGTCAGTGAGTGAGTACATTTGCTGCAGTGGTGGCACGTAGAGAACTAGATGGTAATAAAGATTTAAAACTATGAAGAAGGTTACAGTGTAACTATTTTGGTACTAGAACCAGTTCATGCTGGCCGAAACGACAATGGTTTATGGACTTGCATCCATTTTGTATTTTTGTAATATTTGTAAATATGAACTTTTTAAATTGCTGCAAAGATGGTTTCTTTTGTAAGATGTTTTCAACGTTTACATTCAATCCAAGCCTTTGTATATTTTAGAGCTGTGCAACACTTTAAGTCTTGTATTTATTTTTAGTAAAAACGGTGACAGTTTCATTGTGAACCCCTCTCAAAAAAATGTATCAGAAAAGTTTGATTACCTAGAAAGTGTGTATAGAAACTGCAAATAAACGTGACTGCAATTAAACAATCGTTTTTTCTCTTCACTGTTACGTAATTGATTTCTTGGGCTTCACAAGTGTTTTACAGGCAACAGGACATAAGGGCAGGATCTATTATGGCAAAAGTAGGAACAAAAAGAACATAGACCAGCCTGTCCGACATAGTGAAACCCGTCTCTACTAAAAATACAAAAATTAGCTGGGCATGGTGGCAGACGCCTGTAATCCCAGCTACTCTGGAGGCTCAGGCAGGAAAATCGCTTGAACCCAGGAGGCGGAGGTTGTAGTGAGCCGAGATCGCACCACTGCACTCCAGCCTGGGCAACAAGAGTGAAACTCCGTCTCAAAAACAAAAATAAAAAAATAACATATACTATATCTATAACGAACTCTAATCTAGCTTCGTATTTGAGAGGAAAAAGAATTTCCAACGTCCAGTATACTTTCTTTGTAGTTTACTACGAAGTATACTTTCTTTTCTTGGCCCCTCTCTGGGCCAAGAAAAGATGTATAGCTTTACTTTGCAATATCTGCCTGCTTTGCTTCTGATAATTATTCAGACTGTGTCTCCTTCCCAAGATGAGCAGCCTCGATATAAGTATGTAAGACTATATGCCACTAGATGATGTCACATAGCCTTTATTACAATAGCAAAATTCTATGCCAGGTACTGATCTAAGTGCTTTGCATACATTAACTCATGTAATCCCCATATTATACCCATTTTACAGATGGGGAAACTGAAGCACAAAGCGGTTACATGGTTTGCCTAAGGCCATAGAAGGACTGTGTTGGAGCTGGGGATCCAATCCAGTAAATCTGCCTTCAAGGTCTGTGTTAGTTCCCCAGTACAACTTCTGGGTGTTGGAGACTGGAATTATCTTGTCCCCTCCTCCGCCTCCCTCGCCCTTCCTCCCAGACCCGGCTCGGGCAACTGCTAAGGCCCCGCCCCTCTCCTCATTCCAAGTCAATCACTGGCGTGCGTCCAGGAAACCCAGTTTACGTCGACGTCTCTGGTGCGTCACAGGGCGTGGGGGAGGGGCGGGATCACATTAAAAAAAAAAAAGCTTCGGACACCCCAACAACGAAGTGGGGACACCACGTCCCTAACTACACCACCACTGGAAGGGTTGCGCATGCGCGCCAGCCTCCTGCGCAGCCGCAGAAACCACCCTCAGCGCGAGAGGCTCGCGAGTCTCTGAAAGGTCTAACCTCCATTTTCAATCCTGCAGGTCTTACCAAGAAAAACCTGAGGTAAGAGGCCCCGCCCCACAGCCATCTCCTCAGCAAATTCCCGCCCTCGGCCCCGCCCCACAGCCCACTCCTTAGCAAATTCCCGCCCTCACCCAAGGGCTGGGAGAGCGCCCGCGGATTGGCCGATCAAAGACGACGCCTGTCAGTGGCCAGACGCCGATTGGTCAGCGGGTAGTCCCGCCCCCCCTTCACCGCTAGTGTGGGAACTCGGCGTCGCGGGAGCTCTCTGATCCACTCAGGGGTCAAGGCATCACTGGTCTCTCGTGCGTGTGACCAGGTTTCCGGCGCCAGGGCCTTTCCGAAGCGTCGAGCGGCCTAACGGTCACAGCTGTCGCCCATCGGGGAGGCAGGACTACTGCGAGCAGTTTTACCGCGACCTCCGGAGGCCGGCGTGACAGGCTCTGTCGCTAAAATAGGTCTGTCCAGTCGTACTTTTTCCTCACCTTGAGCTTTCCTGTCACGGGAATACACGATTTGGCTTAGGGGCTGGGGCTCTCCTGAGGAGAGAGGGTTTGCTTTGCGGGGAAGAGCGAGTTTTGCACTTCGCAGCCTCAAATTTCAGCCGCGGTGTGGAGGGGGCTGCTTTGGGTGGTCCCCACAGCCTTTCTGGAGTGCCCGCGCGTGTGAGCTTTTGAGATTTGACAATTTGTGAAGTGCTTGGTGCTGACTTTCGGGGATGACAGGATCCTTTTACAGTCGTTCTCCTGTCAGGGGAGGCAGGTGGGGAGCGAGGAAGGATCCAGACTTTGTTAACAGAGCTTTGAGTTTAAAGAATTGACAAACTCCGGAGTTGATTTCCTGTCAGACCTTTTGCGGTTGAGACAGAGTCTGAGGCTTTGATGGTAACCGCGTTTGATTAGAGACCGTGCAGCTTCGCTGTTTTATTGTAAATACGTAAATGAGAAAGAAGAGAAAAACGTAGGGTGTCGGGAGCAGAGGCGGGAGTCGGGAGATCCTGCGATATCGGGGTCCCTGTGGAGCGGGGGAGGCCGTCGAGGTGTGCGAGGGCCCGGCCCCGGCCCCCTTTCCGCACGGTCGTTAACAGGAAAGGCTCTGATTTGGTTGGTGGCGGATCGCGTCCCTCCCTCCTCTCCCCGACTTTCCCCAAGTGCGGCAAAGTGGCTTCAGGTTGACTAAAAGAGAGCGATTTTCCCAGCAGCTTTGCAGTGCGGTGTTTTCTAAAGCGGGCCGTGGGCTGGGTGCCCTTTTGGGCCTCACTTGTCCGGCCTGCGGCAAGTGCTGGGCGATGGGATACGGTTCTGGCGGCAATGGAAGGGCTGCCTTTGAGAGTCTCGCAGGAGGATTTAGAAAGTGATTGTTCTTAAAACAAACGGAGCGGTCTGGCTGTTGTAATTGGCCCCGTTTTTCTGTGTGTTTCTCAAAGTGGTCCCGGCGTGAGTGGTGCTTCATTGTGAGCTGTGCCTTATCTGATGAATTAATGGCAGGTGAAAGCCTTGAGCCTCCGGAGCGAATATTTACGACTTTTGAAAATGTCTTTAATGTCTAAAAAAGTCTCTTAGAAAAGCAGACGGCCTCTTGTTCTTATGTTATCAAGAGTTTAGATTTCTGTGGTAAACATAAGTGAGTTTCATTTTAAGTAAGCTCATTTTGCGAGATTTGAGGTTTGAAAGTGAAATTAATTAATTTTGCACAATCTAGCCTTGGGCTCTGAGAAAATGTTGTCAAGCTGTAATTAATCTTGTGGGACGAAGTGAAAAGGAACTAAAGTGTATGGTGTAATGAATAGTTTAAATTTCTGTGGTAAATACAAGTGAGTTTCATTTTAAGTAATCTCATTTTTACAGGATTTGAGATTTAAAAGTGAAATTAATTTTGCACAATCTAGTCATGGTTGGGCTCTGAGAAAATGTTGTAAAGCTGTGATTTATCTTATGGAAAGAAGTGAAAAGGAATTAAAGTATATGGTGTAATCAAGAGTTTAAATTTCTGTGGTAAATGCAAGTGAGTCTCATTTTAAGTAAACTCATTTTTACAGGATTTGAGATTTAAACGTGAAATTAATTCATTTTGCACAATGTAGTAGTCATGGTTGGGCTCTGAGAAAATGTTGTAAAGCTGAAATTATCTTGTGGGAAGAAGTGAGAAGGAACTAAAATGTGTGGTATTATCAAGAGTTTAGATTTCCGGGGTAAATATAAATGAGTTTCCTTTTAGGTACGCTCATTTTTGTGGAATTTGAGATTTAAAAGTGAAATTAATTTTGCACAATCTAGTCATGGTTGGGCTCTGAGAAAATGTTGTAAAGCTGTAATTTATCTTGTGGGAAAAAGTGAAAAAGAACTTAAATTTATGGTGTTATCAAGAGTTGGCCAGGCACGGTGGCTTACGCCTATAATCCCAGCACTTTGGGAGGCCAAGGCGGGCAGATCACTTGAGGTCAGAAGTTCAGGACCAGTCTGGCCAACATGGTGAAACCCAGTCTCTACTAAAAGTACAAAAATTAACTGGGCATGGTGGCGCACGCCTGTTATGCTAGCTACTCAGGAGGCTGAGGGAGGAGAATTGCTTTAACCCAGGAGGCAGAGGTTGCAGTAAGCCGAGATCATGCCCCTGCACTCCAGCCTGGGTGACAGAGTAAGACTCTGTCTCAAAAAAAGAAAAAAAAGAAAAGAAAACAAAGAGTTTAGACTTCTGTGGTAAATATAAGTGAGTTTCATTTTAAGTAAACTCATTTTGTGGGATTTGAGATTTAAAAATGAAATTAATTTTGCACATTCTAGTCATGGTTAGACTCTAAGAAAATGTCGTAAAGTGTAATTGTTTACCTTAAGGGAGGAAGTGAAAAGGAATTAAAATTTGTGGTGTGTCTACTGTGAACCAGGCATGATGCTGAGAGTTTAACTGTATTTTTGGCCTAAATAGCCCCATGAAGTAGATATTATTACAACTTTACCGGTTAGAAAATTTGAGGCACAGAGAGGTGAAATATTTACCTAAAGTGAAGTGGCAAATTTGGCAATTTGGACTTGGATTCAAGTGTTTATAACTATAGCCCAGCTCCTTGCATCATGCCCTGGTACCTAAAAGACAACAATTCATTTCAGGTGCAATGTGAATAAAAATTACATGTTATGACCCAGGCTTGTTGTCTATGTGCTCCTTGAGACATAGTTCTGTTGGATAGATGTGGTCAATACTCAAAAGCCTTTGCTGTCTTTGCCATGCATTACTCTAAGCACTTGACATGTATTAATTCATTTAATCCTCACAATTCCATGAGGTATGTGCTATTATCATTCCCATTTTACAGACAAAAAAAAAGCACAGAGGATTTAAGTAAGTTGTTCAACTTATTTACACAGCTAGTATGTGGAGGAGGTGGGACCCAAACCCAGGTATTCTGACCACAAGCCTAAGGTCTTAATGCTGCTTGATGCTGCCTCTCACGTAACCAGATATGTGTGACAGTTGCCGTAGAAGTATTAAAGTGTGAGTGTTCTTGTAGTTCAGGGAAAGTCATGTCACATCCACATGGGATGATCATTGGCATGGTGCCCTTGCTTTTTGGAGGTGAAACTTGAGTTAAGCCTTGAAGTTGAATAAGTTCTCCTAGGCGGAGATACAACAGGGTATTATGGACGGAGGGCATAACAGGAGCGAGAAGCTCAAAGAGTGCAAGATTGGTGTTGATTTGTATATGTACCAGAGATGTAAACATGTTGGGAGTCCAGTGGTGGACTCACTGCACAGTGCTCCTGTGTCTAGGGAGTTCTCTGTTCTCTGGATGTAAGAGCTTGTAACCATTGTCTGCAAACTTGCCTGAAACAGGCTACATAGTAAATATTTTAGGCTTAGAGCTGCCCTCCCTAACCTTTTTGGCACCAGGAACCGGTTTTGGTTTTGTAGAAGACAATTTTTCCACAGATGCAGGGACGGGGGAGTGCTAGCAGGGTATGGTTTCCTAATGAAACTGTTTCTTAAGGAGAGTGCAACCTAGATCCCTCCCATGTGCTGTTCGCAATAGGGTTCATGCTCCTGTGAGAATCTAATACTGTAGCTCATCTGATAGGAGGCGGAGCTCAGGCGATAATCCTTCCTAGCTCCTGCTGTGCTCCTAACAGGCCAAGGACCAGTACCAGGCGGTTGCCTGGGGGTTGGGGACCCCTGGCTTAGAGTAAAGGGGCAAGTGGTAAGAAGTGACCTCTGTGCAGTGGGCGGGGTCCTGATTATGGAAGGACCTTGCAGGCCATGGTGAGAGTATGAATTTTACTGTGTTATTGATAGCAAAGGTATTCCAGGTGATTTTAATAATGAAGTAAAGTGCATAGAGTGTGGTGGTAGACTGCACCATTTACTAGCTATGGGACCTGGGTAAATTACTTAAATCAAGCTTGTCCAACCCGCCTTATTTTATTGTTGTTGTCATTGTTGTTGTTCTGTTTTGTTTTAGGCTTTTGGCAGCCTGAAGCTATGCTTTTTAGTTTCTGTCTCTAGGGATAAGTGGAAAAGAGGGATGAGGAAGGGGCTTTACTGGCCCAACCAGAAACAAACTAAGAACCCATGACTGTATTCTCTCCCTTGGACACCTCTAATAAACGTTCTTTGCTTCAGTTTCCTCATAAGGAAAATGGGGACAGTAATAGAACCTATCCCACAGGGTTGTCAGTAATTTAGCAAGATAGAATACCTAATGAAAGAATCAAAAGAAAGTACAAATTAAATTAGAAATAAAAATTTAAAACTGTGGCTTTGCTAAAAATTCTGTAATTATGATGAAATGATTATCCTTCTGGATAAAAATAATTTGTCAAAACAACTCATGAAAAAATAGGATAATTTGACTAGATCATCAACCATGGAGGAACTTAGAAAATGTTATAAAAACTGGACCCAGAGAGTTTTTTTTAATAAATTCAACCCTTTAGAGCACAAAAATTCTGGTGTGATGTAAACTTTTTTAGAGTATAGAAAGAGGTGAAAGCCTTCCCAGCTAATTTTGCAGAGAAATTTTGATACCAAGTGTTAATAATGTATCAATACAATACTGATTCATTAATTGTGAGAAATATACCATCTCACTAATGTAAGAGCTTAGAAATAGAGATGCAAACAATTTCTAAATAAAATACCAACAAATTGAATGTTGTTCTTTATAGTCAGCTGGACCCCTCACCCCAAGAACATTAAGAAATGTATTAATATGTTGCATCAGTAGATCTAAGGAGAAAAGTCACTTAGTCATCTGATGCCAAGAAGCTATTTGGTACTATTTATTATCTGTCCTGGTTTTAAAACTACATGCAGGACCAGCAGGATACTACCTTAGTTTATTTTGGAACATCTGGTTGACCCCAACAGCCCTCCTTAGTGGGAAGAAGTAGAGGAGGATTTTCAAACATGGAGACCTACTCATTGTTTCTACCTCTAGGAATTTATCCCATAGAACTACTTGCACAGGTGCAAGACTGTTCTGCAGTGTTCTTTATAAGAGCAAAACTTTAGAAGTAACTTGAATATCTATGAATTGGGGGCTGTGTTTAATAAATCATGGCATATTTACAAGATAGAACACGAAGAAGTCATTACAGTAACTACAGTAGACCTAAAAGTATTGGTTTGGAAAGACTCTTTCCACCACAGGTTAGTTTTGCCTGTTTTTGAGTTTAATATCAATTGAGTCATATACTGTACTCTTTTGTGTCTGGCTGTTTTTAAACTCAAGGTTATGGTTGTGAGATTCGGCCTTGCTATGTACAGCAGTAGTTGGTTTATTCTCATTGCTGTGAAGTTCCTTTGTATGAATATACCACAATTTAATTACTGATAGCTTGTATAAGTTTTATGGTCAGAAAACTCAGATAGTTTAAAAAGTGAAATTTGATTGAAGTTACAGCTCCAATTAGAGGTATTTTATAACTTGATACTTCTATGCAACATTAGTCTGCATTTATCTAACTCGAGTTAGCTCTCCCATCTTCTTTATCCCCTTTTTATTTCTCTCTTTTGGGTTCATGGTCTCCACTACAGAATGAAAGGGAAACAGGAAAGAGATGAAACCTGAATCCCTTAATTGTGCCTCTCATTACTGCTCTGGCTCAGGAAGAATAAAGTGGGGTAGCTCTTTCATTAAGGTACCCTTCCCAGTAACTGTGATGCAGACATTCAAAGCAAATCTCTAGTACAAGATATAATCTGATACTGTTGCAGCCAATGTTTTCTAGTTCCATAGTTAAGTGGCTCAGAGCCATAACCAAATCTTCCTAATTTTAGATTGTTTGGCTTACCTTTCACATCCATTTATTTAGGTTTAATATAAAATTTAATAAGGCAATCCTAACTTGAAAGTTGAAATGGACCTTAGAGATCATCTCAACTGGTGTTGGAAACCTGGTGGATGAGGAGGTGGTGTCTCTCCTGGTCTGCCCAGCCTACATAGTGGTGGGGACCCAATCCAGAATAGACTCCTGGCTTACATTTTGGAGGCAATGCTTTCTCCTTAGTCAAGAGCCTTTTGGAGCTCCTTTACAAAAGCAGTTAGCCCTTGCTTGTTCATTTGTTTGCCCTTCTCTTGTTCATTTGTTTCCAGCATTTACTCTGTAGGCTTTAAGTTACTAAGCAGTTACTTCACAGTTTGTAATTGTGTTTGATTTGATTCTTATTTCTAGTCATGGGCAATATAGCCCTTCAGTTTTAAAAGATTTATTCTAAATTGGCCATGGAAGAATTCTGGTTTTGTCACTCTCTAAAATTCAACCCAAAGTCCAATTCTATTTGAGTTAGCATTCTGAGAGTATATCCATATTATTAAGGTAGTAAGTGTATGAAGTAACTTTTTTATGCGTTGCTTTTCAGGAGTAGAGGTTTACCACTCTTAGGTGACTAAGCAGTATCACAAATAAACCCTCCAGCAAGTTTAAAAATAATTAGGTCCAACTCAGAGGAAGTGGAGTTTCTCCTGTTGCACAAAAATGATGTCTAGCAGCTCCAGTGAAATCGATGTGGTTTGTATTCAAATTGAAAATCTGTCTTTGTTCTTTTTATTGTGCTATACTTCTATTCTAAATTTAATTTAATTTTATACAGTGAAATGCATAGATCGTAAGTAAATTTTTGTTATGTATTTTAACAGTAATATATAAAGTTCTTGTGACAATTTGTGTACAAGTTTCTTTGTGAACACACACTCATGTTCCTTTTGGGTGAACAGACAGAAGTTGAATTACTAGGTCATGGAGTTCATGTAAATTTAACTCTGTGAGAATCTGCCATACAGTTTTTCAAAGTGGTTGTGCTGTTTTTACATTTCTGTTATATTCTTCTGTCTTTCTTAATCCTTCAAGTTGAATCAGTATGTAGATTATTAAACTATAAATAATATGGCTTAACAGAAAACATCTTTTTTTGTTACATAAGCACATAGATATTAATGCCACCTAAGTAGTCTAGGCAATTCTCTTAACTACTATCAGTCCTGATGTTTTTCAAAAATCTTTGGAGATAATGTTAACTGCCTACCAAGAGTCATTTTTCTCTGACATAACTATGTAAAAGCACTTTGAAAAGCGTAAGGCACTATACAAGGGTAAGATAGTATATTTTTAAAAGTACTAAACTGTAACCCAATTCCATATGTTTTTGTGATTTCTATCATGTATTTTGAAACAAAAACATACATAACTACCAAGTATGTTTGTTATAAAATTATTCCCATAGTTCATAATTCATTCTTAGAATGAAGAGTTATTATACTGAAATGTAATGGTTATTTACTCCTTACTTATTTATACCCTGCCTTATTTTTTGAAGTTTTAAGGTACTTTAGAGATTAATTTATCAAGAAAAGCAGGTGCTCAAATATTTTCTATCTTGTCCACAGAGGGGCACTGTTGGGTTATTTAGAAATCAAAAACCATGTAACATTTATTTCTTTGTTCATGGTTAGAAATACTTGCTTTTAAAGTAGTTCTGGTGCTAAAGGACTAGTCTTTCTACCATGAAGCATATAAAGGGTTAAGCTCAGTGAAAACTGTTGTCTTAAGTGTAGTTGGGTTAATGAGAACACAGTTCTGCAAATACATCTTTTCACGTAGTCATAGTATTTACAATGAGCAAAGGTCCTTTGATATCAGAAATAGGCCTTTGTAACCTCTTGAAAGTGAAATTTAAACCCTCAACTTTTCTTTTAGTTCTGTCTTTCATCCTTCCTTTTAATTTGTTGATAAATCTTCCTCAGGTAAAAACAAGAATACCTACTTATGATGAAGATGACGACACTATTCTTTATGCATATGAAACAAAACCTGATTTTGTCAATAAAGTAAGTATATTAATTGCTAATTGCCAAATATATTAACATTTGCTGTTTTAAAGGAAAAGATGTAAATTCCTCATATACTATGGAGTTCCCATAAACTCACACTCAAGAAAATCTCTCTCCCCTGAATTTGTATGCTTTCTTTCATCAGAGAATGAGCACTTAACCAATTTACTTTCCCCTTTTTCTTATATAGTAGAAAATTAAGAGCAGTTTTGTACTTACTTTCAGTATAAAACTCTAAACCTGGGTTCTTCTGATATAATAAATTCTTTTCTTGCCCCCTTCCTCAATTGTCAGTTATTTTAATTGTCATATTAATGTGAATTTTAAAAATCTCTGATTATTTTAAGACTTCTGAAACCCCTTGAAAAGTTGGTGATAAATAAAAACAGTTTAAATAAATAAATATAGTTCCCCCCCTGCCCCCGGTGTTCAGTTTGGCTGTTACAGAAATAAATCATTAACTACTTTTAAAATATTAGCAGGAACCGAATACTGTATCTGATGCATCCTGTAATACTGAAGAGCAACAGAAGACAGTTAATGATGTCCTTATCCATTGCCAGGTATGGAAGTTCTGTCTCTTCAATGTAGCTTTCTAAAATGTTAAGCAAAAATTCTCTTTATCTCACATAAAGGGAAAGTGTACAATTAATTGAAATTTTGCCTATCAAATTATTTATGATTATCACCCCATTGTGATGATTTTTTTAAAACAATTTCTAGTTAGAACTGCATCTCCTGAATAGCAACATGTAGATTTTATAGCTTTTTAAAAATCCCATTACCAACCAAATGTAGTTATGTCTCTTTCATCTACATTGCTCAGTAATGAATTAGTTTCCCCTACAAAATCCTTAAAGGAAATTGACTGATTTGGATGAAATTTAGTATGTGCCTAACTGCACATCAAGATGTCTCAATGGAAACAAAATGGCAACCCATCAAGGTTTTGTAGAGAAACATACCTAAGTTAGTTTTGAGGGGTTGTTGTAAGAATCACCATGTTGGTAGAGATGTGATTACTGGGAATTTTGTGAGTTGCATACCCCAGAGGTAATGAAGGTTTATACATATTTAAAAATAATGTTTCTTACCATATATAAGGTTTCTTGAATGGAATGAGCTAACATACTTTGGAAAGTAAGATTGTTTGGGTGTTTATCATGATCATGGGGGAGAACAGAAGTGGAGTGCTTCCAAGGGACACATGCAGTCTTGGGGGGAAGTGGGTGCAGAGGCGAGCTGGGAAGGGAGGGAGCAGGTTCTCCCTAGCCTGCCTCCCCATGCACTGCTAGGTCAGGGTCCCTCTTGGCAAGCCTGCACGCTGAGGTGGGAGGTAGCATCTGTAGGGGGAGGTGCCCAGGGCCATGGTCAGCCTGAAATGGCCCCAAGGGCCCCTCTCCATTGCTGCCAAGGGCCTGGCTCTTTCTTCCCCTACCCATTCTAGATCACAGAGGTGGTGCTCCAGTCTGCCTTGTTCTTCCATCCCAGTTCCCTCTTGGGTCCATCTCCATCCTGCTTAGGCTGGGAGCAGAGGAAGACCTGGCCATCCCCTGCATACCTCAGCTCCCTAGTCCTGCCTTTTCACTCCTGGAGATAGTGGAGCACCTGGGGCAGTCCTCTCCTCCAAGTCCTCATAACTGTACCCACAGCCAACCAACTGCCCTCATCCCCGCCCTTCTTCTGACCCCTTCCTGACCATTCTAGTGACCAGGGCTGATGCCCTTGCTGCTTTCTGCATCTAGTCCCCTCCCCCACACTCAGAGCTGCCCCGCATCGCATCGGGCGTCCCTCTCTCTCTCCTCTGGCTCCAGTCCCTGTCCCTCCTTCCCCTCTACAAGTTCTCCCACATCTTGGAGAAGCCACTTCTCTTGCTTCCCATCCCTCCTTTCCTGTCATCCTCACTCTCTCCTTCCCGTGACAGCCCGCTCCTGGAATGTCATTCATACTCGCTGTCTCCACACCTGGCTTCCTGTTTTTCTCTCTGGGTATTTATGAAGCTGCTGTTCCTTCTATGCTGTAAGCCCTTCCATGCATCCTCACCTGGCGAGGGCCTTCTCATGTTTTAATTCTCACTTCAGACCTTACCTCCTCTGAAAAGGTCTCCATGACTGCAGCGTGGGTTAGGACTGCTTTTCTGTGCACACTTAGCTTCCTGTTCCAGCCTGTGTCACACCACTGTTAATCACAATAGTAACATTAAGAGACCACTAAGCACTGTTGGACTGGGCATAGTGTAGTGCTGTTACTGTTAGTATTAACCTAATACTATAGCAAGGTTCTCATCCTTGAGAGAACCCTGAGAGAGATTTTCATCCTGATTCCCTACATGAGGACATCAAAGCACAGAGAGGTTAAGTAACTTGCCAAGGGTCACACAGCCAATAAGTGGCTGGACTCTAGTATTTGACCCCAACCATGTTCCCCGAGAGCCTGCACTGTTTACCTCAGTGCTGCAGCCCAGTGGTTCTCACTAGGGACATCAGAATCACATGGGGGGCTTGTGAAAACATAGACCACTGCCCCCACTCTCAGAGTTCCAGGTTCCATAGGTCTGGGGTACAACCTGGCATTTGGCATTTCTAATGAGCTTACAGGTGATGTTGATGCTACCGGTCCATGGACCACACTTTGCAAACCACTGTTCCAGGCTGTTTATTACTTTGTCTACTGGAATCCTCTTTTTACTTGTCTCTCTCCCAGCTGAGATGGTAGTTCCTCTAGGACAGGCTGGAGTACAGTGGTGCAGTCATGGCTCACTGCAGCCACAACTTCCCAAGCTCAGGTGATTCTCCCACCTCAGCCTTCCTAGTAGCATGGACTACAGGCATGCACCACCACGCTTGGCTAATTTTTTGTATTTTTGGTAGAGACAGGGGTTTCACCATGTTGCCTAGGCTTGTCTCCAATTCCTGAGCTCAAGCAATTCGCCTGCCTTAGCCTCCCAAAGTGCTGGGATTACAGGCATAAGCCACTGCACCCGGCCAGGAGCTTTTTTTTCGGTTCATGTTCTCAATACCTAGCAAAGTAGTTCTGCCAGGTGGTAGGCCATCAATAAAGGTTTAGTTGAATGAGTGAATGAATGAATGAATGAGGAAATGTTTCTGGCCCTTTGTTAAGTGTATTTTTCTTTGCCGAAAGTTTCTGTGTATTTCAAGAAGAATTCTCAGATTTTTATCAGTCTCCTATGTGCTCGATTGGCACATAAGAGATGTGTACTTAACGGTTTTATAAGGTTAATTGCTGACTGCATGATTTAAAAATACTTTGAAGCCAAAAGTCACATCTGTTATATTTGGTTCGGTGTTCTTTCTGGAATGGAACACTCACTGTCTGTATATAATATAGACTTCATATTTGTACCTATATGAACATATATGTTACATATATATATCATAAAGTGAGTCTTTGTTCTTTTAGCAGATTTCTTTCCTAAAATAGCACCTTCCTTGATGTGCAGTCTTTATCATCAATGTGCTGGCATAGAGGCATTGTGTAACATTCATTCACCAGCATTAGAGCTTCCTCAGTGCCTACATGGAATAGAGCAGGGGAGGGGACGCTGGGGCTCCTGAGCTCAGCCTGTTGGCTCTGTGTCACCTACAGCCAGGCCTTGAATAGGAGCAAGACATTTCTGAGGGCTTGAGAACTTTTGTTGTGTCTAGCAGTTAACATTTGGCTTAATGGTATTTTTGCGTTACTTTTCTTTGAAATAGAAATTATATATTGTATACTAATTATATAACTACATTGTATTATAATAGGTTATATATGATGCTATGCAAAACCTGGATAAGAAGATTGATGTGATTCGTAGAAAGGTTTCAAAAATCCAACGTTTCCGTGCAAGATCCCTGTGGACAAACCGTGTAAGTGTTATAAAAAACATTTTTACAACTGTGATAAACCTCTGGTTTGTAAAGATGCCAATAAGCTAGAAGTGAGAGAGTACCAGTATCTGTGTGAGATTAGCAAGGCATATCTATACTTGTAGCAATAGATGGAGACTAAACTCTGCTGGGAGAACACTGAAGTTTAGGTTTGATGACTTATGACACTGCGTATTTTTATGTTTGTAATTATAATGTGTAAAATACAATTAAAATGTAGGATTGAAGAATTATATAATCAAAAGGGAGCATTTATTTTTAATAATGTAAAGCAATGTTTCATGGAAAATAAGTATTAATGTATTTACTACTCATTTACTTTTTTACTCTCTATTGGTTTATGCTGTATTTGTGTGATTTCAGAAGCGATACGGATACAAAAATTATTCTTACCAGCTTGCTAAAAAGCTGAAACGCCAGAAAATGAAGAAAAATGAGGTTCACGAGTCATTCTCCTACCCTGAAAGTTATAGCCCCACTTTGCCAGTGTCAAGGCGTGAGAATAATTCCCCGAGCAACCTTCCAAGGCCATCCTTTCGCATGGAAGAATACCAGCGAGCTGAGCCGGAGGAGGACCCGATCCTCAGCCGCACTCCGAGTCCAGTGCATCCCTCAGATTTCTCCGAGCATAATTATCAGCCGTATTATGCATCTGATGGTGCAATGCATGGTTCTTCTTCAGGGCCCTGCCTTGGCAACCCTGGGGCTAACAGCATCTACAACACTTACTCGACTGACCATGCTTCTGCAGCACAACCTTCAGGTATGCTGGCCCAGGGAGAGCCCAGTTTGGTACATGCCCCTGAGATGATGAGTTACTCAGCTTTGATGGAGAATAGGTACACTGGATCATCTCTCTGCTTCCCTTCTGGTTTTGGTGAGTTTGAAATGCCATATTTACAAGTAGCACTCTTTGACCTGTATTTATCAACATCCTTGATGCAAACTAGTGGAAGCTGTTTGTTTCCTATTTTGAGGGCTGGTTTTAGGTGATAATCAGAATGATGACTAACATTTATTGAGTGCATATTATGTGCAAGGCACTGCATCAGTCAACTGACATGCCTCTTCTCCACTTATAATGACCCCATGGTGTTGGCACATTTATTACGCCATCCCCAAGGTCACAGAGCTGGTGAGTAGCACTTCTAGAACTCTGCCCCATTGTGCTTTTTAAAATCTTCTATTTTTATTTACCCTTTCCCTAGATAAATAAAAAACACTCCTGATATGGCAAGAGCCCAGATGGTAGGGAAGAAAGGGTATGTTTTTGGCTAATTCACACACACAAAAAGATCAAATTGTGTTGATAGTCCTGGTTGGAGAAACAAATTTTCTTAACTAATTACAAAACCCACTTTAGTCATCACACACTAATTTTAGGGAGTCTAACACTCTGGGTGAGTAAAAGGATACTTGTTAATACACAAAGAAATTTCAACACAACTTAGTGTAGAGCATAGCTAAAACTTCCTGAAGTATGAGCACTAGTTTATCTCAGTTATTTTTTTAACATATAAACTTTTGACCAAAATCTCTATTACTATGCAATTAAACATGAAAGAGGAATTAAATAAAATGTTAGTTACTTCTGACCTAGTTCAGCAGAAAATAATCTTGTTTTCTTCAAAATGCACATTAGCACTTAAGCCATGAGAGACAGGAAATCTAAAGAGTAAAATGATACTAAAAATAACCTTATTGAATACATGGGGAAGATTTGATAAAAGTACTAATTTGGCTCTTAAAGATAATGGGGTTGTTATTGAGATTCATTGATTAAAAGGAACAAATTTAAGCAATTATAAAACTGTAAATTTGGAGAATTTCCATTATATTTTGCTAGTAAAATCAACCTAATCTAGATAGAGAGATTAAGAGAGAAATTCCTTGAAATACTTGAAGAGGGTCATAGGTTAGGTTAGATTAACCTAATTTTACCCAAGTGACAGATCTTTTGCCATATTTGCCTGTGGCCAAAGAAGACTTGGTTTGCTTAGTCTGTTTTGTGATCTTTGAAACTTTAATGTAACTTCTGAACATGCTTTTGCTATTGGGGGAGGTCAGATGGGACACTCTTGTGTAGGCATCCCCACATCATCTTTATATAGGCTTTCACTAGATTTTACAGTTGGAGTCTTGACTCCTTGCTAGGAACGTCACAGAAGATCCCAACAAAGAGACCATTCCTCCCTACCTAACATCTCTTCTTTCAGGATAATGATCAGGTCGAGTGTGATTTGTCTTTTTTTTTCTCCCCCCACCCCCACATTGAAGTTACAAGCTCACCATTTGAAAATGACCGTTATATAGAGGAAGGAAGCATCACTAAGCACCCTTCAACCTGGTCGGTGGAAGCAGTGGTCCTATTTCTAAAACAAACAGATCCTCTTGCATTATGCCCTCTTGTCGACCTCTTCAGAAGCCATGTAATGTATCTTGTGATCCTGTTTTCCTGCTGTAATGCCTTTGAATGACCTCTGTGCAGGTCTTTCAGTTGGATACTGTGTGAATGGTGGGAGAACCCTATTAGCTGATTTTTCCATATATGAGAAAGCTTATTTTGCCCAAGGTTAGCCTTAAATGGTAGGCTAATGGTCTGTTCTTTAAATGGGTATCTCAGTGCCTAAAACACAAACTGCCTCAGCCTCTCAAAACATTATGATTCAGCATGGCCACTCAGGTGTACCTCACCTTTGTAATGACAGATATAAGGATCCTCCCCCTATCTGCTCCCAGCTGGGCACCAGGACCACAAGGAGGAGGGGGTAACCACAAGCTATAACAGGGTGGCCTTCTTTTTATATAACCAGTGATTCAACAACTGATTCCATTTGCCTCGATTATTGATTTGTGATGCTAATACCCTCTTGCTGTTATCAGACCATTCACAAAGTAATATCCTAGGCCGAAGTTTTATAAGTTCTAGTTTCTTTAATTTTGAGTTTTACTTAGTAGAAAAAGTATAGAAGGTGCCAAACAAAGGTCGTACTATAAAGGATTTCAGGTCTTTTCAGATAGTGTTAAATGAGTAAATTAAATTTTATTTTTAAACTGGAACATATAAAACCAAATTACATGCTTTAACAGCATAAGTTGATCAATTAAGATAAGGAATTTTAGGAGGATGCTTTGTGACTATGTTTTATTCAGATATTTTCACAGTGTGTCCTAACAAAATTAGTAGCCACATATCTGATTTTTAATATAGTAAGAAAATTGGTGATTAATTTTAGCATCTAATTAGCTTCAGACAACTAATTGGCATCCATCATAAAGACAACATTGTATAGACATTTACAGTTTGCACTGATGTTGACATACTCATCTTCCCAGCCCTTCTCAGAAAGCTAATGAACATCTGAAATTCATTTTTACTATTCATAGTCTTTACTATTTTGTCATGAATGTGTAGTATTTTATTCAACGTACAGTATATATTTAAAATTAAGTTTGACACAGTTTATTTTTTAAGATATTATGTTAAATTTTCCTTTTTCTTAGAACTTGAAGTGAGTTTATACATTACCAAATGGTGCTTCACTGTACAAGTTATATTTTTAATAGTTTTCATAAAGTAGATGCGTATTCAAAGAATATACATCTGCAATGAGCTGCTCTCTAGTTTGCTTTACATGTTCTCATAAAGAACTAACCATTCTGATGAAAATATGGAATCATTATTAATTAGCATTGTTTCTTCTCTCCACAGGAAATTGATGGGAAGGCTCTGCTCCTACTCACGAGCGACGTGTTGCTGAAGCACTTGGGGGTGAAGCTGGGAACGGCTGTGAAGCTATGCTACTACATTGACCGACTTAAACAAGGAAAATGCTTTGAAAATTGAAAAAATCCTTGTGCAAATTTAGATTGGGCCAACTTCTAGAGGTACCAATGCCTTCTTAGTGTAGAATCATTTTTCTGCCCTTTAGTCGTTTTTGTTTTGTAGAAAGTATCACTCAAAATATATTATAGCTAGAATTGTAGAACTATGTTATAGTCCAGTCTACTTCTTTAAAAACCATTTAACTGCTAGATAGTATTAGAATAGTCCAATAGGAAATTCATTCTTCATAGGTCTTTAAACATTACTTTTATTATATTGTTTACAAATATATTTCATGCAAGCAACAGAAAAACAAAACCAAAAAGCAAAAAAAACCTTTGATTCTGGTTCATCTCGATACAGAGAACCAAAACAGCTAAGAGAGGTATTATCAGGGGTTGACAACTTCTATGATTGAATCTATGGGAATTATTCCCCAGAAGAGAATTTAAAGGTATACCCATAGATATCTCTTTCTGGAGTATTTTATCTGTCTGATGTTGCAGTGTTCTACCAGTTTCCAGAAAGAGAATAGCCATATAAATTCTTTTCCTTTCTGCTATTATTTCTCTATGTGTTTTATTTATTCAGATTTAGAGAAAAAAATAAGCTCATAAACTTTTATTAAGTGCTCCTAACAGTTTTAAGATAAACTATAAGATAGATAGAATAGTTATTTTATGCAAGAAATATTGTACCGCAAGGGTGGTTTGGATGAAGTCTGACTACTTTTTTTCAAACAACCTATTATATTAAAGCTTTCATATTTTGGCTAAGTTTGGACATATAACTACACTTACATTGTTTGCATCTCTCTATGAAGATACCTCTGTCCAAACTTTTAAAAGACATAACTTTATTTTATGTGTTTATTCTTTATATAGATAGTATTTTATATTTTATTCTCACCTAAAGTATACACACAAGTAATCTTTTTTAAAAAAATTTAAAATGGCATTTTGTATTGCCACAGAGGTGGGATGAGCCATATATTAGTGAGATGTTTTATTTTGTAAAATGTAAATGGATTATTTGCCATCACTAGTACCTCTCAACTTACTTTTTAGAGGACCAGAAACAATCTGTAGATTGGTTTCCATACAGGGAAGTTCTCTGTCCTATGCAATGTTTCTAATTAATTTGCTTAATTCTGAGCCATTAATCCTGCTACACTTTGAATGATACATTAATTCAGACTAATCTTTGGGGGCTTTATTTTGTAAGTTAGAACTTTCAAGGGAAACATGTTCAACACTATTATTTTGTTACAAATTTATAACTTTGTTATTACATTGTATAACAAATACAAGGTTTATAAGCTATGAGAATTGGTGCTATCACCATTAGCTATTCGTTATAAATGTCAAGAAAATGTTCACCAGGTGCAAGAATGTACCTTTTCTTTTTAGAAAGCCAGATGTACTTTAGACATGAATGCAACTATTTAAAGAATAGCTTCATCTATGTTATTCCTTATATATCAAAAGATTCTTACTTAAACTTGGTCTTCTTTCAAATTGTTTGTATGAAGATGCTGTACCCACTTGAACAGTCCTCAGGTGTTTACATAAATACTATGTTTTACAGTTTTCATATTTTAAAATATTAATAAAATTAAATCACAGTAGTTCATTGAAAGCCTCAGCTGTGATTTCATTTATCATCACCGTATTACATTAATGTGTGTATTTGTTGTAATGTGTGAACTGAAATAGAGCCACTCTAGTAAGCTTGTGGCTTTCCATGTCCAAATACTTGAGTTTTAAAACCTGCCCAGATTCTAATGCTAAACAGATGTCTAAGAGCCAAGGGCCGATTTCTTATAGGTGTCTTCAGTGAGATCCCGGGGGGGCTGTAAGAAGTTCAGTCAATGAGCTGTATCTGTACTCAGAGCCTTTGTTATTTATGATATCATCAGTGATGCGAGAGTGCTAGAAAATGCCCGTGCCCCGAGATGTCTCATCCCATCTGAGCCTGTACGCCTGGCTGGCAACTCCGGCTGCTCTTTTACCACTGGGGGCCAGAGGCCGCCTCCTGCATGCACCTGCTCTTGGCCCTCTGCCTTCAGATGGTCCAGCTGCCCCGGTGGGATGCCCTTGGAGGACTGGGGTTACAGTTGCGTAGCCTCATTTATCCAACCCCTACCCCGACCCCAGGAGCTGCGGCTCCAGCTGATTAACACAGAAACCCTCACTGCTCTTGCTCCCCAGCAGCGTGTCCTGTGATTCACTGGAGACAATAGGGCCCTGACTGAGGCTCCAGGGGTGATGCTCAGTGACTGGAACGGGGGTGTCAATTTGAGTGATCTGAGACTTGAGTAATTCATGGCTCCTTTTTTTCTCCTATCTGGTTTATAAATTTTTAGTCCATAGACTATCATGCCATATTACCCTTCCTGTGAATTTTCCAGACTTGAAATGATCTTCCTCTAGCTTTGCCTCTCATTCCATCCTTCGATGCTTTGTAACCTGCAGAATTCTGCATCTTGAGCTCTATGACCTTCCAGGAACACCTAGCATTTGCTTTGGTCTTTCATCTGCTTGATTTCATATCGTTGAAATGTCTTACAGTACATGTTCTAGAGTGTGATTTCCCAAACTTTTAAACCAAGGCCTCCCTCTGCAGGCATAGAAACACCATGGCCTTCTGTAACATTCAAAAGTAAAAAGTAAATACTGTGAGTAGTGACAGTGTAATTGGGAGGAAAAGCACTGCTTTTTCAAGCTGCAGAAGGGATTGTCCTCGCAGTTGGTTGAGTACATGAAGTAGGTTAAAATTTCTGGGGCTATAGCTTGATGCTGGGGCTTGCACACAAAGTCCCCTGAGGCTGATCCAGGCAATGTGGGAGAGCTTTAGGTTTGAGAAGATGTGCAAGCGAGAGCCCACCATTGGAATGTGTGGCAGACAGTTCTTCCTCTCTTCTGGCTGTTTGCCCTATTTTGTCAGCAGGTTGATGCCACTAAACCTTAAAAGCGACGCTCTGTAGTTAGCACATGCTCAAATTGAGCTTGGCCACTCCCCCTGCTCTAATAGAGGCAACTCTCTTGTTTTGGGATCACTTTTCTGGCTTTAGGGATACTATCAGCATTGAGGGGAGATCTTTAAGAAATAAGGGACCTAGCTCCTCCCCTTGAGCTGCCTAGAACATAACGGACAAACCAACGTTCATGAAAAGGAGAACGTCAGGGCACTTATGACAGAGCATATGAGTCAGTGCCAAGTGCCCATAAGTGACGTGTCCTCATGCATCAATAATTCTGTGTCCTGTTCTCCTGCCATGGAACTGAAGCACGTAAGCATATGCATTTGTGGAAATAATCCCTCAGGGACAATGGGGCGGCCAGGGCAGGGTTTTGGCCTTGCCAAGCCCTGCTCCTCCTTTAGCCTCACTCCTCCACCTGGCTTTGGCTGGCTTCAGAGGCTCAAGTCCACTGACGTCAGGGGTGGGGTGGGTGCACATATTCCACAGGGGCAGAAATCAGTCCGTTGGGAGCAGGACACATATCTTACAACTTCCTTTTATATTCACGTAAGAGGAAAAAGATTAAGCTTTTCTGCAGTTAACGTACGGATTCACTGATGTGTTCTAAAGTGCTGAACATTGTTGGTACTTGCCACCATCCCAGCCCTTCTTGGTTCCTCCCTGTCCTTAGAGGCATAAAGCCTGGACGTGACACTTGCCACACTCCTTTGCCGGTAGATGTGGATTCTTAAGATTCTGCCCCAAGAGACCCTGTGCCCTGATTTGGGGAGGAGGGAGGTGAGGAGAAACCACTTCCTTCTGGTGGCTGCACAGGACAGGCTTTCAAGCATCAACAGGAGGCAGATGTGGGGTTTGCCAGCAGCCTCTGGATATCACCTTGAGACTCACCCACTTCAGTCGTGCAGGCAGCTGAGACCACTGGGGGCCGGGGAGCTTCCCTGTGACTCTTGCACTCCTGGATTCTAGAAACTTCCTCACCTTAGCCCGTGCCTTCCATGAGCCATATAAGCTTCTGATTCTGTATTAAACCATTTCCATTCTGAAGATTCAGAATGGCTCATATGTTTCTGACCAGACCTGGACTTGTCTACCTTCTTCGGCATATCTGTCTTGTAAAGGTGGCCCACTGTTCAGAAAGAAGAGTAAAACTTCCGTAGAAGGGGCCCTTTATATTACCTAGTTTAAATAAACTAGTATATTTCATCAAATCTAAGACCTCTTTGATTGTAAGATGCACCACTGTTTAATAAACAGTAAAGGAAAATGCTACCTATTAAACTATCACCATTGATTATAAAATGCAAACTGATTTCATAGATGTTAACATGTGAAAAGATGGGTGGCTTAAGACATATAAAATATTAGCTCTCAGAAGCTGAACAGGTGGCTTTAAAAGCTTAATGCAAAGAAACTGCACTAATTGAATTGAAGACTAATACAAATTAAAACAAAAGCAATCTAATCAGAGCTGCCCCAAATTCACAATTACCAAGGAGACTTTGAAATGTGAAATTATATCCATTGTCGTAAGTAAAAAGCCTTACCACAAGTGTGTATTTTGTCCTTAGGTATTAACTAGTACTAGGATGAAGTCATCATATTTAGCAAGGCATGTAAATGCACAGACCTCGTTTAGATGCTGATTAAAAGAAAACAGGAAAAATGCATACATGAGACAATCCAGGGAAAGGTGAATACCCAGTGGATATTAGATAATACTGAAGAGTTGCTATTCATTTCTAACAATGGTGCTAATTGGTATTATAATTATATTTTGAAAAGATGATGCCCCTATCTCTTGGAAATAAGTATCTTATAAAAACTTTACATATTAAATGAGATGATATCTGGGATTGCTTTGACATAATTCAATGGGGAAGGAGATGCAGATGAAACAGGGTTGGCCTTATGTTGGTATTTGTTGTGGCCAGTGATACATACATGGGAATCCATTACACAAATCTCTCTACTGTCATGCATGTTTGAAATTTTCCATAATAAAAAGTTTAAGTATGCAGAATATGAAGACAAATTTGTCTATACTTTTCAGAGATGTCTGAAGTCAAGAAACATTCAATATACAGAGGATTTTAGTAAATTAATGATCAATATTTAGACTTCTTGCTTGAGGTTTCTTAATATTAGCCAAAGACAGCCAAGCCACCTACAACTGAGAAGCACCTGTTCTTCCTGTCGTAGTTGAAAAGGAAACAAGGTTGAAGTAATAGATGAAAAACAATACAGGGCAAAGGATCAACTCATTCCTTTGTCAGTAAATAATTGGGAGGCATGTAGAAAACAGGAAGACTTGAAGACACAAATCCAGATAAATGGCAGGGTGGCAGGTCTGCCATTCTGTTGAATGAAATGACAGGTGTTTCTGAAACTCATCAGTGTATGGTGGAATCTGATCTGCTTTCCTGGAGGAAGCGATGGTCAGAAAGGGAAGACCCTCATCCCTTCACCCATGCTCTCCACACTCTGCCCTCTCCAAAGGGGCCTCTACCTCTAGGATATTCTGGGGAATTCCTCCAAGTACAAGGGCTTGTGGTTTCAAAGTTGTTAGCACTCTCTCAGTTGATTATTCCAGTTATTACCTCTCTAATTGTGTTTGCTTTTCAGACAAAGGGATTCAGTTCCTTTTTCATTCTTTTTCCCCATATACTGTTCTCTTCCATACACCTGAAGAAGCCCCTCATGACTCACATTTGCCAATATACACCGTTCTCCATGTTGGGAAGTCTCTCTCCCAGAAGAGTCCACCTAGGTCAACATCACCGTAAACGACGTCACTATGAAGTCACTACCAGTGGGTTTCCAAAGACCATAAAATCCCTGGTTTTGGCCAGGCGCGGTGGCTCATTCCTGTAATCCCAGCACTTTGGGAGGCCAAGATGGACAGATCACTTGAGATCAGGAGTTCGAGAGCAGCCTGCCCAGCATGGTGAAACCTGGTCTGTACTAAAATACAAAAATTAACCAGGCGTGGTGGTGCACACCTCTAGTCCCAGCTACTTGGGAGGCTGAGGCAGGAGAATCACTTGAACCCGGCAGGCGGAGGTTGTAGTGAGCTGAGATCGCGCCTTTGCACTCCAGCTTACTTGCTCACGATCCAAAGTAGATGTCCTTCTGCTGGATGGTGATTTGGGGACCCAGGCTCCTTCCATCTGTGGCTCCACCATCCCTAGGACCTTGGGGTCCTTGGACTCCTGGTGACAGGGCACACATCACTTCTGTTCTCACTCCATGGGCTGGACCTCAGTCACATGGCCACACCTCACTGTTAACAGTGGCCAGGAAAAGTCTGTGTACCCAGGAAGATGAGGAAATGGGTTTTTGGTAACTAGCCAGCAGTCTCCACTATACATCACGATCCTAACGTCAGAACATCACCTGTTTATTCCTCCTGTAAGTTTGTCAGTTTCTCTGTGGCACCCCTCTAACCCCATGACACTCACACACCTGGCTCCCCTTAGCCTCCTTCCCTGATATATTATCTTTACGTCACTTAAACTTATGGCTGCTTAGATTATTGTTCCCAGCAATCAACTCTTCCCTGCAAAGAATATTTCTTCCCATTCATTGCAATGGGATTTGCAGTTCCTCCCTGAAGGTGAACTCTGTTGCCCAGCCCATTGTTGCACTTGGCCCTGAACCCTGCTTTGGCCTTTGGGAGGTACACAAGTGGACTAAAGAGCACCACATCAAGCAGAAGCCTTCCCATGGGAGAGATCATCTGTCTCATGCTTCTCCCTTGGCTGTGAGCCCAGCATTGGCCAGACAGGGCTGCCCCTTCAGACTGGGTTCTGGAGCAAGCAAGAAGGCCTGTGGGGCTGGGCCAAGGCCATCCTGTGGCCTCCTTCATATTATGTGAGGAAGAAGTAGTGTCTACAGTTGTAACTTACTGGGATTTAGGGATTCATTACCACAGCTTAAAAATATGGTGAGATGCAACTGATACATTTCCTGCCACGGTTCATTCATTCCTTCACTTGTTTATTTATTTGCATATTGGATGTCTTTCCCCACTAGAATGAACTCTTCATGAGGGCACTGAGTTTCACCAGCTTTGATTCTTGCCATCAGGGATCAATTACTTGCTGATAGAATCGTAATCCTGGGAATCAGATCGAGGCTGAGTTTCTATTTTTTATTTTTTATTTTTTGGGTTACAGTTTGGTTTCATATACAGTATAAGGAGACAGGTATTACAGGCAAAGACAAAAACCCGTACATGGGAGGTATACATTGGTTCGACCGGAAAGGCAGGACAACTTGGAGCAGGGACTTACAGGTCATAGGTAGATTCAAAGATTTTCTGATTGGCAACCTGTTGAAAGAGTTAAGCTTTGTCCCAAGACTTGAAGTCAGTAGAAAGAAATGCTTGCATTAAGATAAGGGGAATTGTGGGGGTCCAGATTCTTGTTATGTAGATGAAGCCTCATAGGTAGCAGCCTTCAGAGAGAATAGATGGTGAAATAAAGCTGAAGCCTACTGGGCTGCATTCCCAGGAGGCCAGGCGTTCTTAGTCACATGATGAGTTAGGAGATTGAGGCTGAGTTTTTAAGTAGCAAACACATACTGAGCCATTCCACAAGTATCAGTGAATGACTGGCATAAGGTGCCATTTGGCCTTTGGATTATTTTCTGGTTGGTTTCACTTCTGTGTTTTATATACAGCCAGTCAAGCACTAAAACTATCAGAAGAAAGAGGGAGTTATTGGAGGACGGTGTGGCTCTGAAGAGAATTAAAAACTGGTTTTAACATGACAGCTTGCTAGCAGCCATTGAGTCACTCACTCTCGCCTTCTCACTAAATACCTTTCAGAAAATGAAAATGACCAGAACACAGGGTACCCCTGAAAATTAGAAGGGCAGGCAAGCTTTTGCCCATCTGGGAAATATTTCTACAACTCTCAGGCCCTTGAAGCTGGATTGAGAAAATACGTACATCATCAATTCTAAGATGTTCTTTTTTTCCCAGGCATGAACGTGTCTGACATCTGGATGGGTTTTACAATCCATGGCGTCTTCAGATGCCATGTAGTACGGTCATTCGGGGCGTGGCCATGCTGCACCCCTTTTTTTCCCAGGCATGAACGTGTCTGACATCTGGATGGGTTTTACAATCCATGGCGTCTTCAGATGCCATGTAGTACGGTCATTCGGGGCGTGGCCATGCTGCACCCCTTGCGTTGTTCCTTCAGGTTATGTCAATTCCAAAACACCCAGCAAACCCTAGCCAAGGAGGCGGCTGCAACTCCTGGAGCTGGGGCGCGGGTAGTGCATGTGGACCCCACAGGCACAGCACTGCAGGTGGAAGCTGAAGCAGAAGAGCCCTGATGGGAGCACACACTGCCAAGTGGAGTTTTCAAAACCCCGTGTCAAAGAACCAGGAAGTGGGGGAGGAAAACGCCCCATATAAGGCACTGCAGACTGACAGGCAGCTGGGCATGAGAGAGTGCACAGCACAGGCACCATCCCCGGCCTCAGGATGCTCGCAGTCCATCTGGGAAGACAGCATGAAACATACAAACGCCTATGTAACTCATGAGTGTGCAAAATACGGCAGATGGCGTAGCCATGAGAGATCCACCAGGCAGCCTCTACCTGGCTGAGAAGATTGTGCGGGGCTTCTGGAGAAAGCGTCGTTTCCACCAAGACCTGAAGGATGATGGGCAGGGGTCAAGGGAGGTGTGTGTCGAAGGCCAAAGACCCTGAGCAGGAGTGAGCTTCTGTCAAGACACACCTGTCCCTCTTCCAGTAGGTCTGTGGCTTTCTTTTCAAGACATCCTCAGTACATCTGGTGATCATTTGATTGAAAACCTTTATCTTTTCCCCAGGATAAACCAATTGTTCCTACACTTTTCCCAAAGGGTAAATTTATCACCTTTATCACATATTAAATCCTTATAAAATGTTTTAAAAACATAATGTATTATTTGTGTGGAACAAAATTACCCCCAAACTTAGCAACTTAAAACAACAAGCACTCAGGATCTCTCTCTCTGTCTCTCTCTCTCTCTCTCTCTATGGAGTCTTGCTCTGTCGCGCAGGCTGGATTGCAGTGGTGTGATCTTGGCTCACTGCAACCTCCATCTCCTGGGTTCAAGCAATTCTCCTACCTCAGCCTCCGGAGTAGCTGGGACTACAGACGCCCGCCACCACACCCATGCCCAGCTAATTTTTGCATTTTTAGTAGAGACAGGTTTCACCACATTGGCCAGGCTGGTTTCAAACTCCTGACCTCAAGTCATCTGCTCCCACTCGGCCTCCCAAAGTGCTGGGATTACAGGTGTGAGCCACCGCACCCAGCCAAACACTGATGATTAGAAATCTGGGTGCTGCTCAGCCGCATGGTTCTACCCCAGGGTCTTACAGGTCATAGACATGCTGTCGGCTGGAACTGCAGTCATCTCAAGGCTTGACTAGGATGGGGCTCTACTTCCCAGATGGCTCACTCACATGTAGGACGATTACACCATGTCCCCGGAGTTAGCACTGAGAGACTTGTGCCCCGGCTCACCCCGCAGTCCCGGGATGGTTGATCACCCACACACGTTGACTGGAGCCCTCGACTCCACTGTGGCTTTTGGCAGAAGGCCTCCATTCTCATGGGGCTGCCACCTCAGCCACCTATTCCTTCCAGTAAAAGGCTCCCAAGGCTGCAGCAGATGGGAAGCAGAAGCGATTCAGAAGAGAGGCACAGGCACCCAAAGACCTATCACAAAATTGAGCACAGGTTCAGCAACAAGGAACATGTGAATTACAGGAAACAAATACTGTCTTTTGTAGCCTGGGGTCAGAAGTGACAGATGACGACTTCTGCGATGTTCTGTTAGCCCGCAGACCATCTCTGATTCACCATGGGGTGGATTACACAGAATTGGGAATACCAGGGGGTAGGGATCACTGCAGGTCAACTTGTGGGCTGATGCCACACATGAAAAATGTTGAGCTTCGCCAGTGATTAAAGAAACATGAAGCAAATAGGGTGTGTGTGATTCTTCACTTTTTATAAATTTAACAAAGTCATGGAGGCCATATCCTAAGAGAATTAATGTAGAAACAGAAAACCAAATACTGCATGTTCTCACTTATAAGTGGGAGCTAAACATTCAGTACTGGTGGACATAAAGATGGCAGCAATAAAAAAGTGGAGACTACTAGATGGGTGCAGTAGGGAAGAGAGCAAAGGCTGAAACACTCACTGTTGGGTGCTATGCTCACTACCTGGGTGAGGGAATCATTCGTACCCCCAACCTCAACATCACACAATATACCCAGGTAACAAACCTGTGCGTGCACTCCCTGAATCTAAAATCAAAGTTGAAACAAAATTTAGCAAAGGTCAAAGCAATGTCAAATACTCATGCTAATGGTATGTGAATTTGGTTTAACATGTCCACAAGGCAGTTAGGCATCACACAGAAAAAGCCTGTAAAAGGCACACACCTACTGATTTAGTAATTAGTAATTTCTCTGCTTCCAATGTATCCTGCAGAAGTAACCATGTGCTCAAAGAGTAAGGTATTAACAAGCCTGTTCATCACAATATTGTTAGAAATGACAAAGAGCTCATAAACGAGTTCACAATAGGGGAACTCTTGAAATTATGTTACACCCATTCAATGCACACATTTGCAGTCATGAAAGTTATACAGGGGAAAGTTATTTATTTACATGGAAAGATACACGGTATGTTGATCAAAGCAGGTCACAAGCAGATTTGTAGCATTCCTTCTCCAGGGGATCCCATTGTGTGTTTATGCCCACATATCTTTACATGTCTAGAAGACGTTTGGAAGACACACATGAACCCGTCTATAGTTGGTGTGGAGGGGCAGGTGGGATTCTGGCCATGTTTTCTTTGTTTTGCTTATCTTCACTCTCTGATTTCTTTGCAGCGCATTGCTGTTATAATAATTGTTCAATTTCAAGAACACAGGCTATATCATGTCCAAATCACTGTGGAAGACAAAAGGCAATAAAACATTGCCATTTAGCAGGCAGTAGAAACAGTAAAAACATAAGGAAAAAACATAATGTGTGTCAGAAGACTAATTTAATGTAATGACATCATATAGAAATAGATTAAAAGTCCACATTAAAAAGATTACAGGATTGAAACAATCATATTCTTTTGCCTACCTTATCATTTACCTTAAACATTAGAATAAAGGGTCGAGCTGGGCATGGTGGTGCCTGCTGTTGTCCCAGTTCCTAGGCAGGCTGAGGCGGGAGGGTTGCTTGAGCCCAAGAGTTCAAGACCAGCCTGGGCAACATAGGGAGACCTATAAATAAAGGACTGGACAGACCTATACATAAAGAACTGGACAGAAACTGATCAGCAAGCAAACAGAAAGTGCCACCGTGATAATACTGATCCAGGTGAGGGAGAATTAGAGGCAAAAACAGTCAATGCATCAGGACTGGCTACCCGGTAAGAGGTTCAAGTACAGATCATGAACGTGTGTATGATCAATTAAACGTAATCAACAGTAGAAAGCAGAACCAGATGGACCTTATGGATAATTTAATAGAAAGGCAACAGGGATGAAAGACTTTGTTCTCAGCTTTTGATAGATGTATGCAAAATTAAATGGCAGATATTGATATTGTAAAGCATTATTAATAGACATCAAATTCAAAAAGGGAACACAGCCTTTTCAGGACTCCATAGAATGTTCACAAAATTGAGTACCTACTATGCTACCAGAACCCTCTGAATGTCAGAAAGCACAGTACAGGCTATGGCCTGGGGCAAAAAGTTGGAAGTTAATGAGAGTCTCTGAGGCACTAACAACAAAATCAACAATCACCACCACCACCTTTCTAGGCAAAACTTCTTTCCTGAACTTTCTCCTTGTGTTCCTGGCCCGTGCATCCAACACTCAGCTAATGTCTCCACCTTGAAGCCACAGCCATCTCCTGTTCATCATCCTTGAGTCTTTTCCCCTCCTCTTTTTATCACTTTATCCCTCTCCAGTTCTGCCTGTGTCAATAGCGCCCTCAGGGAGGAGTCATGAGTGTGGGTTTGCCATCTGCTGCTGCCTGTGCAGCCCCAAATCACTCCTAGGTACACCTGCCTGAGCCCCAGCTCCTGTATTGGCACTCCCACTTCCTCAATGTCCTTGGGCACTAAAACTTCCCTGGAGGAGCAGGGGTGGGGAGGAATAGAAAGCAAGGAGTGGTGAAATGCCCACCTCCTGCATCCTTTAGTTCTTATTGCAGTAGTTAGGATGGCATTTGGGTACTTCAACAGAGACAGCCTGAGTCCCCAGAGCTTCCCAATGGTAGAAACTGATTTATCTTTTCTCTTCACACTGGTGGTCTGAAAGTGTTCCCATATCAGGGATCCATTTCCCTCCCATCTTGTTTTCTTTTCCTCAGCATGTGGCTTCCAGCTCGTGGGCTGACGTGGTTGCCATAACTCCTGCCGTCACATCCACATCCCCACTTGGCCACTCCTGGCCTCTGGAAAGTCTTGTCCCAACATGGCCACACGCCCAGCCCAGTCCTTATGCCTTCCTGTGCCCATGCCTCACACGATATCATACTTTCCCATCTATTTCTGTATAAGAGTGATCCATATACACCCAAGATCTGGTGTATCCCTACCTATTCCTTTCTTTCTTACTGTGGTCCACACCCACACTTGATCTGGCCTACACTCCTCCTTCTGCCTTGCTGTGTTCCATATCCACACATGGTCTGGCTCTGCTCATCTCTTTCCATCTTTCTGTGATCCACACCTACATATGGCATAATCCCAGCCCATCTCACTCTCTTACACTAATACATGCCCACCCATGTACAATGCCACCCTGCCTGGCATTTCCTGTTTTTCTATCTTTCATCCCACATATGACCTGGGCCTTGCCCCACACCTTTCTTTCCTGCTGTGATCCATCCACACACACAGTCTGGTCTATCCCTACCCATTTCTTTCTTCTTCCAGTGAACCATACCCACACATAATCTGGCCCTGCCCATCTGTTTCTGTCTAACCATGATTCCTACTCACATATGATCTGGCTCTGCCCATCTTTTTCTGTCTTCCTGTGATACAAATCTATATATTATCTGTGACCACAATTTTTGTCTTAGTGCAATCCACACCCAATCATGAATTTACCCCTACCCATCTCTTTTGGTCTAAATGTGATCCATCCATGCATATGATTTGGTCTCAGCTTACACATGCATTTTGGTCTTCCTGTGGTCCACACCAACACAGGGTCTAACCCCTGCCCATCTCTTTTTTTCTGAATATGATCCATACTCAGGCACTACAGTGTCTCTGCTCTTCTATTTCCATCTTTCCCACACATTATCTGATCTTTGCTACTTTCTCTCTCGCTTCTTGTTTTCTGTACCCACATAAGGTCTGGTCCTACTGTTCCCCTTCTAAATGTGATCCACATCAACACATAGCCTTGCTCGGCTCTGTTTCTGACTTCCTGTGATCCACGTGTCCTGTGTCCTGCACGTGATCTGGACATGCAGATCTTTCTGTCTTCCTGTTCCCTGTACCTATACAGGATCTGGCTCTGTCCATCTTCTACTGTCTTCCTGAGATTCATAGCAAGACACGATCTTGCTCTGCCCATCTCTTTCTTTCTGTATTCCATATCTACACACGATCTGTCATTTCCTCTCCGTTACTGTCGTCGTGTGCTCCAAAATCACACATGATCTCGCTGCGCCCATCTCTTTCTGTGCTCCTGAGAACTATACCCACATATAATCTGGCTCCATCCTTCCCTCTGTCTTCCTGAGACCAACACCTACACATGGTTTTGTGCTGCCCATGTCTTACTGTATTCCTAAGGATCACACCCACATAGGATCTGGCTCTGGCCACCTCTTTGTCTTTCTGAGATTCACACCCACAAATGATGTGACTCTGGCCATCTCTTGCTGTCTCCCTGAGATCCACAGGCACACATGATCTGGCTCTGCCCATCCCTTTTTGTCTTCCTGTGATTCAGAAAAACCCACTCTGTGTCTCTGCCCATTGTTTTCTGTGTTCCTGGATACATACCCAGAAATGATCTGGTTCTTCCCAACTCTTTCTTTCTGTATTCTATACACATGCATAATCTGTCATTGCTTGTCATGTACTGTTTTCCCATGATACATGAGGGCAGTTGTCATTGCCCTTCACTCACTGTCTCCCTGATCCATACACACATGATCTGGTGCTGCCCATCTCTTTCTGTCTTTGTGATATTCATGCAAAAACATGATCTGGCTCTGCTCATCTCTTTCTTTTTTTGCTGAGATCCATATCCACATGTGCTCTGTCCATTCCAACTATTGTTGTCTTCCTGAAATCCATACTGGCACATTATATGACTCTGTCCATCCGTTTTTGTTTTCCTGTGATTCATGCCACACATGATCTCATTCTGCTCATCTCCTACTGTATTCCTGAGATTCATAGCTACATATGATCTGGCTCTGTTCATCTCTTGTCTTCCTGTGATCTGTACCCACACATGATCTGTCATGTCCTATCAGTTACTGTTTCCCTGTCCTCTATACTCACAGGTAATCTATCTCTGCCTATCTCTTTGTCTTCCTGATATTCATATCCACATATGATCTACCTGTGCTCATCAGTTTTTGTCTTCCTGTGATCCACACCCACACACTGTTTTATCTGCCTATTTCTTTTTTGTGGGGGAGGGGAGAAATTAAACCTTATTTATTTTAAAAACCAAACCACTAGGAAAATATATCACTACCTGGAAACAGTGAACCGACAGGCATATTACCATTTCAAGTAATAACCTTGTAAAACTACAATGAGGTTGCTATCAAAACAATCAGGTGCCATGCTAGGGCATGAACACTGTGTGTTGCAAAGGCCCCAGGCAAAAATGATCTTTCATAATGGGGGACTGCCCCTCCTTTGCCACAGCTTATCTTAGCTCAAGTTGCTTACTTTCTCTTCCTTGAATTTCCTGTGGTCAGGGGTTTGTCTCAATTGGGCTCTGTTCATTCAGGGGCTATGTAAGCAATGCTGGATTTAGGCTTCCATTGCATTCTGTTCTATGAAAACCAGGTTTTTCCAAATCTACTACTTCACAACTCTCTTATAATCAACCAAGTAGCCAACAGCTCCTTCTTTCCTGCTCATTCCTGGATACTGGTATAGATCACAACAAAAACCTCCTTTTCTTCCAGGGGAAAATGTGAGGGGAAGATTGTCCTGTCATTCTTCAGCAGACAGTCTCAGGGCCCATCGGCCAATAAGAGGGAAGCTCTGTTTCCCATAATTAGTGTGATGTCACTGCTCATGTTTTTGTGTGGTCCCCAGGCTGAAAGATGCAGTGTGCAAGAATTTTAAGAAGTGCGCATCCACACCTTGATGGTCAAAAGGGGGTATCCGCAAGGAAACTTTCAAACTTCTTGTCTAAACTACTATCCCTCCCAATTCCACATCTTAAAATCAACTTTATGCCCTTGAATAAATAATTTAAAAAACTAAGGAAACAAAGACCCTGAAAACTCTTTTCCTCTTCCAAGTTAGTGACCTCATGGATTTTGTTGCCCAGCTTCTAGAAAATGGTGTGGTGATGCTTCTGGGAAACAGGAGGTTGGCAACGAACAGAAACGGCTCTCAAGCTCCACCGAATCTGCCCTACCAGCCTGGTGGGTCCTGTGGAGGAAGAATTTGGTCCTGCAGAGGGCTCTGGCTTCTGACAAGGGAGATCCCTGCTGCCAGGACAAGCCCTGGACACAGAACATATCGACTTAAAAATATTCTCCTGTAATATCTCTGACGCAAATTTTAGCACTGTTTTTTTCCATTTCACTTTTTAGGATTGAACCAGTTTCCAGAGGCAAGTGGCATATAGCTTACACTTGATGCCATCCTTAATTTCTTCATTCATGAACTTGGCTTAAAATATTAAACTTCCCATTCCTTTTAAAAATATATTTTTGCCCTCAGTCCCCAAGGCCACTGACAAAGACTTTGGTTTCCCAGTGGATAAGAGAGACACCTTCCTTGCCTTGCTCATGGTCTGGATGAGGAGCGTGTGGCCACCCACACCCTTGGGCACACAATCGTCCAGTGGCTGCTTCACCTGCAGTTCCTTCCTCCCTTCATCTGTTGAATCTTTGGCTTTGTCATTGCAATGCACAGTACACCCAGTCAGGCAGTCCTGGAACTTCTCCAGCTAGCTGGTCCCCAAGGCCTGGGCTTGAGCCAGAGGCACATGGCAGCACTCAATGCACTGGTGCACCTGCCGCATGTGCACAACCGCTGGTGCTGCACCAGAACATGAGCCCTGCAGTTTCTGGATGGTCTCTCTCTCCAGACTCTTCACCATGGAGTCCATCTCCTGCACCTGCAGCTGCTACAACTCCACTATCACAAGTCTGCACTGCCCCCCTATTTCTTACTATCTTCCTGTGTTCCATGCCCACACATGATCTGCCTCTGCCTATCTCCTATCTTCCTGAGATCTCTACTGACACATGACCCGGGTATGCTCATCTCTTTCTTTATTTCTGTGTTCCAAATCCCACATGTTCTGTAATTGTCCTTCAGTTAGTCACTTTCAGTGATCCATACCCACACATGATCTGCTCTACCCATCTCTTACTGCCTTCCTCACATTCATATCACACATGATCTAGGTCTGCTAATCTCTTTCTGTCTGTCTGTGTTCCATATCCACACATATTCTGCCATTTCCTATCATCAGTTACTTGATTCCTGTGCTCCATATCCACACATGATCTGACTCTGCCTGTCTCCTTCTGTCTTTCTGAGCCCCACATCCACACATGACCTGGTTCTGCCCATTTACCTGAGCCTTCCTGAGCCTCAAACCCACTCATGATCTGTATCTTGTCACCTCTTCCTGTCTTCCTGAGCATCACACACACACATGATCTGCCTCTGATCACCTCTGTCTGTTTTCTATGCCTCCCACACACACGTAATCCGTTATTTCCTATCAGTTAATACTTTCCTGTGTTCCATAAGCATACATGTTTTGGCTCTGCCCATGATTTCCTGTCTTCATGAGATCCCTACCCACACATGATCTGGCTCTGCACATCACATTCATTCTCCCTGAGGTCCATACTCACACACGATGGGACACTTTTACTGTCTTCCTGACATTCATACCCAGACATGACCTGCCTCTTTCCATTGCTTACTGACTTCCTCATATTCATACCCACACATTACATGATTCTGCCCATCTCCCACTGTCTCCCTGAAATTCACACCCAAACATGATCTGCCTCTGCCCATCTCTTATCTTCTTTCTGACATTCATATGCACACATGATGTTTTGCCCATCTCTTCCTATCTTACTGACACTCATACCCACACACGATCTGCCTCTGCCCATCTCTTACTGTCTTCATGTCACTCATACCCACACATGATCTGCCTCTGCCCATCTCTTGCTGGCATCCTGACATTGATACTCAACATACCTGTCTCTGCTCATCTCTTTCTTCCTGACATTCATACACACACATGATCTGCCTCTGCCCATCTCTTACTGTGTTCATGACATTCATACTTGCACATGATCAACTTCTGCCCACCTCTTCTTGTCTTCCTGACATATATCCTCGCATATAATCTGCCTTTCCCCGTCTTTTACTGTCTGCTTGACATTCCTCCCCACACATGATTTGCCTCTATCTTTACTGTCTTTCTGACGTTCATACTCACACATGATCTGACTCTGCTCATCTCTTACTGTCTTCCTGAAATTCATACCCACAGATGCTCTGCCTCTGTTTATTTCTGACTGTCTTTCTGACATTCATATTTACAAATAATCTGCATTTTCCAGGCTCTTACTATATTCCTAAACATTCATACCCACACACGATCTGCCCCTGCCCATGTTTTACTGTCTTCTTGATAGTCATACCCATACATGATCTTCCTCTGCCCATTTCTTGTTGTCTTTTTGACATTTATACACACACATGATATGACTCTGCACATTTTTTTGTCTTCCTGAGACTCATTTCCACACAGGATCTGGCTAAGTTCATAAGTTTCAGTCATACTGTGTCATATGCACACATAATCTCTCCCTACCCATGTTTTTCAGTTTTTCTGTCAATACCCATCTATTACTTCACTATCTCCATCTTTTTCATACTTTCTCTGTTCCATTCTCCGATACAATTTTTCACTTGTCTTCACTTTCTGTCTTCCTGTGACCCATTCCCACAAAAGATCTGGTTCTTCCCTACAAATTCTGTCTTCCTGAAATGCACACCCACTTATTGTCTGGCGCTGCTGATTTCCTACTGTCTTCCTAAGATTCCTACCTACACAAGAAGGAGCTATGCCCATTCCATTCTCATTTGTTTCTTTCATACTCACATGTGATCTGCCTTTGCCTATCTCTTATATCTTCCTGACATTCACAACACACATTATCTGCCTCTGACCATCTCTGTCATCTTGACATTCATACTCACACTTTATCTGCCTCTGTTCACCTCTTACTGTTATCCTGACATTCATATCACACATAACATGCTAGGCATATCTTTTACTGTCTTCCTGAGACTCATGCCACACCTGATCTACCTCTTCTTATCTCTTACTGTCCTGATGTTCATAGCCACACATTATCTGCCTCTGCCCATCTACACCTGATCTACCTCTGCTTATCTCTTACTGTCCTGACATTCATAGCCACACATTATCTGCCTCTGCCCATCTCTTACTGCCCTTCTGACATTCATTCCTACACGTGACCTGCCTCTGCCCATCTCTATTTTCCTGACATTCACAGTCACACATGATATGTCTCGTCCTACTCTTACCATCATCCTGACTTTCATACCAAACGTGATCTGCCTCTCCACTTCTTACTATCTTCCTGACATTCATGCCACATGTGACGTGCTAAGCTTATCTTTTACTGTCATCCCGACATTCATACCACACCTGATCTGCCTCTGCCCATCTCTTACTGTCTTCTTGACATTCACACCCACACATGGTCTACCTCTGCCAATCCCTTACTGTATAATTGACATTCATAACCACACATGATCTGCTCTGTCCATCACTTACTTGCTCCCTGACACTGATACCACATTGATCTGCCTCTGCCCATCTGTTACTGTCATTCACACCACACTGTCATGAATGTCATACTGTCACATTCATACCACACATGACCTGCCTCTCCCACCTCTACCCAGTTTTGTGAGATTCATAGTCACACATGATCTGTCTCTGTCCATGCCTTACTGTCTTCCTGACATTTACTCCCAGACACAATCTGCCTTGGTCCATCTCTTATTGTTTTTGTGACATACCCACATATGATTTTCCTCTGCCCTCTCTTACTGTCTTCCTGACATTCATACCCACACAGTATCTACCTCTGCCCATATCTTATTGTCTTCCTGACATAAATACCCACACATGATCTCCTCTGCCCATCACTTACTTGCTTCCTGACTTTGGTGCCCACACATGACGTACCTCTTCCCATCTCTTACTGTTGTCCTCACATTCATAAGCAAGCACGATTTGCCTCTGCTCATCTTTTATTGTTGTCCTGACATTCGTACCACATATGACCTTTTTGCACATATCTTACTGTCTTCCAGACATTCACACCACACATGATCTGCTTCTGCCCATTTCTCCCCTGTCTTCCTGACATTCATACCCACAAACGATCTGCTCTGCCCATCTCTTACTGCCTTACTGACATTCATCCCCCACATAATCTGTCTCTGCCCATCTATTACATCTTTTTGACATTCATACACACATATGATCTGCCTTTGCCAACCCTTTATGGTCTTCCTGGCATTCATAACCACACATCATCTGCCTCTACCCATCTCTTACTGTCTTCTCAACTTTCATACTCACACATGTTCTGCCTCTGTCTCTTACTGTTTTTGTGACATTCATACCACACATGATCTGCCACTGCCCATCTGTTGCTGTCTTCCTGACATATAGACCCACACATGATCTGCTCTTCCCATCACTTCCTTCCTCCCTGGCATTCATACCACACATGATCTGCCTCAGCCCATCTTTTACTGTCCTCTTCATGCCACACAGAATCTGCCTCTACCCTCTCTTACTGACTTCCTGACATTGATATGACAAATAATCTACCCCTGCTCATCTTCACTGTCTTCCTGGCATTCACACCCAAAGATGATTTGCCACTCTCCACGTCTTACTGTTTTCCTGAGATTCATACCCACTCATGATCTGCTTTGCCCATCACTTCCTGTCTTCCTGACTTTCATACCCACACATGATCTGCCTCTGCCCATCTCTTACTGTCTTCCTGACACTCAAACCACACATGATCTGCCTGTACTCATCTGCCACTGTCTTTTTGACACTAATACTCACACATGATCTGCCTCTGCCCATGTGTTATTGTCTTCCTGACATTCATAACCACACAAGATCTGCCCCGGCCCATCGCTTACCATCTTCCTGAAATTCATATCACACATGGTCTGCCTGTGGCTGTGTCTTACTTTCTTTCTGACATTCATGCTACATATTACATGCCCCTGCCCATATCTTCCTGTCTTTTTTTACATTCATACACACATGAGCTGCTCTGCCCATCTCTTAGTCTCTTCCTGACTTTCATACCACACATGATCTGCCTCTGCCCATGTCTTATTCTCTTCCTGACATTCATATGCCCACATGATATTTTGCCCATCTCTTCCTGACATCCATACCACACATGATCTGCCTCTGTCCATCTCTCTCTGGCTTTCTGACATTCATACCACACATGACCTGTATCTTGCCATCCCTTGCTGTCCTCCTGACACTCATACACACACATAATCTGCTTCTGCCTAGCTCTTACGGTCTTTCTGACATTCATAAATATACATGATCTGCCTTTGCAAATTCTTTACTGTCTTCCTGACATTCATAACTACACATGATCTTTCTCTGTCCATTTATTACTGTCTTTCTGACACTCATGCCCACACATGATCTGCTGTGCTCATCTCTTCCTGTCTTCCTGTCATTGATACCACACATTATCTGCCTCTACCTATCTCTTACTTTCTTCCTGACATTCATACCCAGACATGATCTGTCTCTGGCCATCTCTTACTGTTTTTATGTCATTCATACCCACACATGATCTGTCTCTGCCCATCTCTATTTTCATGACATTCAGACCACATATGGTATGCCACTGCCCATCTCTTACTGTCTTCCCGACATTCAGACCACACATAATCTGCATTTATCTGTCTTCCTGACATATATACTCACATATGATCTTCTCTGCCCACCACTTCCTTCCTTCCTAACATTGACACCACACACGATCTGCATTTGCCCATCTCTTACTGTCTTCCTGACATTCATACCCACACATGATCTGCTCTACCCATCTCTTCCTGTCTTGCTGATATTGATACCACACATGATCTGCCTCTACCCATCACTTACTGTCTTCCTGACATATATACTCACATATGATCTGCTCTGCCCATCACTTCCTTTCTCACATTGATACCACACATGATCTGCCTCTACCCATCACTTACTGCTTCCTGACTTGCATACCACACATGATCTGCCTCTACCCATCACTTACTGCTTCCTGACTTGCATACCACACATGATCTGCCTCCACCCATCTCTTACTGTCTTCTTGACATATATACTCACATATGATCTGCTCTTCCCATCACTTACTGTCTTTCTGACATTCACACACACACATGATCTGCCTCTGCCCTTCACTTACTCTCTTATTTTCATTCATATCCACCCGTAATCTGCATTTTTCCATATCTTACTCTCTTCCTGATACTCATAACAGCACATTATCTGCTCTGCTCACCTCTTACTGCCTTCCTTACATTCATCCCCACACATGCTTTCCTCTACACATCTATTACTGCCTTTCTGACATTCATAGCAACACGTGCTTTGAGGCTGTTCTTCTCTTACCGCCTTCCTGATATTCATGCTCACACATGATCTGCATCTCTCCATCTTATACTGTCTTCTTGACATTCATACGTACACATGGTGGGCCTCTATTCATCTTTTGCTGTCTTCCTGCCATTCATACTTACACATGATCATCTTCTACCCATCTCTTCCTGCCTTCTTGACATATATCCCCGCAGATGATTTGCCTTTGCCCATCTTTTACTGTCTTCCTGACATTCATCCTTATACATGATATCCCTCTGTTCATTCTTTGCTGTCTGCCTGACATTCATACCCACACATGGTCTGCCTCTGTCCATCTCTTATTGACTTCCTGACATTCATAGCCAGACATGTTTTGACTCTGTCCATTTCTTACTGCATTCTTGACATTCATACCCACACATGAGCTGCCTTCTCCCATCTCTTACTGCCCACCTGACATTCATACTCACACTTGATCTACCTCTTCCCATCTCTTTCTGTCTTCCTGACATTCATACTCACATATGATCTCCATGTCCTCATCTCTTACTCTGTTCCTAACATTTATGCCCACACATGATTTGCTTCTTCCTGTCCTATTGTCTTCCTGACATTCATACTCACGCATGATCTGCCTCTGCCCATGTCTTACAGTCTTTCTGACACTCACACCAACACATGATGTGGCTCTGACCATCTCTTCCTGTCTTCCTGCCATTGATACTCACACAGGATCTGCCCCCGCCCATCTCTTCTGTCTTTCTGTGCTCCATCCTCACACCTCTTCTGCTCCTGTCCTTGTCTTTCTGTTTTAGTAGGGTCCATACCTACCAGCGCTGTGTTTCCTTCCCTTCTCTCATTGTCTCATTTGATTCTGACCCTTACTGAATATTAGACCCATCCTTCTCCCCTCGGCCACCCTTGTGAAGCTGCCCTGGCCATTTCTTGGATGCTTCCGCATGTCCAGCTTCCTCCTGAATTCAGGCCCCGCCCTTGCAGTGGCTCTTCCTGGGTTCCTCTGCTCCCAGGTGTTGGGGCTTCTTCCTGTTTGGACCATTCACGTCTCAGTTCCAATGTGGCCTCTCAGAGAAGTCTTCTGTGACTGTCCCTCTTGGCATGTCCTCCCTTCCTTGTCATCTCCTTTTACTTTCTTCACAGTGCTCCACGCCTCTGGAAAGTATTTTGTTCATTTCTGTTTTCCCTCCCCTTGCTGACCAGAAAGTCAAGGTCAAGGCCTGGTGTGTGCGGCTGCCCGCTCTGTCCCCGCCTCACGATTGTGCTTGGCACCCTGGGAGGTGCTCAGTGAGGATGTGTTCAATGAAGAAGTGAATTCCAGGAGTCAAGACACAGCTCAGCAGGAGTGGCCACGCACGCTGAAATCCACGGGACCCCAAGGCAGAGGAAAGCTGGGAAGAGCCAGAGGATTTGGACTGCAGAAAGCCGGCAGTCAGCTATGGCTAACTGCGCTTGCAGGACCCAGGAGGCGGAAGGTGGTGGAAGGAGGGAGGGCTGGGGGGTGGGTTCAGGGAGGAAAAGAAACGTGAGAATTTCAGTGGCCGGAGAAGAAAACACTCGGCAGCAAACGTGTGAGGCACGCCTTGGGCCAGGGACTTGGCCCTCCTTCGGGGAGGGCTGGTCCTGCTGTCGTGCTTGCTGCCGTGTTGCCATCGTGGGAGGGAGCTGGGGCTCCTGGCCTATAGACAGGGCTTGACTTCAGTCACCAGGAGCCGCTGTCTACACGTAAGACAGGCGCGAAGAGCTCAGGTTGGAAGGGGGGTGTTTAGAGGACACTGTGCCCTGAGGCAGGTTAAGAGGCAGGAGGACTGCTCAGGTGGGATTCGCAGGTGAGGACCACGGGCTCAGGGAAAGGGCTGGGGAGCTTGATCTCCTGGTGCAGCAGAGGGGCTGGAGAGAGCAGTGAAAATGGAGACCATCAGAGATAGCCCTTGGGCCACGGTGCGGGCCGGGGTCCAACCGCAGTTGGCATCATTCCACAGGGGGAGGAGTCGTGGATCCTGGAGGGGAGGTAGGGAGGCTTCTCAAGCCATCCTCTGGGGGTGCCAGGATCGCGGGCCCACAGAGCGCAGGGGCCCAGCACTGGAAGCCAGGGAGGCGCGAGTCCAGGACAGGGTGCCCCTTGGGTGAAGGCAACACACGGACTCCTGTACCAACACATGCGCGGGTCACCAAACCCACACCAAGTCAGAAATTCCAGTGCACGCAGACGGTCTACCAGTTCCTGCTGAGGGTCTGCGGAGGGCCTATGGGGGCCGCCTGTTCTCAGGGCCGGCTCCTGCTGGCTTGGCCCTATCCAAGGAGGCCCCTCCATGACGCTTTCCTTGCCTCTCCTTCGGGGCCCCTTCTCCGTTCAAGAGCCTCAGAGCCTTTCAGAAAGGGATTGGAGAGGGAAAGCCCTGCCCAAGGCGCTCAGGGCTGGGACCCCCTCCTCTGCCACCTCTGCCTGTGTGGCTTTGTCACAGAGCTCAGGCAATCCGAGTCTGTTTTCTCCTTGGTCCAATGAGGATCACCCCTCCCCCAAGGGTTGTGACAGTTCAGAGAGATCAAGAAGGGAAAGCATCTTGTCCCAAAAGGTGCCCACCCTGTCCCCGCCTGCCTTCTTGCCTTTCCCATCCCCAGGCCCCGCTGCTTCTTTTTCTACAGCCTGGCCGCAGCTCACCCCACCACACACAGTGGAACTGCAGCCCCAGGAAGCCTTACTATTGAGGAAGACTTTAAATTCCTTCTTCAAATTATTTTGAGCTTGGGTGTTGGAGTCACTAGCTATGGGTTCTGGGTGTCTGTTTCTCTATCTATAAAGTGAGGCTGGGAGGATCCCATACATTGGTATGGACTGTGTTCACATAGTGTCCTGGCTGAGAGTATCACTTATTACTGACTGTAAAGGCAGCTGAATTATTGGACGCTTTCTCCATTTTGCTCACTCCATTCCTGGGGAAATGGATGGGATTTTTTCTGGTCAGTAAATTTGGGAAGAGTAGATTAGGCACTAATCTGTCCAGGTCCATCTTCTGCTTCTGGGATTTCTGGGTGGGTGAGCCTGGCTAATACTGGAATCCTCTTGCAGACCTCTTGCACTCTCATGTTCAACTGCATCCTCTAGTAAGAGAAAGATGATATTTTAGCCTCCATCTTTGCTGTTTTATTTCTCCACTTTTCAGAACCTGTGGGCAAAGAAAAGAGGGATGATATTTATTGGAGCCCCCTTGGAAAGTAGGTGTCTAATCTCTCTCCCTCTCTCTCTCTCTCTCTCTCTCTCTCTCTCTCTCTCTCACACACACACACACACACACACACACACACACGCAGTCAGTCATCAGATTCCGTTGCCTCCTTCTCCAAAACACAGCTCATTCTGTCCGTCCCTTTTGTCTTCATCTCTTGCTGCGTCATTTTACAGACATTAGCTACCCACATTTACAGTCAATAATGGCTGTCTTCTCCAGGTTGTTATGCGCCATGAATCTAAAATAACTTTTATGTAACCTGAATACATAATCATAATAGTGGCCCTCAGATCTCTAATATGAGCCTTTCCTACCTGGCTAAACTCATTTCCTACTATATTCTGACCCACACACTTTGTGCCAGCCCACTTATCTTTAAACTGCTTCAATTTTCTGAACACAGACCTTCCTCTCACCTCAAAACCATTTGAAATAGATAAAGCAGGTCTTTTCTCTTGACTATTAAAGATACCTCCAATGATCCCTGCTCCCTGGTATCTGTACCCCTTGTGCAATCCTCTCCCATTCAGTGTAACTTGAACTTACTGAATCCCCTTAAGGACAGAAGTGATGAGATGTCAATTCTGCAATTAGATTTTAAATGCTATGGGCTCTGTCTTAGACATTTTCGCAAATAGCTTGCTCTAGAGGAAGTCAGCTGCCATGTCATGTGGCAGCCCAAGAGTTGCACATGCAGGATCCAAGGTTGGCCTACAACTTTGCAGGTGATCTTGGAAAGTGGATTCCTACCCCATTACCCACTGAACTTTCAGATGAGATCTCAACCAGCTTGACTGAAACCTCATGAGAGATTCTGAGCCAGAACCACCTGGCTAAGTTGGGGTTGGGCTCCTGACCCAGAGAAACTGGGAGATAATCAATGTTGTTCTGCAGCAATACATAACTAAAATAATGACTTCCTGCTTTTTCTGTCTTTTTTTTTTCAGGGTTTTGCTCTGTTACACAGGCTGTAGTGCCACAAGGGTGTCATCATTGAGAAGTATTTATTGAGTGATGATTACTGTTTTTTAATGTTGCATCTTCTTTTATTAATTTATGTCTCAACATATTTCATGAGTGAGCCTGGCTGCTTGTGAAATCAATAGCAATGCTTCCGTTAGAAAAAGTGCAGCTACACAAGAAATGAGTCTGGTCAGAAATGTGATCTGCAGTGGCACAATCACAGCTCATTGCAGACTTCTCCTCCCTGGGCTCAGGTGATCCTCCCACCTCAGCCTCCCAAGTTGCTGAGACTACAAGCCTGTGCCACTATGCCTGGCTAATTTTTGTATTTTTTGTAGAGATGGGGTCTAGCCTGGGTTCCCCAGGCCGGTCTGGAACTCTTAGTCTCAAGTGATCCTCCTGCCTTGACCTCCCAAAGTGCTGGGATTACAGGAAAAAGCCACTACACCTGGCCTTCTGCCTTGTTTCTAAAGACAAAAAGCGTCTTTGATTACTAATCTATTTTCCCCAAATCTCACTGCCAAGCTGTCCTCCCCTTGATTTCCTCTTTCCACTGGTAATAACCACAGAATCTGATGGAAAGCTGTCTGTTGCTTATAAGTGCACAGGAAATTCTTGATGGCTGGTTTTTGATTAAAGTCCTAATCTGTTAAATCTGAACTCTGCAAATCTTTGCAGAAAGTCCCAGTAAGATTTTGAAGGAGTGAATGCACTTTCCTGAAAGTGAAAATATGCAAAGTTCCTTCTTGGTGTGTGAAATGTTTGATATGTGCAACCTGCTCTGGAAGTTATTTTTAGATCTTCTCTGTTGTGGAGTGCCTGGGTCTTGTTTTCACTTGTCTTTTGGTGTTTGTGTATGACTGAATGAGGTCAATTACAAGGAAGAATAAGGAATTCTTGAATATGCTTTAGGAGGCAGTTATGGATATGTAGATTTATTTGTTTTTTACCCCTTTTGTTCTTAAAATATTGGTTTTTGCTGTTTACTTTTTCTATACATGAGTGCACATCTTATTCATGTATGTGAAGTTTAGCTATAATATATAATCAACATTAGTGTCACCATTGAGAAATATTGATTGAGTGAAGATTACTATTTTCTAATGTTGCATCTTACTTTATTAATTTATGTATCAATGTATTTCGGAAGACAGCATGGCTGCTTGTTAATCAATAGCAATGCTTCTGATAGAAACAGTGCAGGTACACAAGAAATGACTCTGGTTAGAAAGGAGTGCCCTGTTACACCCTTTCCTGAGCTACCTAGGGCAGTCAGTGACACATGAGCATCCCTCTATCAGAAAACTATCAAGAGGCCCTGGCCAGGGTAAGGAATGGTGGCCATCAGCATTGAGTTCTACTCCAGATATTGTGAAATGTTTGCATTACCTGCTAAATGGACATACTTATGACGATAATGCAAAGGATTTTAAGCCTTATTATTATGTGATCATAAGTGAACTGCCTGATTCAGATGTGGTTTGAATCAATATGCTCATATTGGTCAAGATAAGTCATGCTATGCTGCAGTAACAAACAAAGCCTGAAATCCCAGTAGCTTTGCTTATTCTCTCAGGCAAAGTCTAGTTCTCTGTAGGTGCTGCTTCTTTGTGTGGCTCTGTTATTCTATTTTTTTTTTCAGGAGGAGGGGAAGCTGTGCTATTCTAACACATGGCCTCCAGGACCATCACATCAAGGGAAGAGAAAAGCTGGAAGGTAGTTCAGGGTCTTTTTGTTGCTTCAGTCCAGAGGTGACATGTTGTGGCAGTGCTACTCAGACCCCACTGGGAGAACTAGTCATATGACCTTGCTTAAGTACAAGAGAGCTGGAAAGAGTAGTTTTCCCAACAAGAGGAAGAGGAAAATGAATGATTTGGTGATACAAATCGCATTTTTTCTACCACAAAGCTTTAAACGTTTTTCACACTAAAGTAATTGCAAACATGCTTTTGAGATGGGCCAGTTTGGTGTTTTGAGTGACACTTGTGGGGTGTAGTGCATAGGTGTGCAAAGGTGACTGGAGGGAGTGGTGTCTGGCTGGAGCCCACCTGTTGCTCCTAAGGATGGTAGTAATCCTTCCAGTTCTTGCGTGCAAGGTTTTGTGCCTTATGTTACAGATTTTCCAATGTTTAAAAGGAAAATGGAAATGTAGATCTTCATGTAAAATCCCCCAATTTTAAAATGTAGTCTTAAATATAGGGGAAAAAAAAGCCAAACAAAATGTGCTTGCAGGACTAATTTGACCTATGTGCTGCCAACTTAAGATTGTAGCTCTTTGTCCTAGGAACTTGGGATCTTGAATGGCCCTCTATTTATCTGTGGGGTAGAGCAAACCTTGAATTCCTCAGAAGTATCTTGGCTCTGCCTGTGAGCATTCTCTCAGTTCAGGTTCAAGTTGTTCATCCTCACGTTATTCCATACTCAACTGACTGCTGGAGCACTTGGGGCCATACTTAAAGTTCAACACATTTTCCCTGCATTCCAGGTCATTGCCAGGCTGTGCAATCTAGAAACGTTTGGTAAACCACAGATATTGGACATGATTGGAACACGGAATGGATATTGGGGAACTGTTATGAACTTGGAGAGCTAAGCAGGGCTTGGAGCAGGAAGGAACTTGGGTAGGTTTTGAAGGGGATCCCAAGAGCCATGAGGATAAATTGAAGGTGGTGATCAACGTGGGGAGGCCACATGATCAGATCCGCATTCTAGACAGGTCATTCTGGGAGCTCTTGAGGTGGAGACAGGAGTTTTCAGCCAACAGGAGCTGACCGTGTGTTCTGTGCCCTACCTGAGATGCACATCACATCCACATATGTTCCTTGGGGTCCACTAGAGGGATTTCTTCTGCCTTTTCCTGGGCTGTGCTCAGAAGAGCAAGTGTCCCTCTGAGAGTAGCCCAAGCTGTTAGGTTAATGACCTCAAGCAAAGCACGACTCTCTCTCTTTAAAATGGTAGAGGAAAGTACTTTCAAGCTTGCCTGAGGTGAGGTCTGAGAAGCTGAGCTTTCTGCAGTGGTCTCAGTGGAACCTTTGACTGGAGCATTTGAAGGGCGCCTTTCCTGTTTGCTTTCTCGACATTGAAACATCAAGATATGGAATCCAGAAGGGTCACCAGAGCCTGGCCTTCTGCAATCTGGACTCAAGGCTGCAGACTTGCTGTTGAACTGGGCTGGGCAGGAGAGCAGAGTGGGCACCAGGGCCCACCCTCCTGGGGCCCTGAAAGGGTGGGATGGTGTGTACTGGTCCCCTCACCCAAATGCAGGTGTGGGAGGAGGACATCCATCAGGATGCCACCTGGGATTTGCTTCACCACCAGGAGGGAGGTGAGTGAGAGGTGGGCCTGGAGTCGTGCACCTCACAGAGATCAGCGTCGGCTGACGGTGTCAGAGGAGGCGACAGCCCAGGTTGTGCCTCACTAGGAGGCTGCCTCCAGCTAGAGGCGCTACTGCCTTTTACCACTCCTGGGGCACACCCGAGGCCCCACTTCCTGGACCTCTTCCCAGGGATCTCAGTGCTAGACTCAGCCTGGCAGACAGGCTGAAATTCTCAGGCAAATTTTACTCTACCAAGGCCACCCTTTTGTAGGTAACCACCAGGCACATGGGCATCTCTGGGCTCAGGCTGGGCATCAGGCGTCCTGAGAGTTCCCCTGGTGATCCTGGGATGCAGCCGGGGTGGGAAACCCGGTGTCTGGCAGAGTGACCAATACCAGCTGTGTCGTGGGAGCACCCCTGGCCCGCCCTCCCTGCTCACTTGAGGGCAGTGGCTGCCAGGCTAGGCCTGTGCTCCCACCACCCCTTCTGTCCCTCAGCTCCCCTGAGTTGCATTCGAAGATCCCCAACATTCTCCTGCTCTGTTCCTGTCGTCCACAGAAATGTCAAGGTTACTGCTTCAGCTCCACACCCTGCAGTGTGCTATGTCCCCAGCTTTCATTTTAGTCTGTCACCAAGGCTACCAAGTCCCAGGCCAGTGAGCTTCTCTCTCCCTGGCTTTGCTGGGACACAGTTTCCCATTAATGAAGGGTGAGGTGGTTCTTTTCTGAAAATGTGGACCCTTCAGGATTTTCGGTCTGGGCCCTCCCCAGGGATATCCCAAGAGGCTCACAGAGGAGGCGGATCTGCTAGGCGGTGCCGGTGCCAGGACCACTCTGGAGGGAAGATCCCTGAGGTTGTTGCTGTAGTCTGCCAGCAGAGGGCGCTGTATCCCAGCGCAGATGAAGTGGGTAAGAGGGTGGTTTCTTCCCAGCAGGTGGGTGGAGAAGCCGAGGTGTTCTGACTTTTTGAATTCCTTTGCTGCAAAAAAAAATCCTCTTCCCGTGGTGGAGAGGTCAGCAGCTCTTAAATGGCATGAACAAGAGATTCCTTTTCTATGCTCACCTCACAAACCCTTTTCTGTAGTTATTTCAAATACACTTGCCCCCAATTTATATAGCAGATGTGTTCTTCAGAAGTTGCCCACGTGCTAGATCGTGTCTCAAGTGCACTCAAGAAACCTCCATCATTCAAAAAAGAAACTGATGTTATCTCTTGTAAAGCAAACTTCAGATTTCTAATTCAAATAACAATTCATCCACTCTAAGGCATCAGATTCTTGTAAGAAGGGTTTCATAAGGGGGGTCAGCTGTATAATTTACTTCTGTGGAAGCCTCAACCCCTCTGCTCACCAGCTTGCAGACTTCTAAGGCTGCATAGCCTCTTGGTGTCACTACAGAGCTGCCCCCAGGGCATGGCTTTCCATGGACCCTGTGATTGGACTGTGGCCTCTCGATAGGGGTCCCTGGGTGGGGGCACCTGAAAGTCCCATCCTCACCTAGCGTCTATTCACTGCAAGCAAGGAAGGGAACCCTGGCCTGTATACACCTCCTACTCACAGGCCCTGGGCGCTTGCATTATCTCATCAATCCCCATGAGAAAGGCAGCTGAGTTGTGGTTTTACTGACGAGGAATCCAAAGCAGGGTGAGGTCTAAGAACACATGCCACTTTGATTCCAGGCCAATTTTGCCTTCAGGCTTCTTTCTTTCAGCCTGTGTCACTTTTTCTCCTATTCTAACGAGTTCATTTTCTTGCTGATAGCCAAGCGATCAACCCTTTCTTCAGGCCAATGGGAAGGAAATCAAAATGACATTTACATTAGGTTCAAATATTAGTCAGTAGTCTGGAAGCAGGCATGAAAGTGCCTGGCTGGAAACCCACTTTTATGGAACAAAGTGGAATCTAAAACTCTGCTTACTGGAATTAAAGGCTTTTTAAAATCTAGAATTGTAGTGACCTTCCTCCCTATTATTATCCGTAAACAAGATATAATACAAATACATTTATTTATCATTATTTATATCATTTATATCCCTTGCTCATGCTTACTGTGTGCTCATTTATTGAGTACCCTGTCCTTGGTACCCCAAATGCACAAACTCAGATGCTTGAAGATATTTTATTATTTTCATTTCACAGTTGAGAAAATGGAAGCAGATAAGTTAACTGACCTGCCCAAAGCCACACAGCTAGAAAGGAGCAGAGCTGGCAATTGTATCCAGACTTTGTGGCTTTAACACTGGCACTCTTTTACTCAGGGTCTCCATCCATCCCCCTGCTTAGGTGTAGTGACAGGCACTCATTCTACTTCTGATGCAGAAACCTCTTGTGCTTGTTTATTTCCCATATTTCAAGAAAGAGAAATGCATGGCTCTCTAAGAGAATTTAAAGGTTGTGTTCAGCCAATTGAAAGATTTATAATAGTCTCATTTCATTATGATCCGGTGGGATACATAAGATAATGAATTGGGGCGTAGAAAGAAAATATTGAACCTATTTATGTTTGTTTCATTTTTTCCAACATTTCTATTTTTGCACTTATTTTATAATGTACATATTTGTTTGGTAGTCCATGCATGTCGTTTATAAAGAAATCCACAAAATCTGGGGAGGTGAATGCTCAAACGTTTTCTTTGTATACCAGTGATGAGATGTTGACTACTGCTTGCTTTATGTTTTACGTATATTTTTATAAGAGTGTAGAAACCACTTTTGAAGAATCCATCTTGTTTTGAAAACAGAGTAAGTCATACGGTTTAAAGGAATCAAGTAGCTCATCTTCTTTTGCAAAGTCAATTATAGATTCCAGATATTTCTGTTTCGTATGTTTGCGTTTCCATATATTGTACTGGTTTGGCTAAGAAGGGCACACTTGCACTTTCCACATAGGTTCGGTGCAGTCCACACACATTTATTGAGGGTCCCCTACATGTCAAGCACTGTGTTAGGTGTGTGAGATACAATGACAATGACCTTGGCCCTAGAGGAGTATGTGACATAGTGGGATAGACAGAGTCATACTTTCAATTGAATGAGATGGATGAGATGATATACAGATGTGTGCACATGTTGCTATGGGAGGGCAAGAGGGGCTCTTAGCCTATGCCAGAGCTGTCGTGGAAAGCTTTCTGGAGGAGGTGTTGTTTTGAGATGAATCCTGAAGGATTAGTCAGAGTAAGAAGATGGCGAAGGTCAAGTGCAGTGGTTGATGCCTATAATCCCAGCTATTTGGGAAGGTGAGGTGGGAGGATCGCTTGGGGCCAAAAGTTTGAGACCAGTCTGGGCAACAAAGAGAGACCCCCATCTCCAAACAAAAAACAAAAAAACAAAAACAAAAAAGACCCAAGAAAGTGGGGAGGGAGTGTCAAGAGGAGGGCACTCAAGGGTGGAACCTCACAGGCAGGGCTGGGAACTGCTAGCCTTCCTGTATCCCTGGAGCTTACACACAGGGTGAAGCAGGGAATTCTAGCCACAGTGCTGGGCTGGCCCTGACCTCAGGAGGCCTGCTGACATGTGAGGCCACAGGGTGCGTGGAGGTATCCAACACCACAGGCTTTTATGCAGCAGAATGACATGGTGAGTCTTGCCTATTACCAAAATGATCTCAGTGGCAGTATAGAGGAGAGAATCAGGCAAGCTAAAGATGGGTGCATGGCGCCCATCCAATTTGGACACCATTGTAAGAGTCTAGACAGAGGATGATGTGGGCAGGCTCAAGAACAGTAGTATGGCGGAAAGGAATGATGGATTTGAGGAAGACTGGGGAGGCAAAGTCAAGAAGACAGGTATCTGGGAGGTGAAGGTGAGGGAGAAGTCATGAAGAACAGCTCCACATTTCTTGCTTGGAGAACCAGGAAGCAGGCAGCAGCAGAGGCGGAGGGTATTCATTGGATCTGAGGAGGGGGTGAGGATGGGCAATGCTAAGTCTAGTTCTAGGATAATGAGAATGAGACACCAGCCTATGAATATGGCAGGTTGGTGAGGGGGAGAGAAAGAGAAAGAGGCAGAGAGAAAGAGAGAGAGGAAGGGAGGGAGGGAGAGAAGGAAAGAAAGAGAGAAACAGAGAGGGGGAGAGAGAAGTCAGGGTTGAAGATAGAGATAAGTAAACAAAATAAAAAATGTTGGAGACAACTATGAGAATGTCATCCTAGGAAAGCACAAGGAATGAGAACTGTGGGCCGGGAACAGAGTCTATGAAAGAGAAAGAGAGGGAAGAGGTGGAGCATCAGCATCGTTATCTGCAGAGGTCAAAATGAAGAGACAAGCAGAGAGACCGGAGCATGGGGAGAGAGGTGTGCCATGAAAGATAAGGAGGAGGAGGGGGATGAAAGTACTTTGTGCCTCCATGCCTTCACACCTGTACCTCCCAGAGGTCAGGGAGATGAGGCCTGGGAAACAACCAGGGCTCCCTGGGGAGTTCTTGCCGTTTATAAAATTAAGCAGAAGCAGCACTTTGGGGAGTGGCTTAAAAAAAAAAAGAAAAAAAGAAAAAGAGAAGAAAGAGGGAAGAAGGGAGGGTAAGAGGGAGGGAGGAAGGAAGGAAAACTTCAGTAAAACAATTACAATTTTAATTATTTGAAAATTTGTGATTGCTCGAATGGGCTCTGCTGGATTTTAACCCTGATGGTCACAACAAACGAAGGGTCTAAAGAGTAAATACATAGGACAGGGGATCACACCCCACATGTCTAAATCATGGTGTTCCATTCATCTGGTGCTTGCACAAGTCATCTTTGACTAGGATCCAAAATAGGGCCAAACCAAAAAGGCCTGACAGTGGCCAAGCTTAGGATGGAGCCAATATGGCCAAAAAATGATACGTATGAAAGCAGAGAAGGTGCTCCAGGTTTCAATTCAATAAGCTACTCCTACTACGCGCTATGGACCAAAAGCTGTGCCTGCTCTTAGGGAGCTTGTCACCCAAGGGACAGAGACTGGCTCAATAAAATGGGAGAGGCTTTTCTAGCCTGTTCCTCCCGTGCAGGGGGTCTCAGGGAAGCATGGAGAGGAGAGGAGCTGGGGATGGTCTCCCTAGCAGTGACACTGGGGTTGGGCCTTGCAGACTGGGGAAGGAAGAGGCACTTGAAAGGGAACAGGGGACAATTTCACGCTATGGGTCAGTTTCTGGATGAGAGCCAGTTGGCCAGTGATGGTGATCAAATCATGCCTTGTTGTCGTGGAAGCTGAGAAGGGACAGGATTGGAAAAGATTTTTAAAACAAACCAATAAAAAGGCAAAGAAGGAAGACACTCATGTGGAGTTGGCACTGGAGACAGGAGAGGCAATACCAGCTACAGACAAACAGCCCCTTCCCTGGACAGCCTGGAGGGCATCGTGTCATCCCAGCTCTGGCCAGTCGCCCCTGCTCATAACAATGACCGAGTCAAGGAAAGGTTTCCTTTGCCAAGATGCTTAATGCATTTTGAAAAGTTTCCCATTGAAAACACTTCCAATAAAAGGATTCAGATCTTGAAGAAGTGGCCTTCCATTATCTGGCTCTCATACTGCCTGTTGAGTGGTATTCCCCAGCCACACAAAGAAAACAGGCTATTCTCCTCCACGCTCAAGTACCTTAGGAGCACCCATTCACTCACAATAGTTGAGATCCTCTTTACCAATAATGTTATCCATGTGTTAACACGATTTCCCCAAGGACTTCTACCAGGCAAGACCTTGTTAGCTGCTTTCCATCTGTGCCTGAAATCACAAAGCCTCATTAAAAAACCATCAGTTGTTAATAAAAAATGGTTAACTCTGTATGCTGGCCCTGCCACCCTGAAGACTGAATTCCTGAGCACATTTGTCATTCCAATGATCTCTCCATTGCTATGGTGTCCACCTTGGGCACTGACAACTGCTGACATCCTGTAATCAGAGACCAAGTCTTTGTTTTGTGGGGACAGTGCTTGAATGCTTGACTGTTACTCTGGGCCTAGATCTCCCTTCAGTGGAAGGGAAGTATGGTCAGGAGTCTGTTCTCCTCCTTCTAAGCCTATAGGTCATTAGATAACATGTGCCCTAAGTGTCCTTTCTGCTCCTGGATAAGATGTAAAGCAATATAGTGGAAGGCACATTGCCCTGCTCTCCAGAGTCCTGATGGGGAGGTGCTGGGGGAGGGAGGGGGAGATGGCATAAAGTTGCAATGCTTGAAGGCCCTACAGGGTGAGGCACCAGACAGGTGGGACTCCAGGCCAGAGTGGCTATGATTTTTCTTTTTACACCCTAGTCTGCTTCAAGAGAGTTTAAGAAGCCTATGGCCTAACAGAGTTTGAACCCTGACAGAGAAATAGTGAGGACCAAACTGAGGGCCTGGGAAGGTCTGTTCAGTGGAAACCACTTAGGGGAGGAGATTCCAGATTCCAGGAAACGAGCCATGGAGGATGACATTCCAAGCAAAGTTGTGACAGCCAAGAAAATGTGGGAAATGAGGAGGTATTAATGGGCATATAATCAATCAAAGATGGTGGGGCCCAATGGAAAATGGGGACATAGTAACAGAGATATAACTATCAAAGATGGGCAGTAATTATTCAGTTCCAGGAGGATTTGCTGGAACCCATAGTCAGTTCCCAATTTCTATCTGGGGTCCTTTTATTATTTCTTAAAAGGTAACTATGTTAAGATATAATTCACATACCATAACAATTCACCCATTTTAAAGTGTACAGTTCAAAGTTTTAAAAGTATATTCACAGAGTTGTACAACCACTGCCACAATCAATTTTAGAAACTTTTCATCACTTACCTGGAGTTCTTGATTCTACAAAGTAGATAAGAAATTGGGGAAAGAGCAACCAAGATGACAAAAGATTATAAGATAGGAATTGGGAGAAAGTGAGAAGAGACAGGATCCTTGAGTCTTGAGGATAGGAGGCTGCAAAAAAGCTCTGGTGCTTAAATTGGGAACTACTAAAAGAAGGAGATGTGACTTTTGTTTCCATTAAAGACAAACAAAACACTGGGCTCACTTACAGCAAAAAGGATTTAGGTAAAACATGAGAGAAAAAAGAAAACTTCCTGGCAATGTTTGTAAATTCCTGGGTTATGCTGTCCTTGGAAATAAGACCAATTTATGGAGTGAGATTTGAATAATGAATAAGTCCTTCCAGTTTTGTGTTTGTAAAATAATGAGGATCCTGTCAGGACTGGCAGAGTGCCCGCCCTTTCTGTGAGATGGGGGTAGTCTTGCTGACCCCTGTTTACTAGAGAGAAGCTTCTAAAGGGCCCATAGCATGTCGAATGAATGACAGCCCTATGGATGGGTGAACAATGGTACCAAGTAAGTTTCCTGATAAGATCCGCCTCATGGTAGTAAATAAGAAAATGTGAGTGAGGCATCAGAAACCACAGCTACAGCTACAGATTCCTCTTTCTGATTGTTTCTTGATTGCACTCATTCATCAAGGACTTTTTGAGCCCCTGCTGTGGGCCAGGTGTCAGGCCCTAGAGATAAAGCAGTGGTTCTGGATCAAAGATGATGCTGCCACTCAGGGAACACTTGGCAATGTCTGCAGACATTTTTGTTATCTTGCAGGAAGAGGTCAAGGATGTTGCTGAATATCCTACAATGCATAGGACAGTCCTCGCCCCACACAAAGAGAATCAATCATCCAGCCTCAACTGTGAATAGTGCCAAGATTGAGAAACCTTGAGATAAAGAAATAAGACTCGGTTCCTGCTGTCAAAGAATTCAGCCCCTGTTCATTGTGATGTTTCTAAATGTGATTTGAAAGGAGTCCTAATAACAATTTTTGCATTTAAAAAAATCTTCAAGTTCCTTACTTGAAGAGACCACAAATTGGGAAAATCCACTTTCCCAATACCATCCTGGACTGACCACATGGAGCTATAATGTAATAAGGGTTTATTACATTCTTACTAATTGCCTGGCTTACCAAACTTTAGATTTAAAACATTATTAAGCAGGGGGAGGACTGTTTCCTGGTGGCCTTTATCATCTTTATTAGCAGAGTGAGCCTACAGGTGTTTTTTTGTTTGTTTGTTTGTTTTTGTTTTTGTTTTGTTTTTTGTTTTTTTTGGCAGGGTCATCTTGCTCTGTTGCCCAGGCTCGAGTGCAGTGGCGCCATCTCACTACAGCCTGGACTTGCCAGCTCAAGTGATCCTCCCACCTCAGCCTCCCAAGAAGCTGGGACTATAGGCGTCACCATGCCTGGCTAATTTTGCGTGTGTGTGTGTGTATGTGTGTGTATGTGTGTGTGTATATATATATACACACACACATATATATACACATAGACACACACATATATATATATATATATATATATATATATATTTTTTTTTTTTTTTTTTTTCTTTGTAGAGACAAAGTTTTGCAATGCTGCCCAGGCTGGTCTGGAACTCCTGGGCTCAAGTTATCCTCTTACCTTGGTCTCCCAAAGTGCTGGGATTACAGGTGTGAGCCACTGTGCCCAGTGGGTGCCTACAGTTTGATCTGAGTGTATACAAAGAATACATTTGGATGGAAAATAATCTACAAGTGGAATTAATAATAGTAAACCTCAACAGTTTTTCGCCTTTAACTCGAATTTGTTTGAAACCTCAGCAAGGCATAACTAAAATCTCACTTTACTTAGAAATCCCTTGGTCTAATAACACTTGCAGGTGGATTATTTGCAATATTTTGGAACTACTTCTTTCAAGCACTTATATATACTACTTACGATAGTGTCAACCAATATGGGTTAATTAAATTAAATGATCAATTTGTTAAAATAGCACCCTAAGGACCTCAACTACACCCTATTTTGTCTTGCTGATGTGGGAGGTGAGTTATTTGACCTGGTGGTAGTGAGTCGTGGAAAATTGCCTTTTTTATTTAATGAGGAGTAAAGTCTGCTAAAATGACCTCTTATGCTTTTTTCCCTGCTGTTAAAGTTTTCAGCTTAGCAGCTTTTGAGTGCGGCTTTTAGAGGCTTGGCTTCCCCACTCTTCAGCTTGAAATCACCCCCTCACCATTGTGCCAAGTGCTCTGGGCATTCCAGCTAACTGGAATGGTCTTGAAAATAATTGAAGAAAAATCCGTAATTCAGACTCTCTGCTAATTCATCCTGGCTTTTGCCCCTAAAGAGTCCAAATTCCTGTGGGTTCATTGGGCTTTAGACCCAACATTTAAGACTATGACAAGTACATAGTTTTTAGTTGTTGGCGCTTAAAATCTGAAAGCAGAAAGCTCTTCTGAGCCTCAATTTCCTCACTTGTAAAATGAATCTAAATCCTTTCCTGTCCTGTTGTATTAATTATACTCCTTATGAAGATAATGAGTCTATTGCCATATTCTCTCAGTAATTGGCTTCTCCCTCTCTCCCTGTCTCTCTCCTTCCTTCCTTCTCTCCCTCCTTCCTTCCTTCTCTCTTTTTGTTTGGAGTTTTTACTGTTGTAAGCATATTTTTTCATGCTAAAAGTGTGAGACTTTTGCCTTTCAATCTAAACAAATCTTTGACCTCATTTCAGAATATTCTACTCAATGTCAAGGACTTCCGTGGTTAGGACAGTGCCTGTTCCTTCTTTAAATCTTTCTCTTTTTTCCCTCTTTAGATCTACTCGTTTTTCCTCTGCCAGGATGATCACTACCCACAAACACAGATCTTCACAACTTGCTCCAGTTTCTTACAATTTCTGAACTGAAGCCAGCTGAAGCCATCTTGACAAGTCTGAGCAAATTTGAACATTCCTGGTGACTAATCCTATTTCCTGAAAGGTTGATCTTTATTCTGGTTGGCCCAAAGCATTTTTGAAAGAGATGACAAATCAAGTCTTGAGGAAAAGCCTGCTGGAAATCCTGTATGGCCGAGACCTGAGAGTAGGTGAACTGGACATAGTTGTGAGGGGTGGGAGATAGGAGTGATCACAGCTGGCTGAATCAAGCAGAAAAACCACAGGGCCTGAGAGTGTGCTGGTGGCCCTCTTTGTGAGCCCTGTGGGGACCACACATCTCTGTCCAGGAACCATGGTTCTGGGCTAATGGCTTTTATTCAAAGGTTTGTGTGAAAGGTTGCATACTCCCGACTGGGGAAGGGGCATGGAGTTGAACCACCAGGGAACCTTAGGCTCACAGGGGCCACAACAATGGGTGCTTTCCCTTCTCTTAATTCCTGGCCTGCTTATAGCCAAGCTGACTGGATCCCAGTTTCCACCAAACGCCTGGATGAGGGGCAGGCAGAGGGTGTTGCTGCCCCAGTAGCAAAACCCTGATCCCAACACAACACTCAGTGTGCAGCCTTCACAAAGCTCAATGGGCAAGCCTCCCAATGCCACAGCCAGTCCCCATTACAATAGCCTCCCAGTGTTGAATGGGAAGGATCATAAATGGATTTGGCTGGGGCGGGTAGGGAGGCATGCCCCAGGAATTTATCCCAGGGATGGGAGTTGTCCCACACTGGCTCAACACCCAGGGTCGGCTGTGTAGCCAGCCTTTCTCACCCAGCCAGTGCCGCCGTCTCAAGTTGGGTGGGCGGCCTTCCTGCATCAGCTGATGGGGCCCGTGTCTTTATAATACACTGGGAAGACCTGCTGAGTCTCTGACTTTGAGGGGACAAACCTTGCCATTTGTAGAAGCTGAAAGGATGGCGTCTGGTTGATGCTATAGACTGGGACTAGTCAACCTGACAAGAAAAAGCTATCTGGTCACATTTTGAAAAAGAAATTTTAACAACACAGGAAAAGAACAGGAAAAGGGCTTCCCAGATACAACAAAGAGAAACATGCGGCTTGAGGTTTATAAGGTAATTACAGGCTACCATTGCCTTCCTTTTCTCTTGTGTGTCACTCGGCTTTAAGCACTTGCTTCTAAAGGGCAAATGGCGAATTCTGTCCCCTTAAAGCCAGAGACTCAGCAGTTCTTCCCAGCATATTGCAAAGACACGGGCCCCATCAGCTGGTGCAGGAAGGCCACCCAGCACTGCAGTGGCAGGAGGAAATAACCGTAAGCATGGGGAAAAACAACAGCAGACGAATGGGAAACGCCGGTTCCCAGGCACCTTTGTGTTCCATTTGAAACCAGAAGACATGTGCTATGCTCAGGAAACATGGCCAGAAACCCACACTAGGAATAAAAATGGAAAAAAAGACTGTGCCACATAGATGCTGAAAGGATGGCGTGTGGCTGATGCTATAGACTGGGACTAGTTAGCCTGACGAGAAACAGCTACTTGGTCACATTTTGGAAAAAAAAAAAAAAATTAACACAGGAAAAGAGCAGGAGAAAGAAAATTCACTCTGGGTGTATGACACAGGGCCAGCTAAAGCTGTAACCCTGTACACAGAGGGCCTGGTAATAAAAGAACAGTCTCACAACTGCTTTTCCTCCTGTTCATGCTCCCTGTAGCAGCTAGATACATACTAATTGCAAGAAGTGAAAAAAAAAAAAAGAGCTTTAAGTTTAAAAGCAGGCATGCAATCATCAGTCTCTCGCCAGTATAGTTTCAGACACAAGTGTGCTGTGCCACCTAGCAGGTCTATTTTAAATGCACATTCACAGTTCCTCCCGTTCCTCATTTGTGTGGGTGGCCTTTGCTGTCAGGGTAGAGCTGCAGTCTCCTTCCACACGCATCGTTTCTGTCCATCAAGAAATGGCTTAACCAAGGCTTCTCAGCCTCAGCACAACTGACATCTCAGGTCAGATCATTCTCTGTTGGGGGCTAGGGGCTGTCCTGTGTGTTATAGAATGTCTAGCAACATCCCTGACCTCTACCCACTAGATGCCAGTAGTAATCTCTCCTCTCAGCTGCTACAACCAAAAATGTCTCCAGGCTTTGCCAGATATACCCCGGGGGTTAAAATCACCCCATTTGATAATCACCGAGCTGAACTAAAAAAGAATGACTTTGTCTTCTTTCCCTGGCTCCACCCTCAAAGATCTCTATCCAAGGCTAGGAAAATGTATGAGCCATCTCTTGATCCACTGGCCTGCGCCACTACTTCTGACTTGCAAGATTTTCCATCATTGAGAACAATGCTCGTACTGCCCTTGAAAAGAAGGGCATTTCCAACTAAACTTTTGGTCGGTGGGAAGGAAGCACGTTACTTTTTTGTTGTGAAACATTTGTCTGTCTTAGACTGTGGAAGGTCCAGGCACAGAATTCTATACACCCAAGAACTATATGAACTGAAAGGAGTCTTGGGCACTTGAAACTCGCCTCCCTGTCTCTTTTCTTTGCCATTTATTTATTTATTTATTTAAGAAATGAAATAAAAAAACTCAAGGCCAAAGTGGGAAATGACTTGCTCCAGGTCATCCATATTCCTAACCCTTCTTTTACTGGGGCATGGGGAAATATTTTCCAATATGCCTGAAAGGCTTAAGTCTCTAATCACGGATAACTTACAGCTTTTTACAAGCAAGAGTTTTGGCCAAATTATGCCAGTTAAGGAATGTAAATTTTATAAATGATGGAATACTGCAACCAATTAGTGCAAACAAACATTTATTGTGAAATATTCATCCTACCCTTTATTAGGTATTACATCATCAAAGCACTTTGTGGCAATGAAAATAGCTTTTTTTTACCCCTCTAATTCACCCAATATTCCATTAAAGCTGCAAAAAATGTGCAATCTGCTTGAAAAATAGGTTGCTCTTATTTACTCATTTGTGAAAAGTCAAAAATTAAAAAAGAAAATGATACTAGCATACAGGGCCTCTAGAGCCAAGTCACCTTTCCATTTCCCAACTACTCCCCAAAATAATTAACAAAGATAATTTGTTTTAAATGCCTTTTTATAAAACCAATGCACCTTTCCCCATATTATAATCATACAAATTTTAAAAAGCCGTTATTTACTTTCTTGGAAAAAAGGTGGCCAGCCGTTGTTTTTTGATTGGGAGCATGTGTATTTCCTGGGAGTTCACTTTCTTTAACTTTATGCTCCGGTTTTTGATGGGTTTCCTAAGGGGCTCTGCATTTCCCATGGACTCTTCCCCTTGGCTGTTGATGTCATAGCCCTGAAGCACGGAGTCTTCTCTTTTGAAGGAGAAGTTTTTGGTGGACACCCCTGAGAGGCCTTTGATCTTGCCACAGAATATGGTAGGCACAGCATCTTCGACTGAGACAATGACCTTGGCTGCCTGGGACTCGCCCACCATCTCAATGTTATTTTCAGTCTTGACCTCGCTGCTGGCATGGTTGGGCTGGCTGAGCATCTCGGTGGCGGCATCACTGCTGCTGATGTGACCATCTATCATGGCTGGGGCCTCATGGGACGTGGTAGGGGCAAAAGAAATTTCCATGCCACTGGGAAGTTTCTCCATCACTGTGTGACCTGAGCTGTCCACTGATGCACCACTGTCATACAGTGTCTCAGGGGGAGGCTCGGATTTCCGGTGGGCTGCCACTGACAGGTCTAGGGCTGCATCTTCCTGGAAGATTGGGGGACTGACTTCGCCAGCCTTGAGCCAGGGCACTGACTTCATGGAGAGATCCAGGGCCTCATTCTCACTTCCCATCTTAATGACCGTGTGGCGGCTAAGCTGGAAGTACTCCTTAGGCTGGAGGATGTCAAAGGGCTTCAGTTCATCTTTTTCCAGAGGGGTCTGGGTGCCTTTAAAGGAGTGCAGGCCAAAGGAAGATGGCGGTTTGGGGAAACTGGAGCTGAACTTGGATTCAGAACTCTGAGGCACCGGGATGGGGATGGGAATAGGGACTGGCACAGGCAAGGGGACGATCACAGGATACGGCACCAAGAGGGTGGCTGGTGGGACCAGGGGGGACAAGGGGGAGCTAAAAGGCTGGGGGGGCACAGGGGCATAGCCAGGAGGAGGCTGACAAGGTGGGGGCCCGAGAGTGCCCTGAGAGGGAAACAAATTCTGGAGCACAGCTTCAAATGGCAAAGTGGGCTCCTGCGGTTGGCTGGGGATCCTCAGGTCCAGGAGCTGGGGCTGGGCCTCCGAGTCCTCCGCTCCCTGGAAGAGGTTGTTGTGGATGGTATTGGAGGAGCATGGGTCCTCCTGTGGCAGGACCAGAGGGGAGTTGAGGTGCTGAAAGACGTGCTGCTCCAGCACCACGGGCAGTTGCACGGGGCCCTGGGTGGTCATGACGTAGGTGGCATTGCCATTGGGATTGAGCTCTGGTGCGGAGCTTCCCTCCACCTGCATGTGAATGGGCATCACCACTGGGCTCTCCCCGAGGCACAGGGGCTGCAACACAGTGGCTGCCACCTTCAGAGCCATACCACTCTGAGACTCGGCAGGGGGGTTCAGAATGGATGGGGCTGGCACGGTCACCAGGGCCTTCTTTACCAGGTCAGTGGAGTTGATGTTCCAGGCCTCAGTGGTGATCAGTTGAGCCATGCCATTCTCCAGTCTGTTATTAGCCAAGGCAGGAGGGGAGTCAGTCATGTCCATGGAGAGGTTCTGGGACTGCAGGTTGTCCATCACTCAGCTCTGATGCCACTTGGCCTGCAACACAGAACATACAATATGACTCTTCCTGAAAAGACTGTTTATAATTGCCTTAAGAGCTCTCTCACATCTTTAGAAAGTTTTCACATTTTAGTTAACCAGGGAGCATAACCCATCTCTCTATGTATATATTCAGGTTATAGATATCTCCTAATATATGCAAACACACCCACATGATCATCTGTGCTTGGAGAACCCCAATTTAACAGCTGATTAAGCTATAAATGCAGATGATGTAATCAGTAAATAGCCAAGTGAGGTTAAACCGGGCATTTTTTAAGCCTAATTCTCAGCTTATATGTTTAGCCTTCAACAAAAACAAACTTTCAGTCCACATTGCTATGTCAGACAGTTAAGATATGCAGAAATTTGACTCGTTCAAATTCAAATAAGCAGTGAAGACTTACTTTCCTTTACAGAAAAAAATAACGCCTTGTCACATTTGAATATGCTATGACTATGGAAAATGGCATTTTAAATACTCTGTAGCAATCATTCTTCCAAAAGAGGTTTGATAAGGAAGAGCAGTCCATTTACACAAGGGTCATTACAGTTGTCTCTCTGTCTCCCTCTGACCAACGACATTCCCATTTCTCCCAATAACAGCAAAATCCATTCCCCAGGGCAAGGTGAAGATGGGATGATGACTCGCATAAATGGTCATTGGGTCCGCTGTCATTTCCCCAATCAGTTCATCTATCTGATCTGTGGCCTCTCCTAATATCTAGCTACCAAGAGGAAGAGGGCATTGATGAACCTAGGGCTGGGGAGATGGAACACTTGTTGGAAACGAAAATCCTCAAAGGTCAGGCACACTTTCTCAACGTCCTTGGCACCTCCCACAGACCTCTGGCCACCTCTTGAGAGGCCAAAGGCACCTAGCGCGTGTGCTTCCTGGAGGAGGCAGGGCTGCAGATGTGATAGGTCTCTCCATGGAAACCTGTCCATATTTTGCCTCGTTACCATGGAGAAGGCAGGCACCATGTCTAACTCAGGGATCTGAGCAGCCTTGGAGTCTGGTTGGGCTCAGTAATAATTCAATAATCCTCAGTTTCACTGGGCAGGCCTTGGGCAACTGAGATTTTTGACCTCACCTATCCCAACTGCCTAGATTTTAGTCCTGTGGCCAGCTCGTTGTCCTCTCTCCACCCCAAAATTACCAACACAACCTCCAAAACAAGAAAGAGAGGCAGCCCGGCACACTGTGGGGTTAGAAATAAACAAACGAGGCCGGGTGTGGTGGCTCATGCCTGTAATCCCAACACTTTGGGAGGCTGAGGTAGGCAGATCATTTGAGGTCAGGAGTTCGAGACCAGCCTGGCCAATGTGATGAAACCCTATCTCTACTAAAAACACAAAAATTAGCCGGGCGTGATGTCACACACCCGTAGTCCCAGCTACTCTACTCGGGAGGCTGAGGCAGGAGAATGGCTTGAACTCAGAAGGCGGAGGTTGCAGTGAACCAAGATCACATCACTGCACTCCAGCCTGGGTGACAGAGCGAGACTCCATTTCAAAAAAAAAGAAAAAAAAGAAAGAAAGAAACAAATGATGTCTCACTACAGTAAGGCAGCTTTAACAAATGAACAACTCTGTGGTATTTCCAGGCAATCAGAATGTGTTAAATGCACAGAACAAGGAGTTTCTCTGAGGCAGGAGGAGAGGCGGGGAGGGAAACGATGCTGTGCAAACAGCTTTGTGGAGAATGACTGGTGGGCCACACTTTTGGCAGGATCCAGAGCGTGTCTACCTCTGGAAGCCATGAGGTGACCCAGCATGCTGGCCAGTAACCCCCTTGGGACAGAGTTGGGAGGCAGCCTGGCCCCAGGGAGGCTGAGGGGGCTTGCCCTAGCTGAAGGATCTGGTTCTTTATGAGTGAAGCCTGATTCAGCCCAGAAGACGCCATGCCTCTAAGATGCTTTTTTAAATTATTTTATTTATTTATTTATTTATTTATTTATTTATTTATGTGAGAAGGACTCTTGCTCTGCAGCCCAGGCTGGAGCACAGTGGCGCAATCTTGGCTCACTGCAACCTCTGCCTCCTGGATTCAAGTGGTTTTTCTGCCTCAGTCTCCCGAGTAGCTGGGACTACAGGCGCACACCACCATGCCCGGCTAATTTTTGCATTTTTAGTAGAGATGGGGTTTCACCATGTTGTCTGGGGTCATCTTGAACTCCTGGCCTCAAGTGATCCTCCTGCTTCAGCCTCCCAAGTGCTGGGATTACAGGTGTGAGCCACTGCACCTGGCCTCTAATACACCATTCATTCATACATGCATGTATGAATTCATTCATTCACGCATGTATGAATTCATTCATTCACTCATCTTGAGTGAAACAGACAAGGTTCTTGCTTTCATGGACATTATAGTCTAGTGGAGGCAACATGTATTTGATCAGAGATTTGCTAGCATGCAAAGGCATCAACGTTATACCAGGAGAGGCATCCAAATCAGCAGGACAAATATTTGTTGGCCACTTGTATGCAGCCCCAAGAAGGCCCTGAGAACCTAAGGCCAGATCCTTGTCCCTCACAGTGGCCAGAACCCTTGGGGAATGGTAAGAAAAGGCTGAAGGGAAGCTGCAGTAGGACTGGTGAGGACAACGGCAGCTACAGAAGTCAATACATGTTCTGTGACACATTTGGTCTTCCTGTGGGGTTAGGATTATCCAGCTGTGAGACATCTTTCTCATAACAGCTGCATCTGTCCACCCTTGCAGAAATGGCAGCTTCTCTCCCTCCCTGTCTGCTTCTCTCAATCCCCTCCCAAAGGAAAGAAGGCAAACTTCTGGATGCCTCCTCCACCTGCTCCTTGCACACACCTTCAGCTTAGGTACCAGCTCTCATCATTTCCTGTGAAACCTCAATCCCTTCCCTGCCTGGCCTTGGTCTAGGCCTGCTAACATTCCAGAACAGTCCTGCTCAGAAAAGTGAAAAGAGGGTTTTGCCAGGGCAGGTGACCTCCCTCAGGCCCCTGTTCCTCCCACAGATAGCAAGAGCTACAACTCATTGAGCATCTGCTATTTGCCAGGCCCTCTGTTGAGAACAACCCAGCCAGAGGGGTCTTATAATTATGCCAATTTTGTTGGTGGAAAAACTGATTCTGCAGGGAGATTAAATAACTAGCCTAAAGGTACATAAAGGCTGGGCTTCCCAGGCTTCCCTTCGACCGTGAGAGCTGTGAAGGCCACGCCCCTCCATGCATTTTGTTTCCTGGCAAAAGCAGTCCCCACAGCCTCTCCTTCAACACCGAGTGCATGTGCCTGCAGACGCATGCAGGAAACAGTACGTGAGCATCACATTTCTTCAAAGTGGAGGCCAGGCCCTTCCTAGTAAAGTCATTGAACTATTGTTCTTTTTTATCCCACAAGGGGCCTTATCTGTCCCTCTGGTCACTGGAGTTCCTCCTGTCCTTGGGGACTGCAGCCCGAAGTGGCTATGGTTCTGTTACTGGAAGACTTGAGGGCCCTCCATCCTCTCAGCCTACTTCTGGTTACCCACCTATCCCCAGCCTGCCTTCCAGAGACAGGTGTCACATGGGTTGGAGGGCATCTCAGCACCAACGAGCTATAGACAGGCCCTTGCATCCCCTGCTGTGACTCAAGTCTCTGGGAACAAGGCTGAGGCCCAGTGAGATGAAGGACAGAGGACAGGCCAAGGTGTGGGTGGAGGGGAGCAGTATGCAGGATCTCAGGGCAGGAAAAACCCCTGGCCCAAACCTCACTTCCACCTCCTTCAACAGGATAGCTCCAGATCTGCCTGACTACTCAGCCAAAGCAGGCCTGAGAGTAGCCCTGGGCTTTTCCCTAGAGAGCTGCTGGCCCTGAGACAGACTTGCCTGCCTCTGCCTAGTCCCTGCCAAGTATGGCGCTGGCCCTGGGACAGCCAGGCAAAGGAACATGAACTTGGCCTTCATCATGCACCCTCTCATCTCCCAGAAAGTCTCGTTCTATCTTTCTCTCTACATCTCCTCCTCTTGCTGTTCAACCTGCCAGCAAGCACCCTCCTCTGACTCTGAGTCAGCAGCTGAGGTGGTCTGGGTGCATCTAGTGGGAGCATAGTGGGTGTTGCTGCTGCAGGGGCTAGTACTGGAAGCCTCAGTGATGCCCTAAGAATACAAAACCAGCTCATGAATTGAGGGTTCAAAGGGTGAGTCTGTGTCCCTGAGGACAAGCCAAGTAGCCAGATAATGACTGGAGAGAAGGTAGAGGCCCATCTCCCCACTCAGCCAAGCTGCTGATTAGCTTGGGCCTAAGGTGGGTGGGGGACCGCTTCAAATCAAGGAACATCACAGGAGCCAGCTGATGCTCAAGCCCAGGAGGCATGAATTTCTTCAGAGGCGACAGGGAACATTTTGTTTGGGTTTTGCAAAACATTTTCACGTGGGTTTAAATGAGGGCACCCATCCATTCTGCCTGCTCCTATTATCCCTGGGGGTGTGGGAGTGGAGGTCACTAAACCATGGCAGTGTGGCTGGGTAGGAAGTGGGCAACCTGGATTTTCAAGTTGCTGGAGACCCTGGAGACCTCGATGTCTTGGTCTGCAGCCAGTTGCTAGGGCCTCAACCCCGTGTAGCCCATGTGCACCCCGTATGGAGACAGTGGGGAAAAGACTCAGGGCCCAGGAGAGATGAAGAGGTGGGGAGGGACTGGGAGAGTAGCTCTGCTTGCAGACTTTTGGGGTATATTAATCTGTTCTCACACTCCTATGAAGACATACTTGAGACTGGGTAATTTATTATATTAAGAAAAGAGGTTTAATGGGCTCATGGTTCTGTGGGCCATACAGGCTTCTGCTTCTGGGGATCAGAAAACTAACGATCATGGCAGAAGGTGAAGGGGAAGGAGGCATATCTTCACGTGTCTGCCAAGAGGTGGGGGGGAGGTGCCATACACTTTTAAACAAGCAGATTTCGTGAGAACTCTATTGTAAGAACAGCAAGAGGGAAGTCCTATGGTCCAATCACCTCCCACTAGGCCCCTACCTCCAACACTGGAGATTACAATTTGACATGATATTTGGGTGGGGATACAGAGCCAAACCATATCATGGGGTCACAGAACTGTTATCTGAACCCCTCATCTAATTATTGCAAAGATCTAATTATACCAGAGGCCGGTCTCCCCAGGGTCTGACCATTAGCCTGGAGCTCTCTCCCACCTCAGCCTTCACCCAGCCAACTCCTGCTCATCTGTCTGACTTAAGGGGTTCAGCTCTAAAGTTGCTTCTTCTGAGATCAAGCCCCACCCTCATTGGGCTCCCAAAGGACCCCAACTTGACTTTATCTAGTCCTGACTCTGCCCAGCCCATACTGGGATTTCTTATTTACTTGTTTCTCCAGGAGAAGGGGATAGTCTCCCACCTCATATCTGGCACTAGTAGGTGCTTAGGAAATATATTCTGGATGAATTGGTGCATGAATGAACACCTAAGCCTTCCTGAGCCTGGTGTTCTCATCCTCATCCTCTTGTCGCAGGCACACCATTTATACACTCATGGTGTGTCAAGGTGGGCAGGGACATTAAAGCTGACATCTCCTCAAGACTCTTGCTGACCCTTTTTACTGATGAGTAAGCTGCAACTCAAAAAGGCTGACTGAAACTTACACAAGGCCACTTCTTACAGAGGTCACGAGGCTCTTGTTTCGGGAAGAGCAGAGGGTCAGACCCGCAGGTGACATGGTGGGAGAACATGGCAGCCACTCACCTTCACCAGCCATGGGAGACTCCGATAGTTCAGTGTTAAATGTCCACAACCAACAAATAGGTGGATTTTAGGACTTGGAGAATAGCCTAAATTATCTGAGAGGTCAAGTATTTTGCTTTTTAAATTAAGCCATCTATCAAGGTAAGTTTCTTCCCCTACAACAATCACATCTTAAAACATAGCTGAAAATCCTCTCAAGATATGTGTTTTCCAACTGTAAAATATCAACAGCTTTGGTTTCTATGGAGCGTGGAGGCAGCTATCAATTATTTCTAGTCAAAGTAGGACTGTCTACCCAAGCTTGTCCAACTCATGGCCCAAGGGTCACATATGGCCCAGACAGCTTTGAATGCGGCCCAACACACATTTGTAAACTTTCTTAAAGCACTACGAAATTTTTTTTTGCAATTTTTTTTTAACTCATCAGCGATCATTAGTGTATTTTAGGTGTGGTCTAAGACAATTCTTCCAATGTGGCCCAGGGAAGCCAAAAGATTGAATACCCCTGGATGCCCTTGTTGCTCAAAGTGGGGTCCTTGGAGCAGCAGCAGCACCCAGGATCTTGTTAGAAATACAAATCTCAGGCCACAGCCCAGACCCACTGCATCAAAATCTGCCTTCCAAACAGAGCCCCAGGAGATGTGTATGCACATTGAAGTCTGAGAAGTGCTGGTCTACCACTGGTTCTCAGATTTTGCTATTCATCGGAGTAATCTGGAGCTTAAAAACAAAAACAAAAACAAAAACCATGCCTAGGTCCTACCCCTAAGACTGAGATTTAATTATGCTAGGATGCAGCAGGTGATTCTAATGTACAGTGAGGCTGTAGACCCTTAATCTAGAGGCCAGAACACACGACTGCTGGTCTGCTGACCTTCTCAATGGCCCATCTTCCTTCTTATTTCCCAGAAAAGACTGAGGCTATCAACACACCAAACTCCCGCCTCTTCCCCGGGGCCCCTGCAGTGTCTCCCTATGTGCCCCCACCCCCAGGAAGACGTGAGATGGCTCTCCCTCTTGCAAGGCTGACTTCCCAGAGACCTCTGCTAAGAATCTTGCCCCTTCCATCCGTGCCCTATTCTCAGTCTATTTTGTGCTTTCCATCCAGTATTTAAATCAAACCTTCAATGACTAACCTAATTCTACATAAAAATCACCAGCCACTCTCTATGAGCCGAGTAAGAAAAGCATAATTTTCATCATTTAATTCTATACATACATGGTTTTACCATTCGGGACTTGAGATGCACTAAATATCTAAGAAGTAATTCCAACTGGGTAACAACTGGTCTTTCTCTCCCAATAGGGTATAATAATTGTCAATTACTTGCCCCAGTGATTAAATTTTCTAAGCTTTAAACATCAGCACAGGGCCTTTTTACCAAAGCTGTGAACATAATTACCACATGAATGTAGTCTCAAATTGGTTAAAATATGAAGAATACACAAAATAGTCACCTGCCTTATGGTTGATTGCCTTTTACATCCAGAGGTCTACACAGCCCTCTGAAGGGAATATGAATGCCCAGATTAGCTTTAGAGACGAGTTCCCTGAAACGCTAATTCATTTATGAAAACAGTAGTGACCACAAACATTGCAACTGGGACTAAACTTCATGAGGACGGACAGTGGCTATGGGGAAGATCTGTTAGGGAGGACAGAGTACAAATATTATCTCTGATCTGATATTTGTGAAAAATAGGAGAAGTGGAGCCAAGCATCAGAAACTGGCCATAAACAGCAGGAGAGCCCAAGGTCTTCCCAGGGAGAGGAGGTAAGGTCATGCCCTGAGGTATCATAAAACTTATTTATGTTTGTTTTATCATCTCATCTTTTTTTATTCCTGTTTTTTATTTTATAGTGTATGTAATAAATATAGGAAGGCATATAAATCTAATTATATGTGTGTGTGCATGTGTGTGTGTTAAGGGGAGTGTTCACATTTTTTTTTTTTTTCTAACAGGAGTGCGAGAATGAAAACATTGCAACTGAGCAGGAGAAATGAAGCTCTCAGGGCCCAGGGAGACTTCCAGGGTGCCCCTACCTGAACAAGTCTCAGTATCACTGGCCCAGCCCACCCCTTCTGGGTTTTTTGTGTTTTTTGGGGGAGAGTCTCACTCTGTTGCCCAGGCTGGAGTACAGTGGTCCAATCATTACTTACTGCACCCTCAACCTCCCAGGCTCAAGCAACCCTCCTGCCTCAGCCTCCTGAGTAGCTGGGACTACAGGTGTGTGCCACAATGCCCACTTGATTTTTACTTTTATTTTTGTTGAGACTGGAATCTCACTATGGTATTCAGGCTAGTCTTGAACTCCTGGCCTCAAGTAATCCTCCCACCTCGACTTTCCAAAGTGCTGGGATTACAGGCATGAGCCACCATGCCCGGCCCCACCCCGCTTGTTTTCAAGAGCAGGAACCTGAGGCTCAGAGGTGAAGTGACTTGCTCAAGTTCACACAGCATAGAGTACACTGACTCCCAGACCCATGCTCCTTCCTTAAAGGCACATTACCCCACCTGTTGCCTCTGTTTCACATTTCAAAAGATGTTGAGGAGCACTTGAGTCTAACACACAAGCTATAGAGTTAGCACAGTCAGTCACCCAGGATTAGAACATCTTTATTGGAACCAGCATCTAATGCCAAAGTATGTGGGATGGTTTGATTCAACCAACAAAATGTCAAAAAGTTTGATAGGTGAGGAGCTTGCTAAAAAAAAGAACCCCCCCCATGTCTTGACTCAGTGATACCTAATAGATAAGTCATTGAAACGAAGAGATTCAGGACACACATGAACTTTTCATGACTGTTGGAATGTTGTTTTATACATCTGGGACTCAGTTTCCTCTTTTGTAACATGGGGGACTGCCCTACTCTCACTCAGGCCTCCTTGGAGCCAGTGGTGCCTGCTGGGGAGGAGTCCAAACCTAGCCTCCCAGGAGCTGCTGGAGGAGGAATTGCTGTGGGCCCCAAAGGACGGGCAAGTGGGAAGACCAAGGAGGAATTGGAGGGAGGACACCACCAGCTCCCAGGCCTGGTTTTCCAAGCCTCTGCTACCTTCAGCCTGCCCACAAAGGATCTATGATGGGTTTGGGGGCCCACACGGGCCTGACTGCAAGGCTGGAATATGGAACTAGATTTGTGTCCATTAATTTTTATTCATTCTTTCAAAAATGATGTGGGCACCTACTATGTGCCAGGCATGTATCTCCTATTCCTCCAACCTGATACCACTTTCTTTGTAGGCAGGTTGCCATCTCTCTTGGCTCCATTCTCAAGATATTAACCAAATCCATATTATCCCAGGATTATCTGCTTTTAACAGGGCTCCTTCAAGGCTCACATTTCCTGCAGAGGTATAGGAGTAAGTCTCTAAGGGAAGAATGCCAGTCCCTAGACAGCTGGAAGGGGTGATGTTGGTGCAAGGATCTCAACAAATGTCTATTTTCTAGAGATGGCTGCTCCTGATACTAACAGGAATGAACTGCCTTCCTCAGGTCTTGGCGAACCTCAGCATCACAGAAGAAAATCATAAAGAGCTGCTGGTGGTGGTAGGGGACACTCACCTCGACAGGGGACTGTGAGAGTCAGAAAGCGTCCATCCCTGCATTGGGCCAATGCCCTACAGTTCAGTTGGACACCCAGAACCCCAAGCACCCTCAGGTGATGCTGCTGGAGCAGCCATCTCATGCAGGAGCTCAGGTCACGTTTAAGGTCTTGGGCCAAGGTCTATCATCTTAAAGAGCTATGATTTTTGGACATTTTTCTGACAACAAAGAAACCTCTTAAATTTGGAACAAAGAGGAAGAAAAAACCTGCCTCTGGAAGAGAAAATACTTCTAATTAGATTGAGATACAAAGGTTAAATTTTTGTTCTGGGAAAAAGACTGTTTATAATCCTGTGTCATTAGCAGGACATTTTCCAGAGACCAGTGTGCCAGAAATAGACCCTCTGAGGGGTCACTGGAAGGAAGGGGTGCAGATTTCTGAAGTATAAAGAACTGGAGTTCAGTTTCACCTTTTTCTAGTGCATGTGAATCCCTTGCCACCCTTTGCCATGGAGACAGTGCCAGCCTCACCCTGGGCACTGGGCCCCCTACGAGAGTGGTTAGGAGTATAAGGTTTGAACTTAGAAAGGCCTATGTTCAAACTTCAGCTCTGCCTAATTTTGCTAGCTGTGTGACCTGGGGCAAGTAAGTTCTCAGCCTCAGTTTCTCTCTGTGTAAAATAAGGATTAAAAAAAGACCTGTCACATTGGGTGGTTGTAATGATTAAAGGAGATAAGCTAAGTAAAGTACTTGGCACAGTGCCTGACACAGAAAGTGTTCAGTAAATCATGGCAATTATCAATGTCGTCATCATCACTGGTACCATCATCAACATCATTAGCATCATTGTTGTCACCACTGTCGATGCAGTCTTCATCTTCACCATCATTCTCATTGTCAGTGCTATCATCATCATTGTGTCATTGGCATCATTGGCATCATCAGATCCACCCGCCATATTTCTTGTGAGCATCTTGAGTAGTATCACCCATGCTCTCTTTGCACCTGAATGGGTTTATACATTCGCAACCCTGTTTATTCAAAGATTCATTTAAAAATCAGCTACTAGGAACTAAGAAGGCACTTACCATAGGATTGGTGTTACACCTGATGGCAAGGTTTCCAGGTCAGCCCACAAAAACCCACCTAACACCCAACGTAGCTGAAATGATCATTTGAAGTGAAAATAGAAAACAATGCTCTCTCAATATTAGACATTAAATACGGTGGGAAGACAAATAAATACAAAAATCTATTTTTTATTCAAACTGAAAGGCTGGGGGAGAAAGAAAAGGTGGCCAGAACCTTTTGTATCTTGAATATGAACTCGTGAGCTCTTTTAAGGGTTCTGAAGTTACTGCTGATTGACCGCACATAATTTCACTTCATAGCCTTCAGTTTTCCTTCTCCTTTGCACAAGAGCTTAAGTAGCTCTCCTCTCCTACTTTTCAGTGGTGATGAAGGTTATTTTCTCACTCACAAAAACATGGAAGAAGTGGAAGCGGAGAGGACGAGGGTAAGGATAAGAAGGAGAGAGAAAGCAAAGAGCCTTTTTGAGGTAACTAGGCAAGAGTCAAAGTAGAGAAGACTCAAAAGTTCGTGTAGATCCAAAGGAAAGATTGGTTAGCTATAACAGAAGAGTGAAAGAACACAGAGAAACTGAGGAAAGCTGTGAGGAAAACACTGAATGAGAGTTACTCAGCTGGCCACAAGGGGATGCTGTAATCTGCAATAGCTTGGTTGCAGGACAGCAGGGTGAAGGGAGAGACAGGACTGGAACTTCTTAGCACAGTGAGGACATGGTAAAAAAATAAAATATAGCATTGTTCACAAGTTTGAGTACTGCAAGTACTTAGGGAAGGTGCTCCAAATTTGGGCAGAGCTTCTCCTATGCCTCTAAAATCATCAAACACATTCCCTTGTGACTTGGTTGAGTTATCAGTTTCAGGAAAAAAAATCTAAATGTACCTTCTTTCTGTGTCTAATATTTATTTTTTCCTACCCCCCCAGCTTCCCCAACCCCTCCTTGGACAGTCAGAATTAGGTTTCTCCCATCAAAATTGGGTTTTCCAGAAAGAAGCTGATAAACTCATTCTCATTGAGGTGCATGACTGATAAGGCTGAAGTATTATGTTCCTTTATTGGTATAATAAAGATAATCCAGCCAGTAATAAAGCTATAGACAAAGAAATGAAACTATAATTGAGACATTTCAGATACTGGTCATGGGGAGGAACCTTCCTAGCAGTCTTGAAATTTCTCCATAGAGACAAGAGCCTACAACTATGATTAAGTTTGCTGGGCCCATTGGGAGGCACCTGAGATCAAATAAAGGGGACAGGGGCTTGACCTTGACCCTTAAGTACTCAGAACTAAGGAACGACATGAATGTGAGTCAATTATTCATCCCTTTATAGACACAATCAGCAAGCACTTATTGCTCACCCAACATGAACCTCCTGAATATGTGCCTCCCTGGTGCAGAGATTTTAGCAGCATCCAAAGTTTTCCAGGGCCCTGTTACTGAACTGGCTACCTCCTTAAACGCTGGTTTCTGTCTTACCAGGTTTCCAGGCAGAAGTTAGGGCTCTCCGCCCATGCACAACACGCTATTGCAGTGCTACAGCCACAATGGCAACTTCATGATCATCATCAATCATGTTCTTTGAACCATTACCAACGATGGCAATGAACAGGGCGAGGGGAGTGAAGAAAGAAGGCTGTTGGGTTTTGGTGAACCCAACTAGCTAGTTGTCTTAGCTTGGGTTTCCCCACAAACAGACACTAAGGCAAGGATTAACTGAAAATAATTTATTTGGGAGAAGATCCCAGACAACACCAGTAGAGGAGTGAAGTGGTGAGACAAGGAAAGCAAGGAAGCCAATTTATCAAACAAGTTACCACTGTGGGCAATTGAAGCTCAATTCCACTGGGGAGACCTCAGAGTCACCCCAACTGAGAGGCTAGGAAATTGGGGTGTTTATTCACCCGCCCCCATCCATCACTGGCCAAGGGCTGCTCCTGGAGGATACAGTCATTCCTTAGCACTTCCAGCTAGCCCAGCATGCAGATCTAGTGTGCTCCTGAGACAAAAACCAAAAACCAAAAATTCACACCTTTAGGGAGCGTCATGGATGTTTTCAGTAAGTAGCATTTGGTGTATAAGAGGCCATTCTGAGCGGGAAATGGCAGGACACCGACAAATGTCTGCTACACCAGCCATGGCCTGGAAAGTCTCAATGCTTATGTGAATATCTAAATGTCATTAATTTAGGCCACCATGACCAAATGTTTCCCCAGTTGGTGACACCTTCTGTAACCCCTGTGAAGAAGACACTCCTTTATAATAACAATGTTCACACCACAGGGGAATCAGCTGGAAAGGGGTGTGACTCAAGATCTTATAAAAAAACAAGACACACAAGGGGGCCAGAGATGACTATCTTTCCAAAAGCAAAATGTTCAAGAGATGGTCAGCATAGCTAATGTGTTCCTTTGCTAAAATATAACTGGGGCCCTCCAGAAAGTTCTTTGAATCATATTTGTGCTGGCTGGAAAGCAAGATGTTCCTGGGATGAGTCACAGAGGGAGTTTCTTTTCTGGTGATCTTGTGTTCCAACTTGGGGACCAAAAATCAATAAATAAACAAACACTACTTCACTTCATCAGCTGCATGCTGCCTAATAATAATAACAATAACCTCGACCCGAGAAGTAGAGACAATGCAGGAAGGAGAGGGTGGAGAGTACTCATCTTTCAGACAGGGAAGCTTCTTTCTGGAATTCTGTTTTGTCAAAAGCACCCTTCTGCCTAGAGGTGCAAGAGCAGAACAACATCCTCCGCAGAATCTTAGGATTGGTGAGGCTTTTGAAGTCCTTAAAAATTCACTATATGTATCCTAAAGCAAGTATCATGGTTGGAGCTAATATAGCATAAACAACACAAAGTTGGGGTGGGGGGAGGAAAAAGATCAGCTGTACAACATCTGGCTAGTTAGCAATAACGATTATAGGTATTATTTCCTATTTTATTTGGGGGAAGAGTTCTAGAATGCATGTGTTTGCATGCATGCATGTGCGCACGTGCACGCACACACACACACACACACACACACACACACACACAGTGGCCAAGCAGGAGTGAAGCCACCTGTTGTCCCTCTAATAGTCAAGGAGGATCCTCAAATCAGGATTCTCCCTCCTCACCTGTTCCACCTCAGGTATTTTCCATCTGAATTCCAGTCATCAAATCTTTATTGTTGCAGGTGACCTGTGAACTGGACCTTGCCACATGAGTAGGATTTTGGCGCAGGAGATGCTGGAATGTAGGAGGGTTTTCCAAAAGTGCAGGACAGAAGGAAAGGCAGAAGAGGACAGGTATGTCTGGGGCAGGCTGGTAGGTTAGGTGCCTGAAGTCCAGGGCTGGTGAGGGCTTAGGGGAGAGTCAAGAGTGCTTTAGACATTCTAGGGGTTATCTATTAGGTTGGTGCAAAAGTAATTGCGGTTTTTGCCATTCCTTTCAATGGTAAAAACCGCAATTACTTTTGCACCAACCTAGTAGCTCTTTTAAAGAGTGTTCAGAATCACCCATCAATTAACCTTGTGCCCCAAAGGACTGACAACTCAACCGACACAATCTTGATGTTCTCTCAGGCTCTGATGAGCAGGAAGCCATCAATTCACTAGTGAAACCATTAGGTTGGGAGGAAAAGATAAAACGGTTTAATTTGCAGGGCTTTGCTAGCTCCTCCTCCTCTTTTCTTTCTCTCTCTTTCTCTCTATCTCTTTCTTTCTCTCTTTCCCTTCCTTCCTTCCTTCCTTTCTTTCTCCCTCTCTCTTTCTTTCTCTCTCTCTTTCTTTCTTTCTTTCTCTTTCTTTCTTTCTTTCTTCCCCCCCTCCCCTACTTACTCCCTCTCACACACACAGTGACAAGTTGATAATAATAAACCATTTAATAAGCATTTACCATGCATCCCACTAGGTGTTTCACATTTATTTTCTCATCTCAGTTTCTCAGCATTCCCAGCAGACTGGTACCACCTTGGTGTGACTGGGTTTGTTGGATTGTTGCTTTCCACCCCGCCAACTCCCCACTCCCAGGAACTGAGCTGTGAATCCCCAGCGAATGGTTGTTTTGATGGGAGGGAGGGTCAGAGCTTTCCAGAACATGCACAACATTCACTGCAGGGAAGGCACTTCTGGGAGAGGTGGGGGGGGAGAGAGAGAGCAAAGATTCCTGGTAGTGTGCAGAGAGCAGGTGAGAGTAGAGAAAGGCAGGAAGGAAGAAGTGGAGATGTCTTCGGTCTCTGACCAGAACCTAGGATTTCTCAGCCTACATCTGCACCTCAGGCAGGTCTGCCTAGCTTTGCTGTCTTGGCCCAGCCCTGCTTGGACTTCCCTCTCCACCACTAACACTGCAGCTAGTGACTATTGACCCATGAAGGACACAGCTTGAAATAGGTGCTCCCTTTTGTTTTTGGAGCTCAATTCTCACTTCCCATACCTCTGGTCCAGCTTGCATCCCAGGTAGGGGTTCATTCGCATGCTTCCCAGAAATATTTCATCTGTGGCTGTTCACCAAACCCACCTCCTCTTCTTCCTGGACTACATTTCCCAGCCTCCCTTGCAGTTGGATGTGGCCATGTACCTGAGTTCTAGCAAAGGGAACATGAGTTGAAAGTGAGGGGCACCACTTCCAGGCCTGCCTCCTACAAAGCTTCCTTCCATATGTGATGCTCCAACCCTTTTCCCCTTCCCCTTAGCTTGATGCAAAAGGACCTTTTAGAAGCGCCCTGTTGAAGATAGTGGAGCCACAAGATGGAAGGGCCTGCATGCCTGAATCATGGCTTGGAGGGGAAAGGGCTACCTGCCATCAGGATAATCCATTTGGGGCTTTAAGTGAGTAAGAAATTGACTTCTATTGTGTTTGAGCCATGGTACTCTTTCAATGTGTCGGTAAGCAAAGCTAGCATTATCTTAAGTAATGCAGAGCTTCCTGGGACCCACCCTGTGCACAGTGCTGGGGGCAGGCAGACTTGTCTCTGCCTGTTGGGAGCTCCTACTCTATTACTTCCACCAAGCTCAGAGCACCCCATAATCCACTGGCTTTCATATCAGTGACTTTCAAACCAGAACCTTAGAAGTAGCCCAAGTACTCAGAGCCCAATTCCAAGCTTCCACGTGCTAGCTTTTCTGCAGTAAATTCACTGAGCACCCTTGGCTGCTCTTCCTGACTTGAATAGTGTATTTACATGGGGTCAGGACCATCCTGTGCTCTGTAACTGCATAAATATCCACTGAAAGAGTCTGTTTCATTGGCATTCACAGAGCTGGCAGGGATAAGGGAGCTGCCTCCAGGGAGCAGGAAAAGGCAGAGTTTTCAGCAGCTTCATTCCCTGGAGCCCCACAGCTGCTCAGGTGGCCCTCACCCATGTGAGAAGGTGGGAGCTGTGGGAGGGAGAAGCAGCAGGTCCCTGGCACAACACAGGCAAACATACCTGGGAAGTTGGCACACCTGGCTTCTTGCCAGAGGAATCTGCTAGGACTGCAACCCCCTTCTCTCCTTGTACCCTTTGATGGTTTGCTGGTTTGCAGAGCAGGGAGGCCTGGATTTCTGCCCTCTCTCCACACTGGCTTCTCTATAAGAAAGGTCCCTGTAGATAGTCCTTTAGGGGAGTTAGCATCTATGGCTCAAGGATCTAGGGCCAGCTTTCTCCCTTGGTGCCCTATATAATTTATTTTCTAGGCAAAGGCTGCCCATTCAAAAGCATCCTCCTCCTCCACTGACTGCTGATGTTCCACCCCTAGCAAGCCCTTGCCTGTGTCCAACATTATTGCCCTCTTATTGGGTTCTTCTCCCAAAATGCTGGTTCTAAAGACACTGGGTCCTTGCCATATTGAAGTGACCAAACTGACACCATGGGGGCTCTTGTGTGCGAAGGGCCAATCCAAGTATCTTCTGTAACCTTCACAACCACCTGAGGAAGTAAGCAGAGATTGCCCCTATTTTATAGATCTAGAACCCCAGACCCACCTCAAGCCCTGCAATAAATGTCACAGCTGACTTGAACCCAGCCTCCCACCCCCTAAACCAAGGTTGATAAAATTCTCCCTAGGCTTAAGCTCTCTGGCTCCAGAGATACATGACTCAGGGCTATGGTGCCTGTAACTTAAAATACACCAGCACCTATAGTGGGACATTTTCTGTCTGACTTAGGTGAAGCCCTAACCCAGTTAGCCACCATTCTGCTAACAAGTGCACGCCCCATGGAGGGGAAGCTCAAGTTCTAATCTGGAAGCTCCCATCCTGAGGCTGCTACTGGAGTTCGTTATCTCTTCATCTCCATCAATACTCAAGGCTTGGTTAAAGAGCACCAGGAATGCTAGAAATGGGTGTTGTTGTTGTTGTTTTTTAAGTGGTGAAATTGATGGCTTGCTCTTTAGCATGATGGCTTGCTCTTTAGCATGATGGCTATTTTTAAAAAGGGTAAAATTCATAATACTCAATTTCAAGATATATGGATTAGCTGAAATATTTTAGAGGCAGGCTCCATCCTTGTGAGGACAGGGTTGGAGAATCCAGGAAAGCCCATAGCTGGCAGTCCCAGGGATGGCTCCCAGTGGTTCCAATGCTTGCCACCTAACTGGTTCCATGCCTGGCAATTGGATTTTGGAGGATTTCCAGTTGCCTATGCCAAATAGATGGTAACAAAATTCTGCCTTGGAAATGTTGTCATATCTGCCTTGAATGGTCGGAGCAGCTGAGAGCACAAGCCGGCTGGGACTCCCTGAGCAGGCTCATGAGCTGTTCTGTGCCTGCCGGCTGCTAACATGTTAGATGATCAGTATCTGTGTGGCATGCTACACCATTTGCCCTGAGACTTGCCCTGTGGCTGTCACAGTGTGATTCAGTGTTCCCTGCACAGGGGCCCTCCTCTTCTCCACTCTGACTCTCTTGCTGGCCTCCTTCCCCTTCCCTAGTTCCCCACTCTAGGGCTTTGGCCTTGAGCACGCCCTGAGGCAGCCCACAGACAGCCCTCAGGGCTGGAAAGACTCTGCTTTAGGGACAGGGATGATTAGTAGAAACCTCCTGTCTGTAAACATTTAACACCTGGTTTCCCTCCTACGGGACCTTTTCAGTATCTGAGCTGGCATTGACTGACATGCTGGAACATTCTTTAAAATGTCCTAAAGAAACAACTAAGCAACCATATCTCATCCATTACAATAGCTAAAATTTTAAAAGACTAGAAACACCAAAAGTTGGTGAGGCTATGGTGCAAGTGAAACAACTGTCCACCACTGGTCAATGGCACCACCACTTTGGAGAACTGTCTTGCACCTTCTAGAAAGGTTCAGTAACCACCTGCCCTGTTGTCAGCCATTCCACTCCTGGGTATTCTCCCAAAAGAAATGAAAACCTATATTCATAAAAGACTTGTACTCAGATGTTCATTGCAGTCCTATTCATGAGAACCACAAACTGGAAGCAACCTAAATGTTGGTCAACAGGTAAATGCCATACCCAAACCGTGGAATACTACTCAGCAATAGAAAGCAATGCACTGCTGCTACAGGTAATGGCACAACTGCATCTCAAAACCACCATGCTGAGGGAAGGAAGCCAGATACAAAAGGGAACATGCTGTAAGATTTCATTGACATGAAGTCGAAAAACAGGCAAAAATACTTACAATGCTAGAAATCAGAAAGTGGTTGCTCCAGGGAGGGAGGAGAGGGAATGAATTGGAAAGGAGCCTGAAGGGCCTTTCTGGGGTGACAGGACTGTTTTATAGCCTCTTTTAGGTGGTTACAAAGGTGCGTACAATTGTCAAAATGTATCCATCTGACCACTTATGAATTTAGGTTAATTATCCCTTGATTCAAGAAAAGAGACATTAAAAATACTATTGAATAACCACAGAAAGGAGAAAAACCCTCAGTGGTTCTGCATGTGTGTATTGTGGGTTTTCACCACTCCTGAGCCCAGTGTGGAGAAGGGAACTGGAGTGAAGACTGTTGGTTAGCCAATGGGCGAGGACACTTCCCTGGGCACCTGCCAGGAGGCCCCTTACAAAGGAGGCAGCAATGTCAGCCCCCAAACACAAACACTCAATGAAATAAAGCAACAGGGGCCCTGAGGAAGCTGGCTTGAGAGTGTGGGATAGATAGCAGGCTTTGAGCCAAAACCACTTTCCAAGAAATGCCAATGTTTTTGTATTTGGGAACGGAGAGGGAGTATTAAGGCAAGCAAGAGCCAAAATGTGTTGGTCTTTGGACAACAATTGTGCTCAACTGAGGGGGCCCTGTGGGAGAGACTTCAAAGTGCTGCTACTGAGACCTCCTCTGTGGGTCTCTGGGATGCGGCACCCATAAAAGCGCCGACTGGAGTGGAAAGTCAGAAGTTCCTTAAAGGCAAAGGCCTCCTATTTTGCATGCTGGAGAGGAATATTCTATTTCCCTAGTAAGAGGCTGGCCAAAGTCACACCCATATACCTTCAAATAGCCAGTGGAAGCTTGTGATCTATGGCACAGGAATGAGCTTGTGAGTCAAGCCTGCACACATACCCTGGTTCTGACCTCTTTTTTTTTTTTTTTTTTTTTTTTTTTTTTTTTTTTCTGAGACGGAGTCTGGCTGTGTCACCCAGGCTGGAGTGCAGTGGCGCAATCTCGGCTCACTCCTCCCGGGTTCACGCCATTCTCCCGCCTCAGCCTCCGAGTAGCTGGGACTACAGGCGCCCACCACCACGCCCGGCTAGTTTTTTGTATTTTTAGTAGAGACAGGGTTTCACCATGTTAGCCAGGATGGTCTCGATCTCCTGACCTCGTGATCCACCCGCCTCGGCCTCCAAAAGTGCTGGGATTACAGGCTTGAGCCACCGCGCCCGGCCCTGTTCTGACCTCTTAAGAACTGTGTGGCCTTGGGAAAGTGACTCGGCCTCTCTGAGCTGCAGTTTCCTTGCCTGCAAAATGGGGAAAATGACACCTACTACTGGCAAAGTAGAAACTGCCTGAAGCCTAGTGAATGCTGAACACAGGATCGTATTTGGGCTCCAAGGGTCTTTCCGGATTGTCAATGCCAACCTCTCAGCTGGAGAAGGAATCCTCTCCAGCCAAATCAGCATTCTTTTGTAAAAAAAAAAAAAAAAAAAAAAAAGAGAGAGACATTTAGAGACAGGGTCTCACTCTGTCACCCAGGCTGGAGTGCAGTGGTGCAATCATAGCTCACTGTATCCTCCAACTCCTAGGCTCAAGAAATCCTCCCACCTTAGCCTCCCAAGTAGCTTTTTAATTTTTGGATCTGAAGTGTACAAAATTTGCATAATCATTATCCTTGGATCATGACAATGTTCCATGCATGGTCCACTTTTTTGGTTTTATTCTAAAAATTGTTTCTTTTTAGTATTATCCAATTTAAAATAATAAAATAAACATGTGAACCGTCCCCCCGACTCAACAACATGTGGGTCTGTCGCTGCACTTTCCAGTCTATTTCATCAGTCCCTTTGTCCACCCCTGTGCCAGCACCATGTTGTCTTCTTATACTTTCTGATGGTGCTAGGCACTAAGAAGACAGCCAATCAGCAAGCGGATTGAGAGTGACAGGGAGCAGGGTGTGGGGAAAGGCCTGCTTTGGAGAGGGTGATCAGGGAAGGCCTCTTTTTGAGCAAAGATCTGAAAAAGGAAAGGGAGACACCATGGCATCATGGCATAATGGCATTCCAGGACTCTAAGGAGACATGTGTGTGCGTGTGTGTGTGTGTGTGTGTGTGTGTGTGTGTGTGTAAGAGAGAGAGAGAGACAGCGAGAGAGACAGAGAGGTGGGAGAAGGGGAGAAGAAGGAGAGGAGCTAACAAATTTCAGTGTGGCAGGAAAGAAAGGCAGGGGATAGATGACATATGGCTTTCTAATTTCCATTTTACAAAGACTATTTAGTACAACTCATTTTGTAGCTGGGGAAACAAAGGCTCAGGAAAGGTGACTTGGCCTAGGCCACACATCTAGGTAGGGGCAGGGTTATGGTTAGAATTCAAGGCTCTGTGCATCTTTGTGTTGACCCTCCGGGCCCTCAAATGATTTTCAATCCACAAAATGCCTCCAAGCAGCTTTCAGGTAATGAAGTGACAAACAGTATATTGAAATAGTGTTCTTCCAAGCAGAAGTTCTTTACCATGCAAAAGATTATTTGGAGACTAATTAGGATTCTGCAATTCTTTAATGGCTAATTCCTTAGGGCCATGTCAAAATCCATGTGAATATTTCCAAATTATTTTCTTATCATAGGCAATATTAATTCTTAAGAGAAAAACCAAACACATGTTAGTGACATTCTTAGAATCTGAGTTGGGTGTTATGATCATATAAGCACAAGCAAGAGTTTGTCTTAATAACTGAAAAATATATGATTAATAATTTTACATTTATTTTAATACCATCCCTTCAGTTCAATAGATGACAAGAATTCTTATTCCTAATATTGTCGATGGAAATATTAATGTCAGAGGTTTAAAGGTTCACCTACCCGCTCTCTTTTGAAACTCTGAGCTGGGTACAAGATAAAAACAGGAGAGAGACGCGTGACTAAAGACATTTGAGTAAGTCTGACCTGCATTCCCTATTAAACCTTCAGGGTAAATGGATTTCTCAAATCTGTTTTCTTCTTTGGGCAGCTAATCCTTTCCTTCCAGGAGGAGATTTCAGCCCCTCCACTCTCTGCCTCGTCAATGGCAATAGCCCCATGTGCTGTTTCCATCTTGCATCCCCACATTAGGCTTTGATACAACTGCAGAAATTGTGACTCAAGAGATCACAATTACTGACTTCCGAGAGCCTCTGATTTCTCCCAGAAGAATGAGCAGAGGAGAAGTTCTAGGTATTTTCAAAGACAGATGAATTCAGGCTGTTTTTGAATCATGCCCAGGCTTTTCTCAGTCTCTCCTTTTTCTTATGAGGACAATTCTAAAAGTATGCAGATACGAGAGTGCTAACTGTAGAGGGTCCTGCCTGCCCTTGGCACAGGTAAGAACTGCCTGCTTTTAGTTACTTATGTCTCCATGAGATCAAGACAACTTGGTCCAGTGGATGCAATGAAAGAGACTCAAGCTGTTGAATGATTCTCTTCCTAAGCTCTCTGTCCTAAGCCACTCTGCCACTGTGAGAGCATAAGGATACTGATAGATCTCATAGGTGTACACTCACTCGTCCCTGAAGTTCTGTTTTGAGAAAGAAAATACAACGCAAAGGCATAATAAATCCAAGAGAAGTCCTTCTGACTTGTAGAGAAGAGGCTTCACTTAAATGAAATAAGATGTAGATGCCCAACTCAGCCACTGACTGGCTGTGTGAACACTGACAACTCCTTTAGCCTCTCTATGCCTCAGTTTCCTCATCTGTAAAATGGGAGTGATGACAGTGTATATGCTGCAGGGTTGTTAAGAAGGGTAGGTGAGTTCACATGTGCAAGACACTTGAAACAGTTCCTGGCACATGGTAAATACTCAGTAGTGGTTAGCTATTGTTATTGTAACAAAAGATAGGGAGCCAGATGACCTTCACTGTGGAATCCTAAATAAATAAGGCAAGGATTATATTTGAAACTATAAATAGACAATAAATAAGATGAAAAGAGGGATGATTTTTCTTCTCAGCAGGTTTTCCACGGCAATGGTCAGTCTATTCAAACATAAGCCTGGCATGGTGCTGGCTTCTCATGGCCCACAGTAGGCAAGATGTGTGGTGGAACAGTAACTGTCATCAAGTCTAAAGTGACAAGTGTAAGGTCAAGAGCAGAGGTGGTGGGGACCTGATGCAGGATTTTCATCAGGCTAGACTCTCTAGGATAAAGGGTGTGGAGGGACAATCAACTCTGGCTGCACAAGAGACTTGATCAGGGAGCTTTGAAAGACCCAGATAAGTCTACAGCCATACCACCCTGAACCCATCGAATCTCATTCAAACAACCCAGATTCCCAGACCACACCCAAGGCCAATGAAATAAAAATCATCCATGGTCAGGCCTGGGCCTCAGGATTTGTTTAGAGCTCCCCAGGTGGTTCTGATGTGCATCCAGGGGTGAGGAACCCTCCTCCCAAGTCTGGATCCCCTTTCAACATTACGTAAATGGATAGCTTATCCTGGCCAGTCTTCAGGAGGCCCAGACACAATCTCAATTCTCTTCAAAGAGACAAAGAGAAAACCCACCAAGCCCCACCCAGGGCAGGAATCAATTAATATTTGTTTACAGGTCCACAGTGCCTGGTATACAGTCTTGGTGCTGAATCAATAAGTGAATGAATAGATGAATGAATGGATAAATGAATGAATGAATGGACGAATGAACAAACGAATACAGCTCCATAGAAAATGTCTACAAATAAGGAAATAAATTGGTTAAAAACTTTCTGGAGGGCAATTTAAAATCGTTCATATCCACTGACCTAGAAAATCTACTTTTTGGAATCACCTCAAGGAAATGCAGGCCCTGGCTGGATTTTCTCCCAAGTGCCTGCAGTGCTGATTAAAGGGAGATCCAAGGGCTACAGAAGTGAAGAGCGGACACTCTAGGGCAATGGTGCTCTTGCAATCCCATTTCCATGGGGAGGCGAGAGAGGGGCACTCTCAGACAAGGCCCATACTTTTTTCTTTCATTAGTATTTGGGATTTGCACAGACTTTCAGTTAAGAACTCAGTGCAGACTCCAGAATTCAGTGGCCTAAGCATGAAAGAGACTCTTCTAGGTAGGAGAAAGCTGATAGGAAAGTTCTGCCAGCCAGTCAGTTAGACCTTTAAAAAAAATCACAGTAAGACAATGTCCAATGTCTGATTTTGAGCAGAGTAGCCTTCCTAGGATGAGTTAACTGCAAAACGTGCCCCTGGGTGGTTAATGATGTGACCCAATCTTGCCAGCTGGTATGAACAAAGGTGTCAGCAATTTGAAGCCTTGTGCAACACTGCAGATGGTTATTAACTTGGGGAAGTTAGGAACCTTCCCTTTCTGGAAATGGGATGGATTTACCTTTGAGTCCATCTTGAAGGCATTACACATCAGAGGGAATCCATTCATCAAGACCCAGAGCTTGCTCCTCAAGGCAGGAGGAGCAGTCTGCATCTACGGTGCAGGTGATGAAGGGCTTTCTCCACTGTGTCTGCAACAGCATTATAATGGTGGGGCTTTGAATCAGGGGCTGGAATCAACAGGAACAGAATTTTGCAAATATGCCTTTGAAAGTCAAACCATCCCATCTGAAGCTATTAAATGTGCTTGTATGTATATGTACTTCTTGGTACTTAAGAGCAAATAGAATCATCATTCCCTGGGCAAGACCACTTATAAGAAATTTGGTCCAGAAAAAATATTATTCTTGTGTTACAAAATCAAAGCAGTGGGGGGAAAAAATAAAAGGAAAGGTTCACTCAGGAAAAATGTCCCGGTTCCAAAATGCTGCGGGAGACCGCATAAAAAGCACAGTAGTATTTAAGCTTGTGCTAAACAGATTTTTTCTACAGTCACTTTTTACCAAGTGTAAGTTTCTATATGCTCTGTCAAATGCCTCTTTAAGGATTTATTCTGAGGAATTTTCTACCATTCTTGGGCTTAAAAGTTCAGGCAAGGTTAAAGGGCTGGATGGACTTTGGAAGTGAAAGGCCACACAGGGGACAAAAATGAGAACATGGCACTGAGAAGGCCGAGGTCAACCCTCTGTGCCCTGCTTCGCCCATTTATAAAGGGCCTAGGTAGTTCTCCTGAGTCACAGGTGCCCCTGGCCTCAGCCAGCCATTCTGCAATGAACATGGGTCATCAATGTCACAGAGTTCCAGGGGCTGTACATGTGTGACTGGCTGGTATTTCCCATACTGGGAAATCACCAAGGGAGTTGATGGTGGGCAGGTAGTGATGTCTTAGATACCAAGGATGACATCACCACTACAAACATCACTGTGACCATTACACTAAGTCTTACTGAAAAAAGAATAAAACCAAGTAATTCCCTGAAAACTGACCAAAGCAGTATTAATAAATGTTATTGAATTATTGATCCCTTCAAATGCAAGTGCCTATTCCTTGGTGAAACCATATGTTCTAAAACCAAAAGGCAAAGAGAACAGCTGCTCTCTACTTCTCCACAGAGGTCACACTGACCTCCATGTGGCCAGATCCACTGAGAGATTCTCTTCGCCCTCATCTTACTCATCTCAGCAGTGTTTGACACAGTTGACTATTCCCTCCTTCTTTTAAAACATAAATCAAATAGTTTTAATTGTCTGCATAAAACTCTCCAAGGCATCTCATTGTACTTTAAAATAAAAGCCAAGCCCTACAAAGCCCTATCTGATCTGGTCCCACTTTAACCCATTCCAAAAAGGTACCAAACTCTTTCCTGTCTCAGGGCCTTTGTACTGGCCATTTCCTCAGCTTGGAATACCCTTCTCACAGCTGGTTCCTTCTCAGCTAAGTCTCAAATCAAAACAGTCTTCTTCGATACAGAAGGTTCTATGACCATCTGGAACAGTCACCTCCATCCCAGTTTTCCTCTCTCATATCAGTCTCTGTGTGTCTTTCCTTCAGCACCTATCACATTTGCAAGCTATCTTTTTTTCCTGTTTTCTGTTTATAGTCTGTCTCTTCTACTTCACCTGGAATGTTAACTCTTTGGGAGCAGAGACCTCACCCACCACCCAGAATAATACCTGTTTCATAGACAATGTTCAATGAATATTTATTTGAAGGGAGGAAGGAAGGGAGGGAGGGACTGAGAGCAAAGGAGGGAGGACAATGTTCCCAACTAGTGTGTCCAAAGACTGATATACCTCAAATTCATTACAGAGGTGCTACTAAATATTGAATAGTGAATTGATATGGTTTGGCTCTGTGTCCCCACCCAAATCTCACCTAGAATTGTAATCCCCACATGTCAAGGGAGGGACTTGGTGGGAAGTGCTTGGATCATGGGGCTGGTTTCCCCCGTGATAGTGAGTGAGTTCTCACGAGATCTGATGGTTTAAAAGTGTGACACTTCCCTCCTGGTGCTCTCTCTCTCCTGTCACCATGTGAGATACGCCTTGCTTCCCCCTTGCCTTCCACCATGATTGTAAGTTTCCTGAGACCTCCCCAGCCATGTGGAACTATGAGTCAATTAAATCTCTTTCCTTTATAAATTACCCAGTCTCAAGTAGTTCTTTATAGCAATGTGAAAACAAACTAATACATAGATTCCATTTATTTTGGCTACAGCTGAAGATATAGAGAGTTGAGTCATTGTCACATGGAATGTTCAGTTGATGTAAGGTAAAGCAGCATTCAACTTATCATGAGTAAGAGGCACTGCATTGGGGAGCTAAGGCCAGATGGCCTGCCCACTGGAATATGGAGAACTTGATTTTGAGACTACATAGGAGAGCATGGCCAGGGCGGTGGGCTCTGCTTCTACAGCAGCCCTTAGTACAGAGAGGGAGAGAGTGAACTCTGTGATCCCCTTGCAGGCCACACAGAATCATGGCTCAGAACCCCGCCCAAATTACTGTTGGCCCATAACCAAACTCTGAGTTCCAGGAAGGTAGGGGTGGGGCCTTGTTCAACAACCAATAAACATTTGTTGAGTGGCTGTATTTAACAGAACTTCTTCATCCATACTAATTATGTTTTATTTACAATACACTTTTATACACAGTGCTTACTACATGCCAGGTACTCTTCTAAATGTTTACAAATATTCAAGCCTCACAAACACCCCTAAAAAAGAGATGCTGTTATTATTACTACTTTAAAGATGCAGAAACTGAGGCATGAAAAGAATAGGGAACTTGCTACTCAGTTGAGAGCTGGAACGTGAACTTACTGTAGCCTTGGCTCCAGAATCTATGCTCTTAACCACCAGCCCGTGCTATCAAGAGTGTCTACTGCCACAGCACCAGCACCATGTATCAAGAACAGGTGGGTGGGATGGCAGCATGGGAAAAGGGTGAATGGGGCAAGTGGGTACTTACCCTTTAAGGGATCGCTGGGTTAAGTCTCACATACTTCATATACCACTTTTTGGTGTCACCTCTGCAGGCTGAGGGAAGGTGGGGAGGCTGAAGCTTGGGAGTCCATTTCCAACCCAGTATCCCTACCTCTGCAGGAGATCTCTTTTTCCCTTCATGTTTCTACTGTAGTTCTAGGCCAGCAATTCTAAACTTGGTACAATTCTGTCCCTGTTGCCAAGAGGACATTTGGCAATGTCTAGGGACATTTTTGATTGTCCCTAACTTGTGGGAAGTGGGGAGGTTCTACTGGTACTGAGTGGGTAGAAGTCATGGATGCTGCTAAACATTCTACAAGTCATGGGACAGCCCCCCACAACACAAAATAATCTGGTCCCAAATGGTAGTAGTGCTATGGGTGGGTCGCCCTGGTCTTGGTCCAGAGACTACCTTTTAGAAAATCAGTAAGAAAGGTGGTAAGGTCATCAAAGGCAGGTCCATCTGTGAATCACCAAGAAATGCCAGCTGCACCACTACAAAATCTGTGGGGAAGAGGCAAGACCTTCCTGCTTGCCTCCCTCTCTCTCCTGATTCCTGGAACCACAGCCTCTCCCTCCTGCCGAGAAGCTAAGAACAGCCCTGGCCCTCATGGCACATAGCAGAGGTTGCTAATACCTGCTTCCTTTGGCAGCTTCTTAATGCTCTTGGCTTGGCATTTGGTATTCCTCGAGCCCTTTTGCCTAATTACATTCTAGAGATGAAGGGAAACCTAGGTATAATTCAAAAATGAATGTCCCTACCTTTGATTCCTCTCAAACATGCCAAATCAGAGTAGAACTGTGCTACTCCTCCAAATAGATTACGGGGATCTCTGGAGAAGTAAATGGACCTTGATGAGCTGGACCCCAGGGCAGAGCACAAGAGAATTTAGAGTGCTCTTTATGGATGATAAAATGAAGAAAACTCAGGATCAGATTTAGGATGGAAGACAGTGGGGGAACTACGTGGTATGGTAAACCCAGAAGGCCCAGGTTTGATTGCTGGCTCTGTCCCTGAGCTCTGTGGCCTGGGATTATCACTCCACTTTTCCCATGTGTAAAACGGGGTTTGAGACACCCCCATAAAGATACTGGGAGGGTTGGTGGAGGAGGCCATCAAGGGCCTCACACTGCATGTGGCTTAGAGTAGAGCCTTATCAAATTTTTGTTCATTCACTTGCCAATGTTCATCCTTTTATTCACTTATCACCATTTATCCTTTTAACCATCTCGACACCTGAGGGATCCAAAAGCTATTTATGCCTCTAGCTCACCAACTCAGGAGCAGTCAGATGTCCTGAGCACTCAGTAAAATAATAATGAACAAAAATAAACCTAAGGAGCACTGGATGTGACTCGATTTGCAGTCATTTCAAGGAATCATAGAGTTGATTGGATTTTAAAATTGAGCTTCAGCTAATGAACACATGTGCAATCCAGAGTCAAAGGCATGTGCTGAGATGTGATTTCATGGCCATCTATATGGGAAAAAAGGTCTGTAATGGTGTGGATAGGATGCTGTCCAGAGAAATGGATTAGGCTAGCAGTTCTCAAAACAGGGCTAATGATCAAAATCACCTGGGGATCCCTCTGAGCTCAAAGATTCTCCATCTGACTCCCAAGAGCCCAACCTCATGCATCTAATGGGGTCCAGAAATGTACAAGTTCCTCCCCAGGTGATTCTAAGGTCAGCTGGATTTAGGAACCTCTTGACAGGGTTTCTAAATTATGTGGAGCAGTTCACCAAGTGCCAGGCAACAACCCATGATCCTTAAATCTCTTCCAAAATCCTTAACCAAGATGTTTCACAAGCATTGTTTGAGGCTGCATTTGCTTTCACATCTAAGAGAACATTTTTAGATATGAGATTTGTTTTCCTTCCAGCAAGATGCTCTACATCACTACTACCAATTAGGCAAGTTCATTTAAAAGCTTTGAATCCATACTTGTAAAATTCCCCCTTTGCTCATCCAACTTTATGTCTAAACAGTGCAGCTGATGGCTGTACAGTTCCATTTATGAATTCCACTCTTGTGAATATATTTCCAAAATTCTTTCAGAATTTCTTTGTCTGGGTAAGCCAGGACTGCTGGTTTTAATAAGAACATGGTTTAAACATAGTTATCCAGGTCACTGATATTTCATGGCTTCCCAGAACACAGACAGCACCCAGTACTCAGACAGAACCTTCCCCTTTTCAAACAAACACTGCCCTTGCCCAATTCTATCCTTTCCTTTTACAAAAGAACTCCCTCTCCATTTTCCTCGCACACCATTTTCTCTTTAGAAAGAGTTATATGGTGTAATAGAATGAACACTGAGGTTAGACCAAAGGAAAGGCAAGCACTGCCTCTGGTTATATATAGCTCATCAACATCACAAAGTGGTCCACAATAGTGTCTAGCAAAGTGGCTTGCACACAGTAGGTCCTCAATAGCTAACTAAATGAATTCAATTATTTGAGAGAACTCTTGCACCTCCATTTAGGAAATCCCAAACAAGTATTCTCTGAACAACTGTGACATTCCATAGCATTCACATCTGAGAACGTGTTCTATTACATAATCAACAAAGTAAAAGGAACTTTATTTTTAGCTACTGGACTTTGCAGGGAAGATCAGAGTCCCATTTTAAACTTCTCTTTCATCCCTAACCTTCAAATGACACTCCTATATATTTCTTTTAATTTTTTTTAAGACTCAGTTAAAGATGGCCTGGAGCACACTTAAAACAATACAAAACAAGAGAAATAAACCAGATGGCAAAAAATCATAAATCAGGACAAGCTGAGCTGAACAAGCTACAAAGGAAGGCATAGTCAAACTGTGAAGGGAAGAGGCGCTTCATCCCTCATGGATAAGTCTCCATTATTGCTTCCTTGCAAAGGAAAGCTCAGAGGTCATCTGGGGTGTGTGTGTGGAGGGGGTGTTATACCTCCTCAACTTGTCACAAGCAAGGCTAGAAAAAGCTGCATGATAGCTGGGAACCTCCAAAGGGTCAGTACTCAGAACAGGTAAGTTGGGCATTGCTTCCTATATGATAGAAAAATAATAGTTTGTGAGGATCTTTGTTTTAATTGAATGATGATAAAGGTAGAGAAAGAAGAAAAAGAAATTGAACCAATGTATCTGTGCTATTTCTAACACATGATGAAAACAATGAGAACTACCCTCTAGAAAAACCATCCATCCTCATCTTTTCTACAAACATCCATAAAAGGACATACCTTACACAAACATCACTGGCATCCTCTGGGCTGAGGAAGGCAAGAAGGGGACTCTAAAATTCGAGACCCATCTTGTTTTGCCATGTCTCTGATACTGGATTAAATGTTTGGACTTTTCCATGGAGATAAGGGCTTCAGTTTTGGGAGATTTGTTTTGTTTTATTGGATCTGTGTGATAGCTGGTAGAAAGTAAAATATTCAGGGGGTATTTTTTACATATACTAAGGATATATGGACATCTGTCAACATGCATTGGGCTGGCCTTTCAGCTCTTACAACAACTGCCATATATTTCTAGTACATTAAAAAGCTTTTAAAAAAAAACAAACAAACTGGGCCTCTTAGGCAAGAGTACATGCCCATTAGTTTTAGATACTTACAAGTACATGCTGTTCTGTTGTAAAACAACACACAGAAAATCTGGCACTAAGTTTTCCACCCTGGAGCCCTGTTTACAAACACACTGAATTATAAACCCCAGAACATCATCTTCACCCCTCTCCCCATTTTATCTATGTGATCTGAAAACTTGAAGAAAGTTTTCCAAGGCATGCTTGTCACTCTGAATTTATGGGCACAGACAATGCCAAGGACTCCCGTTCACTACACACTGAATGTTTTGCACCACCCAATAAGGACTCTCGGAATGGGAGAAGAAATGTGGTTACGTGTTGGGAATGTAAGCAGCAAAAAGGGATTACATCAATAGACCTAAATCTGTCTATTTCCTTATCATCCTCCACCCTCTTTGTTGATAGCTGTTATGAGTGCATCAGAGTTTGCTGCAAATGGCTTTTCTGAGCCGCCCTAGAACTTTGTGGATATGCTAAGGAAATAATGAACTGGTAGTGGATTGTCTTTTCCACCTGCTTCCAGAGCTTCCAGAATTTTCCCAATTAAAGTACTCATTGCCTTATTATCTCTAATCAAAGCAAGCATTGCACTGTGTTGTAATCACTTGTTTAAATCCTACCTTTCTTGCTATACGAAGTACTCCAGAAGGAGGGGCAGAGATCACCACTGCCTTGTCGTTACCAATCTATCCCCCAAACCTTGCAAGGTGCATGGTTCTGTAATAGAAGGCTAATAATATTTGTTAACTGAAATGCACTGATAACAGAGTGAAAAGGGCTCCCTCTTGTAGGGTGACCAATTGTCCTGGTTTGCCCAGGACTGAGGGGCTTTCCAGGCCCTGGCACTTTCAGCACTTAAACCAGGACAGTCCCAGGCAAAGCGGGAAGGTTTAAACAACTGATCTCTTTTCCGCACCACCAGATCCAGGTTGCAGACCCGCCCTTGCCTCCCAGGAGTTCCCAACCCTGTCGCACCTGTACATACAGCTGCTCGCCTCACCCATCAGCTGGAGGGAGGGGGCAGCCTTCTAAGGTGACATCCCTTTGTGCCCAGTTTCTGCCCAATGACAAATGACTACCTTAGTCACACTGCCTGGTCAGTTTCTTTATGAGAGGCAATAATGGTTTCTTTATTTCCCAGATTCAGAAAATGGGCAGGTGTCAGAATGATCAGGAGAGATGCCCAAATTTAAGCTGTGTCCCCGAGTCTGCCCAAAGGTGGGCATGATGCCAGATACCTGTGCACTCCAGATGAAAAACTGCTGCTCTCCTTTCCTGGCCACCTGCAAACCCATCCCAGGTCCCCCTGCCTATCAATTTCTTTTTTTTTTTTTGAGACGGAGTCTCGCTCTGACGCCCAGGCTGGAGTGCAGTGGCCAGATCTCAGCTCACTGCAAGCTCCGCCTCCCGGGTTCACGCCATTCTCCTGCCTCAGCCTCCCGAGTAGCTGGGACCACAGGCGCCGCCACCTCGCCCGGCTAATTTTTTGTGTTTTTAGTAGAGACGGGGTTTCGCCATGTTAGCCAGGATGGTCTCGATCTCCTGACCTTGTGATCCGCCCGTCTCGGCCTCCCAAAGTGCTGGGATTACAGGCTTGAGCCACCGCGCCCGGCCTGTCTTGGGTTATCTTTCCCTTAAGATTCAAGTGAGCTTCATGTTCCCTTATCACATCCCCAGCATAATTGTGGGGCAAAGAGGGACCTCAGCACCTAGCCTCCATTAATACTAATATGGGAGAAAAGAAGGTGAGCTTTAGAAATTGATAGGCATTCCCAGGTCCCCCTGCCTATCAATGCCTATCAATTTCTAAAGCTCACCTTCTTTTCTCCCATATTAGTATTAATGGAGGCTAGGTGCTGAGGTCCCTCTTTGCCCCACAATTATGCTGGGGATGTGATAAGGGAACATGAAGCTCACTTGAATCTTAAGGGAAAGATAACCCAAGACAGTCTTGCCACTCAGGATTCAGAATGCTTGTTTATGCAGTGGTGAGTGGATTTTGCCACCAGTTTGAAACACGTTCACTCATGGGCACATCATTCTTGCTTACATCTAGGATGCCCTTCTATAGACTATCCAGAAAACATAAGTTAAAACTGAAGACAAGGGAAAAGCCAAAAACAACAAAAATGTCCATCAATAATATATAAACAGTCCTGTATTCATACAATGGAATATTACAGAGCAATAACAGAATGAATTACTGATACAATGCAACAACATGGATGAATCTTGAATATTTACACTGCATAAAAGAAACCAGACAGAGAAGTACATACTGTCTGATACACTTCCTATGAATTTCGGGCTGGGCACGGTGGCTCACGCCTGTAATCTCAGCACTATGGGAGGCTGAGGCGGACAGATCACTTGAGACCAGGAGTTCGAGACCAGCCTGGCCAATATGGTGAAACCCTGTCTTCACTAAAAATACAAAAATTAGCCAGCCATGGTGGTACACGCCTGTAATCCCAGCTGCTCGGGAGGCTGAGGCAGGAGAATCACTTGAACCCGGGAGGTGAAGGTTGCAATGAGCTGAGATCGTGCCACTGCACTCCAGTCTGGGTGACAGAGTGAGACTCTGTCTCAGAAACAAAACAAAACTGAAGTTCAAAAGCAAACAAAACTGATCTTTGCCGTTAGAAGTCAGAGTAGTGGTTACCATGAGCCAGAGGAAGAGAAAAATAATGATTGGGAAGTGAATGTTTTGCAGGGACAGAAATGTCTTGATTTGGGTGGTGGTTATATGAACGTACACATAGGCAAAAATTTATTAACTTATATACTTAAGATGAACTCACTTTACTTACTTTATACCTCAATTTAAAAAGCAAAACAAAAATACAAAAGCAATGGAGGAGATACTTGCTTTGAGCTTGATCCAGCAAGCCATGTCAGGCATGTCATTTAACCCTGGGGAAAACATTCTTACCTCCTCTGTAAGTACATTATTCTACCTACCTGCTTTGGCTGTCAAATTAAATTAGATAAAACTGAGTGGGGTGGTTGTTCAATCTCATTTGTTAAATGTATGCTCGACAAAGGCAATGCTGTCAATCCCAATGAAATTAGAATTTGTCAAATGATGAAGCTGATTTTTTTTAATAAAAGACAGATTTCTGCATTTAGGACTTACTCTCAAATATCTTTCTAGCAGCTGTATCTCTCCACCTATTAGTCAAAGGCAGGCATCCAACCAGCTGTTTGCTGGATTCAACTTCCCCATACATAATAATTTCAAAGGTCATGTATATGTTAATTTACTACCTGGCTGTTATTTAAAAAGATTTTATTACATCATTTTATGGTGATTTATTCTTCCTCCTCCTCTAAGAAATTCTGGATACTAGAACACCCACTGGCAGGGTAGCTCTGGGTGAGTATGAGACTTCAAAGAAATCACTGTTGTCATTTTTCAAATTAAACATGAACACACACAAGCAATATGTTTTGGTTGGACATAATTATGATCACCATTGTCTGGAGCTAGAAGGAAGTAGTAGTTTAAGCAAAAATGGTTCGCATGTTTTTTTAAAGAAGAGAGCAAGCGAGATACCCACAGCGTGCCTATCTAAATCATTACTTGACAATAGCAATGCCCATGTGGTGAATTTGACAGTGTCTAGGTCTTTATAATTTGACTGGCTTTAATTTTTTCCTAGGGACAACCTAAGGGCTTCCTAGCTGATTATAAGGCAATGCAGTTTCATTTTCTATGTGTTCTGTGAGGACCACAGTATCCTTAAGCTGGGTTCATATGGGAAGAGAATAAAACACCAAGAGGAGAAAAAAGGAGGTTGAGGAGAAGACAGGATAAGGTAAGAGAGATGGGATTCCAAGGTAGCTTACAGGAGGGGAAGGTGGTGGGTTGATGGAAAGAGGTTGCATATGTAACACTATTTCATATGGCAGGCGTTACAGAAAAGGTTTTTATGGTGGTGGCTCAGGCAGGAGAGTTGTGATGAGAAAGGCAAATGGCAGAGAGCCACAAGAAGAGGGAGGCCTGGAGAGATCAGGCCCAGATAAAAGCACTGATTTGCTTTCAAATGAACATATCAGTGCCTCATTTACTTTTCACCAGCACCTGTAATCTCAGAGATCTCCCCAACACGTGTTCATGTTGGAGAAAAGAATGATTCAAGCACAAAATCGTCAGTGAGTGATCACCATTGTTCTTCTGCTCAAATGTCACATTAAGGCGCCCATACGCTACCATTCAGAAATCTATTAGTAACATAGCGAAGTCAGGAACTTCTCTGACCTACTTTTACCAGACAGTGGATGCTTCTAATTCTGCAATCAATGAAACAGTAAAACGATTAGAAAATGTGTGTAGCATGGTGTGGGATCAGATCAGGCAAACACAGCCACGGGGGAAAGGTTACTAGAATGTAACTTAAACAGCTTGTGTGCTTCTAAATTTTCCCCAGGCAATGAGGGGCATCAGACCAAAGGGAGTCCTTCAAAACCAAAACCACAATCCTCCCTCTACCATCCCCAACTCTTGGATAGCCCAAGTTTATCTGTGCCTTCATATTCCCCACTCCCCAGCCCTTCCTTTTCCAGCTGTGCCCTACACACAGCTGAACCAAGATCCGTATCTGCAATTTGATGTCTTGCCCTCTTTAAATGCTGTAGACCTCCAGGTCACCCCAGCCCCACTGAGATAGGTCCATGTGTTTATCCTCCCAGAACCACAAACTCAAACTCAAATCATCAAATGTTATAGCTAATTATATCCCACTGCCCTAAGTCTCATCTCCTTCCTCTGTTCCCTTTCTTATGTGGAAAAATACCCCTCCAAGAAAAGATGAAAAAGAAACTGGACAAACTGCTTTGTGCAGTATGATTTTTCTACCTAAAAAGATTCATCTTGGAATTATTTTTAAAATATTCATGCTTACATTACAACTGAATTTTGGAAAATTTAGAAAAATTTAGAAAAAAATGGAAAAATTCATTCAGGAGTCTTATGCCACCAACAAATCAAAACTATTTGACTTTATTGTTTTGTTTGTTACAGGAAACAACCTATCATGGCAGAGATACAATTTTTGTCTTTTCCTTTTCACATTGTATTTTATGATAAGCCATTTTCCTCAGAGATACAGAGCAGTTGAGAATTCCCTTAAGTAACAATGCCCACCCCTCATCTCCCACCCCTGCAATCCCCATGTCTTAAATGATTCCATTTCCTCACATGTTTTTGGAGTTACATGTCTATCATGCACAGACGGCATCGGGAGTGACAAGGACAGGGAGCAATGGGACCAAGCTGTCTGCCTTCATTGTAGCTTGAAAATTAAGTACTACAGATGCTCCTTGACTTACGATAGGGTTATGTCCTGTCATAAGTTGAAAATATTGTAGTCAAAAATGCATTTCATACACCTAACCTACCAAAATCATAGCTTAGCCTAGTCAACTTTAATGTAAGCTCGGAACACTTATATTATCCTATTGTTGGGTAAAAAAATCTAACAGCAAGCATATTTTGTAATACAGTGTTGTCTATCTCAGTAATTTATTGAATACTGTACTAAAAGTGAAAAACAGAATGGCTGTACAGGTATTCGAAGTACAATTTCTTTCTTTTCTTTCTTTCTTTTTTTTTTTTTTTTTTTTTGAGATGGAGTCTCGCTCTGTTGCCCAGGCTGGAGTGCAGTGGCGCGATCTCAGCTCACTGCAAGCTCCACCTCCCAGGTTCACGCCATTCTCCTGCCTCAACCTCCTGAGTAGCTGGGACTACAGGCGCCCCCACCATGCCAGGCTAATTTATTTTTGTATTTTTAGTAGAGACAGGGTTTCACCATGTTAGCCAGGATGGTCTCAATTTCCTGACCTCATGATCCGCCCGCCTCGGCCTCCCAAAGTGCTGGGATTACAGGCATGAGCCACCGTGCCCAGCCTTAAAGTACAATTTCTACTGAATGAGTATGACTTTTGCACCATTGTAAAGGTGAAAAAAATTATAAGTTGAACTATCGTAAGTTGGGGGCCATCTGTATTTATTATGGTCCTCCCCTGAGTCAGCCCCTAATCACAAGCTTCTCCACAGCAAAGATATCTGATGATGGCCTTGCTGAACCCTAGACCAGGTGATGCAGATGGTGTCATGGAATTTGCAAAATCCTCAGGCAAAATTAATGTATGTGCCAGAAAGCATTTTTCCTTGGGGAAGAGCATGGTTAAATTTGGATTCTCCCAAAGGCAGACCCTGTGACCAAGATCTGAGTGCATATAGTGTATGTAGAAGGGGACCTCAGGCAGCACCCATGGAGGAGTAGAGAAGTGAGAAAGGAAAGAAAGGCAAACAATTCAGGATGCGTTCATAAGCAGCTGACTGCTATGAGCAACTGGGGCTCAGTCCCACTGGGAGTTAACCTCAGGTTTCTCCCGACTGAGGGAGAGAAAGCAGGGGCATCTGTCTTCCAGTTCCATTGCATCATCGGTTGAGGGCTGCTCCTGGTGGCATATATTCCAGAGCCTCTTGCTTGCCCTGTGCCTGGACTAAGCATGCTTCCAGGGCCAGTACTGAAGTCTTGGAGCAGAGAACTGCAGGGGTTTGAAGTAAGCACACAGATGGGTGGAGATGGGTCAGCCAAGATAGCTTCCACTATAGAGATAATCGATCAAAGAGCAAGCTGCTGCAGACACCCAAAAGACCAAAGCCCACCAGTGTGCAGGTGCAGGCCTGTTTGTTTCTCTTTCTTCACTCTCTGAAATCCTTCCTGATATCCTGTGGATGGGCATCAGGCTGGATTTTACCAAGGTCTGAGCTCCCTAAAAGTAAATTGGGTACCTTTAGAAGTTGTCTGCACCCAGCTTTACAGGGCTTCTAATGGGAAATCTTGGCATTGGAGCCCAAACCACAGCTCGCAGATCCTGAAGCAGCCAGTGGCCCTACCAAAAATCCCAACTTACCTCCCAAGGAGTAATTTAATCACTGGGAAACCTGGATCATAAACACTGAAGTTCTCAGAAATGATGTCTATTTGGCAGTGGAATTCTGTGTCCAGGCAAGCCTGCCACCCTTCTTAATGTGACCCTCTTTCCCCAAAGGAGAGAAGTCAAGACAGGTCTTATGCAAGTTGACTGCTTCATTCTTCCTGGGAAGCCTGCTGGGGTAAGTTGGGGGTTTTGTTATTGTTGTTGTTTGATTTTTGGCAGGGGGTTATTTTTTGCAAGCTCTATCTTTGTCAAATGCTATCACAGGCAACATTAAGACAGCTCTACATATGGCCACAAAAAGACATGTTCAAGAATATTTGTAGCAGCTTTATTTGCAATAGCCCTGAACTGGAAACCACCCAGATGTCCGTCAGCAGGAGAATGGATAAACAAACTGTAATACATCCATACAATAAGATGCTACACAGCAATAAAAAGGAAGGAACTACTGATACAAGCAACAACATGGATGAATCTCATAAGCATTATGCTAAGTGAAAACAGCCAGACAAAAAGACTACCTATACTGCATGATTCTGTTCATATGAAACTCTAGAGCAGACACAACTGATCTACCAATACCAAAGTAAGAATGGTGTTTGCCTGTGGGAGACATTGGCTAGAAAGGGGCTCAAGGGAGCTCTTTTGGGTGCTGGGACTGTATTCTATTTTGATCTAGGGTATGATTATATGGGTGAATACACATGCACTTAAAACCCATCAGCATGTAAGATTTGTGTACTCTGTGACTTTACTGTATGTGTCATATATACCTCTATAAAAAGGTAAGATAGACTAATATAACAATAAGTTAAAAGAACAGTGAAATAAAATAAGACAGCTCTAGAGAATACTGTCTCTCTCTCTCTCTCTCTCTCTCTCTTACTGTGACCAGTGGAAACATAAGCCCTTCCCTAGAGCTTGGTCTCCTTAGGGAGAAAATGTTCGAGAGGGTTCTCTTGGTGAAGTTGGCATTTTTGCCACAGGAAACAGAGAAGACAGGAGAAAAAACTCAACATGAACCCAGAGGTCTTTGGTGCGCAACATGAATAGCTTGGGGGAATTTAATCAGGACCGCCTCAAACGCACACACACATACAAAACACAGCACCTCATGCATTGAATCACATCCACACACACTCCATGCCCCATGCCACCCCGCAACACCACATGCAATCACATCCCACACTGCTGCTGCAACACACCCAACACAGTCACACACATAGGACTGCACACATCACACATCATATACACGGCACACTCACATACTCAACCACATCACACTGCACAGACCTGCACACAAACAAAGCACACATCACATGCTCATACCACAAGGGATCACACACACACACACACAGCGGAAGCAGCCCCTCCCCTCTCAGGGTCAACTCTTATAGTGCCAGTGCAGTTTGGGTAATCACCTCCTTCTTCCCGCTGCCAACCACAGCCACTGTCATCATCATCATCATCATCATCATCATCATCATCATCATCGTTCCAGAAACATCCCTCATGGACAGGAACATCTCAGTGTGCACGCAGCTGTGCCTGCAAACAAAGACGTCTGCCTGGAGCCACCTGCTCACCCCAAAAGCTGTCTGGGCACATCAGGTTTCCGCCTGGTTCTGTGGAGTGAGCGTCCTGGAGCCTTCAGCTCCAGCCCTGACAGGAACTCTGAGGTGACATCTATGCACCATCCTCCTCCCTCTCTCTTTCCCTGCCCTACTAGCCACTGCCCCCCTCTCAGTAAGGAGTCTTGCTTCTCTTCTTAGTGTGGAACAGTGTCCATCCTGGGCCCAGATCAGCCCTGACCTTCCAGACAATGCAGACTTCGTTGCCACGGGAATGCAGAGAAACCCGCTAATATCCAGAAGGTGTCATCCTCTCAATTTGGGATGCTGGCACCTCCTTGCTGTTAGTCTTTGCCATGGACTCGGAACATAGCTGCAGCCTTCTGAGATCCTGGAAAACCCTTTTTTTCTGCTGTTGCTACCTTAACTTGAAGAACTAACTCCACTGAGTCCATTTCAATATCTGTTGACCATCTGGACCTTCTGCAGAAAATAGGTCTCCATGTGTGGAAGACAGTGAAAAATTCCCATCAGCGCACCCACCATTTGACTCTCAGGAATCTCCCCCAAAAATAAATGCACAAGCAGGTTTATCACAGCTCTTTTGTGTTATAAAGACTGGAAACAACCTAAATGTCAACTGAGAGGGAATTGGCTTAGTTAATTATCCCAGATTATTACACCAAATATTACCCAGTCCTTGCAAAGGAGGACACAGGTTGGTATGTTCTGACATGGAAAAAAAAGTCCAAGGAAATTATTTAAGGGACAAATAGGTGAAGAAGTCATTTGGCAGGAGAGAATATAGGTTTTCTATATTTTCTACATGTAACATGAACTAATTTTTGTTGAGTGAGCGTGTGTGTACACATGTGTGTGTTAAGAACTTAAAGAATAAAACCAAGCATCTACCAGTTTTCTCTGATAACATTACAGAGCGCTGTTCCTGTCTTTTTTCAGATATCTATAATGTTTTTATTTTTATATATGTGTGACTTTTTTCAGTCAGAAAGAGACAAAAACATTTTTTTCTAAGTGTCCATCACTGGCCCCTCACCCATTCTTTTTAAAATCTTGGATTACCAATACTCAGAGGCAGTTGGACCTTGAGGCCAGTGAGTTCAGCATTTTCTAGCTATGGGGTCTGGGCATGTGACTTTGCCTTGTTGAACCTTCCTTTCATCCATCATCAACAAGCCTCATTGAGAGCCTACTCAATGCCACCCTCTGTGCCAATCCTGGGGTGACTGTGGTGGACAAAATGCTCATCCCCTTCCTACTTGGAGTTGCATCTATCGCTGTAAAATAAGGAATCTTTGCAGGGCTACTGAAAGGATTAGTAACATAAACAATTTCAGGCACATAAAAGGCCTTTGAAAACTATCGGCTGCTTAAAAATAAATCCAAGGAGTATGACTTAGTTAAGGTAGGATAAGCTACCTAGTGAATTGCTCCTAACTTGTAATGGTTCAATAATGAAAGCTTATGTCTTGTTTATGTAACTGTCCAGGGTAGGGGCTCCAGATCTGGCAGTTCTGTTCCATGAAATGGCCTTCGCTAGGCAGAAGAGGCTCTGCCATCTTTAACTGTGGCTTTCAAGGTGACTCTGGGACTTCACTCCATCCCAGACAGTCAGTGGATAAGAGAAGAGCTTGGAGGAAAACCTAGAAAGCTTTTATGGTTGAACCACAGGTGCACTCGTCCTTTCTCCTCACATCCCACTGGCCAGAGCTCAGGCAGATGGACACACATACAACTGCAAGAGAGACTGGGAAATGTAGTCTATCTGGGTACCTAGGAAGATAAACAAAACGGGTTTTGGGGACTAACCAGCAATCACTGCCATGGTGAATTAGAGAGGGAAACAAATTCCTATGACTTTGTTTGTGAGTGTTTATTTGTGTCCAGTCTGCAAATAGTTGATGCTCAAAGAAGCCTTTGCTCTAGGAAGTTCAGAAGCCCCTTTTTTTTTTTTTTTTTTTTTTTTTTTTTTTTTGCTGAACTTCTAGTTTTTTGGAAAAACTCTAAGAAGACATCTGTTTAAGCCTCTCTTTTTTATCATCAAGGTTGTCCTGCCACCGTCTGAGATACTACTAAAAACAATGCCAGCCCCAAGCTCTGACTTTCACAAGATTTGAGATGCTGTCAAAAATAAATGCCAGCTCCTCAGATTCTGTGTGAAAGAGATGCCAACACACATCTAACTCAAACTAAAAGCTGCAGACAAGAAGCTGTACCATGAATACATTGTCACTCCTACTTCACTAAAGAACCTCACATGTGAACCAGTGAATCCATGGATTAATCATGGCAACTAAAAGGAAATATCATTTTTTCCCTTAAGCTCGCACTTTGCAGAACCAGTACTTGTACGTCTGTCTGTCAGAGGCTTACATTACAGATTCAGAAGGCTTACAATTTAATTCTACAGTATGGTTTGCAGAAAGTCCATGTGTGTGGTCGAGATAGGGACAAGATGTGTACAATACGATACTATTCATTTGTTCATTTATTCATTCATCCATTCAATCAATATATATTGAGTGACTCCTCAATTACAAGCACTGTGCGTCCCGGGCTGAGGATACCAAGATGGAAGGCATGTTCACTGTGTCGTGGGGGAGTCAGCTGTGTGAACACACAATTACAATGCAGCAGGACACCTGCTGCAGTGAAAGCACGTGCGATGGCAGTGGAAGAAGCACAAGAAGCAGATTATTTAAAAGGCCACTCAATTCTTGGTTATTTCCCTGATTTACTTGGCACAGAAGCCTCAGGTAACTCATCAGAATCTTCCTGTGGCTCATTAGATGAAACGACTGGAAATGTGAAGAGAAAGGAAGTGCTCTAGGGCCCCAAGGGCTCTTTATTTATGCTGTCATTAGAAAGAAAGTGGGCAAAGTACAAGCAGCTGCAGACATTGGATCTCTCTTGTGTACCAGGCATCTTGCATACTTGTCACTCATCCTGACAGGCAGATATCACTGCCACCCACTGTACAGTTGGCATCTCTGAGGCCAGAGAGATGAAGACACTCGTCCCATTATGTAGTAGTTGGTAGACCTGAGAATTTGGCCCATTTGACTCTAAAGAGCGACCTCTTTCCATTGCATCCCCTTATTGCCCATACTCCATGGAAAACCAGGGAGAGCAGACCCAGTGGACAGAGGGAGGCTTAATCTCACTGCGAGGGAGAGGCAGTAAAGGATGGTGGAAGGCGTTAGCCTCAGGAGCTGATGCTCACCCCCTGGGAGTAACATGAGGATGAACTGTCATCATTCATTCATTGATTCAACATTTATATTAAGGAACTGCTAGGTTCCACGTGCTTGGGGGATACGGCAGTCAGTAGAAAAGGAGAAATAAATATGCTAAAAAAATTTTGTCACCTATGAGAAGTAATAAAATAGGTACCTTTTCATTTTTTATGTTAATGATTAGGGAAACATAAATGATTGGCAAAGTTTTGAGAAAATCAATTTAAGCACAAGAAGACTTTGAACTGTAAAGCTCCAAACTCCTGGAGAAGATAAAGAATATATGTATAGGGAAAAAATAAAAAAGACTGTGAGGACATGAACCAAAACGATGATAGTGGCAATCTCTGGGTGGTAAGAATGCAAATTATATTTATTCTCTTCTTGCTGTCTTCTCATACTTGTAAATTTTTAAAAGTAAGTATGTCTACTTTTATGATCATAGAAAACCAAGATTTACTACCAAGGTGAAGAAAATAAAACTGCAAAAAAACAGAAGAGGAGGATTCCTATGTTTCATTCCTTTCTCTCCTGGCACATAGGCGGTGACCGGCATATCAGCCAGACAGCTATGCCTCACTCCTATAGTAACACCCAATGATATCTTATTTCAACACACTGCCTGATTATTTCAGAAGTCACTCACAGGAGTAGCCACAGGAGGAAATATGCACTCATCACTCAGATATTAGGGACTGAATCCTGAAACTTGATTTTTCATTAGGGTGTTATGCCATTTTTCAATTAAGACAGGTTCATCTTTTTTTTTTTTTTTTTTAAAGTGCTGATGTGTAAAACCTCATTTCCTTCCTTAGCACACTTGCCTGTGGGTTTTATTTGTAATGCATTTCCATGCATTCCAACGAGTGGCAGAGAAACTGAGCTCGTGAGCTATGTTGTGACAGTGCTCCTGGTGCTGGAAAGGAAACTGCAGCTCTGTGAGAACAATGCTCTGGAAAATCTGTGAAATCCAGTTGAACACACCTAAGGTTTTCATGAAAGGGCAGACATTACTCACAGCAGCTTTGACAGTGAGAACAGAGACAGAAAAGCCATCCAGCCCTTCAGCAATGAATGTGCCTGGATGAATTGGTCAGGTCTAATCTTGAAGCCCAGGAAGAACTGTCTAATGTCTTGATACAGTGGATTCATTGCATTATCTTTTTATTAAAAGTATTTTCCATGTTCTTGAATTAAAAAAAAGATTATGACCCTACTCCCTCAAGTATTAAATCTAGAAATGAAAATATCCTCACTCAAACTAACAGGGTCTGTGAGGGACTTAGGTTCTTAACATAAGATTCTATTTCCTGCTAGAAATATTGTTTCAGAAAAAATAGAAGCAATGATAGAAGGGCCACAGGAAACATCTGTGTATACAAACAGGCCAGCTCACTAGGAATAAAAATGCATTATGCATCACGAAAGTCTAAATATTTTTATTAACATAGTTTGTTAACTAAGAACTGAGAAATAAGGTTCCCTAAGAGTACCCCATCAAATGCTTTCTTCAATATTTCATTTTATTCTTAGGAGAGAAGTTGCTCGGAAATCTTATCTTAGATTTTCGCAATGAGTTTTCTATTAAAAGTTATTTCTTTTCCATTTCAGGCGGAGCAAAGCTCTGGGCCAAGAGGGTTAGGGAATTTGTTTCATAAAACTGACAGCTTGGCGAGCATTCAATCACTCGGCACTCCACAGCCCAGGAGAACAAATAAGTCCTTTGCTGATGCCGCTCCAGACACATTACGATGTATGTTCCACAGCTTGATTCCCACCTTCCTACTTTTTGCCTCCTGCAGCAAAAAGAAAAGGGGGCAGAATGCACATAGAAAAATACAATGAAACCTACGAAGAAGAGAAATTCATCAATCATACTCTAATTTGGAAGCTGGAGAAAAATGCCCTCGTTGGATATGCTGTTTTAGTCGCTGTGCCTGGCTTTACCTTCCAGAAGGCCAGTTGATTCAGAGGACTCCCAGCCATTTTATTGTCCTATACTCGGTGCTCCCAGACATGTGTCTTTGCAAGCTCTGACAGAGGTTTAATAAGGCAGATAAAGCAAGCTTGGTGGCTGCCTTTGGCCAGATGGTGCCAAGAACAGGTTACTGGCTTGCAGCCTGGGCATTGTCTTGGGCAGAAGAGACCAGCCTGCCCAAACCCTATACCAGCAAGAACCCAGCTTGGAAACTTCCTGTTTAACAAGCCTAACTCAGAACAGCCAGAGAAAGAAAACCATTACAAAACTTCTGCTCCCACCCTCTCCAGCAAAACAAATCGCAGGACTGGTTTATTTTTTGGTACTCACACACAAAGCTATTATTTAAAAATCCCTGTACGCAATACAACAAATCTATGCTGTTAAAAGATAGTGGCTGTTGTTGGTGAGGATAATGAAGAGGGCATGAAGAAGCTTCCAGGGGCTGGTGCAGTCTGTGTCTCCATCAGGGCACTGGTGACATGGGTGTGCTGTTTGTGAAAATTCTTCAAGATGTACGCTTAATAATATATGCAATTTTGTGTATGTATGTAAGAATTTTAGACAAAAATCCACAAATAAAAATTTGTGTTAGATAATTTTTAACACTTCTCCCATCCATATAGCTGGCTTTAAAAACCAAACATTACCAAGGAAAGAATAAACCATGTCACCCTACTGCTTAAAAATTGGCCTATTTGAAGTGTGTGTGAAATAGACAACCTTTTAAAAATGCTGATACTATTATTTAAGGTCTAATATCTACTCCTCATACAGTGGTACAGAGTGCCACAAATAAACAACAAGACTCATTTTCTCTCTCAGACTCATTTTAGGAGGACAGGGTATCATTGAGGGCACTTTCCAAAGACCCAAGTCCCATTTGGGGTGGTTCTCCACTATCTGAACCACATGGCCATGGCTTATGAATCTTATTCTTGCCTTTTTCACATCTTCCTCTAGTTTTCCCTTTCGCTTTTATTTCCCCGAACTGAATTCCTCCTAGACCACCCCCCATATTCTAGTTGTTGAGGGTTCAGGTGCCACCACGAGAATAAACTCTGAGTGCTTTTCTCTGTCACTGGTGTCCTAAGATGAGTGTGTCACCTCACTCTGCATTTCTCTTTGTATTTCTGAATGTACCTGAAGGCTTGCACCAGGACCCAACAGGAAAAATCCCTTTCATTAGCTTCCTACTCCAAGCTCTGTGTTTTGTACCATTTACAACATGTTGCCTGTTTATTTACTGAGGTTTGCTTTGCAAGAGAAATCTTTGGGATGGGATGGAGAAAGGAAGCTTTTGAAAACTTAAAAAATTTAAAATTTGGTTTCAGTAGAGTGATGAATAATGGAGGACTACAGTTGCTTTGCAAAATTAAAATTTGAATGGTCTACTGCTACACAAGAGTCTGCATCTTGCTGCTCCTAGAAAAATAAAAAGTATTTTCTAATCATGATTTTAAGGACGTAGGAATGCATTATGTAAAGAAATGGTTTTTCTCACTCAAGACGCAGTTTAACATATTTCCATGTTCAGTTAAGGACTTTCAAGTCCCAGATTCCAGCAGGACTGAAGGATTTGTTCACTCATCTGAAATTCAACTGAAATATCTAGACAGGCCTCAGATGGGTGGGATAACAAGAAGGGCATAGGGTGGTCTAGTTTCCAGGAAGGCAGGGTAAGGATCTCAGGATCCTATTTTAAGAGAAGTGCTTCAGTTGGAACCAGAGAAGCTATTGGAAAGGGTTTGGGATATGTTATTGCCTTTTCTATTCCCAGGCTCCTTTTCTTCTCTGTGGTGGCATCTCCATACTGATGCCAGTTCAGGTGGAAGTGAATCTCCACTGCTTTGGTTCCAATCAGCTCAACCATCCATGTTGCAACACTTCCCCTGGCAGGTAGGGTGACTCACTCACCCTGGTTTGCCCAGGACTGTCTGAGTTTTAAAACTGAAAGTCTTGTGTCTTAAGCACCCTCTCAATTCCAGGCAAACGAGGACAGGATGGTTGGTCATGCTAGCAGCAGGCCACCAGCGAAACCCCTCTCCCCTAGCTGGGCCCAGTCAAAGCCTGAACCAGCAGGCTCACCCAAAGTCCCCTCCTGCTTACAGAGTCTGACCTATTTAAAGTGTATATATTTGTGAAGTGCATTTAAAGCTGCGGACTGAAGGTGCTCCTGGCTGTTGACTATGTCTGTCAGCTTTTGTTTTTGTCCCCAGAATGGCTTCAAAAGGCTCTTCTGACCCATTAATTTGTTTTCATTGCATTTCCTTCAGAATTGAGGACTCAGAATAGGATTGCCTAGGCCACACCGAGATTTTCTGACTACTCACCTAGGCCTGGCTGCAGGGGGAGTGTAGGCCCAGGTACCCACTCTCTCCCTTCTTCTGAGTTTCCTGACCCACCAAGGGGCCCAAAAGACAGAAACCAGGGTGCTGTCATCATTTAGTCTGTCTATCAGCCTAATACGATTTGGCTATGTCCCTATCCAAATCTCACCTTGAATTGTAATAATCCGCATGTGTAAGGGCAGGGCCAGGTGGACATAATTGAATCATGGGGGGTGGTTTCCCCCATACTGTTCTCATGGTAGTGAATAAGTCTCACAAGATTTGATGGTTTTATGGATGGGAGTTCCCTTGCACAAGCTCTCTCTTGCCTGCCACCATGTAAGATGTCCCTTTGCCCTTCCTTAGTCTTCCACCATGATTGTGAGGCCTCCCCAACCATGTGGAACTGTGAGTCCATTAAATCTCTTTCCTTTATAAATTACTGAGTCTCAAGTATATCTTTATTAGCAGCATGAGAACAGACTAATGCAAAGCCATCACCAAGCCTCAGATAGGCAGCCTCCTAGATTCTTTCTGAATCCAGCCACTGGCCTCCCCATCCGCTGCACTCCTCTACTTTAGTTCTTCCTCGCCTCTTTCTGGGTTACTGCAACAGAGCCTTTATGGTCTTCACTCCCCCCACCTTCCCCATCCCCCACCCTCTAGTTCATCTCCACTGGGAAAAAGACCAAACACATAAATTAGGTCATGTCACAAGCCTCCTGAAAACTGCTCAGGATGAAGTCCAAGGTCTTTGTCAAGGCACACAAGACCCATTATTATGTGGGCCCTGCTCACCTTTTCTGCTCATCACTCAGAACTAGCCCTTTTGCTGCCTCAGTTTATTCATCCTGCAAATGAAAATCACTGTTTCTGAAAGTGACTCTGTGGTCGAAGTAAAAGCACATATATTAAGGCCCTGGCCCAGTGCTTCAACTCCATCTTAGGTTTGGAGAACATGGGAGTCCTTTGCCCCCAGCCACAGAAGTGGTCAAAAGGAACGAAGGGGAAGGGTGGAGCACTTGGCATAGCCCTCTGCAGAAAGCAACGAATTTGAAGGCAGCAAATAAGTATCCATATGGATAGGGGATGAAGAGCTTCCTGTCCAAATATCCACAATGGAGTTAACAGTGGGTTTGGCTGACTAGAGGAAAGCAGGCCTCAGCCCCTGGTGATGATGGTGACAAAGACCAGAGAGGGCTAGAACTCTGGGACCCACCATGTGCTGGTATTTACTGAGCCGCTCATGGGTAGATGGCAGAGAGCTAAGTGGTAGGAAAATGGAAGTATTAAAAGCCCAAGAAATTTACATTTCACCACCAATTAGTGGGGACAGAGCCTCTATAATAATGCAAAAGAGGACCTGACTTCATGCCTTTGGAGACTTACTTTTGGAAACAGACAAACTGAGGGAAACTTGTGTGTTAGCACTTTTTGGTTCAATCTCTTATCAGCATCTAAGTGCTGCCAGGAGCCAAGGAGGGCTGGACTGCCATAGACTATGATTAAAATGAGCTTTAGGAAGTGCTGCCTGGCTCAAGAGAATGAATGTTGGTTTGAGACCAAGCCACAAAAAAGACACATGATTTCTGCTCTCAAATAAAACAAAAAATGAAAAAAAAAAACCCCAAAAAACAAACAAACAAAAAACGGTAGGGGAAGGAGAGGGGAGAGACAGAGAGAAAAGAAAAAAGCTTAGTCTCTGTGGGGGAAAACAGAAGATTTGTGCACATTCAGAAAAAAAGATTCCATATCACTCTTTCATTTTACAAATATTCATAAGAAAAATAGCTCAACAGCTGCTTTGGTGAGTAACCTCAACTACTTCTTTCTACCTGTATTAAAAAAAAACCCAACCACCCGCCCAACCAACCAACCAAACAAAAACATTCTCAGCACTGCTGAAATGGAGATCAAGTGTTAAGGTGGCTGACATCAGTCTCCTTCAAGGGACCTTTGCAGACCTTCCCTGGCCTCCTAGCCACTCACACCCCCTTGCCTCCACCCCTGCCCCAGGGAGGCTGGCTTTTGCCCTCCAAAATGGACAAAGACTTTAATTAGGGTGAAGAAATAAGTGTGGGGACACAGAGGAGTGGGAGAAAACCTGGCTTCATTATCTGTCTGTCTCACTCTTTCCTAGTCAACTTTTCTGCCCTATTTAATTACAGAGAACAGCAAATTGGACAGCAAATGGGCCCCTCTGTCTGGGCTTGCCCTAGATTGCTAGGGTGGTCAGGCAGTTCCTAGAGCCCATGCTTCTTCCTTCACCCGCAACTGGCTCTCCACCCTCTTCCTCCCGAAGGATCCCAAATTAAAATGAATGCATTCAAGAACAACTGCCAAGGAAGTGACCAAATCTAACAGTTGCCCAAATAAAGCTGGGATGACGAGGAGAGGGTAAGCTCTTCAGGACAGCAGTGGGAAGCTTCTCCCTCCTGACTTGAGCCAGCGACCACTGCTCCCTGAGGTACAGAGGCAATTCTAATGCACACTTGCCCTTGAGAACTGGCTACAGGCCTCTGAGAAAAAGCAGAGCTGTGTTTTGTCTAGAGGGAGGAAGAGAGATATAAAGTCTGCAGAGAGCAGAGAGACGGAATGGTGCGGGGAAACATACATATTCTAGAGCTGCTACCAAAGTGTACATTCAGTAAAATCCACTTCCTCGGCCACACCAGCCACATTTCTAGTTCTCCTACAGTTACTTGTAGCTATTGGCTACCATATTGGACTGTGCACATTTCCATCACTGCAGAAAGTTCTACTGAACCAGGCTGTAAAGAATCCCAGTTCTACCTCCTGTAAGTGGTGTGACCTTGTGTAAGTTACTAAACTTATCCAAGCCTCTGATTCCTTCTCTGTGAAATAGAGTTCATAATATGTATACCTACCTCATATGGTTGTTATGGAGCTGGAAATAAAACAATATATGTAAATCACCTGGTACCACTGTCAAGCCTATAGCAGGAGCTTGATAAATGATAGGTAATATCATTGCTTTCATGATTTCATGAGCAGTCATTGAAGGATGTTTCCTAACAGAATGGACATTCTGCATTGGCTAGGATGGACCCGTTCCACTATGTTTGAGTTGTACATTTCAAAGCTCGGTTAAGTGGCTCAGTTCTCAACAGGATAAGCTAGTAGTGTAATTCTGAAGCAATACTCACTTGCTGGCGGCCAGAAAGGTGGTATCCTAACCCAGAGTGGTAAGAGACTTGTAGTAAGGCTGCAATTCTTGAAACCAGAAAGCCTCATTTTGTGAAAGGCTTTCTTTTCTTTTCTTTTTTTCTTTTCTTCTCTCTTTTTCTCTCTCACATTAAACTCAAGTCTTCCATTTTGTTCATCTAGAAAGATGCTCAAGATACCCCATAACCTTTTTGGAAATCTCCCCCCATATAAGAAAACAAAACCCAGCACAGAGAAGCTGTACAACCTGCAGACACCCTCCCATGATGCCTTACTGAACACCAGTCTAAGCTCTAGGAGGGGAGAAATGGGCTGGGAAAGTAGAGAAGGCTTCATATGTGGAGTTTTATTCAACCTTATTAGGAAATAGGGGGTCACAGAATGTTCTTGAGCTAGGGTGACAGGACTAGAGAGGTGCTTTAGCAGGAGGAAGCTGATGCAGGCCTGTAGAACACCAGCTGGGGGGAGCAATGCAACAAATCATGCAGAGCAGTGAGGAGAACAGGGCCACACCGGGGAGCCTTTTGAGGCCTGTGCTCATGACAGCAGTGGGCATGGCTGAGGAGAGGGTGAAGGGGGTCAAGCCCACGAGAACCGGCAATGGCATTGACATTGGGAGTCAGGGATAAAGGTCCCAGGGTCTCAGCATTGAGGCTGCACGCTTGTGTATTCATGTTCAAGAGGCCAGTTTTACCCCCTCAAACTCCTCCAAAGAAGCAATTCTATTCTTCACGTGGGCTTAGGACAAAGCCAGCTCTCTATGAGTGAGGAGTCACAAGAGCTGAGTAAAGGGATGCAGGGAAGCAGCCCCAGGATCCTTCCACAGGTTGTTGTTTCTGGCTTAGGAATCATAACAAAGCCTCCCCTTCCAGGTCTACTTGGGCCTCCTGGGTGAATCTCAGACTTCTGAATGTTATGGATGAGTAACATTTTTAAAATGAAGGACCCAATATAAGTTGGACAACTTCTGACTTTGTCAAATAAAGATGTCAAAATACAAATGTCATCCACTATCTCTTGATAAGTCGTAAAAGAAAGTTTCACATCAAGGACAATAGGAAAGATCATTTGGGAATATAGGGCAGTTTTGTAAAGTGGAAAAGGTTTAGCTTTAAACAAAATAAATTCATGGCATTTTCACTTTTCTTCCACTTCACTGTGTAGGTGCAGAAATCCTGTCTAATACAGGCAGTGGTCTGCAAACCTTGTCTGTGGGGACCACTGGCTTATGTGACATTCTAAGATGTTTCCCCTTGCAGTTTTGGCTGTAAGCTTCAGCCCTGATGACCTCAAATCCAGCTGCCCAGCCTCTATGAACACAAACAAAGTTTGGGGTTTCTGGTGTGGCTGTGTCCAACATGGAAGGCCAGGGCAGAATTGGCCTTTTCTAACCTTCTTAAAATGCCAGTGATAGGTGAAAAAGGATCTTAGAACACATGGCCCCATATTGATATTTTCACATTCAATAATTTCATATTTAGTCTAGAGGGTTAGTGATTCTTTTTTTCATAAAAGAAAATTGCATCCAGAGCTAATTGCTCAATCTAAAATGGATCTGGACATTGTTTAGATGTTGGAAAGGAAATGGTAACACTGTAGAGCTTTAGCAAAGAGGGGAGCATTATTTTAGAACAAAATTTAAATGGAAAGTAATAGGAAATGTAACTCTGTATGGTTTTCAAAGCTTTGATGTGTATAGTCGAAAGAGTATCCCTATTTTGTGCTTTCCTTGACATTTTTCTTGTTTATAAAATGCAAAAGGAAATTCATCAGCACAGGCTCAATCCATTCCCATCCATTGATTGCTAGCCAATCAATGGCCATTGTAATCTGAAAAAAAGTAACACTGGTTTCTATGACCCTTTCCAAGCGCAGCAGTGTTCGGCTAAGCTTAATAAAGAGAAAAACAGCAAGGACCATCTGGAAAACACTCTTCCGGAGTCTCGAAAGATAGTGGCAGCCTCTGCCCAACCTGCTATAAATAAGTGTCTCAGAAACAAAACAAAACAAAACAAAACAAAAACACCCGATTTTCAAATCTGTTTCTACTTAATACAGCTGCAATAGGGTTTATTTAGCTTTTCCCTATAGAAGGAAGACTGTTTGCATTTTTATGACAAGGTCCTAAATGTTTTTCACAGCCATTTCCATTGCCATTATTTTGAGGAACAACATACACTTGGACCTGTCTGTTTGCTTCTGCAGCACACAGTGGTGGCCCCAGTGGCCTCTGCACCGCGAAACTGGCCTCCAACGCCCAGATTTATGATCCTGTTTCCTCTCCCAGTGTTGCGACCATCACCCGAATCCTGGCCTGTGAGGGACTGGCAACTTAGAATGACCAAGTGTCACGTGCTGCAAATCAATTATTTATCCGCCTGAGCCCAGCACACTGTGGATCCCTGCCAGCTCGCTGCCTTTCTCTTCATGGTGACAAGGAAGACTTTAACTACTCTTTAAGAGATGCTGGAACTCACCAATGAAGAAATGGTGCTGGCTTGCCAAATCCCTCAATGCTCACCTTTCCATCTTTCCTCACTGGCTAGCATACAAGGGAATCGTACGTATGACATTCTTTGGAAAAGGTCAGCCTACCTTGGATGGCTGCAAAATGAAGTGGCCTATGTTGACTTCTGCACTGAGCAACTGCCCCTATCCTTCACCAGCATCCCCTGCTGCCATATCACTCCCAGAGGCTGGCAGGGGAGGGCTGACTGGGGAACACTTTCCCTGTATAATGAGTGATTCACTTCTCTGCCCTCTCCCTACGCCCCACCCCAAACACCCATTCCATTTCCACGTATGGGCAGGGCATGGTTTGCCCCCATGACAACTTCCCTGTGTAAGGCATGACCCTCCTTTCTAGCCTTTCAAGGGACTACCAGAAAGAATATTATTGGCTGAGGGCTTGTCCTGGTGGCAACATTTCATCTGCTGTTGCTGCCTGTAGGCATTACCAGGTGCTAGCTGCCTGAAGGAGGGTTGCTTCAAGGAAACAAATGTGTGTAAAAGGAAACAAAATTGCCAGGGGTGATGGGGGCCACCTGAATTTCAACTTCCAATCATTACGAAAAATGATCCACCTACCAAGAAAGTACTGTTGACTTTCTTTCTCAATAGTACTGGAAAACATGGAATTTAGTGGTGGGTAAAGGGCTGCTACAATCTGAAATGAGTCCATTACAATATTACCAGCAGAGCTCTCACAAGTACACTAAAGGGCTAAATTAATTGGCTCAGGCTTAAGATGCTACCAGAGAAATGACAGTGGGGAGGGGCTGGGGGCGGGGGAAGATGTCTGCTGGCTTTGAAGTCATGCCTGGAATCAGGTGCATATGAAAAAGAAATTAGGGAGGAATAAACCTGTTCTCTTTATGAAAAACCAGAGAAGCCACTAGTTCTTACAACGTGCCCCCCAATTACCTATGACTTATAAAATTGCCTGCCTTGAAAACGTCTCCATGCTTATACAGTCTTATAGACCCTTCCACCAACCTTAGAATTAAATCACACACATGATCCACTTCCAACTGTTAATTAATCATGCCCATGAATTGTATATATAAAAGTCAGAGGGGGGAAATTGTGTCTTTTATTATTTCAAATGGAATTTTCCAGAAAAACACAAAGTACTTATTAAATTTTGGTCTAGACGAGTGGTCCTCAACAGGGCTAATTTTGTCCCAGAGGGGACATTTGGCAAGGTCTGGGGTAGGGGGATGTGGTGCTAATGGTGGCTAGTGGGTGGAGGCCAGGGATGCTGCTAAACATCTTAAGGTGCATGGGACAGTCCCCTGCAACAAGCAATTCTCTGGTCTAAAATGTCAACAGGGCCAAGGTGAGGAAACCATGCTCCAGATAAAGCCAAATATGCTTGGCCTTTAACATTTCTGCGAGGGAGACAGAATAAATGCAAGGAAGGTCAATTTCACACAACCATAGCACCGCAGATCCCTTTTTTGTTTAAAAAAAGGGAAAGGATCCCATTTTTTTGAAATCTAAGGAAGGTTTACATATATGTTGACTAACATATTTACTCCTTTTCCATATAAATGAAATACGTTCTCCATCTGAATCTAGGAACATTAATGAAATACTGTGATGATGGTGGGGGTAGGTATGGGATATTTTAAATGCCTATTTCATCAGTCTAAATGGGTGGAAATTAATATCTCATAAAATAAAATGATTATCTAGTTACGTTCCATACAAAATCAAAATCAATACACTGTATCTTACTTAACCTGCAATTAGAGTTTTAAAAAAACTAAAACAAGGAAATGCTATTCTTTCCCATTTTTTGCTAGCTGGGCACACATTTCTGAGCATGAGGCATTAAAAAACAAATAGGCAGACAAAAACGTTTTTTTAAAAAAACATATTTTTCTAGAGCACAAAAAGCTCCCTGAATCTTTCCTTGTATTTACTATAGATTCAATCATTCTTTAGTGAGCAAAACATGCAGCCCATTCTCTTGGTTATGCTTGCCTGGTTTTCCAAATGCCCTCAAAACTAGGATGATGAATCACATACTTTGGCCCCATTGTGCCAATTAATAGTAAGCAAAAGAATTCCACACAGCCAAGATAGGACTTTCTGCCTGGTTGTGTGTATGGGGGTGGGGAGGGATTCCTCAGCCAATTGCTTTCAGAGAATCTTAAGAACAGGTGTTTCAGTTCCCTAAAATTCCTTTCATCCTAGAACATTCTATGTGGTTCTGCATTGCCCCCACGTTGGGGATGGGCTTTGATCTGGAAAAACCTATGTTCCTACAGTCAGCCTGGAGCTTCCAGGCTTAAAGCATGAAGGAAAGAATGGCTGACAGCTACACCATTTCAACCCTTCCAGGCCTCCGTTTCTTTTTCTGAATTATAAGGGAAAAGTGGCCATATACACAAAGGCAAAAATAACAACAATAATAAAAACGCCCAAACACACCCAGTCTTGGCTGCCAGCATGGCCCGATTCTGCTGCTGAAAAAGAACAGTTGCTACAGTGCAGCTGGAGGAGCTTTTCCAGGGAACTGGTAATACCCTGGCTGTTAATGAATTATTTTTCGCCAGAATGTTGGATTCTTCCTGTGCGCCAGTAAACAGTCTGCTTCTGCCATGTGAAACAAAACCAACTCCTTCTGAGGAGCCCAAGGAGGTCAGCCAAGGGTCCCCTGTGAGGGCAGCCCCCTCAGGAGCCAGAGCCACAGGCGCCTGACCTGTAAATCACTGCAGTCCCCAGTTCATTATCCCATCCTTTTCCATCTATTCATGCCATGCCCAGTGCCCAGGGAAGGACCCAGGAATGATGTGATGTGATGATACCACAGTGCCAGCCAAAATCCTTCTTCTGCCTTCCCGAACTCTCCTTTAGCCAGTTTTCTTCATCTGCGGTGCTATGGTTGTGTGAAATTGACCTTCCTTGCATTTATTCTGTCTCCCTCGCAGAAATTTTATTTATGTCCTTGCTCTTGTTCTCATCAAGCTGTCAGGAAGTGACAGTGTGCATCCTCTTTTTTATTTTCTCTCCTTTAAGGCTGGCCCCGGCCCCAAATAACTCACTCTCAGCATGAGGGTGTCTACTGGTGACATTACTCTCCAAGCACAAATCCCTGCAACAGATAGTACTTCAAGCTCCTACTAGAGCAGGTGTCAAGGAATTCTCTGATGGACGAGGACACTGGCCTGAGGTGGGTGGGGTCGAGGAAAGGAAAGGAGTCATTTCATTCAAGCCAGTCCTGCCTGTGCTCCTTCTGCCTTGCTCATTCTATTGGGTTTCTGGGTCCCACATTCCTCATAGAGCATGAGACTGAGCCAACATGCTCATGGGTAGGTTCCATGGGGAACCCCCATCATGGCACCTGAGCTACTGAAAATCAAAATCGCTTGATGCCAGACTGCTGTGGCTACTGACTCAGCCCCCTGCCTCCCACCTGCCATCGAGATGGAGAGCGTGTGTGTCCCCAGAACATCTGGAGGCTGAAGTCACGAGGTTGGTTAGTTTGCTCCAGAGCAGCTCTGTCTAATAGAAATGTTTACGTAATTTAAAATTTTTTGTAGGCACATTTAAAAAAATTTAAAAAGCCAGTAATTTTAATACTCTATCATATTTAACTAATATATTCAAAATATTATCATTTCACCATGTAATCAATGCAAAGATTATTAATGAGCTATTTTGTATTTTTTTTATTAAGTCATAGAAATCCCATGCATCTGTTATATTTAGTGCACATCCTAATTTGGACCAACCACTTTTCAAGCACTCCATGGCTGCATGTGGCTAGTGGCTAGTGTGTGGGACAGTGCAGACATGCAACATTTCCATCATCATAGAAAGTTTTATTAGACAGTGCTGTGCCGAAAGACAAAAAAGTTGTGGGAAGAGGAATGACAGGTGTGAGCAGAGTGTGCCCCAAAGTTCTCTAAAATTACTGAGTTGTTGGAGCTAATTACAGCAGAAATTGGAATTACAAGGATTGGGATGTTCAAGGAGCCCAGCCCTATGTCTAAGTAGAAATTAAAATGGGCTTTTTATGAAAGGCCCTGGGACCATGCATAGTCTGAATGTGTGTGTCCCCTCCAAATTCCTATGTTGAAATCCTAATTCCCAACGTGATAGTATTAAGAGGTGAGGCATTTATTTGGTGATTAGATCGTGAAAGTGGAGCCTTCATGAATGGGATGAGTGCCCTTGTAAAAGAAGCCCCAGAGAACTCACTTGCCCCTTCCACCATGTGAGGGCACAGCAAGAAGATACCGATACCATCTCTGAACCAGGAAAAAAAAAGCCCTCATCAGACACTGAATCTGCCGAAATCTTGATCTTTGACTTCCCATCCTCCAGAACGGTGAGAAATATGTTTCTATCATTTATAAGTCACCCAGCCTATTTTGTTATAGCAGCCCAGATGGACGAAGGCAGACCATGCTCATGTTTTGGGGTGCTGCCCCACAGCAGCGGGAAGGCCAGCAAGTATGATCATGGCTCAAGACATCTGCTGGCTAAGCCGCCTCCATCTTAGCTGTTCTGGTCTGTTCAGGGCAGAGGCTGGGAGAGAAGAACACCAAAATCATGTACTTCTTCCAATAACAATTCTGGGTTTGAATCTAATTTGGTGAAGCAGATACAGAAACGTGATCAAATTATGTGCGCCTGTGTCTGTGTGTGCATGTGTGTTCGTGTGTGTGTTCTTGGTAGGAGAGAGGAGGGTCATGTGTGAACTCCAGAAGTACTAACCTGGCCACCAAAATCAGCTTCTCACCAGCTGCCATCAGAGGACAGGGAAGTGGCAGACTCAAGAGGCTCATCAAACATTGTGAGCCAGGAGGAAAGGCCTTGAGTCTGGAAAGAATGAGATGATGGGCACCCAGACAGACGATCAGGTGGGAGGGAGAAGTGGTAATCAGAGGCATTCTCCAAAGACAAGAGCTGCCAACTCTACGGCAAGGATGTCACCCTGATCCCCAAATCAAGCTTAATTCAGAATCCTATGCAGGCATTTGAGTGAGGGAAGAGTGCAATTAGCCATCTTTCCCCCTCATTCTCTGAGGTCTCCCTCATATTCTGATCAGGGAGGCAGCATTCATGTGCACCTCATACATAGATTCAAAGCCCAGTTCCCTGGGTGGCACCAGAATTTCTAGGAGGTTACAGACTACCACCTGGTTGGAAGGGGGCTATGGGGGCTTGTTAATGATACATTTGCATAGCAAGTCCCCTCCTCATTTTCCTATAGAGTGTTTGTTTATTTGAGACAGTTAGTAGTCAAAAATACCTCACCCACCCTTTGGTCCCATCATGGACTTTGAATTAGTTGCTTAACATTTCTGAGCCTCAGTTTCCTCACCTACAAGATGGGAATAATCTTGCCGATCTCCCATGGATTTTGTAAAGATTAAACTGGGGCTTATCAGCACGGAGCTACCAAGGGCTAAAACTGGAATATGACACCAGGAACTTCAGGTTCCCAACCAAACATACAAATCTCTGGATCTCTCCTTGCTGGGTCTCCCTTAACAATGATTTACAGCCCCCTCCCCACTGTCGTTCACTCCATCATTTAGTCACTCAATTCTCATTTATTAAGCAACAGTTGGGTGGTAGGGACTCCAAGATGAAAAGGCACAGTCTGTCCATCTGACATGTCCATCTGACATTTCAGATCTATCTACTTGGCACATAAGTATGCACTGTGGGTGACTGGGCTGCCCACTGGTAGGCTTCCACCTTCCCCCCAACCCCCACCAATTGGGTACCAGATTTTGCCAAGGTGGAGGGGCCGAAAGATCCAGTAGGAAGAGATCCAGAGATTTGTATGTTTGGTTACGGGCCTGAAGTTCCTGGTGTAATATTCCAGTTTTAATCCTTCGTGGTCCCATGTTGACAAGTCCCACTTTAATCTTTACAACGTCCATGTGAGATGGGAAAGATTATTCCCATCTCGTAGGTAAGGAAACTGAGGCTCAGACAGGTTAAGAGAAATAAATAAGAGACCTGGAGCAGGGGAAGAGGGACATGTTGCCCTCTTAAATCATAACCACCAAAGTCTGAAATCAGATACACAACTGGAAATTCATCTGAGCCTCAGATTCCTTATCTGTAAAATAATTTTTCCATCACAGGGTGGCTGAGAAGGTTTACCACATGTGAAGTGCCTGGCAGACAGAGGCCAACAATACATGTTAGTTCCCTTCCAAATTTATTTCCCTCCACTACCATTCTCTCCAAACTTCTAAGCTTAGGGGAGAAGCCAGAGAACAGACGTTTCCTATTTTCTTATCATAAATTTGGATCACACTGTGCAGGGCTTTCTGTACATCCAGAATATCTCCATTCTGGGTCAATGGATTTGGTAGGCCAGTCCTATCCTCAGCTTCCGGGTCATTACAGCTAGAGCACTCCCAGCAACAGCTCCTCACACACCTTCCAGTCTTTGATTTTTCTTTCTTGTAATTCAGATGGTCCTGTCTCAGGGACTCTGTATTCTGGATACAAGATTCTGAAATGTATCTTACAGTTCTTCCCCAACTGCCCACCAAACCGAGTTCTCACCCCAGCGACCAGCATCACCTGGAAAACTGTCTTTTCATTTATTCCTCAGATGAACAGGTTTTCCTGGGCAAAACATCACCAATGGAGGTCTTACCATTTTTTCATCATAAAGGAACCCCCTTGGGTAGTTGAATGGTCCCCTGGGCTGGTGCCAAAGTAGTCACTATCCCCAAGTTCTAGTCTGACTTGGTTCACAGTGCCTGGGCTGCCCTGGGGATGCCTCTAGTGGGCATCTGTCAGGATGAGAAGCGAGTGTCCCTTTGAAGGAGACTGTGTGTATGTGGGGGTGTGGGGGCAGGTGGCTTCTCTGGGCTTGTAAGAGGCAGAGAAACTGGGATGCCACCAAGCTTACGATTCTCTGCCTTCCAGCCCACCCCTGGCTTCTCATGTTCCCATTTGAGAAGAAAACTAGCCTCCATACTGTCCCTTTCCATATTGTCCCCCCCACCTTGCCACCCCTCTACTGTAACAAAGGCATGTCCACACCACATTTTCAAAGTTATCACAAGTGTCTCGGTCTACCAACAACTAATTCTGATGACTCCAAAGGAGCAAGAGAGACATAAGGGAGACATCTAGAAAACGGTGGGAAAGATTCCCTGGGAAAAGCACAGAAAAGCTTGCCTGATGCATGTGAGGCTAAGAATTGTTTTCTCCCTACTGGCTGCTTTTCTCTCTGTTCTAAAGAGAAGCTTCCAAGAATCAGCTAAATAAAGGGATCACACCAGAGGATGCGAGATAATGCTAAACCAACAAAAACAAAGACCCAAATGAAACAGAGAGAGCCATGAGAATACGCGGTTATCAAAACTTTGTTTGGCCATATCTATTTATCATCGCTGCACACCCGGGCTCTGCGGAATATCATTCTGTTGATGTCACTTATCCTCAGCAAAATATTTACACATCCTTAAAAACGCCAGATGAGGGGGGCCGGGCCACGCACTGCCGAAAGCCGCCCCTCAAACCCCATCGCTGGGTTCTGAACAGCCCAGGACGTAAGGGCACGACGGTGGGTGGCACCAGCGGGCACAGGTGAGAGCTACCAACAGTTCCGGGAACACGGTCACCCAGACGCTGCGCCGTGCCCTGCCCACCTTTCCTCTACCTGACTCTGCAAGCAGCAGCCACATACCCGATATGGTGTCGGCGCCTCCTTGTCCTCCTCTCCTGCCTTTTTCATTGATTAAGTTATCAAACCATTGTTAAAGCTGGGTTGCTTTTTCCTTGGAAAACTGGGCTAAATTCATTAAGCTTCCCTCTGCCACAAAAGGAATATTCATAAAAGTTTGGCAGGCAGAAAGGGAGACTGAGTGAGTGCCATGGTGTGGGTAACAATCCGCTCCTCCAAAGCCACCTTTTTCTTCCGTGCCCCATCCTCTCTCCATCCATCCGTCGTGCCCCAAACCTACTCCAGGGACTTCTGATAGGGAAACACAAAGCAGCAGCTGTTTGGCAACATTTCTGCCCCTCGCCAGCAACTGTGGTGGGATGCCATTTCCCCACCCAGGCGGAGCTTATCCTGAACAATAGTTGGGCTTTAAATGGCAAACAAGCAAACACACAGAGCACAACCCCAACCTCGAAAAAGCCACAGCGGAGAGAAGCAATAACTCCCTCCGCAGCAAAAGGCGCCACTGAAACGCACGCAAAAATGCAGCGAGAACGTTACTCAGTGCCTAACATGGCAGAAAGCCCGAGTTGGTGCGGCCACCCCAGGACTGGGCACTGGGGGGCACCGGGGCTCCTGGGGCGCCGACGCACACTCACCCGGCTCCGGGGGGATGCGGGGCTGGCCGCGCGTCACAAAGAGGAGCCCGGCGCAATCTGGCAAAACCCAACTTTCCACCAGGCTCGCCAGGGCCGCCAGATACGTCAACAGAATCCATCTTTCGAAGGGCCTGGAAGGCGCCGGGTTTTCTGGGCCGGGGCAGAACGGCAGATCCGGAGACTGCCCGGTGCGGTGCCCGGGCGCAGAGTCCGCCGTGCACCACCCTCTGCGCCCGGTGCCAGCGCGGGCGGCTGCCCGAAACCCACTTCGGGGCCCCCGCCCCGCCGGTCGGCGCCGCCTCCCCGGCAGTCCCCGGCCCCGCCGGCCAGTGCGCGGCGCCGGGGACAGGAGCGGGGCCCCGGCGCGCCACACGGGCGGCGGCTTCGGCCCGCGTCCCCGCCCCAGCCTGGCCCTCCCCGCCGGCCCCGGCCTCCGGGCGCCGTCCTGCCCCCGGGAGCAGGCCCCTCCCCGGGCGCCGGGCCCCGCCAGGCGCGCCCAGTCCGGCGCGCCCCCTGCGTCCCAGTGGCAGCTCCGCGGGGAGGGCGGGGGTGACCCCGGCCCGCACGGGGGCGCCGCGCCAGCTACCTCGCAATCGCGGCCGCCGCCTCCAGGAAGCCGCGGGGTGGTCGCGGGTGCGGGAACTCTCCGGTCTGGCCTCGCCGCCGGCCGCCTGAAGGGGGTGCGCCGCGGTGGGAGCCGCCGTCGCCGCTGTCACCGAGCCGCTGTCGCCGCCGCCGCTGCTGGTTGTGCGTGAGCGTGTGTACGCCTGTGTCCGGGCGAGTGTGTGTCTGCGTGCGGCGCCCGGCCTTTACTATATACACCAAGGGGTGGGAGGAGGCGGGGAAGGGGAGGGCTTGGGGGAGGCGGCGGAGGAGGGGGAGCAGGAGGGGGGCTAAAGGGTACCCGAGGAGGCGGCGGCGGAGGAGGGACAGGTGATCTCGCCCACGGGGAGGGCGTGGCCGTGGGCGGCGCGGGGTGCCAGGAGGAAGGGGTGTCCGGGGCGGGGAGGGGGACCTTGGGGGGAACGCCGGGGGAGGGCCTGAGGAGCTGGGACCCTACTGCCTCCCGGGGGGCTGGGGACCATTCCAGACCCCAGGATGGAGAAGAGCGAAGAACAGAGCCCAGGAGGGAGGAAGTGGCTGGCTGATGGAAGCGGGGGAGGTGGGAAGGGCCCAGCGATCACCCGAAAATGCCAATTGTGATACCGGTGAAAAAAATGCCAATTGTGATACCGGTGAAAGATGCTTCTCACAAGGTGGGAGATTAGGAAAGATCAAATTAGTCCACCTACATAATGTAATTTCCATCCAAGAGGTGATTCGTGTATAAATCTAACCTTTATTAAGCGCCTAGTGTTTGCCAGATACTGGGCTAAGAACTGGAGTTACAGGGACGGTGACTGTATGATTGCTGACCAGTAAATAAGTAGTAGGTGTCAGTTGTACTATTGATCATTTTAAAATTGAAAACAATAAATCCTTAGAATTCTTGAGACAGCCAAGGAAGCAACCAAATTAGTTTAATGATTCTCCAAAGATGTAAAGATTTTTTCTATTAATCAAAACAGGATGAAGATATTTGAGAGAGAATAGCAGAGCAGAAATTATTTAATCGGAGCACAGAACAAAATGAATCTAGCTGTTCTTGGCAGTCTCGAGCCCCCTGAAGTTCCAATACTATGTGTATTAACCATGACTTTCCTCTTATCAAATCTGAGTTTTATAACACAGTTTTTAATTAGTATGGGAGCCTGAACTTGTGTTTGAAAGGCTCTATTCTAACCATGTTGTGTTGCAAGCATAAGGTGGTAGTAACTGAGGCTGAATGATGACTGTGTTGAGCACTTTTGCCTTTGTGGACTCCTTCCTCCATAGAAAGATATTACAAATTACATTTTACAATTGCATTGGTGTAAAGATGAATATAATAGTATTATATATTAAAACAGTTTCTTCAACCTAAAAAACATTTTTTCTTCTGATTTTAAAAGAAATTAAAAGATTGATGTGGGTGCCTAAAAGTACCATGAGCCCCAGGCACTGTGTCTACTGTGCTTAAGAGAGAAGTCAGCCCTGGTAGTACCATTCCTTGATACTGAATTTCCTCTTTTGAAAAATAAGAGTTAAATTAAGGAGTACCCAGACCATACAGGGGTGGAAAGACACACAGTGCAAGTTTAAGAATTGATAATAATGAATATCAACAGAAAGTGTCAGTTTCTACTTGTTTCAGTCAGGTTTTGGGGAGTTTAAAATCAGCCCCAACTAATTAATGATACCTGTGGAAATATTTGTCTATGAATGTGTCTTCAATCATTTCAGTAACCAAAGACTTCCTCTATAGATCTCATAACTGTCCTAAGTTCTTGGATAAGGTATGTGAGGTCTCGGTTGCCAAGACCTAGTCTGAATACAACTAAAGACACAGCTGGGCAATTATAATTGGGCAAGTTCATGGATGAAAGATCCATAAAGGTTTTGTGTGTGTTGAGGGGGTATGTGTGTATAAGGTAGGGACTGATATCCTGGAAGGCAATTACTAGCCTATTTCTTTTGTTGGCCTCATCGCAACCCTGGGTTAATGTTTGATCCTCACTGGCAGTTGTGATTCATATTTGCTGCCCTTTGAGGTGCTTGTGTTTTCAGGAAAGATTATATTGATTCAGATTAATGCAGAAGAAATAGGCATCATGGCCCCCATTCCCAAAGAAATGTACAGTGGCACCCTTCTGCCTTTTCATCCTGGCTGCCCTTGCAAAGAGAAGAAAAAAAGGTTCATAAAGGGTAGGTCTGGATTTGTGTGTGCTTGTGGGGCGGTGCTTTGGGACAGAAATAGGACATTAATGTGGAATAATTTTGTTCATACAGTTAAAGGGGTGCCTAAGAAAATGGAGGGAAGAAGGAACATGCCAAAACAGCAGGAAAGAACAACCTCAAAATCTTCCAGGATGGGTCAGGATGATTTTTGAGATCTGTAATTGTAGTATTTGGTGATTTTAAATAAGTACCCAATAAATTTCCTATCCCAGATCTTATTCTTTTTATCCATATCCTGCTTCTCTAATACAGCATCTCCTTATAATCGAGTTTTCACATACTTGCCAGATGGGCGATTCGTTTGTTTATCCAATAAACATCTATTAAGCACCTACTAGCTGCCCAGTCACTGAGCTAAGGATGCGGGTTAGAGATATGGTGAATATGTGGTTTCTGACCGCAGTATGCTCACAGATTAATAAGAACTGTTAATAATACAATGTGACATTATGTGGTACATGGTGAGTTATAAAATAGGCTGGGTGAACACCCAAGGAGTAGGCCTATTCCTGCACTGGGAAGGAATAGGGAATGGCATGGGGCAGGGAAGTCAGAAAAGATTGCCAGAGATGTTGACAGTTGCTGAGCACTGAGAGATAAATAGAAGTTTCCAAAGTAAACAAAAGGCATTATAAATGAAGGGAACTGAAGCTGGGACACAGAACACTATTTAGAGGCTGCAGATATTTTGTAAGTCCAGAGTAGAGGCTGTGAGGAATAGTAGAGGAGGGGGAAAAGGAAGCTACAGGTCACTTGAGGTCCCTGGTCTGTCCTGTCAAGGAGCTTTTCCTTGTATTCAGTGAGAACCATTGAAAGGCTTTAATAAGCAAGGGAGTGACAAGGAAAGATTTGGATTGAGGAGTGATCACTCTGTTGGTTGGTGTGGAGGGCTGATCAGAGGGAGGTGAGATTGGCAGCAGGGAGACCAGATAAGAGAGGCTGTTGCAATGATTGGTCGTGCCAGCAGAGATGAAGAGTAGGAACTTGAATCAAGTGGTACTTGGGATGCTGAATCGACAAGGCTTGATGATGGAGGAAACAGGAGTAAGGGTGACTGACACCTGGTTTTCTGACTTGTGTGACAGAGTGGGTGGGGGCGTGGTCACTGAGATAGAGGTCCCTAGGAAGAGAAGCAGATTTGGGGCTGGCACTGACGAGTGTCATAGGTTCCCCCAGAAGCATATCCTGAGACAAGGATTCCAGTGCAGAAAGTTGATTTGGGAAGTGAAGGAAACACTGTAGGGGAGGAGGGAAGGGAGCCAGAGGGACGGCTGTCAATGGGAGGCATGTTCTCAAGGCCAGTTACCACTGTGAGCAACAGGAGCTTAATCCCACAGGCAAACTCTTGGACAGGATACAAAGCACCCACTCCAGAGGTGAAGAAGCTAGTTAAGAGCGGTCCAAGGGGTGCCGATTTTCTGGCAATTCCAACCTGCCACCCAGCATAGGCAGAAGTTCCTTCCCAAACACAGAGAGAAGATCCTGGCAGCTGGATGTCTGTGGAGCACATTGAAGTGGTAGCACCCAAGGGATATGAGTGGTGCATCATCAGTATCTGCTCCAGGGAGTTCTGTTTAGGACATCTCGAATTGGAGGTGCCTATTGATTAGCCACATAGAGATGTCCAGTAGGTATTTGAAAGAGCAGATCTGGAGTTCAAAATTTAAGTTGCAGACCAAGATTTTGGAGTTGTTAGGCCCCGGGTGTTGGTTGAACTGGGATTACTTGGTGAACTCTGTAGAAGACATATGTGAATTGGGCTGGTGGCTGAGCCCTTCACCCTGGGGTGCACCAACACAATCTGACCTCATCTTTATGAACATGTGGGTTTCTCAAGGGATTCCTGAAAGCCCTGAAATTGTAGATGTCAGTTTAATGCTCACCGGTGTGAATGCACCTGGGGAAATTGCCTATTGCTTTCAAGAGATTCTTAACGGGTCTATATTTTACTGAAGTGGAATAATGTATTTAGAATGGAAACTTTGTTTTACAAATGTTTTTGTGGTTAATAATATTTACTGGGTGATTGAGTGATTGAATGAGGCAGGCATTTGAAAACATAATTAAGGCAGAAGGAGGAGAAATGCTGAAGAAAATGCAAGGGATAACTGAAGCACAGAGGACTGAAATCAAACCCAGGTTTGGGGAAATAGGATGGAAAGCATTTAGAGAAACAGTCCGATGAGAATGACATTTTTACCTGAGGAATGTTCAGAGCTCATGAGGTGAGGGAAAGGTTTTGACTATTTGGATGGGACAGAGACATCTAGTGCGCTCTGCATGGAGGTAGGGAGTTTCAGTATTCTTCATTTGAGGACTTCCTATGAACTGTTTTATGCACTTTGGATAAAATTAGCAAAGACTGGATCAAAGGATATGTGAGTTGGTCCTTCAGTTAGGCAATCAATAAGTATATACTGAACAGCTATTACTTTAAAGTACTAAGCCACGTGCTAGAAAGTAAAGAATAATAAAGTACCATCCCCGCACTGCATCGAAGCCCCCCATTGTCCAGTTGTAGCTCTGTCTAGTCTCACAAGCAGTAAAGCATTGCATTTCATAGAGATTTTCGAGAAATTATCACGAGTAAGAAGCAGGCTCATTATAAAGGGCTTTGCTTGTGGCTGCTGTATTCTGTATTCTCCATTTTTCTTTCCTAACAGAACACTAATATTCAGACATCCATCCCTCTTCTGTGAAACCTATGTACCTTAGAATTTCATCTTATATTTAGGGTGGGTCTATTTGAGCTAAGAAAATTTGCATCCCTCCTGCTATAATTAGGACCAAATAAACGAGAGGAGAGATTTGCTGAGGATTTCCAGCTAAGTTCTGACTCTCTAGGAGAGCATCCCTCCCTCTCCCGATGGATGTGAGGCTAATGTAACTCCATTTGCAACTGGCAGCAAAAACATTATGCAGGTGACCACATAGTTGATCACCTAAACCAGGATGCTACTGAGGGTGAAAGGGGTTGCTATTAACAACTATGTCAGGGGAAGAGGCATAAACTGGGTCTTTCCAGTAAACCAGGATGGATGGTCACTGTTATGCTAGGAACCAGGCCTAGAAAGGAGCTGATGCTCAAGGCATCACAGCAAAAGTAGAGAAAGAACTTAGGACCGTGGCTAGGTTGTGGAACTACTAGAATAAGCAGTTCTAGAACCACCCAACCATGCGCTTCTGGTTATGTAAATTATTACACTGCTTTATAGGTTAAGCTTCTTTGAGTCAGGTCTCTATCACTTGTAATTTCATTGAAAGCATCCTAAGACATACATGCAGTAACTGGGTTATCTTTGTTTTGTTTTACCTCCAATTCTGGGGGTAAAGACCATTCTTGAGTCAAGCAATCTGACAAAAACAAGTGAAAGGAAGAAGTAGGTTACGGATTGTCATGGTAAACTGACTTTAAAGTCAAATGAAAGCGATAATCTAAACTAGAACGCGGGTGAAGGCCTTCTGTGCATGCGGCGGTTTCTGTTCTAGCCGCGCCTTCAAGGCACACTGCTGCCTCTGATGGAGGGCAAGACTCCTGTGCAAGGGGTCAGGATGGGGAACATCTATCCCCTGCTCTGTCACTGCTCTAAGTGGCTTCGAGTAAGCTGTCCTCTTCCTCTGGGACGTAGATGCCTCACACCAGTGGTTGCCATCCTTCCCCTAGCGTCTCATCTCTCTGAGTTGATGGTGCACATTGAGGGAGGCCTCGTGGCTTACACCTCCTGCAGATGCCACTTTAGTCCTCCTGGTGTGGGCAGCCTGCAGTAAGTAGTTGGTAAACTCACTGCTATCTCCCCTCCCACTTGGGCTTGCTCTCTTACTTCGAAGGAGTTGGAACAGCCACATCTCCTACAAGGATCATGACCGTCAAACACATCTTCCTTTTCGGTGTGGAGGGAGGATGTGGGCAGAGTGGGGTTGGGATTGGAGTCATGAGACTGTCACTTGAGGCCACCAGGGTTTGCCCAAATCCATGGAGAGCCCTGTACAAGCCACGTGAGAAGCCAGGCTGCACGAGACAGAGTAGGGTCCATGAAGGTCACCAAGGAAGGACCAGAACACAATTATAGCCCCAACAGAGAGTTGAAGTCAGGGCCATGAAATTATAAGGCAGGGGATGTCAGTGAAGTGAAAATTACACCCAGATTTGTTTTGGAGCAGTGAATTTTCTTGCTGGATGGGACACCTGTGCCAACTGTGGCATGAGAGTGGGTGAAATACTGGCACATCACAGACCAGGGGTAGGAGAGTTCAGAGATGACCCCTCACAACCCAGCCTTCGCATGCAGAACATGAGGCTCAGAGATGTTTGCATGGAATAACTGGATACAAACACACGCACACAAGCACATGCATGCATGTACACATGCACGTGTACACACACTCACATGCACCCACACACACCCGCACACACACGTAAACACACACATGCACACACATACACACCCCTTCGCACGTGCCAAGTCCTGTTCGCTTTCCAGGTATGAGACTCACCTTTTCCCCTCTTAGAAGTTCATTCACAAATGAGCCCGATTCATATCTGAGTGAGAAAGGAAAAATCGGCAAAATTGCCCTGGACTAATGAGGATTAACAAGCAGAACATTGTCCAAAACAGATCCTAAAAAGTAACTGCGCAGACACTCCAAGTCAGGAGTGTTATTGTTAAAAAGGACAATGGAGTGGCCCATAAATATCCTCAATTGCCCAAATCCACAGGCCCCTGGTGCCCGTCTCTGTGGTGAGTCCGAGATCTAGCTCTGCAGTGGTTGCTTGGGAGAAGAGCTAGTGAGGGCTTTCTCAGCCATCAAACCCATCAGCTTTTGGTAGGGATTAGTTCCCCCCAGAGACACAACCTGTTTGACCCGGCTCACATGCATTTCACGAACAAACAAGAGTGTGGTAGTCAGTTTCACAAATGATCTGTGCCACAACCTGCATCGCATGCTCCTGCTACCCTCAGCGTGTCCATGGCCTGTTAGGTCTGCTCCAATTCATGTGCTGCAAGTCTCCCCAGTGTAACTGGCAAGGGTTCTGTTACTATAAACTCAAGGAATAAAAGGAGTTGCCAGGTCATTCATTTTTGAACAGGACATCAATGTGTAGCACAAAAGAGACTTTAATAGTTTCATTTTTCTTCGCCTGGGAGAATTTCTCAAATTATAAAATTTTATGAATGGAACAATGTTACAGAAGAAGGAAAAGAGAGCAAGTGTAAAATCTCTCATGTCTAGGCTGGTTAGCATTTTTAATTGCCATTTTTGCATTTGTGGCCTCTTTGTGCCAAGTCAACACCTAATGCTCTCATAAGATCGCTTACCAGCAGCCCCTGCTCACCTTGGTCTCTTTCAAGAGAATTCCCTGATGCTCTTCACCCCTAGGATTATCCTTGCCCAATTTCTGAGCCAGACCACCAGTGTGTTGGGCCCCAGATGAGGCCTGCTTCTCTCTTCTAAGCTCCTCGTGTTCTTGAGGGGAGTATACTAGGCATCGCTCAGCCATGGAGCCTTAGCATTCACCAGTCATCATCCATGACCTCTTCCCACATTGGCCCCATTTATAGAACTAGGCTTCTGGGTCTGATTCTCTTCGTAGCTCTCAAAGCTTCCATTAGAAATGTGGCTTCCAATGCCATCCCTCCCCCCTCCCCCCTCCCCGTAATAGGCCCCGGTGTGTGATGGGAGTTATACCTGATATAAACGATGAGTTGATGGGTGCTGACGAGTTGATGGGTGCAGCACACTAACATGGCACAAGTATACATATGTAACAAACCTGCACATTGTGCACATGTACCCTAGAACTTAAAGTATAATAAAAAAATAAAAATAAAAATAAATAAATCTGCATTGTCCCAAAAAAAAAGAAAAAGGAAATGTGGCTCCACCACCCAGCCCAATTCACTAAAGTGTCTCCATCAATCTCTGATGTCCACATTTCTGTGCACATGGGAGAGAGTTGGTTTCTCATTCACTGACATCCTGCCTTAAAGGAATAATCCTCAAACTTAACAGGCACGTTTCATAAATAGTGGGCCACTACCATCTTGGATTTCTGTTTCACTCCATCTATTAGATGAGTCCTTGTTTTTTGAAGAATTATTATTTTAGAGGAAATAGAGGTGACATTTTGAAAGCTACACATTATTGCTTCAGAAAATATTCACAATTAATGTAGAAATACTGTAGAATACATATAATTTATTATTTTTAAATGAATGGTTCATTGTAATATTCATTAAAGATTAAATGTAAGTGTAAAACTTTATTGTATCTTCAGCGTAAACCTTCAATTATAACCACTTTCAGTGATCTTTATATTTCTAGTTTTTCTCTATGCTATTTACTCAACTGAAATAATATTACATGTGGTTTTAGTCCTGTTTTTATCCCTTAACATCTTCAAAGAATAAGCATTTTATCATAGCATTCTAATCACACTACACAATCACCATAAATATTTTTAATGGTGGTATACAATTTTATTAGGTGGATTTATTACCATATACTTAGTTTTCCCCCATTAGAAGTATAAGCCATTTCCAAAATCTGCTGTTAAAAAGAACACTGCAATTAGTATCTTTGTGTATATCAATGTTCCCCATTAATAATTATTTCTCAGCATAAATACACAGCTGTAATATTTCTGGGGCAGACTCAGAGACATGAACATGTTGCCAAACTGATTTTGAAAAGGATTTATGAGGTCTGAGACCACCTGCCTTGTGAGTGCTCACCAGTCTGAGCCAAAAAATTTGACTCATTTTGTTTTAAAATGTACTTCTCTGATTACTAGAGAGGTGAGCCATTTTTATTTGTGTGCTTGCTGCTTCGATATCCAAGTCTTTATTCACTTTTTCGTTAAATCACAGTGTTTGCGTCTTATTGGTGTGTATGTGTCATTTGCTTAATGCAGAATAGGTGTTTGTCATAATTGCAACAAATATATACTCCATTTTCTTTTCATTCCATGAGTGTGGCTACTATTTTATATAGATAAGATTTTTATTTTTGTAAAGTTAAATGTATCCATCTTTTGTGTTGTGAAGCCTTCTATTATTTGAGTAAAAACTAATAAATCCTAACTAATTCAATATTTTTTCATTTAAATTTGTTTGGTATTTATTGTAAGGTAGATTCTAATTGTATCATTTTTTTCCCCAAGTAGTTGGCCAATTGTCTTAACGCTATTTAATATGAAATATCTTCTTCATTAATTTGTGCTTTCTATTTTAGCAAATAATAAGCTAATATTTAAAAGATTCTAATTCAGGGCTGTCAGTTCTGTTTTGTCGCTCTGTCTCTCTTTTTTTAAGATAAAACTTTTTATTCTGAGATAATTATAGATTCACATGCAGCTGTAAAAAAAAGAATACAAAGAGATCCCCTGTATCATTTACCCAATTTTCCCGATTGGTAATGTCTTGCAAAACTATAGTGCTATGTCACAACCAGAATATTGACACTGATACAATTCACAATCTTATTAAGATTTCTCCAGTTTTATTTGTAGTCAGGTGTGTGTGTGTGTGTATGTGTGTGTGTATTTGGCTGTATGCAATTTTATTACATGAGTAGGTTTGTGTATCTACACTATAGTTAATATATAGAACATTTCCATCACAACAAGGATCTCTCTTATTGCCCTTTCATAGCCACATCCACCTCTCTTCCTCCCCTCCATCCCATCCCTACCAATGGCAACCACCATTCTGTTTTCCATTACTAATTTTCTTTTCATTTAAAAATGTCACATAAATGAAAGTATACAGTACATAACCTTTTAGGATTGGTTTTTTTCACTCAGAATAATTCACTGGCAATTCATCCACATTGCTGTGTGTATCAACAGTTCATTGCTTGTAATTGCAGAATAGGATTCCATTGGGACATACATACCATGGTTTATTTAACCATTAACCTGTTGGAGCATATCTGGGCTGTTTTCAGTTTTGGTCTGCTGCCAGCTTTGGGCTACTATGGATAAAGCTACTATGAACATTCCTGCATGGGTTTTTATGTGAACCTAAGTTTTCATTTCTCTAGGATAATGCCCAAAAGTTCACTTGCTGAGTTGTATGGTAATTGAATGCTTGATTTTTTAAGAAACTGCAAAACTGCTTTATAGAGTTGTTGTAACATTTTATATTCCCACCAGAAATGTATGAATGAACCAGTTTATCCACATACCTGCCAGTTTTTGGCATTAGAACCATTTTTATTTTAGCCATTCTAATAGGTGTGTAGTGATAGCTCATTGTGGTTTTAATTTGTATTTCTCTAATAGCTAATGATGTTGAACATCTTTTCTTGTGCTTGTCTACCACCTGTATGTCCTCTTTGGTGAAATGTCTGTTCATACTTTTTGCCCATTTTATGATTGAATTGTTTGGGTATTTATACTGTTGAATTTTGAGAGTTCTTTATATATTCTAGTTATTATTTGTCAGGTGTGCGGTTTGTACATATTTTCTCTCAGTCTATATCTTGTCTTTTTATCCTTTTAATATGGTCTTTTACAGAGCAAAAGATTTTACTATTTATTTATTTATTGCCTATGGATGTCCAATTGCTCTAGCACTACTTTTTGAAAAGGCTATTTTTCCTCTTTTGAGTTGTTTTTGCACCTTTGCCAAAAATCAGTTGGCCATATTTGTGTGAGTATTTCTGGATTCTTTATTCCATTCCACTTACCTATGTTTCCATGTGTCTGCCCCTCCACCCACACATACTATCTTGATTACTGTTGCTATATAGTAATCATTAATATCAGGTAGAGTGATTGCTTCGACTTTATTCTTCTTTTTCAAGCTAATTTGAACTATTCTAGTTATTTGGTGTTTCAATATAAATTTTAGAATAAGCTTGTCCATGTCTATACAAAATTTCCGGGGATTTTGATAGGAATAGCTTTCAATCTACAGATCAAATTGAAAAGAAATGACAACTTTAGTATGTTGAGTCTTCTAATTCATTAACTGAGAATGTATCACCATTTATTAAGGTCTTCTTTAACGTCATCAGCACATTGTCATTTTTCAGTTAAATTTAGACCTAAGTGTTTCACTTTCTTTGCAGTGATTGTAAGTGGTATTGTGTTTTAAATTTCTGCTTCCATATGCTCTTTGTTAGTATATAGAAATAAGATGGATTTTTTGTGCTCATCTTATGTTCTGTGACCTTCCTAAACTCAATTATTGCAATTATTAATTCTAGAATATCTTTTTATGTTTTAGAAATTCCTTGGAATTTTCTACATAAGCAATCATGTCATCTGCGAATAAGAACAGTTTTGTTTCTTTCTTTCCAGTCTGTATGCCTTTATTTCTTTTTCTTGCTTTACTGCAGTGGCCAGAACTTCCAGTAATATGTCGAGTATGAATAGCAGGAATAGACATCTTTACCTTGTTTCTGATCTTAGGGAGAAAATATTGAGTCTTTCACCATTAAGTATAATGTTTTCTATAGGTTTGCTGTACATACTCTTTGTCAAGTGGAGATAATTCTTCTCTCTTCCTAACTGGCTGAGAACTTTTATGATGAATGAGTGTTAATTTTGCCAAATGAGTTTTTTGCATCACTTAATATTGATTATCTGATTTTTTGTTTAGCCTGATGATATGATAAGTTACATTGATTTATTTTTGAATATTGTATCATTATTTTATATCTGGAATAAATTTCACTTGCTCCACGTGTATTGTTTTAATACATTGTTGGATTTGATTTACTATTTTGTTAAAGATTTTGGTGTCCAAGTTTATAAACAACATTGATATCTATCTGTACTTTTTTTGTACTATTTGTCTAGTTTTGATATCAGGATATTTGTCTCACAATGTAAGCTGGAAATTTTTTCTCTTATTCAATTTCCTGGAAAAGATTATGTATAATTGGTGTTAATTCTTCTTTAAAAGTTTGATAGAGATTTCCAATGAAACTGTCTGGGTCTGGATGTTTCTTTTTGAAGGAGTTTTTAAATTACAAATTCAATTTCTTTAATGGTTATAGGACTATTTATTTAATCTTGGCTGATATTTGGTAGTTTGTGGTTTTGGAGGGATTGGTCAATTTATTCTAAGTTGTTAAATTTATTAGTATAAATTATTTGTAATATCCCCTTATTTTTCTTCTAATGGCTATGAGATCTGTAGTGATAGTCTCTGCTTCATTCCTAATATTGGTGACTTGTTTTTCTTTATTTTTATTTTTATTTACTGTACTAAAATGTTATCAGTTTCATTTCATTTTTTGATGAACCAGCATGTAATTTTATTTCATTTTCACTCATTTTTCTGTTTTTCATTTTATTGATTTCTGCTTTTTATGATTTCCTTCATTCTGCTTGCTTTGGGCTTATTTTACTCTTCCTAGTTTATTTAGGTAGCAACTTAGATTACTGATTCAAGACCTTGCAACTTTTCTAATGTAAGATTTTGATGCCATAAATTTCCCTCTCAGTGCTGCATCCCAGATATTTAGTTATGTTGTATTTTCCTTTTAATTAATTTCCATATTTTTTTATGTTCTTGGAGACAACCTCTTTGACACATGGATTATTTAGAAGTGTGTTGCTTAATTTCCAGGTGTTTAGAGATTTTTCTTGTTCATTCTTTCTGTTATTGATTTCTACTTTGATCCCATTAAGGTCAGAGAACATGCTGTAAATACTTTCAACTCTTTCAAATGTATTGAGATTTGTTTTATGGCTTAAGATATTGTCTATTTCAGAGGCCATTATATGGATAATTGAAAAAGATGTGTATTCTTCTGTTACCGAGTGGGATGTTTTATATATATCAATAGGATCCTGATGGTTGATTGTGTTGTTCAGATCTCCTATATCCTCTCTTATTTTCTTTCTAGTAATTTTATCAGTTGCTGAGATAGAAGCATTGAAGTCCCTAACTATAATTGTGAATTTGTCTATTTCTCCTTTCAGCTGTATTAGCTTAAGCCTTCACTCATTTTAAGGCTCTGTTCTTAGATGCATGTATATTTATAATTACACATCACACACCGGGGCCTATCATGGGGAGGGGGGAGGGGGGAGGGATTGCATTGGGAGTTTATACCTGATGTAAATGACGAGTTGATGGGTGCAGCACAGCAACATGGCACAAGTATACATATGTAACAAACCTGCACGTTATGCACATGTACCCTACAACTTAAAGTATAATAATAATAAATAAATTAAAAAAAAATAATAATTACTATAGCTTCTTGGTATATTTACATAATGTCTCTATCTGTAGCAATTTTCTTTGCTCTAAACTTTATCTTACGTTAATATAGGTTCTCCTAATTGTTTTTTGTTTTTGTTGTTGTTGTTTGTTTGTTTGTTTTTTGAGAAGGAGGCTCGCTTTGTCACGCAGGCTGGAGTGTAGTGGTGTGATCTTGGCTCACTGCAACCTCCACTTCCCAGGTTCAATCAATTCTCCTGCCTCAACCTTCCAAGTAGCTGGGATTACAGGCGCCTGCCACCATGCTCTTTTTTTTTTTTTTTTTAGTACAGGCGAAGTTTTACCATGTTGGCCAGGTTAGTCTTAAACTCCTGACCTCAGGTGATCCACCTGCCTCGGCCTCCCAAAGTGCTGGGATTACAGATGTGAGCCACTGTGCCTGGCTCTAATTGTTTTAATTAATGTTTGCAAAGTATATCTGTCTCTATCCTCTTACTTTTAACATACCTATGCCCTTGAATTTGAGGGTTTTTTGTAAACCACATATAGTTGAGTTGTTTTGTAAATCCATTCTGTCAATATCTGTCTTTTCATTGGTATATTCAGGCCTTTTACATTTAAGATAATTATTGGTATGTTAGAACCTTAGCCTACCATTTTATTATTTGTTTTATGACTGTTTCCTCTGTTTATCATTCTTCTATTTCTGTCTTCTTGCCTCCCTGTGGGTTACTTGAACATTTTAATAAATCTGTCTTGAATTATTTATAGTGTTTCTGAGTGTATCTCTTTTTATAGCTTGCTTAATTGTTGCTCTGGGTATTACAATATAGATATGTGATGTATCACATTCTACTGGTAGCAGCATTTTGCTACTTCAAGTCAACTGTAGAAACTTTAATTCCATTTAGATCCCTTTAATCTGATTGCTTTCAAATATAAATGTGTTGAGTATCAAGTGTTATTATAACTATTGTTTTAATCATTAAATATAATTTATAAAGCTTGTAGGAAAGATAGTCTATTTTATTCACCCAGATTTCTGCTCTTTCTGTTGTTCTTTCCCCCGTCTTGATGCTCCAAGATTTTTTTATTTTATAATTTCCTTTCTGTTTGAAGAATTTCCTTTAGACAATATTTAAGGGTAAGTCTGATAGTGACAAATTCTCTTGGTTTTCCTTCTTCTGCAACTACTTTGATTTCCCTTTCATTCCCAAAGGATATTCTAGATCGGCAATTCTTTTCTTTCAGAACTTTAAGAATATTGTATCACTTCCTTCTGGCCTCCACGGTTTCATATGAAAACCCCATTGTCTTCCATTTGTTTGTGTCCTCTTTTATTTCACTGAGCAGTGGTTTGTAGTTCTCCTTGAAGAGGTCCTTTACATCCCTTGTAAGTTGGATTCCTAGGTATTTTATTCTCTTTGAAGCAATTGTGAATGGAAGTTCATTCATGATTTGGCTCTCTGTTTGTCTGTTACTGGTGTATACGAATGCTTGTGATTTTTGCACATTAATTTTGTATCCTGAGACTTTGCTGAAGTTGCTTATCAGCTTAAGGAGATTTGGGGCTGAGACAATGGGGTTTTCTAAATATACAATCATGTCATCTGCAAAGAGGGACAATTTGACTTCTTCTTTTCCTAACTGAATACCCTTGATTTCTTTCTCTTGCCTGATTGCCCTAGCCAGAACTTCCAACACTATGTTGAATAGGAGTGGTGAGAGAGGGCATCCCTGTCTTGTGCCAGTTTTCAAAAGGAATTTTTCTAGTTTTTGCCCATTCAGTATGATATTGGCTGTGGGTTTGTCATAAATAGCTCTTATTATTTTGAGGTACGTTCCATCAATACCGAATTTATTGAGCGATTTTAGCATGAAGGGCTGTTGAATTTTGTCAAAAGCCTTTTGTGCATCTATTGAGATAATCATGTGGTTCTTGTCTTTGGTTCTGTTTATATGCTGGATTATGTTTATTGATTTGCGAATGTTGAACCAGCCATGCATCCCAGGGATGAAGCCCACTTGATCATGGTGGATAAGCTTTTTGATGTGCTGCTGAATCCGGTTTGCCAGTATTTTATTGAGGATTTTTGCGTCGATGTTCATCAGGGATATTGGTCTAAAATTCTCTTTTTTGGTTGTGTCTCTGCCAGGCTTTGGTATCAGGATGATGTTGGCCTCATAAAATGAGTTAGGGAGGATTCCCTCTTTGAATTCATATGGAACCGCATCTCCAAGACAATCCTAAGCCAGAAGAACAAAGCTGGAGGCATCACGCTACCTGACTTCAAACTATACTACAAGGCTACAGTAACCAAAACAGCATGGTACTGGTACCAAAACAGAGATATAGACCAATGGAACAGAACAGAGTCCTCAGAAATAATACCACACATCTACAGCCATCTGATCTTTGACAAACCTGAGAGAAACAAGAAATGGGGAAAGGATTCCCTATTTAATAAATGGTGCTGGTAAAATTGGCTAGCCATAAGTAGAAAGCTGAAACTGGATCCTTTCCTTACTCCTTATACGAAAATTAATTCAAGATGGATTAGAGACTTAAATGTTAGACCTAATACCATAAAAACCCTAGAGGAAAACCTAGGTAGTACCATTCAGGACATAGGCATGGGCAAAGACTTCATGTCTAAAACACCAAAAGCAACGGCAGCAAAAGCCAAAATTGACAAATGGGATCTCATTAAACTAAAGAGCTTCTGCACAGCAAAAGAAACTACCATCAGAGTGAACAGGCAACCTACAGAATGGGAGAAAATGTTTGCAATCTACTCATCTGACAAAGGGCTAATATCCAGAACCTACAAAGAACTCAAACAAATTTACAAGAAAAAAACAAACAACCCCATCAAAAAATGGGCAAAGGATATGAACAGACATTTCTCAAAAGAAGACATTCATACAGCCAACAGACACATGAAAAAATGCTCATCATCTCTGGCCATCAGAGAAATGCAAATCAAAACCACAATGAGATACCATCTCACACCAGTTAGAATGGCAATCATTAAAAAGTCAGGAAACAACAAGTGCTGGAGAGGATGTGGAGAAATAGGAACACTTTTACACTGTTGGTGGGATTGTAAACTAGTTCAACCATTATAGAAAACAGTATGGCGATTCCTCAAGGATCTAGAACTAGATGTACCATATGACCCAGCCATCCCATTACTGGGTATATACCCAAAGGATTATAAATCATGCTGCTATAAAGACACATGCACACGTATGTTTATTGCGGCACTATTCACAATAGCAAAGACTTGGAATCAACCCAAATGTCCATCAGTGACAGATTGGATTAAGAAAATGTGGCACATATACACCATGGAATACTATGCAGCCATAAAAAAGGATGAGTTTGTGTCCTTTGTAGGGACATGGATGCAGCTGGAAACCATCATTCTTAGCAAACTATCACAAGAACAGAAAACCAAACACTGCATGTTCTCACTCATAGGTGGGAACTGAACAATGAGATCACTCGGACTCGGGAAGGGGGACATCACACACTGGGGCCTATCATGGGGAGGGGGGAGGGGGGAGGGATTGCATTGGGAGTTATACCTGATGTAAATGACGAGTTGATGGGTGCTGACGAGTTGATGGGTGCAGCACAGCAACATGGCACAAGTATACATATGTAACAAACCTGCACGTTATGCACATGTACCCTAGAACTTAAAGTATAATAATAATAATAATAAATAAATTAAAAAATATAAATAAATAAAGTGACGTTCATCTGGGTGAGGGGAGATTATATAGTGCACATGTTAAATTTTGCGTCATGGTAAAATAAAATTCTTCTACAAGCCTGAAACAAACATTCTTACAAATAAGGAGCTGGTTCACAACTGTGAATTGATCTCTCATCGCATTTCTTCGGAGGTACTGTGTGTGAGTGTGTGTTAAAAACACAGGAAAAGTCTCCTTTGATTGGGATGGGTAAATTGGCAATGAGCAGGCTGCATTAAAGAGATTAGAACAAGAAAAAAAAAAAAAAGAAAACCCCATTGTCATCCAAATTGGTGTTCCTTGATAGGTAATGCATCATTTCTCTCTGGCTGCCTTCAATATCTTATCTTTGCTTTAGTTTTCAGAAGTTTAACTATGATATGTCATGATATGGATTGGGGGGAGGTTATCTTGTTTGAGGTTGGCTCAGCTTCTTGAATCTATGTGTTTCTTTTGCCACATTTGAGGTGTTTTCAGTCATCATGTCTAATATTCTTTCAACCCCACTCTTTTTCCTCTTTTTCTGGAACTCCAATTATAAACATGTTTGATCTTTTGTTATTCTTCCACAGGTCTTTGAGAGTCTGTTCATTTTTTTGCAGGCTATCTCTCTGTTTTTCAGATCGTGTGAATCTTCTTAATTTATCCTGAGGTTCACTGATTCTATCTGCTGACATATTTGCTCTACTGTCAAGTCCATCCAGCAAGTTAATAAATTTGGAGTATTATACTTTTCATTTATAAGATTTTCATTTCATTATTTTTTATAACTTATATTTCTTTTCTGAGTTTTTTCTCTATTTTTTCACTTATTTAAAAAGAATTCATTATTATTCATTTGAAGTTATTTATTATGCTTGCCTTAAATTCCTTGTCAGATAATTCTAGCATCCTATTATCTTTTTGTTGCCATCCCTGGATTGTCTTTTTCCATTCAAGTTGTGATTTCCCTGGCTCTTGATATGGTGAGTGATTTTTTTATTGTATCCTGGACATTTTTTGCTTTTATCTTAGGAGATTCTAGGTCCTATTTAAATAAACCAGTTTCGGTTTAGCATACAGATCCTGATCTACTTTTTTGGACTGTGGTTTCAATGACAGTTTAATTTTCAGAGCCTTTTCAGTGCTTCTTGGTATGCTTGATTTAGCTGGTGCTGCTGGGACTTCCACTGGTCCCTGGTGGTGCTGCCTGAAAGGATCAAAAGGGTTTCCCAGGGCAGGGCCACCTGGTGTCTCAAGCTGGAAGAAAGGAATCTCTAGCCCATAAGGATAAAGAATGCTTCCTGGAAATAAGCAGCCTATTGTGTGTGGCAGAACCATCTTGCCAGTGCCAGCCTGCCACCCAGTGTCTCTCAGTAGAAGTGGGGTGTCTCAGGTCCTGCAGGGGAAGAGAGAATTTGCCTTAGCTTCTTATTTTTAGCGGGGCTCCTGATCTATCCTTCTTACCAGCACTGTAGGCTCACTGGGCATTATCAATAGGACTGTCATTCATTCATTCAAATTCAGTCCATAATCAGCCTACCTGCACTACCTCATGTTGCCAGGTTGAGGGCTTGGAAATGCCAGGCCAGGGTTGCCTTCTTCTGTTGGGTAGGGGGTATAAGACACTCTGCTGCTGTGTTCTTCCTTCAGTACTGGGATCCCAAACCAGCTCACCTTCCTCTTATCACCTTTCATAGTGTTCTTTTGGTTGCCTTTTGAGTTTTTTCTAGGGTTTATAGTTGTACTTAGCAGGTAGGAGCAGAGAGAAACAGGTCTAAGCCATCTTTTCCAGACCAAAACTTCATTTTAATTGTTAATTGCTTGTTTTACAACTAGAGAAAAATTCAAGAAAATGATTATTATGATTATTATATGATTCAATACTAAAAATAATTTTGGCATAGAAAGTCAGCACATTTTTAGAAATGATCTGCTCCAGGTGTCAAATATATTAGCTATGCCACCGAGAGTGGGCAAAATAAAAGGAGAGATTAGGAAGACTATGAAGAATGGCCTTGAAGCCAAGGGTGGAAAGAGTGTTAAGAAGCTGAGAAGGGTTATTATATTTGTTTTACGATAGGATTAGAAACCGGAGTATCTGAAGCATTAGGTTGCTTGCCCAAAATTGCTAGGGCATTTGAGTGCAGGATGGTTACAGAATTCAGGATTATGACATTCCAAGACCATGGTAACAGCACACTGTTTCCCAAAGCACTGCTTTCAAACTCCAAACACAACATTTGCTAGAAGATATACTGCAACAGTGAAGTTAACCTTTTGCTTATCTGGCAAATGAACAAAAAGTTTCAATGGAAACAAATGTTTACTAAATTCGACTAGTATTAAATGTCTGTTATTAATTATGTCTTAATCATGCTGCTTGGATGGGACTTAATTAATGTTCATGAATTCATTTTGAGATAATAATTAGCAAGTAGAGTGCTTGCTCTTAGAAGGAGAATATTAAATTATTACTGGCATTTGGATAAGTTTGTGAAATCATTATTTATGTCTTTTTCAAGCTTCTGACTTCTAGAATTTATCTACAACAATTTTGAGTAAGTCGCATTTCTCTAAGTTTCATTTGCCCATGTTTCACTTCCACATAAGTTAAACATTTGCTCTCAATAGTATAGACAGGATTTCAGATAAAAGCTAACCACTTTCTGATTAAATGTGTTTGAGTCTTTCATTTGATTTTTTAAAATTTGACCCTGAAAAAAATATGAAATGGATTTAAAAATTTTAAGGAAACATCTTTTTTAAAAAAACTCAAAACAAGAGACCTCTTCCAACCCAGGAAAACAACCCTTCAGGAAAACTGTCCCAAAACTGCAGATAGCTGTCCCAAAACTGTTCCAAAACTGTCCCAAACTGCAGATAGCATTCTGGATGAAAAGATCTGCTTTGCTACCCAGTCCAAAAAGTCTATGCATTTTGTTGATTGGGCTGTGGTTATTTGTTATGTTGAGACATGGGAAACTACTCACTGGGAATAGATTACGATATCTTTGGAAAGTCTATTAACACTTTCAAGACATTGGGATGCCATCTCCCCCATGCCCCAAATTTGTCCAACACATTAAATGGTTTCCAGCATCCTGAAAATGTGAACCAAGCTTCCACAAGTGTCTATCTTGCAGTTAGCTTATGCTCCTGCCTCAGGTGTAACTGGTTTCAGTGGTCTTAGCTTCCTTTTGCATGTCTCATGGTATTCTTAGTAAAAGTTATGATGCTTTGATAATTTGAGATCTCACCTCACAGCTGAGCTATTAAATCATGACTGTGTGAGAAGGTGAGATGCCAAGGATTTGGGTGGGAATGATCAGGTTTATAAATTACGGGAGAAAGAAATGGTTAGTATAAATTATTACTCAACATGGAAGAAGCTAAGGGTCAGGTCCACAAAATATCATTCATGTGATGTACAAATGATTCACCAAGGGGAATGATGCACTTACAGGGCAGGCTCTAACATCTATAATTCTGCAACTCAGGAGAGAGGAAGCAAGTCTCCCCTTGCAAATCTGCTTAGAAGAAGCATATTATTAGTTCACCTCCTTGTTTGTTCCTGTATATCATATCATCAACTGGTGCTTTAAAGTACTTCTTTGCACCAAATACTGCCCTATAAGAAGTGAACAGGTTAAAGTGTCATTGTATTTTTTTTATCTGCAATGTGGCCAGTTCTTTAGTGCCAAAGTGGAGGAATGATTACTTAATATTAAATAATCATTTACTTATTTGATAGTAGAAGAACCCAAATTATTATTTGTAACCCAAATGTTTTCTTGGGGATATGAATGAAATCAAATTAATCCAAACTTCCTGGCTTTTAACTCTACTTACTTATTCAGGGTCACCAGCTTTCTGGAAAAATGCCCCCTTTCCCAGTTGAGTATTCCTGGATATCCCTAGCAGGAATTCACAGGGAGCTCGTGAATCAGTATGACAGCTGCAGGTCCCACACATCCATTATCAAAATTTCCTTCTCTTCCCGATTTGGCTTCCCTTTGTCAGTGTTATCTGCTCAGAAGTAGAGTGAAAGCCTCTTCCCAGTGTTGCTGCTGATGGTGAGAATTCCAGCTTCCCCACCAAGTACATTCTTTTGCCATGCTCTCTAAATAGTCCATGATGCAGTAGCAGAGAGCGTTCTGCTTGGGGCAACAGTTCAGAGATCATCTCTATTCTCTACTGTGTGATATTCTTTGTCACCCCAGTCCCCAAGACAAAAATACTTGTATTCAGTCTCACCAGAGTATCTCATAGAATGTCTTCTTCCATGTTAGAGCTCAATACCTTTTTCCACTGGAGATCAAAACCATGCCATGAAACCAGGCAAGAACAAAAATCTTGCCTTCTCCTTTCTTGTCCTCACTTCTAATTTCTCCAGCCTTCTCTACCTCCACACTTAATGCATCTAACTCCTCTTTCTTCCTTCAGACACTAAAGTAAAGACCTCAAGGATTCAAGGACATCAATTCACGGAAATACTGCCCATCCTACCACAAACCGCCAACCTCCAGTTGTAAGTGATTCTCTGTGAGCTCTTTATTGTCCTCAATTGTCCACTTGGCTTTGGTTGCTTAGGTAAGGCCTTAGATTCTCTAGAGCAGTGGCCTCCAAAATGGAGTGGTCATACCCCAAGGGTGAATGAGGTAATATACTGGGGTATACAGAGCAAATGTTAGAATGATTAGATAGATAGATGAATAGCTAGCTAGCTAGCTAGCTAGATAGATAGATAGATAGATAGATGAATAGCTAACTAGCTAGATAGATAGATAGATAGGTAGATAGATAGATTCAGTTTGACTACCATTTAATATATAGTTACCAGTGAGCTTCCTCTGTCTATATGAGCAGGTCATATGTCCCATGTGCTTTTAGAGGTATTCTGGGGAAGGAGGGAATATTCCACACTGAGAAGGGTTGACAGTGGAGCCCTCATGTGATCACTTCTTTCAGTGTATTGCAAAGTATTGCAGTTTACATGTTCCTGGTGAGTTAGCATTACAAATTATATTAGCCAGTTGTAACTAAAAACCCCCTCACAATAGGTATGTAACGTTAAAAAGTCCTTGGCCGGGCACAGTGGCTCATGCCTGTAATCCCAGCACTTTGGGAGGCCGAGATGGGAGGATCACGAGGTCAGGAGATCAAGACCCCCCTGGCTAACATGGTGAAACCCTGTCTCTACTAAAAATACCAAAAAAATCAGCCCAGCTTAGTGGCGGGCGCCTGTAGTCCCAGCCACTCAGGAGGCTGAGGCAGGAGAATGGCGTGAACCTGGGAGGCGGAGCTTGCAGTGAGCTGATCACGCCACTGCACTCCAGCCTGAGCGAATGAGCAAGACTCCGTCTCCAAAAAAGAAAAGAAAAGGAAAAAAGTCCTTACAAAGAAACCATAGATCAAGATACTACTATTCATTCAAGCTTACAAAATCAGAAGACAATGGCAACACTGCCAATTATCCTACCCTAGTTGTAGCTCAGCACCAACCACATTACATAAAATAATGACATTATAATCAGGTTACTTAAAAATAGAGAGCATCAAGGAGACCATTTAAAATGCTATTAACAATTATCTTAGTTTGCCCCACTCCAACAAAACACACCCCAAGACAAAGATTTAGATAGAAGTATCCTATTTGGGAGGTGATTCCAGGAAGCACAGTGAGGGAGTAGGAAAGTGACATACAAAGGCAAGAAAGCCAATAAAGGATATGTTGATGATTGGGTTACTACGTGGGGCACCAGGGACTCTATCCTGCTGAGGAACTTCTGAGAGACTGTATGGGACTGAATTATCCCTCTGTATTAGTCTGTTCTCATACTGCTAATACAGACATACCCAAGACTGGTTAATTTATAAAGAAAAAGAGGTTTAATGGGCTCACAGTTCCACGTGGCTGCGGAGTCCTCACAATCATGATGGAAGGTGAAGGAGGAGCCAAGTCACGTCTTACATGGTGGCAGGCAAGAGAGCTTGTGCAGGGGAACTCCCATTTATAAAACCATCAGACCTCTTGAGACTTATTCACTACTATGAGAACAGTATGGGGAAACCATCCTCATGTTTCAATTATCTCCACCTGGCCCTTCCCTTGACACATGGGTATTATTACAATTCAAGGTGCAATTTGGGTGGAGACAGAGCCAAACCATATCAACTTCTGAGGTGCAAGGAAGTTGGGGCATTTATCTACTGACTCCCATCCCTCACTGGTTGAGAATCATTCCTGGGGTGTTGGGTCCCTCCTACTGCAGGCCTCACTTGTGCATACTTGTCACATTTTGTTGTTGTTGTTGTTTTAAGGAGCAGAAAGTTTAATAGGCAAGAAGGAGGGGAGAAGACAGAAGGAAGAAGCTCCCCCGTACAGAGACAGAGGGAGGGGGCCTCCAAAGCCAAAAGAGAAGGTTCCCACTAGTCACACTTTAATAGTTAGAGAATGCTTTCATGCAGAGAAACACGTGAGCTGTTGCTTATACAGGAACCCTACAGATGCCTGCTAGGGTGGACCAAGACAATACAGGTTGAGTCCTGACAGTGTCTGCCAGGGAAATGAAGCTTTCTGTAACGCATATTGTTTGTTGAGCTATTAGCAAATGATAACAGGAAGATATCACAATTGGAAAATACTTTAAAAATATTCATTTTATATTTTCACCCATCCTTTCAAAATGTATTTTTGTGTATGTGTTTCATTATGCACATAGTACATCAGAACAGTACTGCACAAATACAATTTAGAAACAAATATATCTGTGTTGGTGGTACATGCTCAAAGTATTTTTTTATTGATATAGGTGCCTGGATCAAAAACATTTTGGAGTTCACTCCTCTAAAGGGGGCTGGAATCTCAAAATGGTTTGTGAGCACTAACTCCAAATCCTGTTGAAACACCGTAGGCCAGAGAACCATGGAATAAAAACCATAAACCCATTTTTCCCCAGAGGCATCTTATAACAGATTCTCTCCCTCTGCTCTCATAAGATATCTAGCAACCTGGTTGCTTTTTTTTTTTTTTTTTTGGAAGTGTGGTCTTGCTCTTTCACCCAGGCTGGAATGCAGTGGTATGGTCACAGCTCATTGCAGCCTCTAACTCCTGGGCTCAAGCAATTCTCCATCCTCAGCTTCCTAAGTAGCTGGGAGTATGGCACATGCCACTACACTTGGCTAATTGTTAAATTTTTTGTAGAGAAGGGATCTCACTCTGTTACCCAGGCTGGTCTTGAACTTCTGGCCTTAAGCAACCCTCCTGGGCCAGCTTCCCAAAGCATTGAGATTACAGGTGTGCACCACTGCACCTGGCCCCTGGTTGCTTCTTTAACTTCTCTTTGGACATCATGGCATTGAAGAGCAAATTGCCTTATAGATGAAAATGTCAAAATGTGGGGCTCAGGATGGGTAACGAGGAGAGGAAATAATACAAATAGATGGTATTGAAAGGAAGAGGCTCTCATGATCCAGTGTGTGGCCTTTATTTTACTAGTGGATTCTGAGAGAGGATGAGGTACATCTCATGATTTTTGGCTATGATGTTCTCCATGTTGAAAAGGGTTGTTTTCCTGGGGAGTGCGGTGGGGGTAGGTAGACAGCCACAAGAACTTACTATTTGGGCACATTGATCTTTTTGGTTTGCCGTTTAGTGCACTTTGTCTTAAGTAGCCTAACTGAGCCAACAAAGCTTGCTAAATCATTTTTCTGGGATCTGCTTTAGTCATTAATAATTAGCACATCAGTAGCCTGTATCAATCATTTATAGTGTCTCCAGAATATTAAAACTCAAGAAGTGCTAGAGATGGGGTCATAAGCCATCAGCGCTGGTATTCTGTTTGTGACATGAGAACTAGAGGACAAGTTTTGGAAGGACGTGTCTTTCTTGCAGACTTCAAGGCTGGAAAGGTACTACCAACACATATGAGTTCTGTTTAGTCACCTAACCACAACCAATCAACAATTGCTGAGTAGCTGTGCTAGGGCTTTGGTGGATTGGGCAAGATGGAAGGGAGGGAAGCAGAGAAGAAAAGAGATGGGAGGGAGGGAGAAAGGAAAAGAGAGGGGAGGGAAGGATGGAGGCAGAGAGAGGAAAGGAGTGGGGAAGGAGGGAGGGAGAGCAGGAAGAAGAGAGGCAGGAGGAAGAGAGGAAAGGAGAAGGGAGGGAGGGAGAGAGAGAGGAGGGAGAAGGAGGAGGAAGGGAGGAAAGGAGAGGGGAGAGAAGAGAGAGGGAAGAGGAAAGGTAGAAGAAGGGAGTGAGGGAAAGAGAGAAGGAAGGAAGAAAGAAAAGAAAGAAGGGGTGGAAATCATCCTTGGCTTTCTTACAAGGTAGCTAACTGCAAGCAAAGTTGCACATGGTGATTGCCAAATAAGATAAACAAACATGGAAGCATCTTAAGAGCCTGGACAAAAGCTGTGGGGACCAGGGAAGCATCCAGAAAGAGGTGAGATCTGAGCTAAAATGGATCATCAAACCTGCAGGGACTGTTAAATTGGATTGCGGGTTCTCATCACCAGAGTTTCTGAGCCAGCGGGTCTGGGGTGGGGCCTGAGCATTTGCATTTCTAACAGGTTCCCAGGTGATGCTCATGTTGGTGATCTGGAGACCAAACTTTGAGAACCAACCACTTCTCTGAAGGATTTTAGATATGTAGAAGGGAGACCCATGTGAAGGGTTAAGATGAGGAAGACGTTAAGAGGAATAAGGTGGGGAAAAGAGGAAGACCTGTTTAGGAGGATTCTGAAATGAAGGGATTGTGTAACAGAAGAGCGAGAGAAAAGAATGGAAAGGATTTGAGAATCTATCCTATAGGCAAATGGGAGTCATTGGATGTGTCTGAGTAGTGACATGGCATGATGGAAACTTTAATTTGGGACCGCTTAATCTGTCATCAGTATACTCTATGGTGTGGTGCAAGGCAGGGGGAGAGATGGATGCAGAAAGCACATGTAAGAGCTCATGAATGTACTTAAGTGATTTAAAGTCTATTTATATGCTGCTCTTTCCAAACAGAAGTAACAAAAAAGTGCGTCTTGGGGGGTTAAATTTTGGTGAGGAGCATGGGCCAGCATTCCTCTTGGGAAAGAAGACAGAGGCAAACAAATGGAATCTGAGCTTTGGTCTTTCATTATTCAAGATTTCCTAAAAAGTGATAGCATGGAAATCCTCAAGTCTGCTCAGAGCCTGTGCCAATTTGATGGGAGAATCTGCAGATTTTCAGGCAGCATGCTGATCCATGATGGCCTTCAACCCAGGAGTGAGAAGTTTTCTGCTTGCAGATTTGACTCAAAAAGGTTCCAAATTTACCCTACCCTGGAAGTGCATCACTAAGGGGGAATTTTCAATGTTTAAAAATTGTTTATAATAGGATTACATTGAATGTTCTTCTTTTTTTCTCTCTCTCTGAATATAAATGCAATCTGTGTGACACTAATTCTACATCAGGCAAGAGAATTATGTGGTGAGGGCACACACACACGCACACACCATTGAGCACCAGCCGGCTCAGTTCTGCTCTGAGAGAGCTTTCTGGGCATATTTCTGCATGAAGCAAAATCAATGTGGGTGAAACTGAAGACCATCTATGGGGACCTTTGGAGAGGTAGATGAAAGAGGAGATGAGTGGCAAAGGTGAAGACTTGGGAAACAATCCAAAGAAGCTCTTTCAATGATCCAAATCATTATTTGACATTGATGTAGCCATCAGTGAGGCACCAAGGTAAGCCCGTAGCCCTGTGCAAAGGAGCCTAGAGATGACATGGGGTGGATACGATTGAGAACAAACCTTTGGCATCTCCCGGTGTCCTTTGGGTCTTTGTTGTCTTCAGCTCCAGCTCGCTAGGCAACCCTTCTTCTGTGTGGTTTTTCTTCTATTTCCTGCTTTTCTCCTTTGTTAGCTACCACCTAGGTCCCTATGGGTTGAATAATAATTTAGGACAAATTCAATATTTTCAAAATGTTTTGCAATAAAATCTTAATGCCTCTGTTTTCAGTGGCTAGTGGACTAGAGGCCTGTTATGACTGCCCCAAATTTAAAAGCATGAAAAATAGGGATAATGGATCAAGTGAGTTGCCAGAGAAGAAACAAATGAGATTAGTGCTTGATACTTTTTATCCCAGCAGATGAAATAAATACAAGAGTAGTAATTATTTGAGGAAGAATGGAAAACATCATTCTTTGTGATTCTCATGTAATGAATGTGGTAACAGAGAAGATGGCTATACCAGTTTTTAATTTGGTGGAGATTTTGAACATATTTCTAATTCCTTTAGTACATCCCCGGTTTTCTCAGGCATAATATGCAGCTAATGCAATAGTTATTGTCTACTATAGGGTCATTGTAAGGATTAAAAGATTTAAAACATGTCGAACACTTAGAGTAGTATGTGGCATCTAATAAGTGGCCAATTAATTAATTATTATTATTACAACAACAATTTGTTTTAAATTGAAAACTTCAATATTCAAATATTTCAAAAATGTGTACCCTACAATGCCTAGATGAAAAGGAATCAGGCCTAGCATGGTGATTGACACCTGTAATCGCAGCACTTTGGGAGGCCAAGGCAGGCAGATTACTTGAGGTCAGGAGTTTGAGACCAGTCTGGCCAATGTGGCGAAATCCCATCTCTACTAAAAATACAAAAATTAGCCAGACGTGGTGGTGCACAACTATAGTACCAGCTACCGGGGGGCTGAGGTGGGATAATTGCTTCAACTTGGGGGGCGGAGGTTGCAGTGAGCTGAGATCATGCCACTGCACTCCAGCCTGGGTGACAGAGCAAAACTCTGTCTCAAAAAAAAAAATAATAATAATAAAATAAAATAAAATAAAAAATCATACCGGTTTTCCTGAAAACTTTTTTGGAATGACAAATTAAGGGGTGGGGAATTGAGTAAATGAGTGGTCCACCACTCTTCCAGGACATTTTGGAAATTAAACCCTTCATTTCAGGTTATTTGTATCAGGGCTGGGTGTGCCTGTGGGCAAATGAAATTCAAAAGTTGCAGGTGCCATTCCTGCTTCTACCTACCTGAACCCCATTATAGCAGAAGTTATTTCCCTGTCACTAGGAAGCCAAGAGTGTACTGTGATCAGGCCCTGGTGTGACACTAAATTTATCTGTGACTGCTAAGACAGTCAATCCTGCCTGTCACACCTGTGTCACTTCTCAAATAAAAGCCTCACATGTCATCTCTCCTCTTGCATACTCTCAGTCAATAATTTTTTGTTCTGCTTTCCACCTCTCTTGTTCTTCCTGTCATTCCTAATCCTTTTTACAGTGTTCCCTAGAATTTCCATTCCCCTTTCCATAGCAAGCAACTCTGTGCATTCCCACTCTTCCACCATCTAGTGTTAGTTCAAATCTGGATCTCCCATGAAGCTCTACTTCCTGAAGCTCTCTTAGGCAGATAGTGTTTATTCTACTGAGTTTTGTGGTGATGATCATCATCATCTACCTGTTCTCTACCCAAACTTTTTTTCTTCCACCTTTATATAAAGACCTCTTGGAGAACTTCTACCTTCAGGAAAATGAAGTAGCTGTACTTTTACCCATTCCTCCTGCTAAGTACAGCTAAAATCTCTAGCGATTATATATGAAACAAACATGAGAAGATTCTGAAAGGTAGAAAGAAGAAAGCAGGCCAGCTAGAGACCTCAGGACCTGATGAACAACAAGGCAATAAATTCCCTGGGTTTTCTTTTTGCCTCATACATCCCGGACTTGGACTGGCAATCTGGGAACAGCAACAGGAGCAGACAGAAAAAGCCCCAACAAAAGCCTGTTCTCTCTGGCCAAAGTATCAAGAAAGTGCCTAAGACAGAACATTTAGAAAATAACCACTCCACACCAACCAAGCACCACAGAAAGAACCATGGCCCCATCCCAAGGGACATCAGCAAACCCTGAGTGAATAGTCTTGACTTCCACCATTGCATGGCTGTAATGAGGCTCTCCTCTCATCAGAGTGATGTCAGAGGAAGCTGAATATGGAGTCAGGGCTTTCATCCCTACTGGATGATAACAAACACACTCCCCTTGTGGGAAGCCCATTCTCCTATCTTTATCTGGCAGTAACAAGGCACCCTTCCCTACGGGATGATGTCAAGGGAGGCTCAGTGGAGAGTCATGACTTTCGCCACCAGTCAGCAATAATGAGGTAACCACCCCAGAGCTGTCATTGTCCAGAGTGTCAATGGAGGCTACATAGGGAGTTTAATGACATCTCAGATGACAACAGAGCCTGCCTGAGGGACCTGAACTTCTGTGCTCACTTGGGAGGGACAAGGTGGCACTTCTACTTCCCTTGCCAAAGCAGCATCAGCAGAAACCAGCTAAAGCAAAAGGTTTAAATAAGATCCAGAGTATCATAGTGTAAGTGTCCAGGTTTCAATAAAACAATCATGTGTCATGCAAAGAACCAGAAAATTCTCAACTTGAATGAAAAAGACAATCAATGGATGCCAACACTGAGATGGCAGAGATGTTAGGATTCTATTATACACATTTAAAAGCAGTCATAATAAAAATCCTTTAATGAGCAATTGCAAGCATGATTGGAACCAATAAAAAAGTTGAAAATCTCAGCAAAGAAAGGGAAGATATAAAGAAGAACCAAAGGGAAATTGCAGAGCTGAAAATATAATAATCAAAATAATAATAACTCAATGGATGGGCTCAATAGCAGAATGGAGGGGCTAGTGAACAGAATCAGTGAATTTGAAGAAAGAACTATAAAAATTACCTAATCTGAACAACAGAGAAAAAAAAGGACTAAAAAAATAAACAGAGTTGTAGTAAAAGATCTAACATCTGGGCATGGAAGTCCTGGAAAGAGAGGAGAAAAAGGATGGCGCTAAAAAAAGTGCTCAAAGAAATAATGGTTGGAAACTTCCCAAATTTGGTAAAATAAGTTAATATACAGTTTCCAGAAAGTAAGCAAACCCCAAACAAGATAAACCCAAAGAAATCCAAACCAAGTCACATAATAGTCACACTTCTGAAAATTAAAGCCAAAGATGAATCTTGCAGTAAAAGAGAAACAGCACATTACCAATTAAGGAAAAATAATTCACATGACAGCAGATTTCTCATCAGAAACCACTGAGGCTGGAAGAAAATGGCACATTTTTCAGGTGCTCAAAGAAAAGAACCGTCAGTTTAGATTTCTACATCCAGTGAACATATCCATGACAAATGAAGAAGAAATCAAGACAACCTCAGATGAAGAAAAGTAAGAGAATCTATTGCCAGCAGGCCCTACCCTAAAAGAATGGCTAAAGGAAGCTCTCTAAACAGAAAGGAAATGATAAAAGAAGGAATCTTAGAACACTAGGAAGAAAGAGCAACAGGATGAGTGAAAATATGGGTAAATACATTTTCCTTCTCTTCAGTCTTCTAAGGTATTTTTGATGTTTGAAGCAAAAGTTGTAACACTGTCTGATGTGTTTCTAAATGTATGCAGAAAAAAATATTTAAGATAATTATATTACAAAACAAAAAAGGGCAAAGACATATAAAGAGAGGTAAGTTTTCTTACACTTCTGACTCAAACTGGTAAAATGTACAGTAAACTGTGATAAATTATGTGTATATAATGCAATACCTAGAGAAACCACTAAAAAAGCTATGCAAGGAGATAGCCTTAAAAATACTATAGGTAAATCAAAATTGAATTTTAAAAAATTTTCAAGTAAAGGAATGTTCATTTACAGGAAGACAGGAAAAATAAGAAAAGAGAAATTATAAACAGAGGAAAAATTTAAAACAAAATTATAAATGGAAGACATAGCTTTAACACATCAATAATTACATTAAATGTAACTGGTCTAAATGCACCAATTAACACAAAGAAATTGGCTTAGTGCATTAAAAACTCAACACAACTATATGGTGTCTACAAAAAACTAGCTTCAAATATAATGATATAGGTAGGTTGAAAGTAAAAGGATGGAAAAAGATATATCATGTGAACATTAGTCAAAAAAAGCAGGAGTGGCTATATTAATACTAGATAAAGTAGATTTCAGTGCACAGAAAATTGCCAGAGACAGAGGGGGACATTACATGATGATAAAAAGGTCAACCCTCCATAGCAATCTTAAATGTCTGTATGCCAAATGACAAAGCTGCAAACTAAGTGAAGCAAAACACCACCACCAAAAAAAAAAAAAAAAAAAAAAAATCCAATATAACTAAAAAGAGAAATAGACAAATCCATAATCATATCTAGAAACTATGGTACCCCTCTTTCAATAGTTGATAGAATGTATAGACAGGAAATTGAGCAAAGATAAACAAGAACCCAACACAACCAACAATCAATAGGATTTAATAGACATTTATAGAATACCTCACCCAACAACGGAGAAATACATATTCTTTTCAAGTGTCCAGGGATCATATACCAAGATAGGCGATACCCTGACCATAAAACAAAACTTAACTCATTTTAAAGAATTGAAATAATCAGTAAAATTGACAAATTTCTGGCAAGGCTGAAAAATAAAAAAGAGTGACAAATAAAATTACCAATATCAGGCCGGGCACAGTGGCTCCCAGGCGTGGCCGAGGCGGGCGAATTGCCTGAGCTGAGGAGTTCAAGACCAGCCTGAGCAACATGGTGAAATCCCGTCTCTGCTAAAATACAAAAAATTAGCCCAGTATGGCGGCGTGCACCTGTGGTCCCAGCTACTCGAACGGCTGAGGCAGGAGAATCACTTAATCCTGGGAGGCGGGGGTTGCGGTGAGCCCAGATTGCACCACTGCACTCCAGCCTGGGCAACAGAATGAAACTCCATCTCAAAAAAAAAAAAAAAAAAGAATTAACACTAATTCTAACAATCTTGTACAGAAAATAGAAGGAGAGAGCTTTTCTCAATTGTTTTTATTAAACTAGTATTACCCTGATACCAAACCAAAGACAGTACCAAAAAAGTAATGCTATCTCTTGCAAATATAGATATAAAAATACTTTAAAAATATTTCAGCAAATAAATTCACCAGCATATAAAAAAGAGAATTATACACCATGAAAAAGTGGGACTTATTCCAAGGATGCAAGTCTGGTTCAATCAAAATCAATCAGTGTAATCCACCATAATCACAGGCTAAAGAAGAAAACTCACAGGATCATATCAATTGATGTAGGAAAAGCATTTGAAAATTCAACACCCATTCATGATATAAAGAAACATCTCTGAACTAGCAATAGAGGGAGAATTTCTTCAACTCGATAAAGAACATCTACCAAAAAATTACAACTACCACTATATTTAATGATGAAAGACTGACTGATTACCCTCTAAGATCAGAAAAAAATGTTTGCTGTCACCATTCTTATTCAACAAAGTGCCAAAAGTTCTAGCCAGGGTAGTAAGAAACAAAAAAGAAATATAAGGCACAGACATTGGGAAGGAAGAAGTAAAACTGTCCCTATTTGCAGATCATAGGATTGTCTATGTGAAAAAGTCCTAAGAAATCTACAAAATATTCCTAGAATAAATGAGTTTAGCAAGGAGGCAGGATACAAGACAAAACATATAAAAGTCAATCACATTTCTATATACTAGCATTGGACGTATGAAAACCAAAATTTAAAATACAATGCCATTTGCAATTGCTGTAAAAGTTAAATACTATGTGTAAATCTAACAAAACATGTATGAGGGCTGGGCACAGTGGCTCACACCTGTAATCCTAGCATTTTGGGAGGCTGAGGCAAGCAGATAACTTGAGACCAGGAATTCGAGACCAGCCTGGGCAACATGGTAAAACCCCATCTCTACTAAAAATATGAAAATTAGTTGGGTGTGGTGGCACAGGCCTGTAGTCCCAGCTACTACCAGGTTCAAGAGAACCCGGGAGGCAGAGGTTGCAGTGAGCTGAGATTGCGCCACTGCACTCCAGCCTGAGTGACAGAGCAAGACTCTGTCTTGAAAAAAATATATATATGAAACTTGTATCCTCAAACTATAAAACACTGATGAAGAAATAAAACAAGATATACACAAATGGAGAGACATATCATGTCCATGGGTTGAAAGATTCAACATGGAAAAGATTGCAATTCTCACCAAATTTATATACATGCTTAATCCAGTTCCCATCAGAATCCCAGCAAAATTTATTTTTTAGTTATAGGCAAGATTATCTCACAGTTTATATGGAAAGACAAAGGAACTATATAGTAGCTAAAGCAGTTTGGGGCAAGAAGAATAAAGTGGGAGGATAACTTTACCTAATCTTAATGTTACAGTAATTAGAACAGTGTGGTTTGTTGGAGATACATAGATCAATGAAACAGAATAGAGATCCCAGAAATAGACCCATATAAATATGCCAAACTGATTTCTGACAAAGGTGCAAAAACAACTCAAAAGAAGAAGGATAGCCTTTTCAACAAATGGTGCTGGAGCAACTGGACCATCCATAAGCAAACAAAACAAACAAAAAGGACCTCGACCTAAACCTCGCACATTACCACATTATACAAAAAATAACTCAAAATGGATCTTAAACTTATATACAAAATGTAAAATTACAATACATTTGTTTTAAAAATAGCAGAATGTCTGAGCTCTAGAGCTAGACAAGAAGTCTTAGACTTGATACCAAAAGTGTGATATGATCCATAAAAGGAAAAATGGATAAATTGGACTCAATCTACATAAAAGCTTTTGTTCTGTGTAAACCCTATAGAAGAAGGTAAAGGCAAGCTATAGACTGAGGTAAAATATTTGCAAACCACATATCCAACAAAGAACTAGTACCTAGAATATAGAAAGAACTCAAAACTTAACATTAAAAAACCTCAAACAACCCAATTATAAAATGGACAAAAGACATAAACAGACATTTCAACAAAGAGGATATACAGATGGCAAATACTCACAAGAAAAGATGTTCACCATCATGAACCATTTGGGAAATGCAAATTAAACCCACAAAGAGATATGCTTACACCTATCAGAATGGTAATAAAAAACAGTGACATCACCAAACACTGGCAAATACTGACAAGGATGTAGAGAAACCGGATGGTTAATATACCACTGGTGGGGATGTAAAATGGCATAGCTAGTCTGGAAAATCATTTGGTAATTATTTTTAAAAATGAAGCATGCCACTGTCATATGATTCAGCAATTGTACTCCTGGGCACCCATCCCAGAAAAATGAAAACTTATGTTCATGCAAAAACCTGTTCACGAATGTCCATAGTCTCTTTATTCATAATAGCCCCAAACTGAAAACAACCCAGATGTCCTACCACAGGGGAATGGTTAAGCAGGCTATGGTGCTACTCAGCAATAAAAAGGAATGAACTATTGAGACACACAAAAACTTGGATGACTTTCCAGGGAAATATGCTAAGTGGAAAAAAAAAAGTGCCAATCCCCAAAGATTAAAAGCTATATGATACCATGTATATAACATTTCTGAAATGACAAAATTTTAGAACTTAGAACAGATTAGTTGTTGCCAGTGGTTACAGATGAGGTGGAGAGGTGGAAGAGAGGTGGGTGTGGTGTAAGAGGGCAATATGAGAGATCCTTGTGGTGATGGAAATGTTCTGTATCTTGACTATATCAATGTCAATATCTTTGTTGTAATATTGTACTATAGTCTTGCAAGACACTAATTACCATTGGAGGAAACTATTATTCTTTGTATTATTTATTAGCTGCATGCGAATCTACAATTATCTTGAATAAAAAGTTTGATTGAATCCAAATCTTTTAAAATCTCCTGCTTTGAGAATCATTATCTTCTGGCTGTACCACTCACTATCTCTCCTCATCACTGTCATCCACCAGATGGAAGTCGATGGTGACTTGGACTAGGGAGGAAGTGATGGAAATTGTGAGAAGTGGGTGGTTTCTGGGTGTATTTTAAAGGTCAAACCAAAAGGGGTTGCTGCTGAATCAAACGTGAAATAAATGGAGGGATCCAAAAATGGCTCCAAAGTTTTTCCTGAGCCATCTGGATGATGGATTTACTTCCTGAAATGGGGAAGACTGCAGGAGAAGCATGTTTTGGGGGAATGTCGGGAGTGTGGCTTTGGACATCCTGAGTTTGAGATTCCTAGACCTCCAAGTGGAGATCTACAATAGGCAGTGGAAAACATGAGTCTGGAGTGAAGAGGAAAGGCAAGATCTGGAGAATCAAAGCGAGGAGTCATCAGCACATGGACGGAAATTGGTTATGAGTTTAGGCAAGATTGCCTAGGTAATAAGTATAGGAGAGAAGTAGCTTATGTCTGAGCTTAGGAACTCCAAAGTTTAAAGGACTGAGGAATGAAGAGAAAGCAGCAAAGACACTAACAAACAATGACCAATGATACGGAGGAAAGCAATGAGAAACGGGAGCTTTGGAAATCAAGACCTAACTCTCTGACCATCTTTCTTAACCTTTTAAATGAATGAATGAATGGGCATCTGGTTTCATCTTCAGCCCTTCTAACCACCATGTATATGCAGATTCTCCCTAAATTATTGTCTTCAGCATTGACCTCTCCCTGAAAGTTCTAACTTATAAAATCCATTGATCATTGGACACTCTGTTGAGAGAACATAGGTACCTGTTCTAGTTATTCATTAATGCATAGCAAATCACCCATAAACTTAATGGCTTCAAACAATAGCAATCATTTATTATCTCTCACAGTTTTTGTGGGTCAGGAACTCAGGAGTGACTTGGTTGGGCAGGTTTTGGCTCAGGATCTCTCAGGTGGATGCAAATGGCTGGGATTGAAATCATGTGAAAGCACACTCACTCACATAGTCTGGCACCTGGGCAGGGAAGACTCAAACCATTGGTCCAGGTACACCTCATCAATCTTGGAGTTATACAATGCACAATGCAATGGCAGAGTATGGCATTTCAGGCATAAACAAAGTGGTATCCAGTGACCTTCCAACTCTCGTGGCTGGCAAAGTCCAAGTACATACCAGAACTCAGTCGTTTGGAACCAGAACCAGATGTTCGTTTTCCAGATATGGGACAGAATCTTACCAGATAGGATTGTATTATCCTTGTGTGTCTGTCATAGGCAGTCTGTTCTTCTGGGATGCCAAAATTGTTTATCTTAATCCCCCAAATCATTGCATTCTCTCACATGCATGTAATAAGCAACATTTACCTTGTTGACAATCCCTACAAGTCTCTCTGTGAGCTTTGTAGAAGATTGCCATTGTGGGAGTATTCTATGTATCAGGGTTAGCAGATGTCTTGGTTTGTCAAGACAGACGTCCCAAGTTTTACACCTGCTATCCTACTTTTTAGTAGTACCCCCTTTACTCACCTCAAATGTGTCCTGGTTAAATAATAAGTTTTATATACCTATATAATTTATCTACTGCAAACGTGTTTCCTCCTTGCAATCGTATTGTGTTCAGAATTAATCTGGAAGTGCAAATTATTCCTCCAGGAACCAATAGGTTGATGTGTCAGCAAAGGGCTCTGAAAGAGAAAAGAAGTAGTCTTTCCCTGAGTGTGGGGTTGGGGGCACATAAGAACCCAATGTGTCCAATGTCAAAAGGGAATCCACATAGACACTACAAGTAAAGTCATTCTCCTCATAATAGTAATAAGTAAAGCACGCAGAAGCTCTCTTAACCCTTCTCCACTTAATTGATTCACCTAATCATCAGTATTATCCACTGGAAGCAATACTGATGCCCGGGGCCTGCAGCTGCTCAGAGGTAGAGGGCTACTCTCTAAGATGCCAGGATACTTCTGCTCCTGCTGGTTGAGTTGTATATTTAGCCAAGAGTGAATTGAGTTTGTTTCCAATTCTGCTTATGCTTGTAGTTGTCACTAGAATTCTGTAATTTGAAGTGACCCAAATTAATGAAAATGACCATAAAAGCCTGGGAGTTACTGGATAGACTTCTTTAAGGCAAGTTGCTGGAGGGAAAAAAAGGTGGGAGAACAGCCATTCATTTGGATGTAGTAGATTAAAGAAGATTAGGTGGACATTAGAAAATTCTAGAAAGAGTCTGTACTCAGATTTCCTCATAAATGTGAGAAAATTTGTGATTGTGATTGTAGGAAAGTTGTGGCTACTCAGCAACTTTTGAAGATCCTTTCTAGGTTTTAAGAACTTTCCTCCTCAATGTAAAAGTCAGAACTTACTCTCCCAACATCCCTTGCACCTGGAGAGCAGGCAGATGACCTAGGCTCTGCCCAATCAAGATTTAAGTTAGAAGTGAACAAATATTTGTTGAACACTTACTTGGTGCCAAGCATTGATATAGACACTATGATGATAAAGAAGCTTACATTCTAGTTGGAGTAGACAATAACCAAATATAAATTATTATATATTAGGTGATGATAAGAACTATAAAGAAAAATGATGTAAGTTAAAGTGATAGAGAATGATGAGGGATGGTCAGTAAATGCCTCTCTGATAAAGTAACATTTGAGCAGAGACCTGGATAAGGTGATGGAGTAAGTCATATTGGATATCTAGGCAAGCATGTTCTAAACAGAGGAAAAGGCAAGAGCAAAGGCCCCAGGGCAGGAGCATACCTGAAGTGTTCGAAGAACAGCAAGAAGGATAGTAGGTCAAGTGGAATAAGTAATAAGGACAGTGGTAGGAGATGAGTTAAGGGAGGAAGGAGATAGGTAGGTCATTCATTCACATAGGGCCTGATAGAAGAATAGGAATGACTTCAAATTATTATACCAAGTTATCTGGGTATAATAATTTTGAATTATTATATAACACTTTCTAGTTTTGAACAGGATAACATGTTCTGTTCTACATTTAAAAAGTTCACTCTGGCTGTTGTGTAAGAATAATCTATGGGGGACAAGAGTAGCAAAGCTGAGGGCTCATTTAGGTGAATGCTATAATCCCAGCCAGAGATTATGGTGGCTTGGACTACTCTGGCAGCAATAGATATGACAGAGGTTGGACTGGGGATGTATTTTGAAAGTAGAGCCAATAACATCTGTTAATGGATAGGATGCAGATTATGCAAGAAAAAAAAGAGTCAACCAATCCACCAAGATTTTTTGTCTGAACAACTGGAAGGGCGCAGTTGCCATTTAACGGAGAGGGAAAAGTCTGCAGGGGAGAAGGTTTGTGGGAGATATCAGTAGCTCTGGTTTATACATTAAGTTTGAGATGCATATCAGACCTCCAAGAGAAGATGTTTAGTGGACAGGTGAATATACAAGAATGGAGTTTAGAAGAGATCTGAACTAGAAATACATATTTGGGAAGCATTGGTGTATAGGTGGTGTTTTCAGCCATGAGCCTGGATAAAATTACTTAGGGAGTGAGAGGGAATGAGATATGTGAAGACTAGGTCTGAGGGCACTCCAAAGCTTAGAGATTGGGAAGATAAGGAAGTGCAGTAAAGGATAGTGAGGAGGCGAAGCCAGTAAATAAAAAGGCAAACTAAGGGGATAATGCCTCAGAGACCGAATAGTTTTAAATAAGAAACACTATTGCTGGTAAACCAAGTAAGATGAAGACTAAGAATGACCATAGGCTTTGGCAACATGGACACCATTAACATTGTTGATAAGAGCAGTTTCAGTGGTTTACTTTTGACGATAGCGTGTTCCCATTTGGGGACAGTTGGGGGCTGTCAGGCCAGTTCAACCATCCCACATCCCAGTTAGGTGGGTCTATTTGTTGAAGCTCTTACCCCAAGCTGAACAACTGTTGTCAAGTTTGGCTCCAGCAGCCTGGTTGTCAACTGGCCAGGAAGGACTTCCAGCCCAGTTGACCCTCTGAGACACCAAGTAAACTCAGTGCTACCTGAGGAGCCCATGAATTATCCCAGATATTGGGAAACACCCCTTTAGCTCACCCTTATCGACCATTTCACACTTTCCCCTGTTTCTTCAAACCACAAACACTTCTCCCCCTTCCTCACTCTCACAGGAAGACCTTGTTTCTCATTTCACTGGAAAACCAGAAGCAGTCAGAGGGAAATCCCTCAGCTTCCCACTACCACATCCACCAACCTACCTGCAACTGTGCCTTCCCCTCTTCTACTATGGATGGACCGTCCATTCCTAGCTAAGACCAATCCCTCACTTGTGCCCTGGATCCCATCCTTCCTTTTATACTGGCTACCCAGTACAAAAGAAAAATCTAGGTGCCTTACTCAAAATGTATTAAGAATTTTGAGACATCAACATCAGCGCACTAAAGTAAGCACAGGACCCTTCTGAACACAAGTCACATATCCATAAAACTAGTCCTGTCTATGGCTGGGTTGGAAGACAGATCCCAGCCTGGACCCAACAAAGAATGCTTGTTTCTTAGGGTAGCCTCTCCCTCAGAGGGCATCCTGGCCTTAATCGGGCCTCTGGGGCTACTAGCAGGGTAAGTGGGTCTCTCCCTGAGGTAACTTAAGGAAGACTCTTAAGGAAGTCGTTGTCTTCTAGAGATGAAAGAACCCCAGGAAGTCAAGGCTAGGTGGCCGCCTGGGAGCTGCTTCCACCTAGAGACTTGAGACACTGCCTGGTAACCACAGACACAGAATGAAATGGAGGTTCCTTTTCCCCAGCCTTGAAAGCCTCAGGACAATCCAAGAAGCAGCTAAGGAGACACCAAAGGACCCCAAGAACATGTCTGTTGGTCCACCTCTCTTACCCTCCATGCAGTCAGTACTTTAGTGAATCTCCCTGTCTTCTCCCTGGGGTCACTGACCCGGTTCTGAGACAGTGGGGTGGTGTCCTCTCTGGAGCCATCTGGGTTCTTCTCTCTTGCCTCCCGCTCTCAGAGGTTCTAGTTTCTATCGGCTGCTCAACTGCCCTATCTTCAATTTCTTCCTCTCTGAGGGGAGCTTGTACTCGTGGAGTAGAATTTGCTTCAGTTATAGCTTGGCGGTCTCAGAATAGCCTGGGCCCCCTGATCAACTCCCTGCTTCCCATCACCATGGGAGCTTCCTTCCTGCTTGGGGTCTGGCAAAACCAGCCTGGGGGTCTCTGGATCACCTCTCTGAGGACCTGGTGCTGGTGGCAGGTGACACCCTGGCTCCAACCTCCCATTTAGAGGAAGCAGAGGACTCTTACTGCCCAAATTGGGGATGGGGGAAATCTTTGCAGCTTAGGGCGAGGGGTATGTGTGGCCGTGTTCACCCTGGACTGGTCGATACTTAACATTCTGGCCATCCCCTCCCTCTGCTTGAGAGACACCATGACCAAAGAAACTTCCTGGGCCAACCGACTCTCCTCAAAGCCCATCTTCACCCCAACAGAAGTGGCCCCAGGAGGGAAGGTGGTGTGCCCACAAACAGGAGTATGTCTCATCCCCTGACTGGCCTGCACCCTGCCCTTCCTGCCTCTGCCTGTGACGGTGAGTCCACTTCTCTCCTGTTGCTCAGTCTCACCTCCCTCACTTTCTTGACTCTGTGGTGATTGATTTTATTTTCATTTTCTGGTGGTTTCTTTTGAATGTCTCATCCCTACATATTTGCTGCTTCTCCTGGGAAAACATCTTTAGCTCCCTCTGGCTGTGGCATTTCTCTTCCCATTAGGGTCCTCCGTGGTGGTCACGATATTTTCAGTGGGCAAAAGGCAGGCCCTTCATGGCAGCATGACTGACTAGGGCCCAAGGATGACTACTGGGGACACCCATCAAGGTCAGCCCCAAGCTGTAGCCCAACTGAGCCAGATAGAGTCTGGGGCTCAGAGGCTTCCTCCTAAGGCAGGCTTCTGCAGGGTCTGGCCCTCTATCCTGCCATGTCCTGGCACTTTTGATGAAGGATAATGAGTTGCTCCTGGTGATAGGCATGCATTCCATGGTGGTGGAGAGTTGTGTGGGGACAGAGTGAAAGAAGAGGGGCCAAGATGTATTCACTAAAGTGAAGATGGAGTGGGCCAAGTGGAAGGTGCTGTGTTTCCTCTCACTGGGCTCCAGCACTCAGATATCAAAATGGAAGGGGTCCTTGTAGGCGTAGGGAACAGGAAGGTCAATACTGCTCAGTTTGGACAAGATGGTTTGGCAGGGCCAAATGCTGTCCAGATGCAGGTTGGCAACTGAGCCTGGAGGTGCAATCCTCCGGCTGTTTCTTTTCTAGCTCCAGGCTAGCCACATGCTCACCCTCCTCAACTCTGGCACCTTCAGGTCTCAGCCCTGAGCTCACTCACTCTCGGACTCAGTACCATGCTCAGGCCACTGTGCAGGGCCTTGAGGGGACCAGAAGCTGGTCCCAGAGTGGGACAAGTAGCCTGAATCCATGATCTCACACTTCCTCAGACTGCCCTCAGAGGCCTTGGTGTCCCAGGACTCCTTCAAGGAAGCCACCTACTGCCACTGCAGCAGCCAAGGCTTGCTGGCAGCGGGACTTCTGCTCTGACACCTTACACTAGGAGGAACTGAGGGGAAGTCATGTTTAGAGTTCAAACTGGCTTCCCCATTGGCAGTTTCTAAATGTGGACTTAGGGAACAACTTCTGACTTCATGTCTAAGTTCTTGGTAGCAAGGGACAAATGTGGAAAGACTTTGGACACTGCCCTGCACCCTCGGTGCCTGGAGAAGGAGGTCTCTCTGATGTCCCATCAGCTTCCCTCTGGCTCTGGCTTTCCCCTGCCCTCTGTTCTGAGGGTCTCTCCAACCTTGTCTCCTCCCCAAAAGGCTGCCTCTCTTCTACCAGACTTGGAGGATAGCCATCTGTTGTTAAAGTGTGTCTGGGTGTGCCTATGCTTCTGTAAGTGACTCTGGGGCCTGAAGATGATGTCATGGGTGGCAGACAGGCAGGGCATCTTGCTTGTGAGGGACGGCATGTGCTCCTCCAAAATACTGAGCTTCAGAAAGTCCTGACCACAGTGAGGGTGCAGTTACTTCCTGGAAATGCTCTTCTTCCTGGGGTTTCTCAGACCCGGCAAGAGGACAGGCAGAGTGTCTATGATGTTCATGTTCAGCACTGGGGCCAGTGGCTTCCACAGTTGGACAGGGCTGAGCCACGCAGGCTGTAGCAGGGGGTTAAGGACAAAGGGCATGCTGCCTTTGTCAAGGCTGCTGTCACTGAGGGAGTGTGTGGGTGGAGGCCCCCAGGAGACACATGTGGTAGAGCAGGATGGGTAGGGTCTTCAGGAATGTGGTGGCTGCAAGGCAAGATGATGGGGCCCAGGAGGAAGCCAAATGGGGCTTGCCTACCTTGGGCCCCTGCCTGCTCCCTAGAAGACAGAACAGGCAAATGGGTTCTAGGGCTTGCATCCGACATCGTTCAGGGTGACCTGGGACACAAGGCAGACTGCAGCAACAACCAAATGTTCCTACTGGTACCTCTCTTCTCTCATCATACAGTATGCTCTCACTTACCCAGGTTGATGCATTCACATGGCCCCCATTAAAGCTCTACACCAATCTCCCCAGGAAAGTATTGTTATCTCCATATAAGCAAAGAAGAAACTGAGGCTCAGAGGACCGAAGTGAGTTGTCGTGCAGCCAAGTGGCAGAGCGAAGATTCAGACCAAAATCTGTTGGAATGTAGATTCCAACACTACATTAGAATCAATGTAGTATTCTATTTAACACATCTGAAAGTGAACTCTTAATTCCTGCCCTCTACACAGGCTCCCTGGCAGGTTTGTCACTGGTGAGTCTCCAGCACCTGGCATGGTACCTGACACAGAATAGAAATGCAAACACTGTATTGATTGCATGAGGGAAAGTAGTGCAGCTTGCCCAAGGTCCTCGAGGCCCACAGGTGTCCAATGTGCAGGGGGTGAGCCCCTTGCATTCTCTGGGACTCCATTTCCAGATGTCTGGAAATAGTCAAGGAACCAGCATCTTCCTAGGGTCCTTCCCACTCTGGGGTTCTGACTCTTTTCTCTTGGATGTGGATGGCAAGAAAGAAAATGAACCCAAGGAAAAGGAGCCCTTCCTTAGCCTTGGGGTCAGGCTCAGGTGGCTGCACAGAGGTGGTACTTTGGCAGCCCCTCAAGCCATGGGCAGGGCAGAATCAGTTCTCTCTGAGCTGGAGAAAGGAGCGGGAGGGATCTAACCATGCTCTTCAGACCAACAGGGAAGGAAAGTGAATGTGAGCTGATTGTTAAGCAGAGCCATTATTAAAAGGTAAATTAAATAAACATACAATTACATAAATTATATTAAAAGCAAAGGTACCAAATACTCAAAGCTCATCATTTTTCACTTTATTGTATTTGATATTTTCTACGCTTCCAAGGTTTTTAAATGTATATTGTATCAATATGGTAGAAACATTATCTAATGCTGTGCTGTTGTGCACCCCTTTCTAACTCCTCATGGCCTTGGTAGCTTGAAATCAGTCATGCTGGGAGTATTTACACCACAGAAATTGGCAAACGCTACAAATGAGGCTTTTAACACCAAGAACTGTTTGGTCAATATTTACCAGCATGCCACTGGACAGGAAAAAGGGCACATCAGGCCATCTCACGCGTTCTCTGTTCCTGCCAAAAACATCTGTCTAACATTTGCCACCTGGCAGCACCATGCCACTGCAAAGCCCCCTGGGCCCTTATAAATTTTTAAAGGAAAGGTGGAAAAACGGAAGTCTTTAGAGATTAACAGGTAACTTAAAAATGGAAAGGTAATATTAAGATAAAGGCTTATCTCATGATGCATCATTTCTGCTGGCTGGAGAATTTCAAGGTGCTACCCAGGACACTGGACAGACCTGAGTTCCTATTCCTCCTTAACCATCTTGCATGCACAAGGATATACTTCCTTAGCTTGAAGAACAGTGTTGTTAGGTCAGGAATTCCAGGAGAATCAGATGAAATCATTTATGTGAAAATACTCGGTGCAGTGCCTGGCACATAGTAAGTATTCAGTTTATTTGAAGTTTTAATGATGTGCAGTGCTGGCTACATAATTTGTGGTACCCAGTGCAGAATGAAAATGTGGGTTGCTTTGCTTAAAAGGCTGGGAGAAGTGCTAAAATATGAAGCTTTTTCGTTTCTCTCTCTCTCTCTCTCTCTACTTGTCATTGTGCTTTTATTTGCTATTTGAGGTTGTTCTAGATAAAGAAAAAATGAAATGTTTACATCATTATTAGCATACATTTCACTGTACACACTTGGGCCTGATAGCTGCCTGCTGTACCAAGATGGGTGAGCTCTGAGGAAGTCAAGCCAGGTTTCCCATGGCAGATGGATGACCCTTAGGAAGTGTTAAACCTCTGTGCCAGGGCACACTAGGTACTTGGATGGAGGGTGGGTGAGAGGCTTTCCCCCACCAAGATGCAACCTCTGTTAAGCTTCCCAAACATGCTGTGGCACTGCCAACCTGGGGCAGGATGGCCACTATCACACCCTGCCTTGGGACGCCCCAGGGTGTGCACCTGAGCCAGACCACCCTCATGCCCAGACTCCACTGGTGGGCAGTGGGGGGAGAAAGACATGAGAAATCGGGCCATTCCTCCTTTCCTCACCAAGTCAACCCTGGGCATAGGACAGTGAACTGGTAGGGCAAGGCCAGGGAGAAGGAGGCCAGATGATGCCTGGGCCACCAAAGCTCTGGGGAGCAGGTGGCCAAGAACTTGTCCTGGAGACATGTGGGAAGGCAAGGCTGTGTGTAAGCTGAGGCTCCAGGCCCCCTGGCACTTGCCTCTGTGTTTCATCAGACTCCACTTACAAAGGGAAGGTTATGTAGACTTTGAAGACAGTGACGGAGCATTACATTAAGAAAAGGGGCCTGGGGCCCTGGAAGGCTGCACAGGATGCAGGCCCATGAAGCTGGTCCTACTCACTCATCTGCTCAAGGAATTACCCCAGCAATTCTCTCCCATGTCAGCAATTTCCCCCTCTGTGCCAGAGAAAGCTGGGCCAACTTACAAACGTGCTATACTATCTTCATGACTTAAACACACACACATGCCTCCTTCAACTCTGCATCCAATGCCAGCCATTGCTATAATTTTCCACTTCCTTTCACACCCGAAGTGCTGGAATGAGTTGTCTCTACTTACCATCTTCACTTGCTCTCCTGTTTCTTGTACCCACTCCAATCGGGTTTTGTTCATCACACCATTGAAGCTGCAGTCAGCATCACCTCTGGATTCTCTGCTCGCCTTTTTCTTCTCTTCCTTGCAGACAGGGCTGGCTTGAGCAGCCTGCTGGGTATCACCGTGGGGTCATTTCATGTGGCTGCCTCCACTGATGTTGCTCTCTCTTTCCAAGGTTGAGAAGGGAACTTGACACAATCTCTACAGGAGATTGTTATTGCAGGTCACCTCAGCCCCAGCAAAGATTCAAGGGAAGAATCAAGCTGCCTTTGCTTAGAGTGGCTGATTTATTTTCCTGTTGCACTTTTACTCCCCATCAAAGAGAATACCAGTGCAGATTCTACATAATAACATTACCGAGGATGCTCTAACTCTAAATTCAGAACATTCCCAAGTTATCATTGCTGCAAGATGTTTATTTAGACACAGTAGTTCGAGCTCCATATCTTTCTACTGTTTTTTCTACTTTAAACATACCCCCAAAATTCAAATGAGGGCCAAGAGAATGTTACTGTTCGTTATGAAACACCTGGCTTTTGGGATACTTAATAGCTATCCTCTAATCATGCCTCTAGTTAATGCATTTAAGAACTAGACATATGTTTTCTTCTTTAGGATTTTTCATTTTGAGATCACATCCTCATCTTTTTCTTAAGAAAGGAGTTGGCTGGCAAATTTGCTACATCTCAGCAGCAGATCTCACTTTCAGGAAGCCCAGGGTGAAAGCCCATTGGATTTGAAATTTTCTGGCGCCTCAGTCATATGTAGTGAGTTACAGCTCTGCTCACACTATACTTTCATGTGAAAAAAAGAAGAAAACAAAAAACCATTCCATTTATGTGCCTGTATTTGACCTAATCCTCATATTCCCTCCTGCTAAGTAGCAGAAAAAGTTCAGTTTTTTAGTTGATTATGTGTTTATCTCTCCCAGTTTTAAAATTTCCCTTTCAGGTTACAAAAGAAGTTCCTTTTTGCACTAATTTCCCTCACATATATAAAGAACTTTTAAAGATCAATAAGAAAAAGACCAAGCCTGAGCAACATGGTGAAATCCCATTTCTACAGAAAGTATAACTATTAGCCAGGTGTGGTGGCACACACCTGTAGTCCCAGTTAGTCTCAAGAGGCTGAGGTGGGAAGATCGCTTGGACCCAGGAGGTCGAGGCTGCAGTGAGCCATGATTGCACCACTGCACTCCAGCCTGGGTGACAGAGTAGGAGGCTGTCTCAAAAAGGACAAGAGGAGGAGGAGGAGGAGGAGGAGGAGGAGGAGGAGGAGGAGGAGGAGGAGGAGGAAGAGAAGAAGAAGAAAGAAGAAGAAGAAGAAGAAGAAGAAGAAGAAGAAGAAGAAGAAGAAGAAGAAGAAGAAGAAGAAGAAGAAGAAGAAAGAGGAGGAGGAGGAGGCGGCAGCAAAAACACAATCAAAAAGTGGACAAAAGATATAAACAGACAGCCCACAGAAAAAGACATACAGATGACTGTTATATGTAAGAAAATATGCTCAAATTTATTGTAATAAGTTAAAACTATACTGAGACTACATACTTTTATCCATACTTAAGGCAAAATCCAAAAGTTTAACAAAATACCTTGCTGGCAATGCTGTGGGAAAACAGGCATGGGTCTGCATTGCAGTGGAAGTGAAAAATAGTGGAGCCACCATTGATGAGAATTTGACTATAGGTAACAGAATTACATTTGCACTTATCTTTTGACCCATCAATCTTACTTCCACAAATGCACTCTGAAGAAGCCCCTCCATGAATATAAAATAATGCATCTTTAATTTTATTCACTGTGGTATTATTTGTATTAACAAAAGGTTGGAAAAGCCCTAATGTACATTGGTTCACAGTTGAATAAACTATGGTACATCTGCATCATGGAGTACTATGTGGCTGTAAGAACGCATGAGGAAAATTATGCATTTTAAAAGGTAAGGCGTAAAACAGGATATATTGTATGTCACAAGGGAAAATTATAATGCATATGTGTTTGTTTTGTATTTTTGAAAAAATGAAGCAAAGAAAGGATAAACCAGAAATTATTCAGTAAGTACTTATAATCTGTCTGTGTCATATTACCTAGAGTAGCTAGGAGAGACCAGGACTCCCTGGGGGCTCAGCCAAGCCTTGTTGCATCGGAAAAGGACCAAGGGCAGGCAGCCTGACAAATGTGGGGAAGGGATGGGGTGCAAGCCCTAGGTCTTTCAAAAACTCAGGGTATGACACTGCTTACGGCTCCCAACAGGTCAGCCTGGTTGAAAGCCGTAGGGCTTGACAGACACAAAATCTCCTAATTCCCTTAAAATATAATTTGATTTAGTAAAATGAGATTGACAGAGAGTATTTCAGGGACATCTAATGTCTGGATCAGATTTTCTGAACCTTGGCACTATTGATATCTTGGGATGGATTAGTGTTTGTTGTGGGGACTGTCTTATGCACTGCAGGATGTTTTACAGCATCCCTGGCCTCTACCTGCTGAATGACAGTAACACCCCATCCTGCCCCAGTTGTGACAACCAAAACTGCCTCCAGACATTGCCAAATGTTCTGTGGGGGCCACAATCACCCTGAATTTGAGAACAGGTGCTCTCAAATTACGGTGGACATCAGAGTCACATGGGGAGCCTTTTCAAGATGTGTTTCCGAAGCTTCACTTGCAGGAGAGAGGGGCTGACTTGGAAGAGCCAGGGTGAGTCTGACCTATAAGTGAGACACAAAGTGAGAAACCTTGCCTTTGAGTCCAATTCCAATTTGATCTCAATCTGATATAATGGGATTTACAAAGAATATCTCAGGGCCACCTACTGTAGCAGTGGTTCTCAATGGAGGCAGTATTTCTACCCCTCAACAAGCCCAGGTTAAATTGGAAAATGAGAGTGAATCTGATTGTCACAGACTGGAGCCTGTTACTGGCATCTAGTGCACAGAGGCCAAGGATGCCAGATGTTCTTAAGTTCAAGGAACATTCTGGAACAAGCAAGTTTTGTCCCACCCAAGATATCATTAGAACTGCTGTTGAGAAACCACTACAAGAAGTACAAGCAATTTTTGAGCTGTTTATGTTACCTTGTGAAAATCCTCTTTGTGCAGGATAGCTGTAAATCCAGAGATTACTTGGTTCACTTACGATATAAGCTTCTAGAGGGCTTAACTTGCCTGTAGATTTCTGAAAAGCATACTGTGAGACCTGAAGCTTATAGAATTTGGTGGTGGTGGAAGGAACTCTTTCAAAAAGCATACAAAATAACAAATACAAAATTAGGTACACGTGTGAATATTTATTTAGGATGAGACTAAAACTTGCAACAAATGGTAAATTTCAAAAAAGATGGCAAATATCCCAAACAAAAATCAGGAAAAATAACATAATATTTTGTATTAATTATTTTCCTGAAATATCTTTATTCCCCTCCTTTTTTGATGGCTAGATACTCTTTGATCACATCTTCATGTGACAACAATTCTGTAATGTCATTTTCTATAGAAATAATTCAGTCTTACCTCCGTCCTGGTTGATTGAAATTCTTTGTTTAATTATCTAAAGCTGGGATGCATATAATATGCAACTTCACACACACATTCCTACTGCTTATAGTATTGCTACAAGTTTGTGCTTATAAATAAAAGAATCCAAATCAATTCTATTCTTCCAATTAATAAAAGAAATGAGACGTATTATGCACTTGTAATTGTAAATGATGTATTTATGCACATTAGTTTCCCAGTGTTGCTGTAAAAATTAGCATGAACTGGTGGCTTAAAACAAAAGAAATGTATTCTCTCACAGTTCTGGAGGCCAGAAGTCAAAAATCATGCTGCTGGCAGGGCCATTCTTTCTCCAAAGTCTCTGTGGGAGAATCCTTCCTTGCCTTTTCCTGGTGGTTCCTGGCATTGCTTGGCTTGTGGCAACATCACTCAATCACTGCCTCTGACTTAACATGGCCTTCTTCTCTTTGTGTGATTATGCCCTGTATTAGTCTGTTCTCATGCTGCTAATAAAGACATACCAGAGACTGGGTAATTTATAAAGGAAAGAGGCTTAATGGACTCACAGTTCCACATGGCTGGGGAGGCCTCACAACCATGGCAGAAGCGAAGGAGGAGCAAAGTCACATCTTACATGGTTGCAGGCAAGAGAGCTTGTGCGGGGGAACTCCCATTTATAAAACCATCAGATATTGTGAGATTTATTCACTACCAGCAGAACAGCACAAGAAAGAACCACCCCCATGATTCAATTATCTCTACCTCCTCCTGCCGTTGACATGTGGGGATTATTACAATTCAAGGTGAGGTTTGGGTGGAGACACAGCCAAACCATGTCACGCCCTTTCCTCTTCTTATAAGGATACCAGTCATTGGATTTAGGGCCCACTTTAAACCAGCATGACCTCATCTTAATTGCATCTGCAAACATCCTATTTCCAAGTAAGGCTGACATTCTGAGGTTCCAGATGGACATGAATTTTGGGGAGACAATATTCAGCCAAGTACATCCCTTGTACTTTTGTTTGGAAGAATTGTTCATAGCATCAACCTATGTACTTTTTGTACTTCATTCCTTCTCCACTACTCATGTACATCTTGTACTAGGTGCCAGAGGTCCAGATGGTACCTCAAAGTGGATATGCTATGGTTTGAATGTTTGTCCCCTCCAAAACTCATGTTGAAATTTAACCCCCAATGTGGCAGTATTGAGATATGGGGCCTTTCACAAGTTGTTAGATCATGAGGGCTCTGCCTTCATGAATGGATTAATCTGTTCATAGATTAATGGGTTGATGCATTAATGGATTCTCATGGGAGTGGGTCTGGTAGCTTTCTAAGAGGAAGCAACCTGAGATAGCACAGCCAGGCCCTTGCCGTGTGATGCCGTGTGCCAACTTGGAACTCTGCGGACAGTCCCCACAAGCAAGAAGTCCTTCACTAGATGTGACCCCTTGACTTTGGATTTCTCAGCCTCCATAACTGCAAGCAATACATTCATTTTCTTCATAAGTTACCCAATTTCAGGTATCCTGTTATAAGCAACAGAAAATGGACTAAGAGAGGCTAGGAGTCATATTGTGTACTGAGTCTTTGTGTTGCAATGCTGGATATGTTGGCACAGCAGATAGCATTCTAGAGCCAATTCTATACCAAGATGGCTAGCAATAAGTTAACTATATACATAAGTCACTGTGAACCACATAAACATCTCCCACTAAGAGTAAACTAAATGTATTCCCCAACTCAAATTCCCCTCAGCCTGAGCTCAAAAATGTCCCTGGCCACTTCAATACCAGCAGACTTGAAGGGAAGTGTGATGAAGAAGGAGTAGAACTGAAAAGAAACAGAGAACTTAACAGATTAAAATGAGAACATCCTGTTTTTGAAAAATTTATGAAAACATATGACATGTGAACACAGTGCTAGGGCTCTTTCCAGGGCCTTGGAAGGGAGCTGTATAGGTGAGGAGCCTAGAAGTTTAAGCTTTGTTGGTCTCACTGTACATGCTTCGCTATCCATGCCAGGTAACTTTTCTGATAGGGCTAGCAAACTGTTAAACCAGAGAAAGGCCATAGTCTATATATCTACATTTCAGCAAAAGAGTTAGCTGAGATTGTTGTCATTTCTTTATGACCAAATTATGGCCAATTTGATGGAAGTGAACAACCACATCTCAGGGGGACTGTTAGTAAATCAGTGGGAACCTGAAAAGATGCTCTGGAATGTTCTACCTCACCTACTCCATTCCAGTTGTCCTTGTCCCATGGTTTTTCTACCTCAATGCCAGGCACACCCCTTTCTCAGGGCTTTTCCACTTACTGTTCCCTCTGGCTGCAGTTCTCCTTTCCTCTCCCCATATCTGCATGCTAGGTTTCTCATTTCTCTGAGGAAAATGTTACCATGGTAGACAGTTAGCTGTCTGCATCAGTAACAATGCAGAGAGTAACAATGCAAAGATGCATTCTCCCTTTCCATAGAATAGAATTATTGCTAGAAAGTGGCATCCAGTTGAAGACATGTGCTGAGGTGACCGACTCATCCTCCTGTGCCTGGACCGTTCTTGATTTGGGCACTAAAAGTCCTACATCTCAGGAAATCCCTCAGTCTTGTAGAGTTGATTGTTCTCCATGTGACTGAGCTCTGGCCAACTGAATGATAGTGAAAGTGATTATACCACCTCCAGGCCTGACCCACAGACCATAGAAGCCTCTTGAACCATCCTCCATTCCTTACTTTCTCTCATTTGCTGGCTTGATGTTAACATCCAGGACAACTTTGGAAGCTCTGTGTTAAGGATGGGAGAGCATCCATTAACCTGTGGCCCTGGATGACCAAATGGAACAGATTCCACCTTGTAATTCCACAGTCCCTCCCCACAACTCAGTGAGTGGAGCAAGAAATAAACTATTATTATTATGTTCAGCCACTGAGATTTGAGGCCTTATCTGTTACATCAGTTAGCATTACATTAACTAATACAGTCGTCTTCTCAGTACTTCCCAAACTATCTTATTTTAAATTGTAGCTATTTCCCCTACCCCTCCACTCCCACTCCCTATTTTCCATTCCTGCTTTTTCTCCATAGACTTACCACCATGTGACATGTCATATACTTTACTAACTCATTTGTTCATTGTCTGCCTCCTCCTGTGAAATGTAGGCTTTATGAAGACAGGAAATGTGTCTGTTGTGTTCACAGCTGTATCTTCAGCATCTAGAACAGCACTATCCAATAGAACTTACTGTGATGATGAAAATATTCTATGTCTGTGCTGTGTAATATGGTAGCCACTAGCCACATGTGTCTATCGAGCACTTGAAGTGTGGTTATGGTGACTGAGAAACTGAATTTTTATTTTTATTTGATTTTAGTTAATTTAAATTTAAATAGCCACATGTAGTAGTAGTAATGGTAGTATGGTAGTAATGGCTACCATATTGAACAGTGCAGTGTAGACCTATAACAAGAGCTCAGTGAGCCCATCCAATAAATGCCTGTTGAATGAATCAATGAATGCATTCAATGGGTTTTTGCTGAGTGTTTACTATGTGATGTACACAGATGACACACTCTTTATTCTTGTTGCACTGACCAAGGCTAACCTAGGTAACTGAGATCTCCTTATGGAGTTATAAGTTTATTATTCTGTGAGTGGTCAGCCCCATTTTTGAGAAACCCAAATTTTCAACTTTCTCCATTTTTAAAATGTTTATTTTATTTTACTTTTTCTCCAACTTTTGAGTTCAGGTGTACATGTGCAGGATGTGCAGGTTTGTTACATAGGTAAATGTGTGCCACAGTGGTTTGCTTTACAGATCAACCCATCACCAGAAATTAAGCCCTGTATCCATTAGCTATTCTTCCTGATGCTCTCCCTCCCCTCTCTGCAACCTCCCACAACAGGCCCCAGTGTGTGTTTTTCTCACCCATGTGTCCACACGTTCTCATCATTCAGCTCCCACTTGTGAGAACATGTGATGTTTGGTTTTCTGTTCCTATGTTAGTTTGCTAAGGATAATGGGTTCCATTTTCATCCATGTCCCTGCAAAGGACATGATCAAGTTCCTTTTTATGGCTGCATAGTATTCCATGGTGTATATGTACCACATTTTCTTTATCCAGCCTACAACTGATAAACATTTAGGTTGATTCCATGTCTTTGTTATTGGGAATAGTGCTGCAATGAGCATACACATGCATGTATCCTTATAATAGAAAGATTTGTATTCCTTTGAGTATATACCCAGTAATGGGATTGCTGGAGCAAATGGTATTTCTGCCTCTAGGTCTTTGAGGAATTGCCACACTGTCTTCCACAATGGTTGAACTAATTTACACTCCCACCAACAGTGTAAAAGCATTCCTTTTTCTCCACAACTTCACCAGCATCTGTTGTTTTTTGACTTTTTAGTAATAGTCATTCTGACTGAGGTGAGATGGTATCTCATTCTGGTTTTGATTTGCATTTCTCTAATGATCAGTGATGTTGAGCTTTTATTCATATGTTTCTTGGCCTCACGTATGTCTTCCTTTGAGAATTATCAGGTTCATGTGCTTTGCACACTTTTTAATGGGATTGTTTATTTGTTTCTTGTAAATTTGTTTAAGTTCCTTATAGACTCTGGATATTAGACATTTGTCAGATGCATAGTTTGCAAAAATCTTCTTCTGTTCTGTAGGTTTTCTGTTCACTCTGATGATAGTTTATTTTGCTGTGCAGAAGCTCTTTAGTTTAATTAGATCCCATTTGTCAATTTTTGCTTTTGTTGCAATTGCTTTTGGCATTTTCGTCATGAAATCTTTGCCCGTGTCTGTGTCCTCAATGGTATACTGCCTAGACTTTTTTTCTAGGGTTTTGATAGTTTTGGGTTTCACATTTAAGTCTGTAATCCATCTTGAATTAGTTTTTGCACATGGTGTAAGGAAAGGGTCCAGTTTCAATTTTCTACATATGGCTAGTCAGTTCTCCCAGCACCATTTATTAAGTAGGGAATCTTTTCTCCATTGCTTGCTTTTATCAGATTTGTCAAAGATCAGATGGTTGTAGGTGTGCAGTCTTATTTCTGAGTTCTCTGTTCTGTTCCATTGGTCTATGTGCCAGGTAGTGTGATGCCTCCAGCTTTGTATTTTATTAAAGATGTTTGCATTGATGTTCATCAAGGATATTGGCCTGAAGTTTTCTATTCTTGTGGTATCTCTGCCAGGTTTTGGTATCAGATTGACGCTGGCCTCATAGAATGAGTTAGGGAGAACTCTCTTTTTCAATTTTTTCTAATAGTTTCAGTAGAGATGGTACCAGCTCTTCTTTGTACCTCTGGTAGAATTCAGTTGTGAATCTCTCTGGTCCTAGGCTGTTTTTGGTTGGTAGACTATTTATTACTGCCTCAATTTCAGAACTAGTTATTGATCTGTTCAGGGATTCAATTACTTCCTGGTTCAGTCTTGGGAGGCTGTATGTGTCCAGGAATGTATTCATTTCTTCTAGATTTTCTAGTTTATGTGCATAGAGGTGTTTATAGTATTCTCGGATGGTTGTTTGTATTTCTGTGAGGTCAATGGTGATCTCCCCCTTATCATTTCTGATTGTGCTTATTTGATTCTTTTCTCTTTTACATTAGCTTAGCTAGCAGTCTATTTTATTAATGTTTTCCAAAACACCAGTTCCCAGAATTATTGGTTCTTTGAAGGGTTTTTCGTGTCTCTACCTCCTTCAGTTCAGCTCTGATCTTGGTTATTTCTTGTCTTCTACTAGCTTTGAGGTTTGTTTGCTCTTGGTTCTCTAGTTCTTTTAGTTGTGATGTTAGGTTGGTTGTTAACTTGAGATCTTTCTAGCTTTTTGATGTGGGCATTTAGTGCTATAAATTTCCCTCTTCACATTGCTTTAGCTGTGTCCCAGGGATTCTGGTATGCTGTCTCTTTGTTCTTATTAGTTTCAAAGAACTTCTTGATTTCTGCCTTAATTTCATTATTTACCCAAGAGTCATTCAGAAGCAGGTTGTTCAATTTCCACATCTCCATTAATTTAAGTTAGACAAGATCCATTTCCAAACCATGTTATATTTAATCTGGGTGGGAGAATTCCTTTATCACCATTTATAACAGCAAAGCCAAAATAATTTCAGAGAAGGAAGTTTCGGTGCTTTAAGTGGTATGGTTTGAGGATTGTTAGAAAGATTTTATCTCCCAAGAGCATCTTTCTTCCTCTCTTCTTCCATAGGTCTGAGCTCAATACTCAAAAGGTGATAATTACACTACGGTCAAATATGGTATCTGGTCTTCAAAAGACACATTCTTGTCTTCTCAGACACACAACTGGACCATGTTTTCCAGCTTCTTTTGCAGTTAGGTGTGTTCATGTGACTGAATTATAACCTGTATACTTCCTTTGCAGGTTATCTGATTTTTTTTTTCTTTCTGGTTTCTTTTGAGATTTTCTCCTCTTCTTAGATATTCTGTAGGATCACATTTATCTAGTTGTGGATTTGTTTTAATTTATCTTGCTTAGGACATGATATGTTTTATTTAATCTAGAAACTCATGTCTCTTTTCAGTCCTGGAAAAGTTTCAGCCATTATCTTTTGGAATATTGCTTCTCACCATTTCCCTTTAATTTTTTATTCTGCAACTTTGATTAGACATATGTTGGAACTTCCTCCAAATCACTTTCATAGTTCATTTCTCTCTCTCTCTCTCTCTCTCTCTCTCTCTCTCTGCCCTCATCCTTTCTCTGTGCCACATTTTGGGTAATATCCTCACATATACCATCTAGTTCACCAATTTTCTTTTCACCTTTGTCTAGACTACTTTTTAACCTGTTCACCAATTTCCATGACTCTATTTTTCACTACTAGTAACTCTGATTCTCTTTCAAACCTTTCTGATTCTTTTTCATATTGTTTTGGGTTTTTATTTTGTCTTCTCTTCTCTCATTTATGTCTTTAATCATTTAAAATATACTTATTTTATAGTCTGTTTAAGATCAATATATTATATTCAAATTGGGGTGCTAATTCTCTTATTTGGTGAGTTTTCTAACCCTCCCTCACAGTGGGTGCATTTTTCTATACATTTATAATTTTTATTGTGAATTTATCTTTAGGGGATTTCTTCTTCATAAAGGAGTCCTGAGAGTCACTGAAGTTTCACTGAGAGTTGTGAAAATGGACCTACAGAGTGATTTGGCATTTGTTTCAATTTGGGAATTCTGAAGGTTTCAAAGGTTCTATATCTGTCTTTATGTTAGTTATTTGGCTTGCATTTCCTGTGCCATCCAGGCAGTGTCAATTCAAATTCTACATTCAGTAGAGTGCAATCTTAGGTTTTAATTCCTGCAGATGACTTTTTTCCGCCCAAGAGCCCATATACAAGCCTCCTCATAACTTCCCTGGGTCAGGGTTGCTTCCCTGGCAACCTTTCTAAACCCCCGTTCAAAGCCTAGATAGGACAGCTGTCTAAGATGCCAGCTCCCCTGCCCCATGAAAGTCTGAAGCCTCATTTCCCACACCACAATGGTATTAGAACCTGTCTATGGTGCCTATATCTCGTTGTGAAATCTTCATGGTGGTGTGCGATGGTACCTGTTTGGCCTTACTGCTCGACTTTGATTCCTTTCTTCCTGTCTGGCACTTGGGGATTTCCCCTGCATCCTTTTCTGAGCTCATATATGTATTTAAATTCTGGAGGATATGTTTTGTCTGCATTTCTATGTGTTAGTGAGAGGAGGGGCCTTACTCACGAGCTCAGTCTGTCTTATTATTGAAAGTCTGCTGTTGATTCTTTTAGAATCTCTAAGAAGGACTCTCCAGTCTCTCTTTTCTCTAATTTACTTCCAGCGTTCTTGCGATAGGCAGGGAGTGAGGGGGAGTGTTGTCTATGTGACATTCCTAATATAGACTGAATGCCCCATCATCCAAACCAACCATAGAGACACATAATTTATGTAAAATTGGTCCCCAAAAGGCATGATATGCTTGTATGTGCTCTTAATGATATACAATGCAAATGTCAGACAGTAGCTTGAAAATTAGGGTCAGAAAACAGTGACCTTAGTATTCTGCCAAATATGTCCTTGGGATAAATTGCATTTTTATTGCATTATATTATATTACATCACTGCAATTATATGAGACTCTCTTTGGAATCTTGAATGCTTCTTTTTATCATTTTAAATATGCATGCATATTATATATGGCAAGCTGAGTGTTCTATAGACAAAATTCATTGTATAAAAATGAAATGTAAAAATGTGATAACTCAGTAATGCATAGAAATATGTTGTAAAATAATAGAATATAAAAGAAATTATATGACTTCTATGAATAATTACCTAAAGTGAATCAGACCAGTATATTGGGCCTAGAATAAAGGACCACTTTTATTTACTATATCAGTATTCCAAGAGAAAAATAAAAAGAAGAAATTTGCAAAAGCAAAAATGATTTTTGGTAGCTTTCAAATTTCTACCAAGCAATTTCAGTAGTATATAGAAATTATGGTGTAAAACTACTTACAGTTTTTGCAAACAATAATTAAGATGTAATGGAAGCCTGCATTTTTCATGTTGGATGATTCTGAAAAAGTGGTGAAAAGGATCTTTTTGGTTTTTCTCAACTCCTTTGAAAAAAAATGCTGATAAGAAAAAAAACAGGGAGGAAAAAATGCTAGAATTCTGTAACACAAACAAGACACACAAGCCATTTTCCTAACTTCACACTGTTCAGGAGAGTGACAAAACACCAATTTCCACAAGATGGTCTGTCTTACAAATATGGAACACTTCCCATTCAAATAGGTATCTGGGGCATTCTGGGTAAGCCAGCCAAAACGGGTAGCAATAGCATGTAAATTAAAATAGCAACCTCCTCCATCCTGAGTATTCATCCGTGCCACTAACACATTGCAGAAAGGATGCCAGACCTTTTTACTGGCACAAATCTCACGTCTGTAGCCTGCTGCGAGATCTCCGAAAAGCCCCACTTCCAGCATGTAGGGTTCCTTTGTTGGTGACATGCAGTTGAGAGGAGAAAATAACATACCATTTGGTATCCTCTGGGCAGGTCTGTGAACAGACTTGTTCTGGGTCCCTGTACTGCTTTTTCAAGATGTTCAAGATCTGCATGTGCTATGTGCTGCAACATACAAGTGGCATATAAACAAACCTGCGTTGATTTCCACGAAAATACAATTACCACTTTAGGGGTACCATCACATTTGTCTCAACACAAGTGATTTGGAAAATGAAGAATGGCTGCTTGTCAGTATGGCTTGTAAGACAATACCTGATCCCTAGAAATCCAAACCTAGCCACAACTTCGAAGAAGGCCTGGGTTATCCTATCAGACACTGTCAGTGTTCTGCCTGTATCCCCCAACCCTTACCACTGTGATGCATTCCAGCCTGACTTCCACTTGTCAGAACCTGCATTTCCTTGCCTTTTCTGGTCCCAGAGGTCTGTGTTACCCTCCCATGTGGCAGGCCAGAAGTACTGGGAAATTATCGCCAGTTGGCCACAGCAATCATTGGCTTGATACCACACCATTTATTTGCTGCCTTCCCTTCCTTGTTTCATGTTCCTACTCTTCTACAGTGTTTCCTTGGACCAGCTCTCAAATCAGCTACATGCGCTTGAGCCCTTGTGTCCAGGTCAGCTTCTGGAGGAACCCTGTCTAAGACAATTATCTTTTTCTGGAGGTCCTGGCAGCTTAGCATTTTGATAGGCTTCAAGATGTCAGAGTTTCAGTTGAGGAAGACACACATTAGAATACGGTGTCAATGGATCACACATTTGCCAGTTTATTGTTCACTTTAAAAGTCATTTTTTCATATTAAGTGCACATCCCTATACCTAGTGTGTCTCCTGTCTCCTCATCCCTATGATTCCAGCTTGCCACAAGTGCTCTAACACCTAAAACATCCATATGATGGTAAAGCCACCAAGATCCAAGAAACTAAACAATCGACTATTTTAGGGGATGGCCCCAAGTGAGGAAGCCGGGCTATGTTTGGAAGCTATGAGTGGACTTAAAGCCAGAATAGCTTTGAGCCACTCATCTTAGAGTTTAAAATAGCAGTTAAAATTTTATTTTCTTTTGTTTCAAAGTAACAGAGACTCTGATTGCCTTGGTTCTTGTGGGTTTAAGAACACGTGTAAAAACCATCATCTTCTTCTTCACCCTCAATACAGCAATTGTTTTCGAGCACTTAATATGTGGAAGGCAAAAGCGTCTTACATGTATTGACTTATTTAATCTCCACAACACATTAAGTGGGCATTATTATTAACCCTTTTTGATGGATAGGGGAAGGGAGAAGTTAAATAAAAGTGTTGGGAATCTTGATCTTGTGCTTATTCCTAAAAGGAAAAGGAGGAATGGCAGTACAGGTGGCCTCATGGGAACTGGACTGGAGTTGCGGAGAGTCTTCATTGGCAGCATGTGGCTTCATGGCTGCTGCCTGTGGGCTCGCCATTGCTGTGACTCAGTGCCCTCATCCTAGACACTTCTGTGCCTGCTCCTGCCAAGTAGCTGCTTCACCTTCCAGCCTACTAATCTTTCTGTTTCTGTGGATTCAAAGCTCATTCATGGTCACAGTCACTTATGCCTCTTCCTCCTGAAAGACTTTGCTGCCTGCCTGCTCTGAGATCTTTCCTTTTCTGCCCTCACCCACCTACCTGACTCTTCTCTTTACCACATCTCCAGGATGACTGTGTTGTTCCAGTCAACCTTGGTCATCTCTATTTCTGTGAAACTTTTACTGCAGTCCACCTCTTGGCTTCTAGTCACCTGTAGATCTGCTTCCCTTGGGTCATGTGTCCATCTCTGCCCAATCTAGTTGGCCTGCAGATGAGGTCACATTTTAGCAGCAGCATGAACTCTCAGTAAGGAACTACCTGAAGGCAGAGACCATTCAGAGGGGCCTACAGGTGTGGCTAGTGGTAAGAGGTGTGAGATGCCCAGCACCAAAGAGATCTGCTGATTCTCTTTGAATCTTAAGCTTCTGCCAAGAGTTACAGAAAACATCAGTGGCCTTAAAGATTATGGCCATATTTGGCCCTGCTTCCTTCTTCTGTTGGCTTGACTGCTATGGGAATCAGAGATTCTAGGAAAATCTGAGCATATTTGAAGCAGGCAATTGCCTTCCCCCTATTTCAGGGGCAACAAGTAGAGGGGATGGAAGTCTTGGGGACATGCCTAGCAAAGGATGACTAAATCCCATGCATGTTTTGTGGCCTGAATTGATCTTGGAAACTATATTAGGCTCCGTGTTTGAAAAGGAGTAGAAATAGTGACAGGCTTCCTTTTTCCTTCGTATATTTTTGAAATTGAAGAATAACATACATAAAGACAAGTGCACAAATCATAAGCATATGGTTCATTGAATTTTTACAAAGTAAACACATCTATGTAACTAGCAGCCAGGTCAAGATATATAACAGGAGGCTTTTTTCATGGCTCTGAAAGTGCTCATTACCATTAGATAGTTCATAAGTCCTACGATCACCAAATACACTTTTGAAACAATTGGGTCAACGTATCATTTTTGCATAAACTAAGCCCCAGAGTGGTCAAGTGTCCTGCGTAAAGCAATGTGGCTAGACAGCATCTAGTTTGGGGGTTGTTCTGTTTTTTCCAAAATATCAGACAGTTTTTCTGTTGCTTAACCAAATCAGTGCCTGTGAATAAACCATCCTACCTCCCTACTTCTCCCATTTATCTGCTCTAGATGCTATATTAATTTTTATTTTCTTTTGTGCTCACTTCATGGTCAAGTCACCCAGGATCCTGATTTTCCCCAGGATCTCCGTGCCCAATGCACAGAAAGATAGATAGCTCTTCTCTCATGTCACTAGCCAGTGACAGTCTGTGGACATGTGATGCACATCAGCAGAGAGCATGGGGTCGGTGCCCACCCTTCCACGGAGTGCCCTCCACCTCTTTGCAGTCTCATTAACCTCTTGAGAAATTGAAACTTGTTCCAGTTCAGGTCCTCATGGCAGAGATGACTAGCTAGCCACCAGGATTGGCCTTTACCTCCATTATGTAGAGCTGTGGCTAAAAAGCAGCTGCCCAGCCAGGGAGTTCATTTCTCACACTTCAGGGGTCCCCATTAGAAGACTACCTGTTACCAGTGGAATGTGAGTAGAAATACACTTTGCCTTTCCAGGATAAGGTGTTTAAGCAGCAAGCGTGCCTTCTGTAGAGTCTCTTTCCCCACCCACTGACTCTGAGGCCATTAAGCAAGCTGGAAGAAGTTTGGGCCTCTGAGGAAGGCAGTGGAAGTCGACCTTCTGAGCAAGAGCCCTGGTATTGGACTTGACATTAGTGAGAAATCAACAACTAATGAATTAATCCACTGAGATTCTAGTGTTGCCATAAATAATGCAGTTATAACAAGGATGGAGGAGGGGACTGTAACATTTTTAAAGGCTATTTTTTTAGAGACAAGATCTCACTTTGTCTCCCAGGCTAGAGTACAGTGTTATGATCCCAGCTCACTCCTGGGCCCAGGCAATCCTCCTGCTTCAGCCTTCCCAGTAGCTGGGACTACAAGTGTGCACCACCATACCCGGTTAATTTTTAAAAATATTTTGTAGAGATGTGGTCTCGCTGTGTTGATCAGGCTGGTCTGGAACTCCTCTGCTCAAGCAATCCTCCTGCCTTGGCCTCCCAAAATGCCAGGATTACAGGCATGAGCAGCTGTGCAGGGCCAGCTATTTTTTTTAACCATCTCTTTTGCTTTTTCCAGCTATTGAAGACAACCAGAGCCCCCTTACTTGTACAGGAGGGACAATTCCTAGACATTATGTACAGAAAGATAGGAATTGACCTTTTTTTATAAAAAAGAAAACACTTCCTGAGGTCATGTGCCCTTTTCAAGATTGTTTTCAGGAATCCCTGAGGTAGTGAGGGAAGATTGGTACTCACAGAGCAAGGGAAGCCCCAGTTTCAGTTCCGCTGAGCTCAGCTTGGCACCCTGCACTTCCTTATTTACTAAAACATTGGACCATCACCTGTGTCTGTGATACGGTTTTTATCAACAGAAATGCAAATTTCTCTTTGGGAAAGTTTGTCAGTAAAGAAAGTGACCTTTATTCATAGTGTTCTCTGACCCATTTAAACAAGACAAGCTTTTCGATAATGGAAACTTGAAGAAAAAAAAAAAGATGAGAATATGACAAAGGAGCACCCTTTAAAATGCTGGTACTGGGAAAGAGTGATAGTAAACAAGAATTAGGGCACTGGTTCTTAAGAGTTTTCATACTATATAGTCACAGTGGGGGTGCCAAGAGAATGGCTTCCTGCATTAGACTGCCTGAGTTCAGATTCTGTCCCTACCATGTACAAGCCAAGTGACCTTAGGCAAGTTAGTGAACTTTTCTGTGCCTCAGGATCTCCATCCTTAAAATGGAGACCACCAGATATCCCTCTTAGCATTGTGAGAATTAACTTATTTAACACAAATAAAGCTGTTGGAAAAGTGCCTGGCACATAGGAGGCCCTCAATAAATGTCAACTAGTATGATTACAAGTCCTTGGGGCCCAGATTTGTCTGTGGTATATCTGGATTCAGGTCAGAATATAAAAAGAAAACCAAACAATTGCTCCTCTGGGTCAGATTTGGGTCCTTTCTGTTTCTCCAAAGAATACTAAAAGGGAGCCTCATGGGATTGGGGAATGGGGAGAGCTTGGGGGCTTCTCTTTTGACACCAGGCCTACATTTAATTAGCAGCACACGCATTTAAGAAATGTATTAATGTACATAAAAAATTTTAAACACTCTTTGACTTAATAATTCAACTTTGGAGAATGACTCTAAATACATTCTGTTTAATTTGTTTTGAATTTACAAAAGTCTGTAAGGCACAAAGGTGCCCTTGAAAAACAAAATATATAAGGTAGTATTAGATTACAACCCAAAGTATAAAATAAATATCCTTAATCCATACTGATATAAATAAATGATTGAATATATCAACAAATGGGGAATGAGAGGCCAGTCTTCTATGCAGAAAAATTTCAAATAAATCATGTAGTTTCTGCCCTAAAAGAGGTGAAGCATAACTCCCCACTCCTTAAGTGTGGGCTTCACATAGTGACTTCTTTCCAAAGAGCACAGTATGGAAAGGAGGGGAGGGAAGAGTCACTTTACAGTGGAGAAACCTGACAAACACTACCTTAGCCAAGTGACCAAGGCCAATATCAACAGTCATAAATCATCTTGATGATATGCATCCTTGATATAATATGATTAAAAATGGCATGTTACCTCTGTGATCTTTCTCCTGGAACCCATAACCCCCATCTAGCCATGAAAAAAACAGACAAATTCCAGTGGGGGGACATCCTACAATATACTTGACCAGGACTCCTTAAAGCCATCAAGATCATCGAAAACAAGGAAAGTCTGAGAAACTGTCATGGCAAAGAAGAGGCTAAGAAGACATTACAACTAAATATGATGTGGCATCCTCATATTCAGAAAAAAAAGAGCATTAAGTACAAACTAAGGAAATCTGAATAAGCTATGTACTTTAGTTAATAATAACAATGGATGGATGTTTGTTCATTAACTGTAACAACTGTTCCATACTAATGCAAGGTGTTAATAAGAGGGGAAACCGCTCAATTTTTCTGTAAATCTAAAACTATTATTTTAAAAGTACATTCTTTTCTCATTATTTGCCTTAGTTATGTTCTATAAAGTCACCAAGAACACTGACTTGGTGAATATTGAATTATTATCCCCAGTTGTGAGCCTCTGGTCACAACATTTTTGGATCAGTAAATAACCTTATTTTATGTGTGTTTCTGTTTAAAGACGCCTTCTTTAACATATTGTTGACTCATTAACATTAAACTCATAGCTAACAGCTATCACTCCTGTCTGGACAAAGCTTATTTAATGCACGTGTTTCCACCATAAGGCATATCACAGCCTTCTTGGCCTAGGGATACTAGACAGCACTTCAGACACTAGATAACACTTTAGCACTAGGTGTGGGGGGCCGTTTTAAACAGTGAATCATCAACAAAAGAGCTCATAAAAATGCAAAAAGCGTGGCACTAAATAGACTGTGAGAAGGACACTTGTTTACAGTTTGAGAGCTGAAACAAGAAGACAGAGTGTCATCTCGTTTGACCTCAGTTGGGAATGTGCACATTGGACAATTCAACTTTTTAACTGCTCTGTGCATGTGCGTGCTCACTAATGACGGTATTGATTTTGGGGTTCCAGATAAATTTTAGCAAGTAGGCCAATTCGCAACTAAAGAATCTGTGACTAGTAAGGATCAACTGTATATTACTTGTTAAAAGCCTATGAATATGTTCCATGATAGCCTAAGTTCTCTCCATAACCCTTTATAGATCTCTCATTCTTAAATTTGCCTAACTCTTTAAAGTTTCTTTATCTATTTATCTGTTTATTTGTTTATTTATTTATTTTATTTTATTTTTGAGCCGGAGTCTTGCTCTGTCATCCAGGCTGGAGTGCAGTGGCCCGATCTCGACTCACTACAACCTCCACCTCCCAGGTTTAAGCGATTCTCTTGCCTCAGCCTCCCGAGTAGCTGGGACCACAGGCACGCACCACAATGCCCAGCTAATTTTTGTATTTTTTTAGTAGACACAGAGTTTCACCATGTTGGCCAGGCTGATCTCGAACTCCTGATCTCATGATCCGCCCGTCTCGGCCTCCAAAAGTGTTGGAATTACAGGCATGAGCCACCCTGCCTAGCCTGATTATCTATTTATTTAGCCTATACGTGTGCTGTCCAATATGGTAGACACTGAGCCATATGTGGCAATGTGGCAATTGATACTTTAAATGTGTCTAGTCCAATTGAGATGTACTATAAGGGTAAATACCAGACTTTGAAGACTTAGTACAAAAAAAAGTAAACTATCTCAATAATTTTTATATTGATTGTATATTAAAATGATCCTATTTTAGTATAATTGGTTGAATAAAATGTATTATTAAAATTAATTTCACCTGTTTCTTTTTACTTTTATAATGTGGCTACTGGAAAATATAAAATTACAATATATGGCTTGCATTTTATTTCTATCAGATAGCACCAACTTATATCAACTCAAGGGAAAGTGAATTCCATCAAGATATCAGTAGCATGGGAAGGACAGAGGACTATAGAATCCTTTGAGAGACCATTTAATCCCTTCCTTTTAGAAAGATAAGGCTTAGACAGGTAAAGGGTCTTGTCCAGGTTTATGCAGCCAGTTACTGGCAGAGCAGGTCTAGACTTCAGTCTCCTGTCTTCCGGTCCAATCTCTTTCCTTAATCCTCTCCCTCATGTACTCCCACACACCAATAAATAAAATCCAACAGCCTACAGAATCCTTTAAGAGAAAAACAAGATTGGCTGTTCCTGAATTGAAAGAAACCATTTTTTAAAGATCTTGCTAGATTTCTGTAAGTAGGGCTGCCAGATTTAGCAAATAAAAATATAGGATTCCCTGTTAAAATTTGCATTTCAGATAAACCGTAAATAATATTTAAGTATGACCCAAATATTTCATGGGACATACTTATGCCAAAAAAATTATTCCTTGTTTATGTGAAATGCAAATATAACTGAGCATCTGTGTTTTCAGTATGAGTATATCCCATACACTATTTGGGGACATGCTTATCCTAAAAAAAAGTATTTGTCGTTTATCTGAAATGCTAATTTAACTTGTGTCCTGTATTTCCTGTATTTAACCTGGCAACCCTACTATAAAGCCTTTGAGGAAAGAATCTTTTGGCTGATTTCTCCCAGGCACTTATCTTTCTGTGTTCCTCCAAGGAAGAGCCCAAACTAGTGAGTCATTCATCGGCTCCATAATAAAAAACGGAATCTCCAGATTTGCCTTCCCATCTGCAGGCTATCTCGGCTGTCAATGTTATCTTTCTAAACAGCCAACTTACCCGGGAATCAAGCTGCAGATCTCAACTGTCCCTCCCAACCTTTATAATCAATTTGAGTTGGGCAAGGTGCCAGCTTCAAAAAATTACACAGAACCAACTCTTGTAACTATGGAGATAAGAGGGGAGGAAAAACCCAAGGAAACAAACAAGCTTTCCTCTTCTTTGCAGAAACTCTTCTAAATGGAACAGGCGGCGATTGGTACAAACATGCCAGCCATTTCCTGGATATGTATACATATCAGAGAGCAAGGCATAAGTTAACTGGGTTTTCACTTTATTATTTTCTTTCCTTCATAACTATTATTTTGTGGTATTCTAAAGGGGGCGGTAATGGAAGTGGTCCATCCAGTGTGCAGGCAAAAGGGGGGTGCTGGCAATAAGGGGTTTATCGCCTGTAGAGAATTTAAAAACAATAATAAAACTGACTGAAAGTTGCTCTGCTTTTTATTACCCCAATGTTCTGGCAATTCCAAACAATGTCATTGATAAAATACTCCTCCCCTTCCACTCCCCCAACCACCACTGACCCCAGACTGTTCTCATTTTAAGCAATGCCATCAACCATTTTTTTAAAACCTTCCTTATGGAGCTTTTCTTTACTGCTGTTTTGGGGATGGTCTGGAGGAGGTGGAAGAGAGGAGAGAGGAGCTAGATGAGGCTGGGACACTTAAGTGATCAAAACAGCAAGAGCTAAGCATTTCAATGAATGGAGAGTGCCCTCTCATGCACGACTATCGCTGGAGGTTTCCAAGCAAGGACGGGCAATATGATAGTAAAAGGAACACTAGATTCAGAGTCAGAAGGTCCAGTTGCAAGATGTGGCTCCATATCTGTGTAGGTGTGACTGAGGACAAAACCCATGTCCTCTCTGAGCCTCCATTTCCTCCTGTCAAATAGAATCTCTAACAGCTTCTCTCCCTGTCTACTTCACCTGGTTGTTTTGAGCAGCTAAGAGATAAAACATATAAAAGAACACGTTTTTCACATTGGAAAGTGCTTTACTGATGTAAATCACTGTGTTCATTTTAACAGAGACCAAAATAACAGTGGCTTCAACAGGATAGAAGATCTGGTCAGGTGAAAGCCCAAGCTTGCAGGCAGTTGATGAACGTAGAATGACCTTACTCCTCAAGGTCAACTAAGGACCCAGGTTTCTTTTCTCTTATTACCCCATACTCCCATAGGGTTTCTTCCTTTTCTTCAAGAATGAAACTGAATCACAACTTACCACAACCTCATTCTTACTCACAAGATGAGAAAAGAATAAATGGAGGATGAGCAGTTTCCTTTCAGAGCATGATCCAGACATTATACATGTCACTCTGCTCCTTTCTTATTGGTTAAAACCTGGTCACATTGCCCCACATTGCTGCCATGGAGGCTGGGAAATGTAGTCTCTAGCTAGACAGCTATGTGTCTGGCTAAAACCTGAAGGTTCTATTGCCAAAAGTTGAGAATGGATATGGTGCGATCATATGCAGCTCTGCAACAGTTATTGTCATTATTTTTCAAGCTAGTGAATAAAAGGTCATTTGTTTGTTTGTCATTTCATTCCTCTGGGGAATGAGACAAAATGGAAAGTCCTATACTGTCAAAGCAGCTAATGAATATTGGACATATATCAATGTAAGTCATTCTTGTTTAAATGGGGAATTGATTTCCAGAGCAGTGGATTTTAAAGCACTTTCACCTGGGGCCTGTGTGTCACTGTTCCCAGGAGAAACATAAACTTGAGACCACCTTGCTGTTGTTCCGATTCTCTATCCAGTCACTCAGCAAGCTCAGAACTGAGAAAGTGGTACATCATCTGGTTAGTGCCTTATCATCCTTGAGGCCTTGTGTCACTGCCTCCATAATTAAACACAGACCATTAGCTATAACCCACTGCACCCACATCAATTATGCCAGTTTGGATAACAGCCGCAGAAACCCTTCTTTCCTGTCTTCTGCATCTCTGGAAACAATTCTGGTTGCAACACAGGTGTGGTTAGAATTGCCTTGGCTTTTATAAGATGTCAAATTAGCAAGGCTGCTATGCCACGATGGAACAGAAGCTTTACTCTTCCATACACTGATTAAAAGGTAATTTAACCTCTTCCAAAGGTGATCTAGCCAATCCCCAGCAGTATTGACATTGTGTTAATGAGAAATTGCTCTCCAGAGTGATAAATTAGCCCTCCGAGACTAGTATGCAAACCCATTTTCACTAGATGGCCCAGCCTTAAAGAGCAAATTTGGTGGTTTCATCACCCTCTGCCCCCGCCCTCATTAAATCTGCATGGATTGATGCACTGTATCTGAAATCCTGGATCTGTGCAGATTAAAATGCATACATGTAGCCTTCCCAGTGATGCTAACTGTCCCGGCTTGCTGTTTTCTGGCGTGTGCTAGGCCAGGTTGACTGTAGCTCAGCAGCAATGGGGCTGCTTAATACACCTCATTTATTAGAGATAAGGAACTCAATTCACCATGTGAAAGACGAGAACGAAGCCAAAAGGTCTCAGGATGTGGGAGGAGCCTTAGCACTCACTTAATCCAACACTTTCCTTTTACATATGAAGAAACTGAGGCCCAGGGAGATGAAATACCTTGGCCAAAGATGTGGGAAGCTTAAGCAGCAGAGATTAACTAGAATCCATTTTCTCAGAAAATGAGGTCACTTGTCTTTTACCCTCCTCTACCCATCCTACCAAACTGACTACTAGCTACATGCCAGTTGTCACATCATCTAGAGACACCCATCCTACCCCACTGGTTTTCTTCCCAGATGAAGAAAGCACTCATCTTGCTTGAGAATATAAACTTGACTTCCTCTAATGCAGCAGACATAAATCTCAATCCACAAACTCAGGTGAGCAAAACTCAGGTAAGCAAAAAACACTGCATATCGTCATCAGAGTAACCCCCATGATCTCAGGCAAATCCAAAGCTGTCACTGAGATGGAACAGAGCCAGGCCATAGGGTCCCTTTAGCTCCTCAGATTCTGCAGGTTCTGGGCCATGCTGGGAGCTGGAGAAGCCTTGGCCGGGCAGGAGCCTAAGCCTTGGTCCAGCCTCCCTCCCTCAGCTCAGTTGTCGGAAATCCTTCTCCTCTCCTGTAACTGTCAGGATGAAGAATGTAGATACCTGTGGTTCTCCAAGCTCTCAAATGTGTCTCTCTTGTCCCCAGCCAAATAAATTTCTCTTTAGTCCTAGGGAAATCCTTCTTGATTTCGTCAAAAGCATTCTCTCTCTTGCCTTATACTCTCTAGGACACCATAACAGTTCTCTGGAGAGGTTGAGGATTTGGGAAACAAAGCCCGGAAGGGAAATGTTTTGTAGGGAACTTCTGCTCTTTGTCCAACCTCAAACCTTTGTCATGGCAAGAACGCAGAGTGGGGAAAGAACAAAAATGCAGGGAGGGGAAACAGAAATTATCTCTCAAAAAATTATACTGCATAGGGTGATTCAAAGTTCCATGAAAGGGGGAACAACTGAAATTCCAATTTAGTTTCTCTGGGGAAAGAATGCTGGGAGAAAATCGTCGCAGCTCCATCTTGGAAGGAGCATGAAAACCATGGAGTAACTTCTTTGCAGTGAGAGAGGTCACTAAACAACCTCAAAATGCGGCAATGGCTGCACTGGCTCTTTGGTCTTCCTCATCATTTGATTGTTCCTTAACTCCTTGCTACCTGGCTACAGATGCCACCATTTTTCAAAATCAACTCTGCCCAAGGTCCCCACGGTCCTATTTGTCCAATCTAGCAGCTAACTCTTGGTCTTCATCCTCTTTGACCTTCTTCTTGCTCAATGAATGAATTTTAGAAAAATGGGGAATGGCTGGTGGTACTGGGTCTTACTGGTTCTTTCTCTATATTTCTGACCATACTCTCCTTTATTCCTTTTCTGGCTTTTCTTTGATTCATTTCCACTAATCAAAGAGAGCTGATCTTGGCCACCTTCTCTTTTGTCTCCTTTCTGTCTTTCTCCTGGATTTAACTTACTCCTCAACTTCTATTGTCTTTAAATCTCATCTCTAGCCCTACTCAGTTTCTTGAATTCTAGACCCAGAATCTCAACTGCCTTTTGGTTGTTTCATGCTGGATGTGCTAGCAGTACCTCAAACTTGCCATGTTCAAAGCCAACTCATCTTTCTTCCCTAAACCAGATTCTCTTTCTCACTTCCTTGCTCAATGAATGCATCACCATTTTTCTAAATTTTGAATCCTTCTTTGACTCCTCCTCCTCTCCATTGTCCTTATATCCAATACTGTTTTAATCTAAATAGATTTTGCCTCCTCAGTAGAATAATAAAAGTATGATATGAGAAATACAAAATACAGTGGAAACATCCGTTTTCTCCTGGATGCCATCTTTTCATTAATGTCATATAGCATTATATTAACCATGGTTTTCACTCTGGCCTTTTTCCTTCTGTAAGTTCTTCTACACAAATATGTATTTTTACATAAAAAGGATCAACCTGTCTTGGAACTTGTTTGTCACTTATTATGTCATGACCATTTTCCTATGCCATTAAATGTTCTTTATTACAGTAATTCTCAAATGTTCCATGTGTATCACAATTATCTGCAAATGCTTGTTAAAAATGTATTTCCCTTGGCCCTCTCCCAGAGACTCTGATTCAGTATTTTGGAGAGGGCCTAAGAACCTGTATATTTAACTAGCACCCTAGAAGATTCTAATGCATGATGTTTTCACATCCCAGCTTGAAAAACACTGTAGGAAGAGCACAATTTTTAAGGATTGTCTGGTTTTCTTTCGTTTATATTTACCATAATTTAGTTACCAATCCCCATTGACATATATTTAGGCTGCTTTTCAATTTTTAATATTATTATTAGTTCTGGGCTGACTTTACTTCTATGCTCTCTCTTTACCCCTCCTCTCCGCTCACCTATACAAACAATTTTTCTTTAGGGTAAATTCCTAGAAGTGGAATTTCTGGGTCTAAAGGAAATGCAAAATTCTAAGATATAGATAGTAATATATCATACACTTTTATATTATTCATTATGAAATTACATAGAATAGGCTGGGTATGGTGGCTCATGCCTGTAATCCCAGCACCTTAGGAGGCCGAGGCAGACAGGTTGCTTGATGCTAGGAGTTTGAGACCAGCCTAGGCAACATGGCCAAACCCTGTTTCCACAAAAAAAAAATACACAAATTAGCCGAATGTGGTGGTACACACTTGTAGTCCCAGCTACTGGGGAGGCTGAAGCAGGAGGATCGCCTGAGCTCAGGAGGTTGAGAGTGTAGTGAGCCATGATTATGCTACTGTGCTCCAGCCTGGGCAACAGAGCAAGACCGTGTCTCAAATAATTAATTAATTAATTAATTAATTTAATAAATGAAATAAAATAAAATAGAATATATTATTATATATTACATGTTATAATACTATTATATATTATATGTTATAATACTATATTACATGTTATATTATATATTAATGTATTGCTATTTTAATTATATCATTATATAATAAATAATATATAACATATTAATTTATATATGTTTAAGCGGATTTTTATTTGGACCCTTTCACAAGATTTACATTTATCTATGTTAGTTTCATCTGGTTATATTTCACCTATTGCTTCAAGAGTAGTAATATTTTTATATCCCTCCTTTACATGAAAAGCATTTGCTATTTTTCCAGTCTCCTGCATATCTGATGTGTGGTTTCTATACTTTCATACAAATCATGGATGAGAAATAGTGAATAGAATAAGACTGAAAAAACACCTTGCTGCTCCCCCAGAAACCTATATTACTTAGCACTCTTGCTTGTTCTCCAAACATTAATACCTTAATTTTAATAGTGACTGGCTTTTGATTTTCATCTTGTTTCATCTTTAAGGTTGTAGGAATGTATCTTACCACATATGTGCTGAAGTTCACATCCAGTGCCATCTATCTCATGACTCTGGTCTACCAATCAAAGAAAAATAGGTGTATGGATTTTCTATATTAACATGAGTGCTGTTTAGCACAGATTCTTAACACCGCGGTGGCATATGACATAAAGCATGGATTCATTTCATGTCTCTGAGGGTGGACGAGGGCTCTGCCCTTCTCCTCTGGGCTTGCTTTGCATCTGTGGGTCGGCTCAACTAGGCTGGGCTTAGCTAGGTGGCTCCACTTCCAGGTACAGTGGCTGTGGTGGCTCTGCTCTACGTGCCCCTGGTTTTCCTCTTACGATCAGCAGACTAGCCAGCACAGGTTCTTCTCATCACAGTGGCAGAGGCACAGGACATGAAGGAGAAGTACTGAAGGCCTCTTAAGGCCTAGGCTCAGACTGGACACATTGGCAATTCTGCCCTCATTCTGTTGGACAACACAGATCACATAGCCAAATCCAAAGTCAAAAGTAGAGGAATACATTTCACTCCTTTGGTAGGAGAGACACACATGCCAAAAGGTATGGAGGGGTGAATTACATGTTTCCCATACTAGCAAAGTCTTGCCCTCTTTATGTTTAGCAAAACCAGGGCTGAATAGCATTCAGCACTCTCTTTTCTAGCTTCTGACAAACTACTGGCTTGTCCCATAATCTGGCAAGGTTTGATTAATCTCTCGATCCTGGGTTTGCCAAATCTACTTTCTTCACCCTTTCAAAAATCAGAATATTGATTCTCCATTTTAAAATTTCAGATGATAGTCAATTGGTCTGTGATTTAGTTTGCAAGTTCTCTTGGTTCTCTAAGATTCCATTTTATTAGCCCCAAAGGATCTATCTTTCAAATTTTTATTTATTTAATCAAAGTTTCCTTTACCCTATTCATTACAAGGACTACCGTACTCAACACAAAGGCAGTGGAATATGCAACAGATATTTACTTCTCATAACAGTCTTCATAGTAGGAATTGCTCACCTGGCCTACATTGAACTTACAGGCATCTCAGAGAAAGGCAGAGGAGCATGTTCTGGTAGGAACAGAACCTTAGTTATCTACCCAATCAGCAAAGAAACATCATTATTTTCCAGTATCAAATATTTTATATACGATATAAGTAAAATTAGTGCGAATTTTTCAAATTTGGAATTCAAAGTTAAGATAAAGTCAATTTTGTGTTTGATGGTGATCTATAACAGGCATTGTATAGCTGTTGGCTATGTACATATCATGCAATATTTTGAAATAGTCTTCCACCATCTTTTAAAACAAATTCATTATAGTCACTGTTCATATTATTATTATCAAGGGTGTTGAAAAAATGTTTAATTCTTAAAAGCCATGCATGCTGTTCCTAGGTCAGGTAGTTTCAATTTCATATTGAAAATGGCATTAATAAATAAGAACAAATCTTATTCACTGTTCTTCTTGGAATGATGCCTCCATCTTTTATCTGTACAGAGGTCTTCAGGGAAATGAATAATGTTTGAGGTTAGCATGACCTGGGCAGCTAGGAGATCCAAAAGACTCAAGATATGAAATACAGTTACTAACTCTTGTTCTTCTGTAGACCATTTACGAGTTTCCATCACAGCTTGCCCAGTCTTTGTGTGAATGAGGAAAAGGCACCTTTTGGGGGTATCTGCTCTGACTTAGGAAGAAGCACTTGGATTTCAGCATCGCCTAACCTCTTCACTGGGTGCCCTTATGAGGATCTCAGCCTGAACAACCCTGAAAAGAAGGGTGAAACCATTGGTGGCCCCTCTGGCAGGAGAGGGAGAGAGCAGGGAGAAGAAACAGTGGGCAGGGCGCAGAAGGCTCATGGCAAAGGAAAGAGGCTTGGAGGGAAGAAAAGGAGAGAAGCAGAGGAGATAGGTAGGTCACTGGTAGTGTTAGTGATGATAACAATAATAATCATCTCGAACATCAATCGGATCTTTATTAAGCATCCAACATTCTGATGCTTCACATGTATGAACCCATCAATCTTCTTAAAAACTCAGAAAGATGAGTACTGTTATTATCTCTCGTTTTACAGATGGAGAAACTGAAGCACAGAGAAGTGGAGAAATATGCCCAATGTCACAAAGCTATTAAGTGGCATAACCAGGATGTGAGTCAGACCATCTGATGCTCCCTCTTAAGCATGTGAAGTGATCACTGCAGAACACATGATGTGCCACCCACACTGTCACGACATTCCAGCTATTATTGGTGTACGTGCAGCACACACACACATAAATACACAAACACACACACACACCATGGGCAGGAAGCAAATTACCATTACCATTGCCATTGCCATTACTATGTGCACATAAATGAATTGGCCTCAGGTGCCTCTCTTTATGCTTATTTGAAAACAATATTTTGATGAAATGGACATATTGCCAATGCCCATACTTAGGGTGACAAACTCATCCCAGTTTGCCTGGTATTTCAGCAGTTTTGGCACCAAAAGTCACCCGTGTCCAGGGAAACCTCTCGTTCCTGGGCAATCGGAACAGTTGGTCACACTACCCATACTAATATCAAGAACCAACTGTATGTTTTGTTATTTCTTCCCACTGAATACACAAGGGGGCATTGTAACCATTCAGTCATGCATTCCTCAAACATTTATTGAGCGCCTAATCACAGGTGTGATTGCTGCCCAAGAACCTAGCTCTGAGGATGGTGCAGGGTGACAGGAAAGTCAGAAACCTTCTATGATTCTCACATCAGAAAGAACAAGCTATGTATTCAAGGGAACAAACACGCTCAGAGCCCTTACTATGTGCCAAGCACTGTCATGAGCACCCTTACACTTTACCTTGTTTGTTTCTCAGAAACACCCTATGCAATAGTTACAATTAGCATCCTCGTTTGAAAAAAATGGAGGCAAAGAGAGGTTAAATACCTCGCGTGACATCATGCAGCTGGCAAGTGACACAAAGCAGTGTTTGAACCCAGGCAGGCCCTCATTGCTCCACCACTCATGCCTCTAACTGCTATGCCATGCTACACTGGGACAAAAAAGGACCCAAACCCCGTCGAGGACCTAAGCCCCATCTGCATGGCCTCAGTCTCTCTAGCCCTGCTCAGGGGTTCTTCCCTAGCCCAGTGGTTCTCAACCGGGGCTACACATTAAAATCCCCTGGAGAGGTTAAAAAAATAATACTGATTTCTCAAGGCCCCAGTTGCAGACATTCTGATTTAATTCAGCTGTTTTGGCTGGGCATCAGGATTTTTAAAAGCTCTTTGTGAGGATCTAATGTGCAGGTGGGCCTAAGAACCTAGATGGCTAGACCCTACCTGTTAGCAAACTGGGCTACCCAGAAACCTCTAATCCATTGCTTCCCAAATGTTAATGTGCAGCTCCATCAGCTGAGGACCGAATTAAAATGCAGATTCTGATTCCGTAGGTTTGGAATAGGGAGGACCTAGAAGGCAGTGCTTCTAACAAGCTCCTGGGGGATGCTGATACTGCTGGTCCATGGACCACGCTTCAAGTGGCAAGGATTTTAAATCAAAGTGTGGTCCTTAGACCAGAAGCCTCAGTATTTCCCGCTTGTTAGAAATGCAGGCTCTCAGGTGCCACCCCCAGAATCTGCATTTTAATGCGCATTTGACTTGGGGAAGCACTGCTCAAATCCCGAGCTCTCCTGCAGGTGCTGGGGTTGAATTACAAATATGCCAAGGTATTGCCTTCCCTCTTAGGAACTTGCACAGTGATCCCCAGGGCCCAGCTGCAGGCAGCCTCATTGACTCCATGTGTGTACAAATATAAGCTTCAGTGCCAGTAGCCATGGAGAAAAGGTTGGGGAGTCCTGCTCTAATAGTCTTACTGCCCCCTTTCCTCATGGCCCCAGCAAGCCTTTGCTCACCCTGTTTCTCCCACCCGGGTAGCCTTTGATGGGTCTCACCCAATTCCTGAAGGTCCAGCTCATGTCCTAATTCCTCCTCCATGGAACCATTCCCATTTTCACATGGCCATTTCATCCCCATGGACTTTTCCTTCACATAAACACATAATGGCACCTCCTATGTGCTAGGCACTGTTTTAAGCCCATAAAATTATTAATTCATTTAATCCCCACTTTATAGCTCAGGAAAACTGAAGCACTGAGCAGTGGGGTAAGTCGCTCAAGGTTACACAGCTAATAAGTGGCAGTGTCAAGATTCAAACAAACTGGGGTAATCTGGCTTCAGAATCCCTCCACAGACCCCTTCTCACTTAGAGAAGAATTTGCAAATAATGCAGAGTATGGACAGTGAAAGAAGACATATCAGTTTCCCATGGCTGCCATAAGAAAGGGCTACGGACTGGGTGGCTTAAAACAGCAGAAATTTATTGTCTCACAGTTCTAGAGGCCAGAAGTCTGAAATCAAAGTGACAACAGGGCCATGAGCCCTCTGAAGGCTCTAGGGAAGAATCCTTCTTTGCCTCTTCCTGGTGTCTGATGCTTGCCAGCGATCACTGGAGTTCCTTGGCTTGTAGATGCATCACCCCAATCTCTGCCTCCATCATCACATGACCTTCTTCTCTGTGTGTCTCTGCATCCTCTCCTCTCCTTATAGGGACACCAATCATTGGATTATGGCCCGTTCTAATCCAGTATGGCCTTATCTTAACTAATTATATCTGGAAAGACTCAATTTCCAAATAAGGTCACATTTCAAGGCTCCAGGTGGACATGAATTTTTTTGAAGGGGACACTGTTTAACTCAGTACAGAAGAGCCCAGAGATTGTTTCAGGGCAGAAAATGTCTCTTTTAAATGCTCAGCTCCTCCCTGTCTCAAAATAATGCTTAGGCCTTAGGACCTGTGACTGACACCCTCCAGTTTCGGCTGAAGAGCAACCCACAGAGCAGCCATAAGCTTTGATCAACAGACTCAAATGTCTTCAGTGCCCAAATGACCATTTTCTACTTCTTCCCAGTGTTCAACCTGTGATAGTGCTTGCGGATTCTCCCCAGAATAAATCAATCACATTGATTTTACATGTACAACACATACGATCAAAACAGCCACTTTTTTTTTTTTTTTTTTTTAAAGACACAGGGTCTCTCTCTGTTGTTCAGGCTGGAGTGCAATGGTACGATCATAGCTCACTGTAGCCTCGAACTCCTGGGCTCAAAGTGATTGTCCCACCTCAGCCTCCCAAAGCACTGGGATTACAGGCATATGCCACCACACCTGGCCAAAATGGCCACTTTTGAAGTTTTTGCAGGCAGCAGGTGCAAGACGAAATGCTGGTTGTTGGAGTGATCAGGCAGTATCCAGGCCACTGTCTAATGGGAAAGCAACTTATGATCTGCAGGAGCAGCCTGTGGCAATACTGCGGTGTGATGGAGGCCTTTTGGGAGGACTACCTGGATGTCAGCAATTCTCAATGAAAGATCCAAGTCCTGTCTTTGATAAGCTAAGAAAGAATCTTATCAACAGCAGTCCAGGGTCATGGCCTGGATATTCCCAGCCAAGACCAGTGGAAGCAATGTACAGAGGAAAGTTCGAACTCCAGGAAAATAACGAAAGAAGGCAGTTTTCCCACGCTGTCTACCTCACCACAGAAATGCAGATATCAGAGAGAGGGAAATAGGTCCTGCCATTGTTTCAGTCATTCCCAGGTGACTTGTGGGTTTGGAATGAGTCAATACTGGAGCAGATAGGTGTTGCAATAAAAGTAGGAGCTACTGCTACTGATAAAACAAGCAAAAAAGTAGGTAATGTGAGCGACAAAAATGTGATTGATGTAGGAAAAAATGACCTTGAGGACTCTCCACCCTTAAAAGATTACACTGATATTGAAGTTACTTCTGAGGATGTGTGGTAGTGTTACTGAGTATAAGAAATTTAACTTTCCAAACAGGAGATGTTTCTGTTGCAAGGCCTTGAGGAACGATTGGTATTCAGACTCTTCTAAGTTAACCCGTTCTCTCTTCATGCCTGTTATCACTGCTGTACCCCACAAAACAAGGAAAATGAAGGAAAAAGAAAATAATGTCTCAGATCACCAAAGAACCATTACAGTTCCAGTTGTTACAGCCAAAGATCTATATGTAAAGGAAGAAAAAGTCCAACTTCTTCCCTGCAGCTCAGCACATTTCTCGGATTTGGCTCACAGTTCTGAAAGCCTAGAAGCCATCTCAAGCTCAGGACAACAATCAGATAGCCTTTCAGACCAGAGAGCAGATACAGAATGCATGGAGGACTGGCAAAACCTCTGGAAGTCATTCGGTATATGTGAGAAAAGACCAGGAGACAGAAATATTATTCATGGAAGGACAGGCCATCTTGTCATTTATTTTCACTGTGCCAGAAGATTAAAGAAGTCTGGTTTTCATGCCTCCTTTGCAAGAAGATTCAACTGGTTATTAAGGTTTTTATGGCATAGCTGAATCAGCAGTTGCAGAGAAATGATAACCAGGACCAGGTCCCAGATCAAACCGCCAGTATTGAGCATCTCTACTCAGTGTAGTCCACTGTGTCTGCTCCTTTGTTCATGGAAACATTTGTGTGCCAGGATATTTTCCCCATCTAAACTCATATAAATTTGAGAGCAATTCTTCAGAATTAGATTAATTTTGAAACTCCATTTACATAAAAATTACTTTAATCACTATATTCTTCCTCCAAAAAAGAGTTTCTAGGAGGAAGCAATTAACAAACAGAAAAATACATTCATTCACTACATTATCTGAAGAATAACCTTTTCTCTAGTTAATTTTATTATTCACCCTTCTTTTTATTTTTTTTAGAGAATGTTCTGAAGCATAAAAATCCAATGCGGAGATTTTTGTTTGGGCTATGAGAAAACACTCAACATAACAACAATAAAACATAAATAATTTGATGTGTTGTGGATCACTTTACCTTGCAGTCAAGTTGCATGATACAAAGAAATCAAAAGAAAAAGTAAGAATCTTCAAAAACAAGAAATTTGTTCCAGCCAGGCACAGTGGTTCATGCCTGTAATTCTAACACTTCGGGAGGCTAAGGTGGAGGATTGCTTGAGTCCAGGAATTTGAGACCAGCCTGGACAACACAGTGAGACCCTGTCTCTACCAAAAAAAAAAAAAAAAAAAAAAAAAAAGATTAGCCTGGCATGATGGCACACGCCTGTAGTCCCAGCTACTCAGGAGGCTGAGGTGGAAGGGCTGCTTGAGTCTGAGAGGTTGAGGCTACAGTGAGCCACTGCACTCCAGTCTGGGTGACAGAGCAAGACCCTGTCTCCCAAAAAGTAAAATAAAATAAACAAGAAATTTGTTCCATGTATGCTTAGAACAATAGTTACCAAACATTTTTGCTAACGTTCCCTTAAAAGAATTTTGAAAAACTGAATGGAGGTGTAATTTTTGCACACTTTAGAATGAAGGTGTAATTAACATAAAATAAACAAATTTTTTAACTTTTATTTCAGATTCAATGGTATGTGTGCAGGTTTGTTACATAGGTAAACTCATGTCATGGGAATTTGATGTACAGATTATTTCATCACCCAGGTACTAAGCACAGTACCTGATAGATATTCTTTTCTGATCTTCTCCTTTCTCCCACCCTCCACCCTCCACCGTCAAGGAGGCCCCAGTATCTGTTGTTTCCCTCTTCATGTCCATATGTTCTTATTGTTTAGCTCCCACTTACAAGTGAGAACATGTGGTATTTGGTTTTCTGTTTCTGCATTACTTTGCTTAGGATAATGGCCTCCAGCTCCATCCTTGTTGCAGCAAATGACATAATCTCATTATTTTTTATGACTGCATAGTATTCCGTGGTATATACGCACCACATTTTCTTTACCCAGTCTACTGTTGATGGGCATTTAAGCTGATTCCATGTCTTTGCTATTGTAAATAGTGCTGCAATGAACTTATGCATGTATGTGTCCTTATGGTAGAACAACTTCTTTTCCTTCAGGTATATACCCAACAATGGGATTGCTAGGTTGAATGGTAATTCTGTTTTTAGTTCTTTGAGGAATTGCCACACTGCTTTCCACAATGGCTGAATTAGTTTACTCTCATCAGCAGTGTATAAGTGATCCCCTTTCTCTGCAACCTCGCCAGCATCTGTTATTTTTTTATTTTTTAATAACAGCCATTGTGACTGGGGTGAGATGGTATCTCTTTGTAATTTTGATTTGCATTTCTCTAGTGATTAGTGATATTGAACATTTTTTTTTCGTATACTTGTTGGCTGCATGTATGTCTTCTTTTGAAAACTATCTGTTCATGTCCTTTGCCCACTTTTTAATACAGTTGTTTTTTGCTTATAAATTTGTTTAAGTTCATTATAGAGTGTGGATATTAGACCTTTGTTGGCTGCATAGCTTGAAAATGTTTTCTTCCATTCTGTAGGTTGTCTGTTTGTTCTGTTGATAGTTTCTTTTGCTGTGCAGAAGCTCTTTAGTTTAACTGATTCCATTTGTTGATTTTTGATTTTGTTGCAATTGCTTTTGATGTCTTGATTATGAAATATTTGCCAGGTTTTATGTCCAGAATGATATTTCCTAGGTTGTCTTCCAGAGTTTTTATAGTTTTAGGTTTTACATTTAAGTCTTTAATCCATCTTGAGTTGATTTTTGTATATGGCGTAAGCAAGGGGCCCAGTTTCATTCTTCTGCATATGGCTAGCCAGTTCTCCCAGCACCATTTATTGAATAGGGAGTCCTTTTCCCATTGCCAGTGCTTGCTTTTGTCAGGTTTGTCAAATATCAGATGGTTATAGGTGTGTGGTCTTATTTCTGTGCTCTGTATTCTGTTCCGTTGATCTATGTGTCTGTTTTTGTACCAGTGCCATGCTGTTTTGGTTACTGTGATCCTATAGTATAGTTTGAAGTTGTAACGCAATTCCTCCAGCTTTGTTCTTTTTGCTTAGGGATTGTCTTGGCTCCTTGGGCTCTTTTTTAGTTCCATATGAATTTTAAAATAGTTTTTTTCTGGTTCTGTGAAGCATATCATTGGTAGTTTGATAGGAATAGCATTGAATCTGTAAATTGCTTTGGGCATTATGACCATGTTAGTGATATTAATTCTTCCTATCCATGAGCATGGAATATTTTTCCATTTGTTTCTGTCATCTCTGATATCTCTGAGTAGCGTTTTTAACTCTTGTTGTAGAAATCTTTCACCCCACATTAGATGTATTTCTAGGTATTTTATTCTTTCTATGGCAATTAAATACACAAATCTCAAGAATTCCTCTCCTATGTGTTGTAGACATCTGGGTAACCACCACCCAAAAAAAGGTGTGGAACATTTCCATCACCCCAAAATATTCCCTCATACCCCTTTCCAGGACGTCCCCCAAACATTTCCTGATTGTCACTCTGGATTAGTTTTTCTTTTGCATATCTTTGACATCTAAGTTTTAAAAATACATTTAATTACTTGCAAATGAAATAAATGATTAGCTAAAAGTTTCCCACAGTTCCTCAGTTAGGAATGAAAGTGAATATTGGAGCCACCTTATGTATTATTTGCAATTTTCTATGTACTGAATTTTGCTTAAAGGTGTCTAGTTCTCACAGTTTGGTCTCGAGTATTAGCTCAATCGTTTTTGTGCTCTTTATTTATTATGTCCTGAATAAAATAACTTCATCAGAGTGGTAGGAACATTTGCAACCACAAGTTTGGTGTTCAGAGTGAGCCAACCATGTCAGCAGTGCCCTTTCTAGAATGCTGTTGAGGGGAGAGGGGGGTGTGTAGGGTTAGGGAAGTGGGTTCCTTGCTACATTTGACCCTTCAGTTGGCATTTGAACTTGAACCTGCCTTGAACTATTGGAGAAGTGTCTGCAGATGAGCTAGTTTATTCCCAAGGTAGAATGAAGTATAATGATAAGGGAACAGAAATTGGAACCAGAAGACCTGGATAGAGGACTCAATTCTGTCATTACTATGTGATCAGGGACAGATTTCCCAGACTTTCTGAGCCTCTGTCAAATGGGACTAAAACCTACATCCCTGGAATGCTCCAAGGAAATTATTCGATAAGAATAGTGAAAGTGCTTTGTAGAATGTCAAGTTCTTATCAGTGAGATTTTACTATTCTTTTAAAAAGGTGCTATTTTTTCTACTTCTTTTAATTCTCACTGAACATTCCATGTAGAAGATCTCAACAAATATGTGTCAACTGAAGGATATATTTATTTATGATAAATAACAATAAGGAGTTAAATATTATTGGTTAGGGATTCAAGAATTTACCAATTAAATTCTCAACACATACATGAGTATAGATTTCTTACATATGTTTAATACACATATATAAGGCACAAGAAATAAGCCACATTCCGTTTACAAGGGAGCGAAACACTAATTTCTATACTTTATTGATTTGAAGATCTGTACGGAAAATTGTCACCACTCATTCCTTTCCAACCAGTAAAATTAAGTACTGCCAAACAATACAGCCTCTCTTTGGAGCATCTACTTTCTATCCTTAATCATACCTTCAGTTCTCTTGAGAACCATTCTGAATATTTTTACGCTTATATAAATTGTAAAGCCAAAAATGAGAAATGCTATTCTAGTAAGACTATACCATAGTTGATCTTACAAATCTGGAAAATTAATTAGTTCACCTGGAAAACTATTATTAATGTTCCACTGTGAGCCAGGTATTCAGGCAGGAAATTGAATACAAAAACGAGATGGTAGAGGAGGTGCTGGCCAAGACGGAGTAAGCCATTTGCATTCTACCTGTCTCACTCACTGCAACTACGAATTCTGGGCAGGAAACAAAACCATAACAACAAACAATTGTCTGATGACCGGAAAATAATAGCAGGCAGATTGGGTAGGAAAAGCAAAACTTGATGAAGTCAGTATGATGGTGAAGTTCCTGTTTTTGTTTTTCCCTCTTTTATCTCCCAGTTTTGACCACAGGGTGGCCCTAGTTGCAGAATTGTACAAGTGGCTTTATCTACCTTGGGACTCCCATCTTCCCTAGGTCCTCTGTCCTCTCTACTAAGCTGAGGGGAAAGAGAACAGGAACCGTATATGAGAGATTGTTATGGGCCAGACCTAAAAGTGGCACACATCACTTCTGCCCACATTCCATTGGTCGAGACTCAGGCATATAGCCATCCTTAGCTGCAAGGGAGCATGGGAAATGTGTCTACCTGTATGCCCAAGAGGGAAGTAAAATATAGCTACTAATCAGGACTAAAAAAATCTGTGACACCTAAATGCTTTGGTAGGAAAGGGTGTACAGACAGTTTTGTGAACATAGAGGAGGAAATTCTAAATCAGAATGGGGAGACAGAGGCCAGAGAAGGCTTTCTGGATATGACATGAGTTTTTCAGGAGAATTAGAAGACTGAAAGAAAGGGGGAGCATAGGAGGAGACCATAGCATGTGAAAGACGCAGAGGCAGGAAATACACTGATGAATTTGGGAGACCCCATATGGTTCTCTCTTCTTTGGACAATGGTTGTGCTATGGTTTGGCTATGGTTTGTTTGTCCCCAACAAGTCTCATGCTGAAATGTGATCCCTGATGTTGGAGGTGAGCCTGGTGTGAGGTGTTTGGATCATGGGGGCGGATCCCTCATGAATGGCTTGGTGCCATTCTCAAGGGAGTGAGTAAGTTCTCACTGTTAATTCCTGCAAGAACTGGTTGTTGGAAAGAGCCTGACACCTCCTCCTCTCCCTCCTGCTTCTGCTCTCACTGCAAGATCTCTGTACACATCAGCTCTCCTTTATCTTCTGCTGTGAGTGGAAGCTTCCTGAGGTGCTCACCAGAAGCAGATGCTGGCCCCATGCTTCTTATACAGTCTGCAGAACTATGAGCCAAATAAACCTCTTCTCTGTAGAAATTGCCCAGCCTCAGATATTCCTTTATAGCAACACTAACGTACTAAGACAGGTTGCGTGGAGAGACAGCCAGGAGATGAGCCTGGAGAGGGAGGCAGGGGCCAAGATTTAATCCAGAAAATTCAGTAGTGTCATTGATAGATGTGGAGCAGGGCACAACAGAATCTGGTTTCCCTTTTAGAAAGACCCTGGTACTTGTGTGGAAGGTAGCTGCAGGCAGAAATAAGAGTTAGGAGACTTTTGCAATGGTCCAAGCAAGATGCAAGTTGGGCTTGAGGTAAGCAGTGGAGTGCAGTGATGGGATCAGGTAGGAGATTTGAGATATTCATGAGTCAAAATCAATAGTACTAATTGCTTATGGTAAATGAAATTATAGAGTCAAGGAAAATTCCTTTGTTTCATTCATTTCTTGGATTATTCCTTCAACAAATATTTTTTGAATATCTATGTGTGTTCCTCCACGTGCTAGAGATACAGCAATGAATAAACAAGGAATGTTCCTGTCCTTAAAGAGTTTGCATTCTGGTGGAAAATTTTAAAACATTACAAGTAAATATAAACTTATAGTGTGATTAAGGTTGCATTCTTTAGCAAATAGTATGTTGTGTTTGAGATCCTTGTAGGACACCTGTGTGGAGATTGTTTAATTGGATGTTATTTCTATGATCCTGTTGCTCAGGAGAGAAGCCTTGGCTACAGATGTGGATTTGGGAGTCATCAGCATATGGATAGTAGCAAGTGACAAAAAGAAAAACAATACAGACTAGTGCATGCAGAAAAGGGAACTCATTGGCCTAGGACACCAAAAAGCCCAGGAGTTGTTTCTTTGGCTTCAGGCACAGCCGGATTCAAAAGTTTATATGATAATTTAGGGGATTTTGTCTCTCTTTTAATGTCTCGGACTATCTTGAGTGTAATGGTCTCTGGCAACCTCAAAGTCCCCAATTCACATCTATTGGTTCAACAACCTCATCGGAGGCTAGGTGCAGTGGCTCATGCCTGTAATCCCAGCCCTTTGGGAGGCTGAGACAAGAGGGTCACTTAAGGCCAGGAGTTCAAGACCAGCCTGGGCAACACAGCAAGACCCCATCTCCACAAAAAATTAAAAACTAGCCTGGCATGGTGGTGCACATCTGTAGTCCCAGCTACTTGGGAGGCTGAGGTGAGAGGATCACTTGAGACAGGTAATTCAATGCTGCAGTGAGGTATGATCATGCCACTCTACTCCAGCCTGGGCAACAGAGTGAGACCCTGTCTCAGGAAAAAAAAATCAAAGTTGCATTTTTGTTTGTTTGTTTGTTTCCTGTAGTTCCAGCAGAAAAGTCTCAGTGAATACTTACTGGCCCATTGTGGGTTATATGCCTATTTCTGAACCAAGCACTGTAATCTAGAGTTGGAATATTCTGATTGGTCATGCCTGGGTCACAGACCAAAACTTGTGGCCATGGGTGGGGCAGAGTCAGCTTCCACAAGTGTGTTCTTCCAGAAAAGATAAATTCTGGTATTAGCTGGGAGAAAGAAACAAAGACTAGAATGTTCTTTACAGGTGGAAACTGAGGTTTTGGATATTTGTGAGATCACCCTTGGAGGACATATAATGAGAAGAACCCTGAGATGATGTGAAAGTCCTGGGAAGCATAACACTTAGGAGTTGAATAGAAAAAGATGATCCTGCAAAAGAGACAGAGGAGCGGCCAGAGGGGCAGGAGGGGATCCTGAAGCTACTGTTGTCCCAGAAACCAACTTAGTCAGTTTTGAAAAGGGCTGAGTGGTCGATGATGTCAATAGTCGCAGAGAAGTCAATGAAAACGAAGAGAGGAAAGGATGTATTACAATACCCTAGGCATAAAAGACTGTGAGGGAAAGCTACACAATGCCCCTCACAGGATGGAAGACAGTATTAAGGAAGAGCTGGTAGAAAGCACACAAGATCATTTGGGAGAAGGATCCAGGGAGTTTACAAAATCAAATGGTTCTAAATATCTCAGTTTCTCAAACTGAGAGGCAGGCACATCCAGAGGATCAGGAAAGCCATGGGATGAATGCAGAGCGTCTCTCTTGACTTTCAATTTTATGCAAAAAAATTATTAGAGTTCACATTACTTCTATAAGAAAACATACTATAGGCCAGGTGCAGTGGCCCAAGCCTGTAATCCCAGCACTTTGGGAGGCCAAGGCAGGCAGATCACTTGAGCTCAGGAGTTCAAGACAAACTTGGCCAACATGGCAAAACCTCACCTCTGCAAAAAATACCAAAACAAACAAAAAAATTAGCCGGGCATGGTGGTGCACGCCTGTATTCCCAGGTACTTGGGAGGCTGAGGTGGAAGAATCCCTTGAGCCCAGAAGATGGAGGTTGCAGTGAGCCCAGATCGTGCCACTGCACTTTACACTCCAGCCTGGATGACAGAGACAGACCCAGTCTCAAGGAAGAAGAAGAAGAAGAAGAAGAAGAAGAAGAAGAAGAAGAAGAAGAAGAAGAAGAAGAAGAAGAAGAAGAAGAAGAAGAAGAGGAAGAAGAAGAAGAAGGAGGAGGAGGAGTAGGAGGAGTAGGAGGAGTAGGAGGAGGGGGAGGAGTAGGAGGAGGAGGGGGGGAGGAGGGGGGGGGGGGGGGGAGGAGGGGGGAGGAGGGGGGGAGGGGGGAGGAGGGGGGGAGGGGGAGGGGGAAAAAACATACTATATTATGATGCAGGATTCAAAACGTGTGGGGTTTTTAACTAAAACATTGAACTTAAAAGAGATTTGCACTTGTAAGTGGCTCCCTTCAGACTCTACTCCCAGAGTTCCTTGCAGTGAGCATGCAGGGTTAACCTCTGGTTAGTAGGTCCTTGAGTGGAAAAGAATGGGAAACATGGCTGTTTGTTATTTGAGCTTTTGCCTGTTGCTCTGTGAGTGAAGAAATCTTATTTCAAGCACGTTTTAAGAAAGACCCACTTGTACATAACGATAACAATGGCTAGCATTTGTAAAGCACTTACTTGTAACAGGCACTGTTCTAAGTGCTTGACCTCACTTCTCCTCACAATAATCCCCTGAGATGGGTACCACTATCATTACTCCTATTTTAAAGATGAGGAAGTTGATTCACAAAGCGGTTAAATAGCTTACCCAAGGTCACACAGCTTCACCTGCAACCAGCGAGCCTGGCTTTCAAGCCAGTGTTCTTAACCACTGTGCTACTGCCCACCTTGTTCAGTTCCATGGTTTCCATTTGGCCCAGTGCACTTGTTAATAGGTTCTGATACTGGTTCAGAAAAGAAGATCAGTCCTCATTCAACAGTCTGTGAATTTCTAAAAGAGGCAGGGAGTAAGTTGGGGAGGCAAGATCTGGTAGCTGGATCCCACCTCTGCCCTATCCAACTCACCCCAAGGTGACACAATGGGCATAACACAGACATGCAGAAGCAATTTTGCACCTTGGAACCATGGAATTCATTAGTCCACTGGGTGATTGTAGGTTTATCAGAACCCTACAATTACCTTTGTCGTTTGGACTTGTATTTTTAATTTGTATTATTTGCAATGTGTTCCCCAAATGAGAGAATAATTTCAGAGATGTTTTTTACAATAGTTGCTTTCATAAAAACATTTCAGCTTAACCTTTTCATAACCTAGGGATGAAGAGAAAAATCTGCAATTTCAAAGTATGAATCTGTTTTCTTTGAATGTATATGTATAAATTACTTTTTACTTTATTTCAAAACTCATGTAAGGGTAAATAGAGCAGTATATGAACCCACATGGCCCATCATTCAGCAACAACCATTGACCTATGTACAATCTCACCCATTCCCTCCCCCGTCCCTATATTATCTTCAAGCAAAAAGCAGACATCCTATCATTCTATCAATAATTGTTTCAGGACATGTCTCTAAAAGATTAGGATTATTTTTTAAAACATAACCACAATACCATGATGCATAATTTCTTAACATCAGCAAATAGTCCATGTTCATATTTCCATAAGTTATTTTAAAAATTATGCTTGTTCTACTCTTCTATACCCCTTAATTATTAGTAACTTCATTGTATTTGTTATTGTTGAAATAATTTTCAATTTTTTATTTTGAAAACTTTCAAATGCACCAATGTAGAGAGAATACATTGAAACTCCTGAACTCATCATCCAGCTTCAACAATTACCCATAATTAACCAATCTTCCTTCATCTACTTCCCCTTTTCATAGCCCCTATTTGCTGCATGTTTATAAAGCAAACCCCAGACAACATTTTGTGTTACTGGACATGCATTCTTTGCTTGGTTAGAGGCAAGAAAATGTAGAGATGTTCTCTGGTAGGCATTTATATATTTATCTCACTTCTAAATCCGGGGGAAAGGATTAGATTAAATGCAACATTTTAGCAGATCAGATAAAGTGCCACTTGGCTCTTTGCTATTTCTTTTTTTTTTCTAACAATGTTTAAAATAAAACCAAATTCTAAACAAATGGCACTAATAGTCTATGACATGAGTACCAAACAGAATATTTGTGTCACATGAGCTCTGTCAGCTGTGCCCAGATCTTTAAAAGTACACATTTTTCTAAGACTAATTGAATAAAAGCTGAAACAACAAATTTTAAGCCTAATTATAATCCTGTTCAAAAAAGAAGAAAAAGTATAAAGATTTACCATCAGCTGGTTTAGATTCAAAATGGGGGCTGAATGATGACACTCCATTGGCAAAGCCCCTGAATTCCTTTCACAGTCCTTCTAGATTTTAAAATCCACTATTTTTCAAACAGCTCTTGAGGGATCTTTGAGAATTGTGTCTTGTTACCTGGGAGGCCAAAAAAAAAAAAAAAGAGTTCAAACTTTAGGGGCTGATGAAATAATGACACAGGTCATAAGTTGTTGAGATTTACCAAGATGCCTTGCTTTGTCTCATGGAGACTTACCATGAAATTCACAATAACACTCACACTAACTGTAAAATCACAGTGTGTCGCCGTATCACTCGTTCTGTCATTGCCACCACGAGCTAATGACAAATGACAGCCATATTGGCTTATACACCATTACAAACCCAGGGGGGTAATGAAAACTTGTCATGGGTTAAGTCAAGCAAATAGCAAGAGAAGAGCTATTGAGCATTTTCAGTAACAACAGCAGAAAATCTGGGCAAACAAAAAGTCATCGGTTAGGATTGCAAATTGGTTCGACGCTTTTGCAAAAGGTTTGGCAGTTCCGATGAAAGCTAAACATGCATGTACCCTATAATCCAGCAATTCCACTTTCTGGCACTAGAGGTCAGAGTAGTGCTTACCCTGGGGTACTGGCTGAGGGGACATGAGTAAGCCTTTTGGGGGTCAGGAAATGTTTTATATGTTGATGTGGTGGTGGTCACAGGTATACCCTGTGTGTAGAAACAGGTTTACCCTATTGTTATACACACTGGTGTAGACACAGATACACCCCGTCTTTGTGCACTCCTATAAGCTATATCTCAAATAAAGAAAAGTAATTAGTAAACATTCCTAATAAAGAGGCTTTTGCAATGTGCTAGCAATTTAAGAGAACTTCTGTCTCTGGGTGAAGACAATGCTGTATTCACTCTCCCAGGTTGAAGACTCCCAACCAAAATGTGGGGGTGGGGAGGGTGCAGCCGTTTCCCCTAAGACACTAGATCTCCTTCCTTCCTTCCTTCCTTCCTTCCTTCCTTCCTTCCTTCCTTCCTTCCTTCCTTTCTTCCTTCCTTCCTTCTTCCCTCCCTCCCTCTCTCCCTCTCTCCCTCTCCACCTCTCCCTCTCTCCCTCTCTCCCTCTCTCCCTCTCTCCCTCTCTCCCTCTCTCCCTCTCTCTCTCTCTTTCTCTCTTTCTGTCTTTCTTTCTTTCTTGACGGAGTCTCACTCTGTCGCCCAGGCTGGAGTGCAGTGGCGCATCTCGGCTCACTGCAAGCTCCACCACCCGGGTTCACGCCATTCTCCTGTCTCAGCCTCCCGAGTAGCTGGAACTACAGGCGCCCGCCACCACGCCCGGCTAATTTTTTGTATTTTTTTAGTAGACACAGGGTTTCACCATGTTAGCCAGGATGGTCTCGATCTCCTGACCTCGTGATCCGCCCGCCTCGGCCTCCCAAAGTGTCACCTATCTCTTTCAACAAGAACCTGGATCCCAGCGAGATAAAAGCCCATCTTTCCCAGGACATTGCTATATTTATGGGCACTGATAAAACTTTACCCACGGATATTGATTTCTGGCTCTTTTTGACTGTTCAATTGGCCTTTCTTTGATGAATTTATACCAATGGTTGACAGTCAGGTTGCTTTGGAATTGCCCTTTCTTGGCAAAGCCAAAATTGGCAATGTCAAGTCATATATGCCAAATTACTTTTTAAAATTAAGTTAAATGGCAGGCTCTGTTGATATTGCTTCATATTTGTTCATGCTGATGTTGTAGCCTCTGCCGTTTGACATTATGTTTGAGCATCCTTTAATCATTCATTGGTGCCCAGTTATTCAGGTGTTCCCATTTGGGTGTAAATCATTGAAGACCCACCCTAACTGCATTTCTATGTCGATATGCTGCCAACAGAACAGCAGAACTCTCCCAGTGCTCACGCCTGGTGAACTCTGCTTACACCAAGTTACTCTCCATTCACAGAGTTGAAATCAATTTTATTCTGTAAAGGGAGGCAGACCTGCACTTTACTTGGAAAACTGAAATAGGCTCCTGGGAACACAGCATTGTCTTTATCAAGAGACTGGGGTCCTCTGAAATTGCCAGCACCTTGCAAGGGGAGGAAGACCTGTTGTAAGAGGCACCAAGTTGTCAGAGGATTTGACTTTCAGTTTATGATGAGTAAATGTGACAGGGGGAAACTCCTGAAGCTTAAAGAGCACAGAAAACTTGGCATCAAAATGTGGATAAATCCACACATTTTCTAGGTTAAAGTGGTTTTATGTTTGTTTACACACAGGCTTAGGAAATGTGATCGTATTAATGCCAGAATATGGCTATGATTTAGAAGGGATTGATACTAAATTGGGAAACAAAATAATGTTACATGTACCAAGACTAAACACTATTATTTTATTCATGACTTGGTATCACAACTTTGTGGCATCTTTTAAATATTAAAAAACCTGTGAGAATGTAATGAATTAAAGCTGTGGAAATTTTCTGAAGACAAAAATGCTCTATATTTCGAGGCATTACATCCCCTGGATATTTTTATTTGATTTTAATTTAAGGGTCAAATTGTTATGGTTGGGTAAACAGCAGAGAAAGATTCCATCAGCTTCTTTTGAATTATAATAAGATGAGGGAACCTAGTATACCTTTGCTATTTAAAAGATTTTTTAAAAGATCAGAACATGTGTTCCACTTCATGGTATCAAACATAGAGCAAAATGGCTTTAATTGAGAACATACTTGGCATACGATTGGATTAAAATGACTGAGAGTTATAAATGTCTGAAATGTCTATTTCAGGCACGAGTAGGGGAAATGGCACTAATTTCTAGAGTATGCACATAATGATTAAATTAGCCTACAGAGATGAAGAGTATATCAGCCTTCACCCTGGAGAAGAAATACCATATGAATAAGAAAAGAGCCAATCAATTCTTTAGTGGGCAGCAATCACCATGAGAAAGTCCTTTCCCACTATCACAGGTTCCCGTATCTAGCCCATTTTTTTACAATCCCATTAGCCTCCCCTGTTGTATTCACCAAACTAAATAAAATGCCGTCTACAAGCCTGTTCCTTAGTCAATTGCTCTTTTTGGTCATGTTTAGACCCTTTTAAAGGAGTCCCAGTAGATGCACTGGGCTTATATTGGTATAGTGGAAAATTCCAACTTTTGACTTTGACCTTGACCTTTGACTTTGGACTGAACCTCTGACTCTATGGATACCAACATTTACATCTTCTCCTCAGCCTCCATTCTTTCTGGAATAAGTTGGTGAACCATAAAAATCTGGATATATAAAAAGACTCAGATGCACACACACAATCTACATGCACACACATGTACATGTCTTTTTGCTGCTCTTTCTCCCTTTGATCCTGACTCCTGGGCACTTGTGTCAGCCTACTTCAATCTATATGTGGTAGGAGAATATTCTAAGATGAGAGGAAACATTCTGAGTGGCAGCAGGATTGGGGTGTGGGTGTTAGAATAAAGGGACTGTCACCATTAGTGGGGACTCTGCCCCTATCTGCTGTGTATTAACCTTTCCAATATATACTAACAGTATCCTACTGCAAGCAGTGTCTGCAACTCTCTGCCTGAGGTTTCCTGTTCACCCAAGAACTGAGTTATCTAGAGGGGCCATGGAATAAACACCCATGAGAGCAGCCCTCATTCAATATAGGATGGACATGAAAGGTAAATACACCAGCTTCTTTGCCTCCTGATTAAGTAGGTCAGGACTCCAAGGCTTACTCTATTGCATCTCCCAGAGTCCCCCTGTGGGACTGAGCCCCAGTTGCTCACAGAGACAATTTGCTCCACAATGTACTCTTCCCTGCCATGCTTCCCTGCTCCCCTGATAGAGTTTCAGATTGCCTCTCAAATAAGCTTGCACTTAAATCTTTTTTTCAGGGTCTGTGTCTGTAGGAACCAACCTAGGCCAGGTGGATTTAAATGTAAATAATCATGGCATCTCGAACTCAAACATGTACATTTGAATCTCCCTTTGCAATTTACTCTCTGTGATCCTAGGTGAGTTACTTTATCTCTCTGAATCTCAGTTTTCTCATCTATAAAATGGGAATAATAGAGTACCTTTGCTACCTAACAATGTTGTTGGGAGGAACAAATGAGATAACATATTTGGAAGTGTTTTAAAAACTGTACAGAGCCACATAAATATTTGTTATTGTTCATAAGCATTATTATTTTTTTCTTGGGGTAAAGGGCTCTTTTTTGCCTGGGGGCGGGACTTTGAAAAAACATTTTATTTTGAAATAATTATAGACTCACAGGAAGTTGCCAGAATAGTAGTACACAGTGCCATGTACCCTTCCCCCAGTTTCCCCCACATTATATGACTGTAGTAGGATATCAAAAGCAGGCAACTGATACTGGTACAGCACTGTTAACCAGACTACTGACTTTACTCAGTTTTATGCTTTTTAAGTTCTTACCAATTTGACATTCTATTTCTCCTCAGTCCTTTGGTCTCCAATCTCCCCATCTCTGGTGATCTTTGAGGAGTCTAAACTAGCTACTTGAATCACCAATTCTTAGTGTCCACCATGTTCAAGCAGGTTCTAATTTAACACCTTCAGCCATTGTCCTAACCACACTTCAAAACTGTGGAACAAAATTCTGTTCCTTCTAATCTAAATCGTGTCACTACCTCCTGACCAATAGGTAGGCTTTGCAGGAGAAATCCCAAAGGCTTGGATCCTGCTAAGCAACTTACTGTAACAAAATGGTGAATGCAACCAGTACTGAAAGAACTGTTTCCAATGATTAACTAGATAACTATATCTTCATTAGAAGGTTACTGCATTTTGTTTGGTGGGTTTAGAAGTCTGGGATAGCCGGGTGCCATGGCTCACGCCTGTAATCCCAACACTTTGGGAGGCCGAGGCAGGTGGATCACCTGAGGTCGGTAGTTCAAGACCAGCCTGACCAACATGCAGAAACCCCGTCTCTACTAAAAATACAAAATTAGCCGGGGTGGTGGTGCGTGCCTGTAATCCCAGCTACTCTGGAGGCTGAGGCAGGAGAATCGCTTGAACCTGGGAGGTGGAGGTTGCAGTGAGCCGAGATCGCACCATTGCCCTCCAGCCTGGGCAAAAAGAGCCAAACTCCGTCTCAAAAAAAAAAAAAAAAAAAAAAAAAAAAAAAAAAAAGAAGTCTGGGGTAAACGTCTTCTTGTTTAATTGATTCTTATGCTTCTTGATTTTTCAAGTTGCCCTGTCACCTTCTCCTTAGTACTCCTGGGACTTTAACTTCAGTGCCTGGAGAAAAAGTGAGGGGAACCTTTCTCCCTCAATCCTTCAGTAAAGAGAGGGGTCGTGGGGTCACTCACAGTAGTGCCTCAGTAATCTCCTATTTTCTCTTTGAATGCAATCATTATTCCTCCTTGGGCAGATAATTTATCTCTTCTCCAACTGCCTTCTTGGTTAAAGGTTAACAAAAATGACATCCTCCTTCAAGTTCAAACCCTTGGAATGCTATTTTAATAACCCCGCTGCCAACAAAGTCATTCAAAACAAGAGAACAGAAAATGTGCCAGAGCCAAGTCTCAGAAAACTGCTGCCATTTATTTATCTTTCTTCTCAATGCCTATGTGTTATGCTCATCATCCGTATCTTCTTAAAAGGCTTTAAGACATACACTTTGAAGGACCCATGCCTGTTTCTTTTGTAGTAAATCTGGATGCATTTTCGAAGTGCTGGCGATACGCCTCTCACAGCCTTGCAAGCCTCCATTCTTTTCTCCTAAGTTCTCTCTTCGGCATCTCACCCCCCTTCCTGGTTTCCAGACATTAGACATTAGCTCTACATGTATGATTCCAAAACTACATCTCATTCCCAGTGTCTGTTAAGGGATCTGATCCCATATTTCACTTGCCCGCAAGGCCCACCTCTACTAGTGCTACCACCATTCTCACAGTTCCCTGGAGTCACTCTCAGGCTCCTTTAATTCCTTACTAAGAAGTGTTCCTGGAACTGTATGGTCCCGTTCTGTCACTCCTGCCTATCACAGCCACCGGCCACCAAAGCACTGCAACATCTCGTATGTCCAAGTAATGAATCTTAGAGATCTCCTAATTTGGAGCAAACCAGATAATGCTTTAGAAAAACATCAAAAGTCAATGATGCAAAGGAACAACAGCCTGCTTTGCTGATTCCCAACTCACAAGACAGTCTTCTTCAAACACTCCATGCTCATCCCCAGGCTACTATTTTTTGCTCCAATTATTCTTCTTGACCCAAACTGACTATTCTTCTTGACCCAAACTGACTATTTTCCACCTATGAAGTTCTGCCTAGGCTGAAAGGGTCTGGACACTCCCAGTTTTAATGCTATATCACCTGGTACTGTTTACTGACTTTTTGTCCCTTATCTTCCTCAACTACATTGCAAACTCCTTGGGGTCAAAGATAATGTCTATTTTTTGTAACCTCTGTAACACCTAGGAATCTGCCTCATCCAGAAGTGGTACCATATATTTCTTATGGTGGCTTGATATCCATATGTCCACTGGTCTCAAGAAAAGAAAAGAAAAGAAAAGAAAGGCAAAAAAACCCACAATTCTTATTGAGCAGCTGGATGTGCTACTACTTTCTTTAACCACCAAATCTAAGGTGGTGTATTAGTCCATTCTCATGCCGCAAATAAAGACATACCCAAGACTGGGTAATTTACAAAGTAAAGAGGTTTAATGGACTCACAGTTCCACATGGCTAGGGAGGCCTCACAATCATGGTGAAAGAGGAAGGAAGAGCAAAGGGACATCTTATATGGTGGCAGGTAAGATAGCCTGTGCAGGGGAACTCCCCTTTTATAAAACTATCAGATCTCGTGAGTCTTATTAACTATCACAAGAACAGCATGGGAAAAACCCACCCCTATGATTCAATTACCTCCCACAAGGTCCCTCCCATGACACGTGGGTATTATGGGAGCTACAATTCAGGATGAGATTTGGGTGGGGACACAGCCAAACCATATCAGGTGGGTGCCCCACTCCCCTGTCTATCATGTCATCAAGTTTTATTGTTTTCATAACATCTGTTGCTATCTGAACTTACCAGATTCAGTGATGTGTTTGTGGAACAGATGCTCTGTTGTGCTCTCAGATCCTCCTTTTAGGACTGTAGTTCTCATTCCTACAGGTGTTGAGAGCTATGGCTGTTGAGTGTTCTCAGCTGAGTACCCCTCCAAGCATTGTCCTTGGAAGGGACTACCTGGCCTTTGATCACACCTCTTTCCTGAAGGCAGCCTGGATTCAATGACTGGTCAAGATGGAGGTACAAAGGCCCACGTATTTGCCTTCACCTGGGGAAACTCTGAAGGGCTATCTGTGGAATTGGCTGAAGCCTCTGTTACACTTGCATTGCAGTTCAACTTCTCTCTCTGCTTAATTCCTCTTCCCTCATTCTTCTGTAAGTGTTGTTCCTAAGAACATCCATGATAAACTTCCTGCATGCAGATCATTGAAGTCCATCTTCAGTGAACCTGACTTAAGGCAGTTACTTCTTTATCATACGTTCTCCTCACTAGAATCTTCCATGAGAGCAGGAACCTTATCTGCCTCACTTACTGCTAGACCTAGAATAGTGTCTGGCATGTGTCTGATGCCCAGAAATGATTGGTGAACCATGAATGAATGAACTTTTATTTATCTAAATCTCACAAGTCTGATGCATTTTCTGTATGAAAAAACAAGCACAGAGAGACCAATGGAATCACTCAAGGACACACAGCCAGTCAGTTGTGGAACTAGGACCATGCTTTATGAATGCAATATCCACACTCTTCAAAACCAAGCATGGCCTCTTGACATCTTCGTCATTGTGGGTAGTACCTCCTGCTTGGCTGAAGGCCATGTGTCTTTGGCTCTTGTGGTCTTGTTGACTTCTTGGTGTATTTGGCATAGAAACCCCCATTTAGCCTTTAATTCTTTGCTCGCTCTCTCTCTCTCTCTCTTCTCTTTCTTACCCATACCACTGGCATCTTCCATGCCTCTCTATGTAACTTTATTCCAAAGTGTCTTTTTTCCTTTGGTTACACTGACAACTTGGTTTGGACCCTGATTAATCCCCAATTCAATTGCTGCGGTCCTTGCATTGGCTCCAACATCTCATGCTCTCATCTCCTTCAGTTCATCCTATATGTGACTCCCAACATTCTTTTCCTTACCATCTCAATCTGGGTCCAGGTAGAACGTAGAATTCATACAAGATGCTTTCAATGAAGAAAGTTCAATGGAGGAAAGACTCACTGAGGTATAGGCAGGGCTGGGAGAATGAGCCGAGATAGTGAGCCACTCAGGAACCAGCAAAAGCTGGGAGCAATTACCAGCCTTAAAGCTGAAGAAAATAGTGTTACTTCAGCCTGGTGAGAGAGCCATGGAGTGGGGAGTGCTTCTTGGGGATTGGGGGAGTCTAGAACCCTGGAGGGTACAGATACTATCAGAGACAGAATGCCAAAGCAGGGAAAGAACAGAAGTCCACTGGCTTCTGTCTTCTGCCACACCTAGATCTCCCACCAGTGTCTCCCATTGGTCAAACCCAACTGGTTGTGAGGTGACAAGGGAGACTGGGTGATGCAGCATGCTGGGGTAAGTTCCTGAGACACAAAGCAGGACAGAGACTGGATCTGGGGTTTGGGAGGGACAAAAGAGGAACCAGCACACCTTAATTCTACAAGGGCAACAGAAAAACTAATTTTCATGTCCCATCAACATCAACCCACAACACCTTTCTATTTGTAGATTATGGTACAGATTTTAAAGCTCTTTGAAACACATATATCCTTTGATCTTCACCATGTCCCAATGAGATAAGTGTTTTGACCTACCCTATTTTTCAGATTAGGACACAAGCATAGAGAAGCAAATTTATCGCTCACCCAAGATCATCACACAGCTAAGAAATGGCACAATGGAAACAAGAGTCCAGATTTGTAAGTTCAAATTTTTTTGCCCAAATCCAGTACACAGTTAAGGTGTATAATCTCTTGACACCTCTTCATCCCCAATCTCTCCCCTTTCTATACACATACACCGTGTTGTGCTAAAGCTTCTCATTAACTTACCTTTTGGCCTTGGCCTTCTCCTGTTCTTCAGCAATTCTGCTTGAGATCTCTTCATCCCTCTTCATAGCTCCTTCTTTCAGTAAACTCAGGCTCATCCCCTCCCTCTTTGGGACTTCAACTCCTCACCCACTGCCTCTTGCCTCTAATATTGAAATGTGATATTATGCAGTGCTGCCCTATGCAATATGGTGGCCACTAGCCACTTCAAATATGGCTAGTGTGACTGAAGAACTAGTTTCTTATTTAATTTTAATAAATTTAAATGTAAAAGTAATACTCAGATCCCAAATCCCTGCCCACCATCCTTAAACATAGGCTCTGCTTAGTGACTTGCTTCCACAGAATAGGGTATGGAAAGGGAGAAAAAGGTAACTTAGAGTGCAGAAACCTGGCAAATACTACCTTGGCAGGTGATCAAGATTAATATCCCCAGTGATAAGTCATGTTGATAGCCTATACCCTTGATATGTTGTGATGAAAATGGCACTTTTTCCCTGTGGTCAAATTCCCCAAAACCCATAACCTCAGTCTAATCAGGAGGAAAATATCAACAAACCCCAAATGAGAGGCATTCTTCAAAATGCCTGATCAGCACTCGTCAAAACTGTCAAAGTCATGAAAAACAAGAGAAGTCTGAGAAACTGACTAACGACACATTATTAAATGCAATGTGGCGTCTTGGATTGGATCCTGGAACAGAAAAAGGACATTAGTGGAAAAATTGGTAAAATCCAAATAAAGACTGCAGTTTAATTGATAGTAATGTATCAATGTCGTTTTCTGAGTTGTAATAAGTGGCCGTGGTAACGTAAGATGTTAATAATAGGGAAACGTGAGTAAGTGTAGAAACTGCTGTACCATCTTTGCAAAGACAAAAAATAACAGATACTGGTGGGGATGCGGAGAAAGGGAAACTCTTACACACTTTTGGTGGGAATGTAAAGTAGTACAGCTATTACAGAAAATAGTATGGAGAGTTCTCAAAAAAGCAAAAATAGAACTACCATATGATCCAGCAATCCCACTACTGGATATTTATCCAAAGGAAAGGAAATCAGTATATCAAAAGGATACCTGCACCTCCACCACACCTTGTTTATTGTAGCACAATTTACAGTAGCAAAGACATGGAATCAACATAAATGTCCATCAACCAATGAATGCATAAAGGAAATGTAGTATATACACACAATAGGATACCATTCAGCCAAAAAAGGAATGAAATACTGTCATTTGCAGCAACATGGATGGAACTGGACATAATTTTATTAAGTGAAATAAGCCAGGCACAGAAAGACAAATATTACATGTTCTCACTCCTATGTGGGAGCTAACAGAATTGGTCTCATGGAGGTAGAAAGTAGAATGATAGTTACCAGAAGCTTGGAAGGGTGTGGGGGTTGGGGATGAAGAGAGGTTGTTTAATGTGTGCAAACATACAGTTAGATCAAAGGAATAAGTTCTAACGTTCAATAGCAGAGTAGAGTGACCATAGTTAACAACAATGTATTGTATATTTCAAAATAGCTAGAAGAGAGGATTAGAAATATTCCCAACTCACAGAAATGATATAAATGCTCACAGTGATGGATATTCTAAAAGCCCTGACGTGATCATTACTTTCTATGCATGTAACAACATATCACCTGTACTCCATAGATACATACAAATATTATGCATCAATAAAAATAAAAGCAAACAAAATAAATACAGAACAAGTATTTCCAAAAATTTAGAGTCCCAAACAAGACGTGTTGTAAGTACCATTCACAGGGCTCAGCCTCCAGGGGCAAAGAGAGAGACTAAGAAAGATAAGAGAATAATCTGGGGGAAGCAGGGGCAGACAGGGGAACAAAGGAAGATAATCGGCACACCTCACAACTCCTGCAGCAACTGAAAGCCTAAACTTTAGGCTAAAGCAACCTGCTTTCCACCCCCACTCAGCCCCACCTCTCTGTTCCATCCTTGAAGACTGGAACAGCTCTGTTTAGTCAGTTTCCCTTAGCCACTCCCACCACTTAGTTCACAGTGAACTCAGCCCTTGCCATACTTAGAGCCTCTGAGCCATTGCCAGTCCTAGACTTCACTTCTTTAGAAAGAATTCATGTACATGAAAAGATCAGCATCTCTCTGTCTTTTCACTGAATGCTTGCCTCTATTCTATAAGAGGAATGGCTGATCTTTGAAGGCAAAAAGCAGGCATTCCCAACATTATGTACACCCCATTGTAGCCGGAACTGACTGATTGATAAAGATAATGACAATGATGATTAATGGCCTCAGAATTGTGATTTTAGCATTTTCCCCCCAAGAGAATCCTTCCCAGTGTTTCTAATGTCTACCTTAGCTGGCCAAGCCACCATTCTCTGAAATAAATGAAGCTAGAGCAGATCTCTTTTGTGCAGGGCAAGTGTCACCTTTTTGAACCGACTGTACTTGCTTTCCTGTCATGCTGGCCATATGGTCTCATCTCTGCTCAGTTTTTCCAGGGCACCCGTGCAAGAAATCTAATAATGGATTCCAGCCTGCCTCTGGGCTGTTATGTAAATAGGAATCCTCTAGTACCCCCCACAGTCCCTTAGGAATCTCTCTAATTCATTAAGTTAAAGCACACACACACACACACACACATGCACACACACCTCCTTTTTATGGTGTTAGGTGATCTGAACACTATTCTGTTTGGAGGTATGGCTCTACCTTTAAAAATAGGGAACACTCAATTTTATGACACTGGTTTCTTAAGTGCTCAATCTCATTAAGCTCCTAGTCATCGCTTGCTCAAGGGTCATCCAATGGGCTGTTTCCCCTGCCAATATTTATCTGCTTTTGGCTGTTTTATTAGGTATACACAAGCCTGGAATTATTTTATCTTTTTGAAGAATTGAAGCCTTTATCATGATCTAGTGATCCCTCTAACCCTGATAATGCTTTTTGTCTATATTCTCCATTAGAGCTTTCTTCTGGTTAGTAATTGCCTGGTATGTCTTTTTGTTTTTTAATCCTGTTACATTCTACCTTTCTACATTCTTTATGCCTTAAGTGTAGCTCTTGTAATTGACATACAGCTACATTTTTAAAAAATCCTATCTGACAATTTCTATTTTTTAATTGACTAGTTTAATTCACTCACCTATATGGTGATTAATAATAATTATATTTTGCCACCTTTTGTATACATATTTTCATCATATTCACAGGTCTTTATTTCATTTTTCAAAGACTTTATTTTTTAGGGAAGTTTTAGGTTCACAGCAAAATTGAGAGGAAGGTACAGTGGTTTCCCATATACTGCTTACCCCCACACATTGCACAACCACCCTTATCATCAATATCCAATACTAGAGTGGTACATTTTGTTACAACTGATGAACCTACATTATTGCCTAAAAGTCCATTGTTTACATTAGGGTTCACTCTTGGTATTGCATATTCTATGGGTTTGGACAAATGTATAATGACAGTTATCGACAGTTATAGTATTATACAGAGTAGTTTCACTGCCCTAAAAATCCTCTGTGCTCTGCCTATTCATCTCTCCCTGCACCCCCAACCCCTGGCAATCACTGATCTTTTACTGTCTCTATGGTTTTACCTTTTCCAGAATGCCATATAGTTGAAATCATACAATATGTAGGCTTTTCAGATTGACTTCTTTCATTTAGTAATATTTAAGTATCCTCCATGTCTTTTCATAGATAGCTTGGTAGCTAATTTCTTTTTAGTTGAGGTTATCCAACCATCTTATTTTTCTATTTTTTATTTATCCTGCTTTTCTGTGATTTTTTTCTTTTTAATTTATTCCCATTTTTTGAACTGTTTATTTGTGTGTGTGTGTGTGTGTGTGTGTGTGTTACCTTATTTCATTGTTTATTACTTGCTTGGACGTTATAGATTCTACTTCTATTCTTTTGGTGCTGATTTTTGAAATTTCATCACGTGTATTTAACTTACAAAGTCAAAAATTAAACACTATTTCAACTTCCCTATAGAACAGGAGTTGACAAACAATGACCACCCAATGACTAATCTGCCCAATACCTATCTTTGTAAATAAAGTTTCATTGGAACACAGCTATGTTCTTTTGTGTGCTGTCAATGGCTGCTTTTATGCTACAATGATAGAGCTGAGCAGTTGTGACAGAGACTGTGTGGCCAGCAAAACATAGAATATTTGCTATCTAACCTTTTATAGAAAAATTGTGCCAACTTATGCTGTATAATAATACTCTTAAGGATCTTAGGAGATTTAGACTCTAATCTCTCCCCTCCTCACTCACATGTGATTGCTCTCCAGTATTTTATTTTTGTCATTTTTTCTGAGCTCCATAAATTTGACATTAGTATTCCTTTTCCCCCAAATAATGTTTGCTCATATGTACATGCATTTTTACCATTTTATTGTTCACCATTCCTTTCAGCATCTCAGATCATCTTTCTGACATCCTTTTCCTCCTTCCTGAAGCATAACTTTTAGAAGAGGTTCCTTTAGTGAAATTCTTTTGGCGGTAAATCCCTCTGGCTTTTTTTTTTTTAATTGTATCTATAAATATCTTCATTTTACCCTCCTTCTTGAAATGTGATTTTCTGAATACATAATTCTAAGCCCATGGTTATTTTCTCTCAACAGTTGGAAAATATTATTCCATTGTCTTCTGATTTCCATTGTTGAAGGCAACTGTTAGTCTAATCTTTTGAGGATAATCTATGTTTTCTCTCTGGCCCCTTTTAAGATCTCTTGGCAGTTGGTGTTCTGCAGTTGAATTATGATGTGTTTAGGCATGAATTTCCTCTTTTTTATATGCTGCTTGGTATGTGTTATTACGTTTTTCATCAGTCTTGGAAGATTCCGGCCATTATCTCTTCAAATACTGCATTCTTTCTCTCTCTCCTCTTATTCTGGAACTCCAATTAGATTTATGTTTGACCCTCTGCACTGCATTCTGGGTAATTTCTAATCCTCTCATCAGCTGGATTTAAGCTACTATTTAACCAGCTCATTTAGCATTTTTGCTTCAATAGTTGTATTTGAATTTATAGAAGTTCCATGAAAAAAATCTTCCTGGTTATTTCTCCTGGCCTATTGTTGCCTGCTCATTTATGTGATTGCATCTTTTATTTATTTAAGCACTTCACATACAGCTGTTCTATATTCTCTATCTTGACAATTCCTGTATCCAGTTAGAGTGGGGATCTGAATCTATTATGTATTTGTAATGCTGCCTCTGGTGTATGGCGGCTTGCCTTAGCATACTGCGAACTTCTCCCTTGATTTTAATCTTTGGGTCTAATCCTGTAGGTCTAAATTAGAAATTAGAGAAGCTTTCTTCAAAGAGAATTTGCTTCAGCAGGGAATCAGGGACACATCTGACCAAAGACTACGTCAGTCACTGTGAAGATCCACTGTACATAGATCTCAGAGTCAGTATCCCACCACAATGCTGGCCCAAGTGTCAGTATTCCCATAACAGCAATGCTATTGGTATTTGCTCTCAAGGCACCGCCCCCCCCCTCAACACACACACCTATTACTTGCAGTTTAAAGTTTCCTCCTCTGGTACGGGCTTGGATTGGTTTTTATTTTGTGGATTGCAGTTGTGGAAGCCTTTGAAAATCTCTCCAACCACTTGCAACACTTGCAATTCCAGAAATGCCTTGAAGAGTGTCTTGTATCCAGGATATAGCTATATATCTGCTATGCAGTGACAGAGTTCCTCAGAGCACTCCCCCAGCCCCCAACACACACACACACACACACACACACACACTCCACTATACTGCTAGAAGGAGAAGGCTTATTGTTAAATTTTGAAACACACTGTTTTAGAGGAAATCAGGTTTTTAAAAATGCCATTATTCATTGTTGCACTGAATATGCCAAATATACAAGTTGCTTTCTTCTTTAGTCAGTATTTATCGTCCTTATTGTTGAGAATGGCTATGGGCCTCAAGATGCTTGCTTCTGGCGTACAAACCTGGTATTTTGGCATATGGTACCAAAAGATAGGTCCTGTCCCATAAGTGAGTTCATCTCTGGAAGTGGCACTGGCGATCCTGACCAGGAAAATGGTATTCCACTTAAGCTTGCATACACGATCTTAGAAACTGTTGATGCTTCAACACCACATGAAGATATTATTTAGCATTCATAGCTTACTGTATATTTGCCAAATGCTTTACAGCCCTTTTTTGGTAAGTAATTTTTTACTACCACTCAGAGAGAAAACCAGGGTGTCCCTTCTAGATCCAATTCCATATCTGCCACAATCCATCTTTGTGGGATGATTCAAACCCTACAAACTTCCATCCCTTTCTGCTCTATATTTATTGAATAAATGAATCAACTGAAATGAAAAACTGGCTGCCACGTCCCCCTGTTTCCTGATACCATTTCTTTCTGATTAGGCATCAGGAAAAGGAAGCTGATTTGACAAGTAAGAAAACAAACACTGGTACACAGGTTTTTCTTTGGACCCCTACCATGAAATGATGCAAGGGGGAAACCTTAGCACCCAGTGTCGGTGCTGTGGACAGGTGCCTTTCTGCACGGCTCTTTTCATTACTAGGCAAACTATTTGTCTTCAAAATTCGCCAAACATATATACAGTGTGCTGTCAGAGGAAGGGCAGGAAGCTTTTAAGTAGGCGGCCTTGGGAAAAGCGCTGAAGGTTGGGTGGAAAATATATGGAAAGCATTTCAATAGTTATGAGAAGACTATAAGACCCCTAGGACTATGAAGGCAAGAAGGGAGATTCACATTTGTTGAACTCCTATGATGGACCTAGTACTTTTGTTTCTTGAATAAACAATGAAAAAAAGATAAAAAAATAACAGAGCTTAAGGAGAATAACATTCATTTATCTATTATCTAGATTTAACAATCATTAACATTTTGCCATATTTGTTTCATCTTTTTTTTGCTGAAGTATTTAGAATCATAGACATGATAATATTTTACCCTTAAAGCTTTATCACGTTCTATATAATCACAATGCCGTTATCACATCTAACAAAATTAACAGTAATTTCTTGATATTATCTAATACTCATTTCATATTAAAATTTTCCCCAATATCTTTTGTAGCCGCTTGTTCAAAGCAGGATCTAATCAAAGACTATGCATTGCATTTCATGATTATATCTAAGACTCTATTAACGCAGATGGTCCTGGTAATTTTCATGTCTTATCTTTTTATCTTCATAAAAACCCTAAGAGGCAGTTATCATTATTTCCATTGTACAAATGCAAAAAAATGAGGCTAGAGAAGTACTTACACTAAGAGCACACTGTCAGTAAGTATGCAGAGGAAATTTCCTGCTTTTTTAGCTGCCCAGCATCCAAATCCCTTTCCTATTTTGAGCAAAGTTCTAGTGCATTTTGGTGGGGGCACCCTTGGCAGCCAGGAGGGATGTGCATAATCTAACTTGGCAAATTGGATACCTTGGTCCAGGACTTTGAGTCTACACCAGTAAAATTTTCTGCAGTGATGGAAATAGTCTATATCTGCACTGTCCAATATGGTACTATCAGCCACATGTAGAAGCTACTGTATTGGACAGCACAGGTCTAGACAGAGTGATGGCAAGCTGCAGGGTATGAGAAATCATATACACCATCAATGACAGCATTTAGAGCTCAGTGGTGTTGACAGCTCCTAGGGTTGGGTTGATGGTTGTGTTCTAAATAGATTGCTTGCTCACTTTCAGAGCTTGACCCTTTAATCAGTCTATCAATTATCTGAACCACACAACAGCCAACCAGCTCCTCTTTTGCTTAAAATGTTCAGTCAGTTTCTGTTGTTTGAAATCAAATGTCCCTTGGCAGATAGTGTTAGTTGTCAGTAGTTTGTCGGTAGTTTGTGAACTAGTTGTTGCTTTTTCTCCTTAGGAAGAGAATCTTCATGCTTAGCTGGCACAAGTTCTAACTAGTTGTGGCTACATAACTAAGTCCTGATCCATGAGATGAAGGTGGAAGTGTGGTGTGCATATTCTGGAGAGAATTTTTAACAGGATTCATGCTCTTTTTTCCTCTCTTTCTACTTCCAACTGGTGGAATGTAGAAGTGATGGGTGAAGCTTAAGAAGCCATCTTGGATCATGAAGTAGAAACCCAGTCTTGAGGATGGCAGAGTTTCAGGGTAGAAAGAGCCTATGACCCTGGGGATTATGAAGTCACTACAAGTAGCCTTGATTACTAACATTCATGTGAAAAGAAAAAAACTATCTTGTTTATGTCACTGTGTTTTGTTTTGGTTTTGTTTCATTTTAGCTGACTACTGCTAGTTTTCAGTTGAACCTAATATTAACTAATTAAAAACCCTGAGACAGGTGTGGCTGGTAGATCTAAATTTGAATCCACATCTGGCACTAAAAGAGTGGGAAGTAAGATAAACATATTCTTCTCTGGGACTATTCTCCAGACACTGATTTCCATGTTTCTATGGACCAAGCAGATAGTTTGTAGAACTCATCCACCATCTTGCTTATAGATAGGGCTATTCTTTTATCCCATCAAGAAGGATCTATTCTGGGCCTTGCCTACCAGAGGGCTCCACTTTGGCAGGCACCTTCTTACAGGAGGAGCCAGTAAGGCCAAGACCTTCTAGATCATGGTTTAGGTGGCAGTAATCTTGGGATTCCCTGCCCAAACAGACCAAGCCAGCTTCCAGAGCCTACATGGGCTTCTTCCCAGGGTTCTTCTTCACAAGGGCAGACAATGTAGCAAGTATAACCACCATATGCCAGAGGTAAGGCCAAAGGGTAGCTATTTGCAAGGAGGTGAGGATAGAATTTACATGGATACTCCAACCCATTGGTCACTATGCCCATGAGGCCCTTTACAGTGGGGGATGGAGTCTATAAGCAAAAAGATGGAGATTGGGCTACAGATTGGCAACCTGGGCTTACTCTCCCCATGCCATTGTGGTCTAGTCTTGAACTCCAAGGAGTCCTGTAATTTTACATTGAAACTTGGTATTCCACGTCTAACAGAGGTATAAAGGTAGGAAGACTGGCATGTTTTGATTATAAATTAGTAGCTTGTACATAATTTTTAAGTATTTTGATGCTTATGTGGGCTTCCATTTGTACTCTGGTGCCAGGTGTTACAAATATTTGTGGTGAACCTACTTGTGCATAAGCTTAAATACTATTTCCTACCTCTGAAACAGCAAATGTTGCATACAGTCCCCATGGCCTTACTTCTGAGTTGTTTTCCTCTCACTTTGTTATTTTCTTGTTCTCTTCCTAATGTTCTCCTCTGATTGCAATAAATCACCTGTAGGCAAGAACTTGGCTTTCTACTTCTTTCCAGCATTCTGGCTCCTTAACACAAAGTGTTCTAGGTGCACTGGTTGTGCGTCCAGTATGTCTTAACTCTAGCTGCACAGCAGAATGATGAGAATGCTTTAAAAACACAGAAACCCTAGCACCAACCTAGCAATTCTGACTCTGAAGTCTGAGCTGAGGTTAGGGAATCTGTAATTTTTTTTAAGTTCTACAGATGATCCTGAAGGACAGCTGTGGCTGAAACACTGAACACAATGACCAACTCACTCACTCCTGACTTGAGACCAATGCTGTCAAAGACACAAGAACAAGGATAAGGACATGAGAATGGGGTGACTTAAAAAGTTGTCTCCCCTGGGTGTTCTAACTACTCCTCCTTCCAAGCTCTAGGACACTACATCTGTGTCTCATTTCTACTGGCCTCTTGGCATTGAAAGGATGTCATTTGCACTACCATGGCTCGAAGCTTGATCATGGATTTCAAAATCACAGTGGTAGCTGGTGGTTCTTAAATTTGCATCCATACCTCTTTACATTTTTTGAGGATACACTCAATCTTCTAGCACAGTGTCTTACTTAGTTTTGTGCCACTATAACAGAACACCAGAGACTGGGTAATTCACAAAGAAGAGAAATTTACTTGGTTCATGGCTCTGGAGGCTGGGAAGTCTGGATCAAGGGGCTGCATGTGGTGAGGGCCTCCTTACTGTGTCATAATATGGCAGAAGGCATCACATGGTAAAAAAGTACATGAGAGAGAGTGAGGGGGACTGAACTCCCCTTTTATAACTCACTCCAATGTTAATGGCATTAATTCATCCATGACAGTGGTGTCCTATAACCCAAACACCTCCCATTAACCTCCACCTCCCACCACTGTCACATTGCAGATTAAGTTTCCAACATATGAACTTTGGGGGACACATTCAAACCATAGCACACAGTAATTGGCACATAGTGGATACTCACTGAATATTTATCTAAGAAAAAATATGTTTTTTTCTCTTCAACTTTTATTTTAGGTTCGGGGGTACTTGTGCAGCTTTGCTACATGGGTATGTAATTGCGTGTTGTTGGAGTTTGTACAGATTATTTTATCGCCTTGGTAATGAGCATAGTAGCCAATAGGTAGTTTTTTGATCCTCACCTTTATCCCACCCTCAGCCATCAAGTAAGCCCCAGTGACTATTGTTTCCTTCTTTGTGTTCATGTATACTCAATGTTTAGCTCCCACTTATAAGTGAGAACATGCAGTATTTAGTTTTCTGTTCCTGAGTTAATTCACTTAGGATAATGGCTTCCGTCTGCATTCATGTTGCTGCAAAGGACATAATTTAATTCTTTGTTTATGGCTGTGTATATGCCATGGTATATATGTACCACATTTTCTTTATTCAGTCTACCATTGTGGGCAGTTAGGCTGATTCCACATCTTTGCTATTGTGAATAGTACTGCAATGAACATATACATGCATATGTCTTTATGGTAGAGCAATTTATATTCCTTTGGGTATATTCCCAGTAATGGGATTTCTGAGTCAAATGGTAGTTCTGTTTTAAGTTCTTTGAGAAATCTCCAAACTGCTTTCCATAGTGACTGAACTAATTTACACTCCCACCAGCAGTGTATAAGCATTCCCTTTTCTCCACAACCTCGCCAGCATCTGTTATTTTTTGACTTTTTAGTAATAGCCATTCTGACTGGGGTGAGATGGTTTCTCTTTGTGGTTTTGATTCGTATTTCTCTAGTGATTAGTGGTATTGGGCATTTTTTCATATGCTTGTTGACTGTATTTCTTAAGAAAAACATCTTGAGCTGTGTTCAAGGATCATTGCATTTGGTTCTGGGAAAACATTAGAATCATCAGGATTTTATATTCAGATTCCTTCAAAGAAATGGACTAAGTGTTCTTTTTAGTTTTACACAACTGCAGACAGACTTGTTTAGTAGCCAATTACTACCCACAGTTAGACTATAATGGGAACTTTAAAACTCCCAATCACCTCACAGAAATACCTGTCCAATCTCTTCCACCTTATCTCTCATGGACATTATAACCAAGGCTTCTGGTATTTACATTTTTAATATTCTCATTATTTAAAACACTGTCAGATACAATATGACCTCAATCTGCTTGAAACCTTTAGTGGATCATTCATTTTATGCCATCTTTTAAGATAAAGGTAAGTTCTTTTAGAAAACCAGGAACACATAGCAAAGCAGAAACCCAACAAGCATTTAGATAACACAAAACGAGAAAACTTCAGAGCTGGGAGCCACATGTCCTGAAGAATTTTTCTAAGAAAAAATATTTGAGATAAACTATCTCTGTTCATTTGCTGCCCAGCATTTTTCCCATTGGAGTTGCTATTGCACACGATTGCAACAATAGTTTGATCCTTGTCTTGATCTCAGTTATTTTTGGCCCCAGTGGGTTGGGATTATTTTCAATAACTGTCTTGGAAACAGCTCTGTCAAGTCCCTCCTTTGTTTCATGCCACAGATCTTGATTGAAAATAGTACAATGGCTTCATTAGGGACTATAAAAGGCTCATACCAGAAGTCCTTGGGAAGCCACAATAGAAAGATATTAAGGCTGTTTAGGAGGATGAAATGAGAACAACTATCCACCAAAGGGTCAATTAAACATGCTTTTCCTCCTTTACTAGAGCAAGTGAGTAACTGAACCTCACCATTTGGGTCTGCTTCTTGCAAGAGCTTTCATTGACACCACAGAGCACTATGCTGTAGCGTCATCGGACTTGATGCTTCATATAAGTACCACTGCCAAGTTCCCTTGAAGGAAAGTGTTAAATTAAAACCAACCCCATTGCCAATGTTTCTCAAAATAAAAAGAACCTGCTAAGTGAGACAATCATAACGTATCATCTCCTCCACTCTGCTTTTTGCCAGAATATTCTATTAACTAAGCAATATTCACAACCTTGTCAGGATTCCATATTACAGTCCATAGACTTAATTGGGACCATACAGAGAGAATGGCAATTGTGGGTTTCGTTTCTCAGGGGCTTGGGATTATTGCAAAGAGGGTCATACAGTGTTGACTAGGATTGAGGGAGTTGTGCACGGGGAGGCAGGCAGCTCCAAAGCAAGATCCACTGTAGCCTACAGTATCTTGATCTGTTCAGCTTTTGCTCATATGTTAGAATTTTAGAACTTTTTAAATCATAAGCCAGAAAAAAATCTTTAAAATAATGCCCTTGATATTTGAATAAAATACCTGAGACTCAAAGAGGTACAGCAACTAGATGTGAGACTCAAGGTCATACAGCTGAGTTGTGATTGACCCGTGCCCATTGTTCACGCTCAAGAAATATTTTTGGTAGCTAATGGTAGTTGCTGAAAAGATTTGTGTGAATGAGGGTTAGCTGCTGGCAACAGCTTCAGAACACGATTTTGAGGAAAGTAATTCTCAAACTATTCTATCACCTTGTGTGAAAAGTTCATTCGAAAGTAGACACAACATAGAGATAAAAGTATGTTATCATTATAGTCAGCATCAGACAATGAGAAATCCTCCTAAGCCAATTGTGGGGCAAGGACCCATGTAGGGTTCAATTCTTGGGTGCCATTCCTAACAGTACAAGCTATGGATGTCACTAGGTTCTTACCCCTGCTTGATGCAAGAGTAGGAAGTATTGCTAAAATATTTGAGCTGATCCACATATCTTGAGCTCATGCAATTTAATCAATGAGATCTCATTTCAACATTCATCTTGTCAATTGACAAGTCATTAATTTTACCAATAGACCCCCTTTCTGATACTTGCTATCCTTATTAGCAAAACCTAGGTGATCTGGATAGCAGTAATAGGTATAAGAACAGCCTTTAAAAGGTGGCCTTCCTGCTGAGAATCCCCACAGACCAGCCCTGGGATGTGCACGCTTGACGGGCATCTGGGCTAGTGCTTAACCTAAATTTGACACGAGATGTCCCTCTGTAATTGGTGAAGCTTTCAAGTAAATTTCAGAAATTATAACAAACTTCTTATTGGTGAAATATGAACTCGAAACCAGGTATTCTGACTTCCATTCCAAAATCTTTTCCAAAAACCACCTGCCTCTCTTACAGCAATTTTTTAAAAAAGACAGAAAGCTGCTAAACATATGCCAAAAAGGATGCCAAAATACTAAATCATGCATGCCCATGAAATTGGGATTCTCTGAAACTGATTCTTAGGAATCCAGACTGGGGTGTCCTACAACTTCTACAAAGGAGTGTGTTTCAGAGCTGAGAACCCACCTTCACAGAGTCCCATAGAGCCATCAGCAGACGCACACAGGGTGACCTTTCAGCATCACAGTGCAGGAGGCTCTACAAAAAACTTGATCTTGCCCACAAGGTGATTTTACCTTCTGGCTTGTTTGAATGGACCTGTGGGGTGTGGTGAGATGGACCCATAATAGGCACTGAATACTTATCAAGTTGAATTGTGCTGAAATTCCTGCTCTTCCCCTGGGAGACTGGGGGCGGGGCAGGTAGAGATTCTGGAAATATCCATGGGGCACTGATTTAAGTTTATGATTGTTTGGGGTTCTGTTCTCTAAGATTTTGTGTAATCCAGTGATTCTTGTCCTTGGCTTCCTGTTAGATCCCTTGAGGAGCTTATAGAACTAAGCTAGAAGGATTAAATCAATCGCTGGAGGTGGGGGTCAGGCATCAGTATTTTCTTTCAAGGGTCTCAGATGGTTTGAATCTGCAGCCAGGGTTGAGACCCAATTGTCTAATCCAATGTCTCTCAAACCATAATGTGCAGGCCACCTGGGGATCTTCTTAGAATACAGATTCTGATTCAGCAGCTCTGGAGTGGAGCCTGAGAGTCTGCATTTCTAACAAACTCACAGGTGATGCTTATGCTGCTGGTCCACAGACCACATTGTGAGTGGCAAGGGTTTAATTTCTACCCAAAGGGTTTTGAGAGTCAAACCATTAAAGCAAAATCTGGGATGGGCCAAGATCATCTAACTCATAATGCATCCTTCTGGAGAATGTGAGGAATACAGCTGCAGTGTGACTGTGAAGCAAATAAGATGGTTAAACACCTAAACGTTTTGTAAAAACTAGACTTTGACTTCCCATAGACTTGCCTTAAATGTTTAGAAGATTTTTCAAATCATAAAAATAGCATGGCTCTCATTCCAAAGAGCTCACCGTCTAATGTACTCAAAAATTTTAAAGAGTTGTCTCTCCATTCCCTATTTCTTGTCCCCTTTATATTTATTGATTGCCTTGAATCTCACTGCCTCTGTAGTTAGCCTGCCAGAGTACAATACCTGTGTTTGCTGTTGTTTTCGCAGCTCTAGTTTAAGCCAATTAATTGCACAATCCAGGGAGGGTGTGGAAGAAGCTGCGTCACCAACAACCAGTGGGTCTGCAAATAGCATAGGCAGCTGGAAAGGAAAGGGCAGTCTTTAAATGTAAACAAAGGAATAGGCTGGGGCTCATTGAGTGGCCTTTTCACTACACCTGCATACGCAGATAGTGACTGACATCAGTTACAGCAGGTTGATTCTGAAGGATGAACGAGAGAATTTTGCAAACTCAGAAAGGAAAGAAAGCCCAAGCCACTACCCACAGAGCCCAAGGTGCCAGCGCCTGTGAATTATGTTATCAGCTGCACAGCAGGACGGCGGAAAGCACAAACTATGAACAATATATAAATTACAGGGGTCATTCAATGAGCGGATCAAGTGGAATTAAAATGCAAAAGACTTTTCTTTTTACCTGACTCAGAAAAAAAAATGTTGCAACCTCTCTAGATCACACAAGAGGGCCTTCAGTTGTCCAGAAGAGCGTAAAGTAGAGCAGGGGGAGAAAAACCTGATTACTGGACTCAAAAAGGCTAACGTGCAATTTGTGCTCTTTTTATGTAGATTAAATGCATTGACTGCAGCTTGTACCGCTTAGATACGCAGCAGGGAGTCAAAAGCTTGGGTATCAGTCAACCACAGCCAGCAGCTGAACCACGGAGCCAAATCTGTTATTGTGCCTTAGATGAGACACTTAGTCTAATCTAATGGGAGCAAACCCCCCTGGACAAATAAAAGGGCATTACCAGCAGCAATGGTAGCTGTAATGTTAAGAAAAAGCCCCAAATATTTTTTTGTGATAACATAATTCATGACTTCTTCAGTCTCCTGCTTGGTCCTTAAAAATCCTGCCTTTCAGCTCACAGTGGCTTGTCTCACACCCTGATGGAGAATCTCATGATGTAATAGGAGGCAGCAGTCTGCTTTCTTCCTGTCTCAGGAAGCCATGTGTCCTAGGTATATCACAATCACAAAAATGTGGGTTTTCTCACTGGAGCCGTGGATGCACCCTGAAGTAGAGAGAAAACACAACTGGGTTTTAATGAATTTGCCTATTAAAGCAAACAATAGTGTGACAAGGGGTAGGAAGAAAGAAGACAATGAAACTCAGGATTTAGGGCTCCTGGGACAGGTACTATAAATATTTAAGACAGGAGAGGCCGGGGGCGGTGGCTCACACCTATAATCCCAGCACTTTAGAAGGCCGAGGCAGATGGATGGCTTGAGCCCCAGAGTTCAAGACCAGCCTGGACAACATGGCAAAACCCAGCTCTACAGAAATGACAAAAAAATTAGCCGGGCATGGTGGCATGCACCTGTAGTCCCAGCTACTTAGGAGGCTGAGGTAGGAGAATCAACTGAACCCAGGAGATTGAGGCTGCAATGAGCCATGATCGCACCACTGCACTCCAGCCTGGGTGACAGAGCGAGACCCTGTATCAAAAGAAAAAAAAGAAAAAAAAAAGAGAAAATTGGAGACAAGGATTGCAAAATAGACAAACAGAGTATTGAAACTGGAATTAATCTTGGAAAACATGAACTCCAATCTGCCCTCATTCAGGAATTGATTCTACAGAGTTCCAATCAGGTTGGGAAACTACTTCCAGTAAAAGGGACTCCTTTCCAGAAGCTACCCTTCTAGAATGTATTCCCTTCAATTCCCAAATCACCATACAGGATCCTTTAGTTAAGTGCATCTCCTACTTTGAAGTGCATACAAATATCCTAGAATCTTGTTAAAATAAAGATTCTTATTCAGTAGGTCTGGGGTGGGGTATGCCAATGCTGCTGGTCCATGAACCACACTTTGAAAAAAGCTATGGTTATCTACCCATATCCCAAATCAAGCCTAAATTTGTTAGCTTGGGTGAGTCTGGTGCTAAGAAGGCCAAGAATTCTGAATTTATCCTCATGTGGTCCTTTTTCCTTCATGATCACAGCTCTAACCCTGATCAACAACCTCACACTTGGTCTATGGCCACCACCCCTAGAAAAGCAAAGCCAAGTAGGTAGGTCAGTTTCCTGCACAATGGAAGGCCTATTATTGCAGAAGCTTCTCTGAATGACAGACATGTAGCCATTTTGCCAAACGTGTTAGTTATCTATTACTGGTAACAAATCACCCTGAAACTTGGTGTCTTAAAACAATAAACATTTAATACCTTCCAAAACTTCTGTGGATCGGGAATTTAAGAACAGCTTGGCCAGATCGTTCTGGCTTAAGATTTCCCAAAGCAATATAGTCAAATGTTGGCCAAAGCTGCAGTTATCTGCAGCCTTCACTGGGGCTGGACAGTCTCCTTCCAAGGTGGCCCATTCCCATAGCTGGCAAATTGGTGCTGGTGAGAGACCTCAGATCCTTTCCATGTGGTTCTCTCCACTGGGCTGCCTGAACATCCTCATGGCATGACGACTGGCTTCTCCCAAAGTAAATGACCTAAGAGACCAAGACATAAGTTGCACTCTTTCTGACTGATCCTCTGCAGTCACACAATGGACACTTCTGCCATATTCTATTGGTCACACAGACCAGCCATGAATTCAGTGTGGGAGGAGACTGCAAAGGGTCTGAATACCAAAAGGCAAGGATCACTGTGGGCCACCTTAGAGGCTGGCAACCCACACCAAATTAACCATGGCTCCCTATTCCCTCTGCAAACCATGCTAACTGAGGTCGATAGCCCACTGAACACTCCGAGCCATACTCTACTAGCCTATGTGCCTGTTCTCACTGCCTAAGCTCTACTTACTTACTAAAAGTTGATTGTGTTTGCTCTCAAACCTCTTTATGACAATTATTCCGGTTGCACTTGTTATTACAACTTAGTAATTTATACAACATGTGAATTGATGAAATATGAATGCAAAAAGTTTTTCTATGGAAATTAAGTTGAAAATTTTGGAAAGATTTGAAAGTAGCAGATAGCTAGAAATGCTGTTAAATTATGTGTGTGCCAAACAATTGTAAAAGATTGAAAACATCATCTAAAAATTGGGGGGATTATGCACTGAGCTTGCTTCACAAGTGTCTTGCTCCACTTTCAAGAAACTACAACTGGAAATTATAGACAGTGCAATTTAAGTATGGCTCATGCAAAAAGGAAAACCCACAACTCCTATCAGCAGATTTGTATTCAAAGAAAATGACTTGGATGCACATCAAAACCTTAGTGAATGAATGTATATTTACATGTTTTAAGTTAACTAGAATGTTTAACATTTGTGTGTACCACTTTTTAAAAAATGATTCACTGCTTTACTTATTTTTTAACTAACCAACCAAATCCAGGCTCCCCAAAATTTTTAAATGTTTTCTTCCATTTTTTACAATTGTTTGGCACATACATAATTCCACAGCATTTCCAGCTACCTGCTACTGTTGAATCTCTCAAAATTTTCAACTTAATTTCCATAGAAACAACTTTTGCATTCATATTTCATCGGTTCACATGTTGTATAAATTACTTAGTTTTAAGAAATTCAGGTTCAGATGAATGGGTATGAAAGCATGCATTGCAATTGGGAAATTGTTCCAGGGCCTGGCACTTTTGAAAGAAGTAGGAAGAAAGAAGGATAGAGCTAGGGATAAGGAGATATTCAATCGCCTGGTTTTAGAAAGTTCTGAGGCTGAAAGACAATTTGTCTGCAACGTCATCTACTTGCTACCAACAGGGTGGGGCCACAGCTGCCCTATTCTACCCATGCCTTGGGCTTCATAATGTCTTTTGGTAGCTTCTTCTCTCTTTCAAGGCAGCTTTCCATTTATTTTAATCTGATTTCACTTGCATGCAATGGTTAGGAAGCAATATGGCTTGCTGGCCACCAAAACTTTATGCTCTGCTTTCCATGGTGTGGAGTTGTTGCTAGGAAATGGTTTTACAGACAGGAGCTACATTCTCCAGCCCCACCTTCATCCAGATGTGGTCATGCAATCAGTTCTCATTGATGAAATATGACTGGAAGTGACAGCCAGCACTTCCAGGCTAAGATTTTAAAGAAGCTGTTGTACGTTACTAGTGGTCTTTCTCTTGCTGGCTGAATGCACAGGACTCTGAGGTTCTGGAGGACAGCAGAGCTACCAGGTAGAAGAAACCTGGGTCCCTGAATTGCCATCTGTGGGCAAGTCACCCACTTGCTGTCTACAAGACACAATTTCAGTGTCAAGGCACTGAAATTCGGAGCATTGTTATAGTAGCTAGTGTTACATCCCCTTGACCAATACAGGGACTGCTTACCCTGAGGCTTGCCCTTCTTTCTTCCTCCTTCTTCTGTCCCCCTTCCTCCTCCTACACCAGCATCTTCTGTTTCAATGGGATATAAACTATAGTATGTACTTCAATGAGGTATGAGCTATATAGTATGTATAGTATATACTTCTGTAGTATGATCGATGGATTATTAACCTGAGGTGTCTGTACAATTAATAGCATGCAAAATGTTGTCTATAGGTGCATTTTTCTGGGAAGAAGGTCCAGTGCTTTTGTGAGCTTCTCATAGAAGCCTGGGAGCCCCCCCAAAGTGTTATGAAGTGTTCCTCTGAGAGATTCTCCTTTGGCTGGGCACGGTGGCTCACCCCTGTAATCCTAGCACTGTGGGAGGCCAAGGCAGGCAGATCACAAGGCCAGGAGATAGAGAGCATCCTGGCTAACATAGTGAAACCTCGTCTCTACTAAAAATACAAAAAAAAAATTATCCAGGCATGGTGGCATGCGCCTATAGTCCCAGCTACTTGGGAGGCTGAGGGAGAATCACTTGAACCCAGGAGGCGGAGGTTGCAGTGAGCTGAGATCGCACCACTGCACTCTAGCCTGGGCGACAGAGTGAGACACCATCTCAAAAAAAAAAAAAAAAGAAAAAGAAAAGAAAAAGAGATTCTCCTTCAATGTCTTATTCCTAATTTAATCTATGACCTTAATTCACCCTATGATTTAGAGATCTGAATATCTGTGGGTAATCAACAGATGCAGATGAAAGTGAAAGCCAAAGTAAAGGACTCTAGTTGGGTTGTGCATGCAAACGCAGAGGTACGCTGTGGTTGGGATAGAATGGTGGCCTGAGGAAGCTGAATGAAAGCCCCCTCTGGGATTTTTAAAGTAGCTGCCCTTCTCCTGTGGCAGTAAGCATAGCCCCAAAGTGTCTCCTAGTGACCTCAGAGAGCTACCATATTCATATCCATTAGCCTAATTTACAGCCTCAACTAAGGAGATCCTGTTTTTGTATGTTGTGAGAAGTCATAGTGCAAGCCACATGTCCTGAGGAGTTTATGTCCAGCAAAACTGCCTTACTTCTAGGGCAGTAATAAATAAATAAATAAATAAATAAAATGGCTTGCAGGATTCTGAAAGAAACTGGAAATATGAGACCATGTATCATGCCTGTTCCAAGTGTTGAAAATTACTGGGTGGAAATTAAGGGTCTCCAGGGAGTCCATTATTCATAGGAAGGTGTCTAGTCTTTCCCAAGGCTGGGAATGACCTGAATTCTAAGACAAGGGTTGACATAGAGCTTCCCATTTTACTTGGTGTCTTTTAATAGAGCAGATATAAATATATCACTTTCATCTTGAAGAAGTGTGGAGAATTATGGCGCCACCACATCAAGGTCTTTTCCCCAAGAAGCAGGCATGCAGGTAGGAGGTAGAAATGTTCATCCAAGCAGGGTACGGGAGTATTCATCTTTCAGGATTCCCCTTGCTGGTGCTTTTGACTAGGGTCTGTGGATATTTTCTCTTGTAGCCCCATTTTTAGACAAGTTTTCATATACTTTGTTCCTTGGAAATTCTAGACCTTGTTCTAAACCTTGGACTTTGGTCCAACCCAGTGGTTCTCAATATATAATCCCCAGACTAGCAGCACCAACAAATTCTTGGGCCACATCTGCTGAATCAGACCCTCTGAGGATGGCGCCAAACAATACGTTTTAACAAGCCCTCCTGGTCATTCTGGCACATGCTGAAGTGTGAGAACCATCAGACAAACCTCTGCCAAGAGTTTGTCCTTCACTGCCTGATCTTGATCCATGCAGTCTCTTAGTAGATCCATATCAAGTTCCCTTCAAGACTGAAATGGTGTAAGCAACTTCAGAGGCATTTTGGATTTTTGAGTGTTTGGGTTTTGTTTTTGTTTTGGCTATTGCTGAGATAATGATGCTGTGTTTAGCTCACATAAGAACAACACAGCAGACAAAAGTAGCTTCTGGAAAATTAATGTTTTTGTGTACTATAAGATGCAGGCATTCTTGGATCTCCTTTTTCCCCAGGTATTCCTGAGGTGTTGGTTCCCTCTAAGTTGTAATGTGTGGGAAGATCTGCCGCATACACACAACCTGTCTCATTTTGATCTAGCACTGCAGAAAAGAGATTTATCTCCAGCTGGTAGACAGCCTGATAATCTCTCTTACTTTAATCTACTCCTTTACATTATGTAGCTTCAAATACTCATGTTTGCCTTCAGAGTTTATTAGCAGGAAGGCTGCTTCTTAATGCTCAGAGCTCTAAAGCAATTATTTGATACAGAAGTCATTGCCTGGCAACCTATGCCACTCACAGCCGCCTGCCCTATTTGAGGTGTTCTCCTCGCTCTTCCTCCTCTTTTCCTCATCTCATGACCATTTCAGTTTCTGCCTCTTTTTTTCCCCTCCATTTTCTTCCTTTGCCTCTACACTCAAAACATTCTAAGACTGTACTTTTCAACCTTTATTTTGAATCATCTGGAATTCTTGTTTAAAATGCAAATTGCTACGTCCCACTCTCTCTAGACACTGAATCAGCATCAGGGAGTGCAGCCCAGGAATCTGCCTTTTCAACACGTGCCCCCCACCCCCGCCACCGTGATTCTAAGACTTACTGGATCACTGTTCCAAGGTCTCTGAAGATTGCCAGCTCTGGAATGTCTTAGGACTTGGGATAGCATTCTGTTCTACAGAATCTGAAGTGGGCTGAGTGACTTGTCTGGCTGTATTTGCTTGCAGTCACCTGGCTTTATTGTGGTCTCTATGTTTATTCAAAGTGGCTTTGGAGGAAGGCTGATGGAAATTACGGAGGTACTAAAGTCTCCCTCCACACCCGTCAATCCTGCAGCCATGCCATATAATAGTATTACTCTCCTGCCCACCACTCTCAAAAGGATGCTGAAACCCAAAGTTCATCTTATTTGAACTTTGAATGAGACAGGCACAAAGATTTTTTTTAAATCCAGCCTCTTCGCTGGGCGCAGTGGCTCACGCCTGTAATCCCAGCACTTTGGGAGGCCGAGGCGGGTGGATCACCTGAGGTCAGGAGTTCAAGACCAGCCTGGTCAACATAGCGAAACCCTGTCTCTAGTAAAAATACAAAAATTTGCTGGGCATGGTGGCAGCCGTCTGTAATCCCAGCTATTCAGGAGGCTGAGGCAGGAGAGTCACTTGAACCCAGGAGGCAGAGGTTGCAGTGAGCCAAGATCACACCACAGCACTCCAGTCTGGGCCACAGAGAGAGACTCTGTCTCAAAAATAAATAAATAAATAAATAAATAAATAAATAAATAAATAAATAAATCCAGGCCCTTGACACTTGCACCTCAATACCCTGCATGAGAGCAGCAATGCATTTTGATTGAACTTCAGTGTTTTTCATGCCCACTCTCCCCACACTGGATTTAGGAACTGAAGAATCTTCCTAGGGTCGAACAGAATGCCCTCTCTGTGCTTGTAAGCTCCCGTAGCAAATCCTATTGGCACCCTTGCATATCCTCCTCCCTCTACACTCAGGTTGCCAACTGAAAAACATCTATAACTCTCTTTGAGGATGCACTTGGCTGGTGCTCAGGGCAAGTTGGAAATGCTGTAGAGTTAATGTCCCTGGAAGCAGCCCTCAAACAATGACAGATGTGAGATTTGATGGAAAAATAACCCAGCTTCCTCATCCCTCCAGGAGGATAACTCTGGAGTGAATTCAGTCATCCTCCAGAGTCCCCAAAGGGATTGCTCCCCAGGAGTCCACAGTGGGAACTTGCTTATTACACATAAAGTAGCAGCTTCCTTCTCTTTCCTTCTCCACTTTCCAACCAGTGTCTCCCAAGACCACCTTCCAAATAAACAACAGTAGCTCCCCCTTAAACACAGTTTTGCTTTTGAGCTTGGTTTCAGTTACCTGAGGTCAACCACAGTCCAAAAACTTTAAATGAAAAGTTCCAGAAATAAACAATTCATGAGTTTTACATTGCGTGCCATTCTGAGTGTGATAAAATCTTGTGTTGTCTTCTCTGTCCTGTTGAGGACATGAATCTTCTCTTTGTCCAGAGTCTCCACGCTGTAGATGCTCCCCACCTGTGAGTCTCTTAGTAGCTGGCTCAGGGATCAGATCCAAAAGTAACATAATTTATATAGGGTTTGGTACTATCTGCAGTTTCAGGCATCCAGTGGGGGAATCTTGGAACGTATCCCCCTCAGATAAGGAGGTACTACTATACTTGCATTTGAATCGTTGTCTCTGGATCTGCTTCTGAGGGCACCCAAACCCTGGCACCCCTCCCATCTCCAGGACTTAAAAAACACAAAGATGAGCTAACAGTTCCAAATGGACACAGGAACTGTAAAAGACGGGAGTGCTCCCTTGTCTCTGGACTGCAGACAAAATTAGTGGATGCCAGGGAAACTTGATGGCCTGTTTCATAGCTCCTCCTAAACAATGAGCCTTATACTACCTAGAACGACGGGGACAGAGCAACAGCAGTCCTCTTTTGCCCTGTCACAAATTGAAGGCTCCGTATTCTACGTCAGAAGGTCAAGATCTGAGCACAATCTGGGGTCTTGCAAAGTCACCAATTCACATTCATCAGAAGTCCTTAGGAGACAGGACATTCCACATTTGTTCATCCCTTTAACAAATATTTATGCAGCAATTGCTGCTCGTCGGGGTCTGGGAGATACAGAAGGAGTTGTGTGTGAGTTCAGCCTGGTCAGGCTGTTGCTAGATGGAATCCTACTACTTCTTCCATTTTACATGGAAGCTTGCATCTCCTCCTGCCTGGATGAAGCCAAAGCCTGCTAAACAGGCTCCCCTTCTTCAGTTCAGCCTCATCTGCTTCACCCTCCACCCTGGGAGCAGTGTTATCCTTCTGAAATATAAAACTATGTGGCCCTCCCCTGCTCAATAACCTTCTGTAGCTCCACTTTGCCTATGGAGTAGAGTACACATTTCAGATTTTATATGCTCCCAGGGGCTCTCAAGTTTGGCTCTTTTCCCATCCCTTTCTTCCCCTTCCCATTAGGTGGTTTGTACTCCCTCAAACACTCCATGTTCTTTCATTCCTCCTGCCCTTTTTTTGTACCTGCTGTTCTCTAGGCCTAAATCTCACTTATGACTTTAGCCAAACTCTATTCATTGTTGAGCACACTTAGTCAGAATGTCACCTCTTCCATGAAGTTTTCCTCACCCCACTTCTCTACCTTCAACAGTACCAACAACCATGTCCTCTAAATCCCTTACTAACGTCACACATAGACAAATTCAATACTGATCACACTATGTTGTCATTGCTTCTCTCAAAAGACTATGAACCTGTAGAAAGCAGGGGCATTGCCGTTTTGTTCACCTCCATACCCTGCTGTGGGCCTAAGATAATGCCTGGGACACTGTACATTTGTAAGAAATGTTTGAGAATGACTGCATGGGCCCATGAAAGCCAAAAGGAAATTCAGCCCTTTCTCTCTAGTAATTGGCACCACTGCTGACATAAGATTGGCTCCACACTCCTGCATGAAAATATCAGCTTGGGCTGTCCTCTGCAGCTTCCTTCTGTTTCAGGGCCCCCAGCAGTTCTCTCCCCAACTTTAGAGCCAAGATCTGGAGGTTGCCCTGGGATAGGAGGTCAGCAGGGTGCTGCGATCTGTCAGGAGCCAGAGCTGAGCAGATGGATGTTCATTTCCCTGGGGTGCATTCATGCTGCTCCCATGGGACTCTACTGGCACAAGGTGGCAGGAAGCTGACCGCATTGCAAGCCCTCATAGGTATTTACAGGGAGTCTTCAATGCTGATGGTCAACAAGGAAATTCAAGACAGGGAAAGAATCAGATATTATATCCAGAGAAGCTGAGATGGCATCCACAGGGACAGATGTCTCAGAAGGGACAAATCAAGGAGTACTCTAATGGCAGGCGTCCAGGGAAGAGAGGGGAGAATGAGTCAATATTATGACTGCTCAGCTGAAACCAGCAGCCACTTAATTCTACCAGAGAACTGATGGCAGTGCTGGCCTGAACCATCTTTGATTGCTCTCAAACTAAAACAAACAAACAAACAATGCAGCACTTTGGGAGGCCAAGGCAGGAGAATTGCTTGAGGCCAGGAGTTGAAGACCTGCCTGGGCAACATAGCAAGATCCATCTCTATAAAAATAAGTAAGTAAATAAATAAAACAAAAAACCCTCACTCAACCCCAAATCCATTCCACATCTTTCTGTACTTCTGCAAGGTATATGCCAGAATATTTCATTCTAGAGAGACCTGGGCTTTATAAATATTTACTATGGACCAGGAACAATGCTGTGTGCTTTCTGTGCATCATCTCAATTAATCTTCATAACAAACCCCGCTTGATAAGTATTATAATTATCCCCCATTTTACAGATGAGAAATGGGAGGCTCAATGAGGTGAATTCAGCCATCTTCGTACAGTTGGCGAGGAGCACGACTGGGATTCTTACCAGGTTTATGGGACTCCATGATCTGTGTTTGGAATTTCCACATGATGCCACTGAGAGTACAGTGGCTTCCCTGATGTTCACGTGAAGAGGCAGCAGAGTATAGAAATGAGCCAGGGGCCCTGATTCCTGGTCCTTAGCCACCAACTAGCTGTGTGGCCATGGATAAAGCATCCAATCTTTCTGGACCTCAGTAATTTCCTTGTAAGCAGGTGTGAGGGTTGGACTGAATGATCTGCAAACCTTCTTTAGATCTAGCATTCTAGTACTCCATAGTGGAATCACATTTTCTTAGATGCGTGGCCATCATGGGTGGGTATCCATGCTCTTAGAAGAGACTAACTGGTGGGAAATGAAACTGAGCTTAAGCAGGGGGCATATCCCTGAGTCATGATATGAAGGGGGGCTTTAGTTGTCATTTGGAGGCTGTTGAATAAAGCCGCCTAGAGGGCCATATTTTTAGTCCCCTTGACACATTCTAGTGGTCAAGTATTAAGCTCCTCGGGTTGGGTCTGCCCATCTCAGGCTGTGAACTTCTGAGGATGGTAATTTTCTTTAAATTGCTGTATATAAATCCCAGCAAGTATCACAAATGGGCAGTGTTTCAATTACGACTACTGTATTTTAAAATGTCCCCAAACTTGGTGACATAAAGCAACACTTTTATTATGCCTATGGATGGATTCTGTGAGTCAGTAATTCAAACAGGACACAGTGGGGATGGTTTGCATCTGCTCCTTGTTGTTTGGGATCTAAGTTAGGAAGACTCAATGATTGGAGGTAACTGAATGATTGGGGGCTGGAATCTCCCGGAGGAGTCTTCACTCACAGGTCTAGCAGTTGATCTGGCTGTTGGCTGGGACATCCACTGGGTCTGTTTATCAGAACACATTACTTCTTCATGTAGCTACTTGGGCTTCCTCACACCATGGTGGCCTGAGGGTAGTCAGAATACTTCTTCCTTTTTTTAATAGTGTGTAAAGACTAATGGCATTTAATTCATATGTACCATGCTTTGGGATAATGTTTTCTTTTTTATTATACTATAAGTTCTGGGATACATGTGCAGAACGTGCAGATTTGTTACATAGGTGCCATGTGCCATGGTGGTTTGCTACACCTGTCATCTACATTAGTTATTTCTCCTAATGCTATCCCTCTCCTACCCTCCCCCACCCACAGACAGGCCCCAGTGTGTGATGCTCCCTTCCCTGTATCCATATGTTCTCATTGTTCAACTTCCACTTTTGAGTGAGAACATGCGGTGGTTGTGTTTCTGTTCCTGTGTTAGTTTGCTGAGGATAATGGTTTCCAGCTTCATCCATGTCCCTACAAAGGACATGAACTCATCCTTTTTTATCACTGCATAGTATTCCATGGTGTACCTAAAGGATTATAAATCATACTACTATAAAGGCACATGCACACGTATATTCATTGCAGCACTGTTCACAATAGCAAAGACTTGGAACCAACCCAAATGCCCATCAATGATAGAATGGAATTCCTTCATAGTAGTTCAAGATCTAAGTGTGAGTGTCCCAGAAAGTGAAGAATAAGCTATATTGCCTTTTGTGACTTAATCTCATAAGTCATTTCCACTTCATTCTATTGACTACAAGTGAGTCATTACAGCCAGATAAGATTCAAGGGAAGAGGACATGAATCCTTACCTCTACAAAAAGGGAGGAGCATCAAAACTGGCATAGCATTTTCATTGTTCTATATGGCAGGGACTGTGTCTTAGTTATCTCTGAATCCTTACAATCTAACATGGGGAATGACCAAGAATAGATGCTCGATGAGCGACTGGTGATAAAGCAGTGGATAAGTGAGTGATTGAAGGAAAATGCATCCCATTGAAGAGTATCTTGTTGAGAAATGCAGGCATCTCTTCTAACTGTTTTTTTGTTTGTTTGTTTGTTTGTTTGTTTGTCTGCATTGCCTTTGCTTTGGTATTTCAACAGTAAAATAAACCATGATTTGTGAATGACCTGCAGAGTGGAAAAAAAAAAAAGATCAATGGCATTATGGTAGCTTCGCCTTTAAAGAGGATTCTATGCTCATTAATTCTTCCTCAGCCCCATATCGTCTTCTGTGTTGGGATGTCTTCCATGTTTTCCAACAAAATGGTTTAGAAATCAGGTTCTACCAAAGCAGACTGAACATTTTGTAGTGAGGTCTGAGCTGACTTGCCCAACCTGCCCACTCAGCTCTATGTCTGTGTTCTCCTAGTTGAGTTCTAGCCTTCCCCTCTCCTCCCCTGCCCCTTCTCCTGCCTCTCCCCTCCTCTTGCGGGAGGAGTGTACCTTTGCCTCTACCCCACCCCTGACTCCTTCTGCCCTTCTCCCTAACACCCTCTTCCGTTTTTACTCTCATGCTCCCTCCCCTGCTCCTTCCCCTCCCTCTCCTCCTCCTTCTGTCTCTCCTTTCCCTTCCCTGCTCTCCCTCACTCCCTGTTCCTCCCCCAATGTTATCACCTCTAGCTTGGGGTTGAGAATGTCTTCAGGATTGTCAGAAGAGTCAAAGGGAAGCCAAGCCACCTCTGCCCCCAGCGCCAAGTCAGGAGCATCAGCATCCGGACTTCTCCTCATTGGTTTGGTATATGGCTTTTCATCACTTTTATGGGCAGCAAGTTATGATGTAACACAGAAGGCTTAAAGCTCCTTTGGCTGTTTCAAACTAGCATGCAAATCCCAAAATTACAGAAACACGACAGAAAATAAGTCTTTAAGAAGAAAAACCGTGACAATGGGAATTTGCTGTTCCCAAATTAGCATTTGGAAAATACTAGTCACACACACTTATGCCAGCAGAGACCTCAGAGAGCATCTTGCTAAGCTCCTCATTTAAAAATCAGGGAGTTAAAAGCCAAAGAGGAAGAGTTATAACAACAACTAATATTTACTAGGCACTGATTCTGCCCCAGGAACTTTCTTATTTTATGACAACTGTGCAACAATCAGATGAGTTGAAATCATTAACCCCATTTCTAAGATAAAGAGACAAAAGCTCAGAGAGGGTCAGTAAGTTCTGCGAGGGTACACAGCCAGAAAATAGGAGAGTAGGGATTTAAACCCAGTATCTAGGATGAGTCCCCAAACTGTATTCTTAACCATTAGGCTGAACTGTGTCTCTAAGTGATTTTTTATTACCCTCCCTTTGCCCAGATCACACCTATTGCTAATGGTTAGATTAATTTCAGAAAAGTAAGTTGAGCAGTGCCTGAAATTGAACAAGTGATGCTACAGTTTAAGTCAAAGTCAAAGTCAGACTTCATTAAACTGAATTCAAGTAGAAAGGACTCAGAGCAGAGATCTTAAGAGGCTTAGGGGACGGTCGTTTACAGGGACAACTACGAGCTTAGAGTCAGCAAAGACCACACGGTTCAGTGACTTTAAGATGTAAACTGGAAGCCAGTCTTTCATTTAACACTGGCTCTGATTCTTCCTAGCTTAACCTCTGCACCTAGTTTCCTTCATCTGTACAATGAGAGATGGTAATAGTATCTGCCTGATAGGATAGATGTGAAAGACCAGTAAGATTCACAAACATGAGGTTCTCAGAAGTGTCTGACACATAACAAATTCTTTATAAGAATTTGTTCTGTTATTACTCAATAATATCTCCATGGCCTAATAATCTCCAGGAACTAACATGGTTCCTAACACATGGAAGGTTTCAATAAATTTTTGTTAAATAAATAAAGAGAAATGTATTAGTAACTCTAATAATATTCATCTGCTCTTCATCCTCTCAAAACAGAAAACATGAAAAAATGAGTTTCTCCTTTACTTTACCTTATAGTCTTTCCATATGTTGAAGCCTGATTCTTCAGTGATTGAAATCACTTTTCCTTGGCAAAGGCTGAAGGAGCCTGAGAACCAGCTGTTTTCCACTTTTTCTGAGGCCCACTTTAACAAAAAGAAAAAAAAAAGACACCTTAAAGATGTAGAAGACACAACCTCAGGATCCCTTCGGTTACAACTGTCAAAAACCCAACTCAAAGGGGAGGAAGCAAAGAGGTGAATGTATAGAATCAACTAAAAACTATAGGGATGACTTCAGGCATGGCTAAATCCAGGAGTTCAAATGATGTCAGCAGGACTTGGTTTTGTTCCATCTCCTTGCTCTGCCTTCTTCAATGATGGTGTTATCCTCAAGCACATTCTCTCCTCTAATAGCAAGATGACTGCCAGCAGCTTCAGATTTATATCTTTACAACTCCAAAACCAGGGGAACTAAAACACTTATTTTTATGACAACTCCAGCCAAAGTCCCAGTTTGACTGGGCCAACTTGGGTCAGGTGTTCATTCCTAAACCAATCACTGAATCACTGTGGCTCCAGGAATGGAACACTTTGATAGTCTAGGCTTCATATGTGTGCTCTCCTCCTTGATTCCAAGGGATTGAGTTAGCTCCAGACAAACTATATAGACTAAGACTGGGATGGTGTTATCAAAGGAAGCAAAAGTGGACTGAACAGCCACAATCGACGAACTTCCATGACAAACAGTTACAAGATAGGGATGGCTAGCAAGAGCATAGCTCCCTTCTTAAAGGGTTGTAGATATGCACCCCCATTTTACCTAAAGCTCTCTCACGATTCACACCCCCAACCCTCCCTCCAGTTATAAGGCAGTAATTTTCAAAAGTTTCCACCTCCACCTTCAGCAAAAAAATAAAATTCACATTAAAAACTAGTATCCATATGAACTGAACTGAAACAAATGCTTCATCAAACAATATTTATTTTTCACTACCTGCAATGCACTTCAATAGTTTTTGTTCTGTTTTATTCTATTCTAGCTTAATTTAATGTATTCCATTATGTTCCTTCCCTTCCACCCCATTCCACTTTATTATTGTAGTTATTAGTCAGGGCAATGCTTGCTAGCTGCTGAAACAAACAGCCCCTAAATCTCAGTGGTTTAACAAAGGTGTATTTCTTGTTCATGTTGTGGCCTGATCCTTATTAGGAAACTCTGCTCGGTGGCCTTCTTCCTCCTCTAGGGCTCCAGGCTCTTTCTATATCATGGTGCCACCATCTTCAACACAGGATTATGGCATAAGGTGGACAGGGAGGAGAGAGGGAAGGGGAGAAGATGAGAGGGGATGAGAGGAGAGGGGAGCAGAGGGGAAGGGAGAGGAGACAATCACTTGGGAGGATTTATAGTTAGGCTTGTAAGTGGCTTCTACAACTTTTGCCTGTACTCCACTGGCCAGAAACTAGTCATGTGTCTCCAACTGCAAGGGCCACAGGGAAACATGATCTGAGCACCCAAGAACAGGAAATGGGATCGATGGACATCAATCTATATTCACAGTCTATGTCACAGGATTTTATTCAAGTTTGTTGAGAAAAAAGAACATGATGGTTCCACTAAGTGGAATTCAGGACTCTCTAGTGGATGCAATTCCTTAGTTTGAAAAACCTTGCCCTACCAACCTGCCTTGGTTTTTCCACCTTGCAGACCAAGGTGTTTTTTTGCTCCTGTCTTTCTATTCTCATCTGTCTGTCATGGCACCTAAGTTCATCATCCCTGGTGAGGAGACCCTGACCACCTTCCCACACACCTTCCTCAAACCTGTCTCTGACTCTGCCTGAGAACCCTGAATTCTTTGAGCCAGTCTGTGGCTGCTATGGCAGCCATGAGCCATGACTCCTATCTCCTGCCTCAAACTATACTTCTCCATCTCACTCATCCTATCTGGCTATTCTCTTACCCTTGCCCAGGCCGGGGGACTATAGTGACAGAGACAGTAAATGAGACCAGGGTCTGTGGGGCAGCTAGCCACCTCTCCAACTCCAGGGCTCTGCCCTGGGCTGGCTCCAGCGTCTGTCTATGTCAGTACTGAAGTAATTGAGCCAGCCAGGCATGTAATAAGATAGCTCTTTCACCCCCTGCTACTATGGTGAATGGCTATGGAATCTGATTCTAGCAGCGTCTTTATCTCCGCAATTAGGCTTCAGGGTTCATTAGCTAAAAAGCATTGGCCAGTAGCACAGAGCAAGTCGGTTACCTTAGAGGGGAGCTGGCCCTTTAATCCAAGCCGGAAGGAGACCAGGATCTTGGATTTCTCAATTAAAAGACCTTCTGGTTCTGGAAGAATTGCAAGCTGACTGCTCTTCAAGTTGATAAACAATTTTACTCCATACTTAAATGGTGATCACCATGTGCCACACACTGGTAGGAGTGCTTTATAATATTAATTCACTTAAGCCTCACAGAAACTGTATAGGTGAGGAAATTAAGACCCAAACCCAGTAAAGATCTGCCCATGTCACACAACTAAACAAAACCAGAGCCAGGACTGGCAAATCCTGGCTCCAGATACTACCCTTTTGACCACTAAGTTGCTCTGCTCATGACAATAAATTTTATTTATATATAATATTTATATGCTGCTTACAGTTTTTGAAATGCTTTTACATACTTTTCTGACCTTCACAAGAACCCTGTGATCCAGTTATGATTATTTTGTGAGAAAAATGTTTCCATTTTACCACTGAGAAAATTGAGGCTCCAAGGAATTCAGTAAGATTCCCAAGTAGTAGCACTTGAGCCATCTTAGTCCAACTTTCTCAGGCTGATGGTTAAATCATGAGGAATTTTCTAAGCCAATTGTAAACCATGGTTATTATTTAAAATTAAATTATATAAATTTATAACTTAAAAACTCTATTCAAAACAAAGGTGATAAATACCCAGAACTCATCACTTCCTAATTCTTTTCATACATTTTACTGTTATCAAGGCACTTGAGACCATCTGTAACTCTATTGTATCTGTACGGTGGAAATAATGTATCATGGGCACTTTAGTGACATCACATTGATAGACTGAAGTTAGCCACAGTGGTGGTATCTACACTTGGGAAATCAGCAAATTCTGTGGCTCTTTCTCCCCCATGAGAGCTTGTTGTTAAATATTTCCCAAGACCCCTATTTCCGTGACTCTGACCATCTCAGGTGTGTGCTCATGTGACTTGTTTTCCTGTCCTACTCAATGCCATATTTCCAGGGCTTCACATGATCTCCTTCCTCTCACATTGCTCATAAACACCCCTGCCCAGCCTCCTGAGTCTCTCAACCCCATCTTTTTGACTTGTATTTCCCAGAAGGGCTTTCCCAAAAGCCCACAGTTGCCCTCACTTGGCCTAAGTCAGCTAACACCCAGCCAGCCCAACAGCCTTCATTCCTGCCAGGGCCAAGTTCTGCCTTCCCCTTTGCAACATCCAAGCTGAAAGACCCACCCACATGCTTATCTGCCCTCTTAGAGGCAGGAATCAACAAGACCCGAAAATGTTCCTGCTCCAGACTTTTCTTCCACCGTCTGACCTAGCTAAGCTGGCAAGGGGATGGTTAGTTTCTCCCTGTGTGTTCTTTGGGAGCTGGTTGCAGATCAAACAGTGGTCCTTCCCTAGTCTTAATGCAGAACACCCCTAAGCATGCCATATACTCCTAACCATGCCAAATGCTCCTGCTTGGCAGCCTGGGCACTGACTTATGGGCATCCAAGGGAGGGTGGCAGGCAGGGATTTTAGTGAACCATCTGACACCTAATAAGCACAAAAGATATGCTTGTCTTCATTCTCTCTAAAACACAGCTAGATTTGGTTTTTTTGGTTTTTTTTTTTTTTTTGGTTTTTTCCAGTTAAGGATTCCCTTTCATTCACTAGCTCATTTTCAGCCTCATGGACTTCTGGGAATTCTGTAACATTAGCATAATATATGTAGGACTCATTACATGCCAAGCACTGTCCTAATTGCTTGAACAATCCAAGGGTGTAGGCACTACTATCACCTCCATTTGAAAAATGAGGAACTGAGGCACAGAGAGCTTAAGTAATTTGTCCCAAGTCACACAGCTAGTAAGGGGGTGGGGGCAGATCCTGCCCAAGTGCTCTGGTTTCAAAGCCTGTGCTCTTCATGGCTTTGCCAAAGTGATCTGAAATCTAACTGGTTCTCCCTCTGGGTTTCAACAACTTTCTGTTTATACATAGGTTAAGAACTTACCAAATTGCAATATCATTATCTGTTTACAAGTTTGTCTACATTCCTCCCAGCTCCTCCCCTGAGTCCTTGGAGGATGAGAATTATGTCTTATTTTTATTTGTGCCCAGAGTCCAAGGTCGAGTCTGGCAAGTGCTAAGTGTTAAGTGTTAGTTAAAATGCATAGTCCTCCTCACTTTCAAGATGAGGAAACTGAGGCCCAGAGAGCTGACAGAGGACAGCCGAGAACCGAGGTGGCATGGCTTGAAGTCTGGCACTTGTCCTGCTCTGCCTCACTGCTCTTCTTGCTAGCTTGGGAGTTGTGGGCCAGGTCACGGGGACCTAGAGCAGGTTGGCATTGCCCATCCACCATACTGGAACACTGGTCCATGGTTTCTCCCAGAAAGAACATGCATGTCCAAACTCACCCCCAGGAGAGACTGAGAAAAGCACCACTGTGCTGGTCACACACTCTCTTCTGGCACAGGTGGGTACAGCTTGGGAAGCAGGTTAGGTTCCAGCCTCACCTGATGAGGCTGAAGATAAACAGATGCCTAGAGCATTGAGGGCTTAAGAACAAAATTCAAAGACTCCTCATCCACTTTTTATTTGCATCAAGATTATTCTGACCCAAATCCTATCAAAGAAAACAGAAAGATCCTAAACCATGAATTCTCCCCTCCCACCCTTGCCACCCCCATTTTGTTAGTTTCTTAACATGAGCAGATTACCTTACTCTTGGGTTTCAACTAGCTGTTTTCATCCTTACCCTTAGTTATAAAGAAAAAACTCCTGTTTAACCTAAATGCAAATAGCCAGAAAAAGAAAAGAAAGGTCAGGTTCCATGTTATTTTATAAAGCATTACAAAATGACAAATAAACAAGATAATACTGGCAATTTTTTAAAAATTCAGTTAACCTCAAGAGCTATCACAAGGTCTGTGTAATTCATAGGAACAATATAATGAAATGTTTATAGTGTCACTAAAGTCCTGGCAAAGATTGAAGTACCTGTGACAGATCAAAGAAAAAATAAAACATTATTCCATTTAGGTGCGGTGTTATGGATATCCTGGTACTATAGCTCTTTGGAAATGATTAACTCCATGTGGTATTGATGGTAATGATCCATTTTTCTGGCATAATGAATTAGGCATTCCTCCATTGTTCCATAACTTGGCTTCATTGTGTGTGTATATATCAACGGCAACTTTTTTTTATATACCTTTCAGTTTCACACACACAAAATAAAAACACACCCCCTAAGCTGCCAGAGAAGAAAACATGAGCCTCAAAGCTGATTTATTTTTATCACCCACGTAACCCTATTTCCTACGTGAGACATGAAACCACATCAAAGAAGGAATAGTTTTTACTTCTCTGAACTGGGAGGGAAATTGCTTCTCTTCAAGCTGGGAACTCAGAAACCTTTGTTGAAAAGTGTCCATTTTTATCTAACACGTTCTTCTTCTGAAAGGCCCTTGTTTTTAAGGAATAATTCTTCCAACAAAGACTCACCCATCAGGCATCCCACTCATGATTAGTTAATCTGTGAAAATGAGAAACAACCTCTAAGTGGTTGACATACTTTAGCAGCAAGAGATAATCACAGCCTCTAATTTCTGAAAAGCATAATTGTCTTGCGACCATGGGCTTTTTAAATGGCAGGAACACTAAAAGAAATGAGGTAAAAAGATAGAAAAGTCAGCTAGTATGACATTTTTATTAAATGCCATTGTATTGTCTCTCTCTCTGGTTTGTTTGTTCGTTTGTTTGTTTGTTTGTTTTTAATGAAGAGCGGTCTCTAAGACTAATCTGTTTAACATCATGGCATTTCCTTGTACTACACTGAACCATCTCCATGGCATTTAAAAGTGAAATATTTGCTTCAGAAATTAAAACAAAAGATAGGCAATAAAATGTAGCTGTAAACAAGCCTTCATGGCTTTATTTTTCATAGATAAATACACAATAAGTTCAAAGTAGAATTGAATTCCTAAAGCAATACTCCACTAATCTGTACTCGGGGGTCTCGAGCGTATTATCTGTAATTTACAACCAATTTAAATGGCATTAACAGCCTTCCCCTTATGGGAATTTAAATTTGCATCCTACCATTGAATTAAACAGTGATTGCGTATTTTCTATAGGGGACGAAATGCTCTTTGATGCTTGTTTTGAATAATGAAGCATCTATTCATGCACAGGGTGTGATGTGCTCCTTTGTCCTCAATGTAATTGAAGCAAAATGTGAGTTAAAGGGATTTTTTCCTCCTAGCCACAGGTTTGTCAATTGGTGCCTATTTTCATCTATTCAAAATTAAGAAAACAGTCATCTCTCACTACACGGGGAAATCATTTACCTGAATGAAGGGAGGTCAAGTTTTGCCTTATTTGATCTTTTCAAAGATGAAGAAGGATGTCAGCAAGTATTGCAAACTAACCTTTGGGGGAATGGTATTGTGGAATTAATTTGCAGTTCTTCTCTAGGACCAGAACAAGAAAATTAGAAGTGGAGGATAGGGCAAAGGGAGAATATGGCCTGTTTCCAAACTAAGAACTTAAATAACCTTGCTCACCTACACAAAACTATACTGAAATAGAAAGGGCAGAGTTTTTGCAAATCATAGAACCTGAAGCCTTAGAAGTCCAGTGATGGCAAATTCATGCGGATTGCCTTCAGTTTCCACAGTGTGCCTATGCCAGACATCGGTAATCAGTGATAGCTCTCGTGGCCATTAAATGAAGATAGAACCTCATAATCAAGTGCTCTGGGTAGCCAATAGCAATTGATGTGTTGGCACTAGAGGTGAAACCTATTTGCCATTTTAGTTAATCCACCTCTCACTTAATACATGGTTCCAGAAAGATGAGGTGGCCCTCCAAAAGTCTGAGAGCTGGCCACTGGCAGAGCTAGAACTAACAATATACCACCACTGGTGCTCCATAGTGTGCTTTCCACCCACTACCACCAGCATGCACTCTGTGCCTGTCTTGTGAACACTTATATCCCTGTAACAGAGCAACTAGTAGATGCTCAATAATTACCTTTTTTTGAGACAGTCTCACTCTGTTGTCCAGGCTGGAGTGCAGTGGTACAATCACAGCTCACTGCAGTCTTGACCTCCGAGGCTCAAGCCATCCTCCCACCTCAGCCTCCAGAGCAGCTAGGACTATAGGCATGTGCCACCATGCCTGGCTTATGGTGGCACATGCCTGTAGTAGAGGCGGGGTTTTGCCTTGTTACTCAGGCTGAATAATTGCCTTTTTTTAAGTGAATGAATGAATGAATGAATGAATGAGAGAGATACACATTGTTAAACTTTTATCGTTATAGAAAAGAAGTTCCTTCTTTGAAAAACAATAACTCCCCTGGCCTTGCTGGACCATAATTAGACAAGATCCAAACAAAATTTTAACATCTACTTACCTAAACCCTTATTTAGATATAGGAAAAATCACAAGCGTCAATAACATCAACAAAAACAAAGCATTTAGAGAAGAAATAGTTTCTCTTCTTAAAGCACTCTCATAGTATCTATTAATATGCAACTGATACACAATTGCAAATCATTATTCAGCAAAGAGGATGCTGAAAATCTCACCCTGCTGCATTCGAAGTAAAATCACATTGAAAAATGACATAACTCAGATTTTCCAATAGTTGAAATGGGGTTTTCTGTTTATTATTCTGTATTAATATTCTAGTTATTTCCCTTAAGGAATTAAAACACTAAGTGTTCTTGACACTTGTCTATGGAGTATCAAAGTTCCTTGATATTAAATGTCAGCCCTTCTCCCTTACAATAGGACCCATCTTCAAGATTTAGAATGTTAGGAAATAGGAAAACTCAACTGTCCCGCATTCTTAACATAAGTGTATCCCAGTGATTCAACCAGGGTCAGTTTTGCTCCCCCATACACATTTGGCAATGTCTCAAGACATTTTGGTTGTCACAGTTGGGTGCTGCTGGCATCTATGGGTGGAAACCAGGGATGCTGCTGAGCACTCCACAGTGTTCAGAACAATTCCACAACAAAGAGTCATCCAGCCCCAAAGGTCAATAGTGCCAAGATTGAGTAACCCTGGTATATCCCCTCCACCCAAAACTGTTCATATCAGTTCAGCCCTATGTTGAATTAGAATGTGTCTCTCTATGCCAAATAAGACATTTAACTGTGGTTGCCCAAATGTCTCTCTCTCTTTTATTTTCACTAAGATGTCCAGGTTCCTTATGTAGAGGGAAAGGAAGCTACTGATATTCATCTTGTTTGCTTTCGCACAGAGCCAAACTAAAGACTAGCTCAGGTAGTTCAATGCTGGATTTTTCCAGAGCATAGAGAAGGGTTTCAGGGACTCCCCAGTGTCTCAGCTACACTCACCTAATGTACTGCATATTGGCCTAATAAAAGCAGGCAGGGGCCTGAACTGCCCGCTACTGCATATATCTGAGGATGGCCTCCCTTTGAAGCTTTATGACCTAGTTGTTTAGAAAAAAGAGTGGAATTTGTGTGTGTTTGCTTCTTTGTGTTGTTGCTGCTCTGCTAGTTCTAGCTTCACTGCTAATTTGCCTTGTAATTCTAGAGATCATGAGATCTGTCACTTACATTTTTTTGCATTTCAACCTTTCTGTATGTACGAAGCAATCCTGTCCTTCTGCTGGAAGATAAAAAGGGGACAGTAAGAGCCAAGATATTTAAAGTGCTACTTAGTGGGGTAGCATTTCTAACTCCACAGGGGAAGGGACTATGTCTTGTTTACCCTATAGCTTCAGAATCCAGCTGGTTGTTCTGTGCTTGGCACAAAGTAGATCATTAACAGATAAGCATTGTCAATGCATTAGAAACTATTTGACGGTCTCTAGAAAGCTGAACAGTGATCTAGCAATTCCACTTCCAAGTATGTACTCAAGAGAAATGGGTGCATATATCCTGCAAAGGATGACTATAAAAAGGTTCATAACAGCTTAATTAACAATAGCCAAAAACTACAAAGAAACTCACCTGTCTATTGACAGGAGAATGGATAAACTCACCTGTCTATTGACAGGAGAATGGATAAAGAGTGTTCATACAATAGAATGATGTAGTGCAATAAAAAAGATCCAACTATTTCACATAAAATGCTCAGTAAGTGTCTGGTAGTAAGGGATGCTCAGTAATGGTAAAAAAAAAAAAATGATAATAATTATTGAGCATTCACCTTGTGCTAGGCACTTTTAGAGACTTTACACAAACTGATTCATCTAATCCTAAGAACAACACCAGGGATACTTTCTATTTCTGTTCTCATTTTACAGAAGAAAATAGTGAGGTACAGAGAGGATCAGTAAATTTTTGTTGAACTAAACTGAAATAAAAATACATTCTGACATTTTTTTAAGTACCATGTCTTGGATCAGGCTGCTATAACAAGGTGCAATACAATGGGGGCTTCCAAACAGCAGAAATTTATGTCTCCCAGTTCTGGAGGCTAGAAATCTGAGATCATGGTGCCAGCATGATCAGGTTCTGGTGAGGACTTTCTTCAGGGTTGCAGACCAGGAACTCCACCCTCATGACCAAATCACCTCCCAAAGGCCCCACCTCTTAATACCATCACGTTGGAGGTTAGAGTTTCACATATGAATTTCGTGGAGGGGCACATTTAGTCTATTGCATACCATATCAAAAGCAATATTGAGAAAATTAAAAGCAATGGTCTGCCTTGTATTTAGTCTGGACATATCGTTTCTGCCCTATGTTTTGGTGCTTTATTCCAGGCCATTCCATCTTATTCTTTTAGCCAATATTGTTTTTCACCAAAGCCTGTGCAGATGTTGCTCTTGTGATTAAGGATTGCTATTCAGAAGGCTCCAGCTAATGGAAGCTTGGGGAGGCATTTTGTCTTTGATTTGTTTTGCCTGTCTGGCTACAGGGGGGCAGTCAGTGAATGAAAACTTGAGAGTGAAGTTTTAGGGCAAGCCAGGGGAGCTTGGAGACCTTAGCTTCACTGCTTGTTAAATAATATAGGCCACACCCCTCCAGAGCTGCCAGGGCAGGGGATAGGGGGTGATGGAAAAGGCTACTCCTCCCATCTGGCAGTTTCAAGAACTCCACAGTTAATATGGTGTTCATGCTTTACAGTGGGTCCATGGAAATATTGTTAAGGCTGTCTTATGCTTTGTAGTGACCCAGGTGTTCATCTTGTTTGCTGTGATGGTGCTGAGGAAATTGATAGTTGGAGGGGAAGGTGTCATTAGAGTGACGAGCAACTGTGGTCGTGTCTCAATTGTTTGCATCCAATGCTTCTGCACATTATTTTGGACTCACAAAAATTTCTCCATTAGGAAAGGAAATACATACAGGTGATGTAGGAATACTCACCTCCATGTCATATTGAAAAAAAGGTTCATTGGTAATGACAAATTTGTGTGTGTGTGTGTGTGTGAGAGAGAGAGAGAGAGAATTGGAGAGAGAGAGAGAAAAAAAGATAGAAAACGAGAGAGCATGGAGAGTTGCAATCACATCCTAGCAGCGAGTTTATTTATGGTTTGCTCAAGGTTTATTCCCCCACCCCCATCCCTGCATCCCCAATGGAAGGATTCTGAGAGGACAGAGATGGGACTATTAAATCCCTTCATCTGCACCTCATCTCGGCTCTCAGCAGCAGCTGGTGCCTCCCCTCTGCGGATGTCGTTACCTGGGTAGCCGAGTGTTCTGGCAGAGGTGATGGATAGAGTGAGCCCTGCTTTCTTGGAGGCTATTCTGGACACTGGTTTAGAGTAGCTCAAAAATTCAGTAAGTTCAATGCTTTTAGCTGGATTTAACAGACTGTGTTTTGTGGGGCCTAAAAGAGTAAAACGGCCCCCAAAATTCTGAAAAGAATCCATTTGAGGGCAGAAGGTAATGACTTGGTCTTGGAATTCTGAGGACATTGAGTAGAAATTCCCTTTTCTAAGAAACACTTCTAAGACTTTTTAAGTTAAAAAACGCTTTTCATATGCATATGAATTAATTTTTTTAGTAATTGACCTTTTTAAATTATACAAGTAATAGAGGTCACTGTAAAACTTATAAAATTGAGAAGTAAAAAGAATAAATTAAAATAACACTCAAAGAACTAAAATTTGATATATAACCTTCCAGTTTTCCATGTGTATATGCGTGTGTTTCAATAATTATTTTTCTTAAATGGAATACTAATACACTTAGTGATTTGTAACCTGTTTTTTAATTAAATAGTATCACTTGAATACCTTTCCATGTTAATAAATAACCTTCTACACTGTTATTTAATACAGTTACCTAGTATTCCAGTGTGTAATGTACTAGAATTTATTTAACCAATCCCCTTTTGTGAGCATGTTTCTGAAACTGGGTGTTTCTAGTTTTCCACTGTCATGAATAAAACTGTGGTAAATATTTATTTACAATCACTTATGTGCTCTTGTAATTAATTACTAGAATTGTAATCGATGGGCCAAGAGGCATTTTCAAGGCTTTTGATATGTATTGCCAAATTGCCTTCAGAAAGCCAACATGGGCCCACTCATTCACCAGGAGTATATGAGAAGAGCCAGTACCCTAAGCACAGAGGGGTTTGTTTAAACAACATTTTCAAAGCCTGCAATTAACTTCCTTTCTATCACTTTTGCCTCATCTTATAATGTCCATGGTTTCTCTCTGTTCTCTACCCACTGCTCTGGTACTCTCAGAAAGCCAAGAAAGAGGGTAGAACACATTAGGGGAACTGGTTTCGGCAAACTCTCAAGGAATTTCAGTTTCATGCTGGAATGAGACAACACAAAGAGCTGCCCATTCATTCTGTGCAAGAGGATATTTACATTATGTTTTATAACAGTCATAAATGAAAATGGCATTAATCTGCCAAGTTGATGTTTTTAAAAGAGAAAAAGGGAGGAGGTGGTTGACCTACCAGAGAAAGCCCTGTGTCTGCCAGAGCTTTGCTGTGCATATGATTTTAAATAGCAGGGCAAAGGTGATAAAGCCAGCTCAACATTTCTGTCTCCATGGCAACAGCATCCCTTCTTTGAGCCTCTGACACAGCAGCAGGGACCAAAATACACTCCTTGCGCACAATTACACTGCAACTTAGGAGTTTCTTTTTATTCCTTGTAAATGCACAATTTAAAAATATGAGCAAGGATAGAGAAAGAGCAAATCATGCATAGCTAGAGGAGAGTCTTTTAAACGACTAAGCGAAGAAAATGAATATCCAAAGGGTTTCATGAAGTCTGCAGCCTATAATCACCATGTACAGAGAGGCTGAAAACCTTTCTCCTATGTGAGTAGAAAAAAAATCTATGCATACATATAAGTGCGTGCATTAACATTTTTAAGTGTCCTTTCCCTAAATTTTTAATACAGGTCAATCTTGCTATCAGCATATCCACTTAGCTCAGGTTATGATTTAATCAATGTAAGCAGCCATCCAGTTTACATAGCTGGAAGCTCCTCATATGCTAAACCCAACAAAACTTTCAAAGAAACTGCATTAGCCTTGAGTGTGGAGGGTGTAATTGTCCCCCTTTAAGGTCAGCCCAAACCTACAAGTGGACACTAATGCATACTCGAATCCTGTTGAGGTCTATCTAGTCTTCTATTTATTTTGAAAGGATCTTGAAAATAAAGAAATGCGGAAGCAGACTTGTGATTATAAACTGTTGGATTCTTTCTGAGCTATTGCTGCGTGATTAGTGTTCAAGAAACCTGAAGTGATAATTTAACTGTTAAAGTTAACACTTAGTTCTTAAAAATGTGTGTCAATAAGTGTCAAGGGAATAGATGAATGACTGAGAAATACCAAGGAAATATAAGATAGACATTTGATAGTTTCCCTATGTGTGTACTTCCATTGAGTGTGCCAAGACCATCTGGTTCAGTGGGTCTCAAACAGGGGCAGTTTTGCCTCCCCAGGGAAAATTGACAGTGTATGAAGTATTTTTGGTTGTCACAACTTTGGGGAGGAGAGCCACGTATGTCCTCCTAGGATGCACAGGACAGCTGCATAGCAAATAATGATCTGACCCCAAATGTCAATAGTGCTGAGGTTAAGAAACCCTGCTCCAGTCTGATTGTCCATTTGACTACATTTGGTCCAGAGGGCTCTGTGGGTAGATTAAATGGTTATAATTTCCGGGTTGTGTATAAGGGTAAAATTCTACTTACCTTACCTCAGCATTAGAATTTTCTTCATTGGTTTTATTGTTACATGATTCCCCCATTGCTTTAAACACAGTATGTTCTATTTTATTTTAGGTTAGGACTCCTGAAAGTAAAAACCAATAAACAGAAAATGAGCATTAAAAAAAAAAAAAAAAAAGCTCAGGATGCATTCCTTCAAAGAGGGTATCTACAAGGTGGCTAGCACAGAGGGATGCTCAGAAAACAGTAGCTATCGTTATTTTTCCCTACACATTTTAGCATGAAAACACCATATATATAAGATAATGTATTGTGTGTTCACTGCTGAAATAATAATAATAAACATTTAAGTACTCATTGCCCAACAGCTTTGAAACTTCATTATCCTGCTTTTGTTAATAACTTTCTTGATATTGATGTAGATATATTGATACAGATATATAGATACGTAATATTATTTGACTTTCCTTGTTCTTGAACTTCATATAAATAAAAACATACTATATACTTGTTTCTATGAATTGTTTATATCATTCAATAGTTTGGTGGGTTTTTGGGGTCTTTTTTTTGTTTTGTTTGTTTGTTTTTTGAGATGATGCCGCACTCTGTCATCCAGGCTAGAGTATAGTGGCTTGATCTCTGCTCACTGCAACTTCTGCCTCCTGGGTTCAAGACATTCTCATGCCTCAGCCTACCAAGTAGCTGAGACCACAGGCACACCACCACCACACCCAGCTAAATTGTTTATTGTTTTAGTAGAGACAGAGTTTTGTCATGTTGGCCAAGCTGATCTCCAACTCCTGACCTCAAGCCATCCGCCCACTTCAGCCTCCCAAAGTGCTGGGATTACAAGTGTGAGTCACCACACCCAGCCAATAGTATGGTTTTTGTTTATGTTCCTCATGTTCATGTGTATAGCTGTAATTTATTCACTTTAGCTACTAGATGGTATTCTATTGTATGACTATGTCACAATTTATTTATCCATTTTACTGGTGCTGCACATTTGGTTTTGTGGTATTGGTCTATCACAAATTAGGTTGCTATGTATGTTGTTGTACATTTCTCCTAGGGTACATGCACAACGATTTATTTTGAGTGTATGCTTGGAGTTAAATTATCAGGCCAAAGGTTTCTGCATTTTAACTTTACTAGGTAATGCCAAATTCTTTTCCAAAGTTTTGTTGTACCAATTTGCACACTTATGAAAAGTATGTATTAGTTAGAATTGCTCCAACATATGGAAATAGTCAACAAGTAATACAGTCATTTTTTAATTTTTCTGTTTAAGTGAGCATGAAATGATATCTCATTGTGGTATTAGAAATTAATTAATTAATGGAGTTGAGCAGCATTTCAATTGTTTATAAGTCTTTTGTGTTTCCCTTGTGAAATATTTGTTAATGCCTTTTGTATAATTTTCTATTGGACTGACATATATTGTAGCAGGCTGACTTCTAAGATGACCTCCAGTGATTCCGACTTCCTAATATTCATGCTCTTGTGTTACACCCTTCCCCTTAATGTGGACTGGACCTAGTGATGTGCTTCTAACCAATAGAGTATGGCAAAAGTGATGGGATCACTTCTGAGATTAGCACAGGGACTAAACAAGGGAACAGAAAGGAGACCAGAGACACAGATACATACATATTGCAAATTAAGAAGATAAAATGAACTATTCAATATACGATACTGAGGTAATAGTCTATCCCTAGGGGAAAGAATGGAAACGAAGCCTCACCTCACCATACACTATCCAAAATGAACCTCTACATTATTATACACAGTTATATAATAAGTCATAATATTTGGAGGACCCAATTCCTCCACTTGGTTTCTCTTCTTTAGGAGCATCTTAGATAGGCTTCAGCATTATTCTTCATGTATATTTTGGAAACAGCATGCCAAGATCCAGCTTGTTGAAATTGTATTCAATTGTATTCAGTTTATAGTTCAATCTGGGGAAGAGCGGACTATTTATCCTATTGAATCCTCCTACCTTCACCATCTTTCAATAGTTTTACAATTTTTTCATAGAATTATTGTACATGTTAGACTTACTCCTAGATACCTTATGTAATTTTGTTACCATTACAATTGGCATCTTTTAAAAATTTCTTGCAATTGACTTTCATGTATTCATGGAAGCTCCAAAATTATAATTATAATCAAGAAAAAATCTGATAGATTTTTGCCTAAGTTTCCAGGAATGCATTTGAGGAACTAAATGAAACAAAACTCTAATTAAGTTATAGTCACCTTTTAATAATAATTTATATATTTCTATCCCCAGAGTTAATTTAGCCATTTTTATATCAAAATGTATAATTAAGACTAGACTAGACTAGTTCTTTATATCTGTCTAATTATTGGAAATTTCTTGTTGCTGCCCTTACATTTACTTTGGTCTGACCAAATTTCCCACCAATGTGAGGAGTTATGATTATTTAATGGCTACTCCAGATGGCATTTTCAGAAGAAAATTTTTTCTTATTACTTCATTTTTTTCAATTTTCATCAGCTGTTAACATTTCCAAAATTTCATCACAGACATTCTTCGGCAACTCTGTTTTATTACGGGATTACTGGGTTTTATTGATAAATATAAGAAACTATACAAGGAAAATCATTATATATACTTTAAAACAATGTAAAGGTAGGGTTTAAACTACCCACCTAACTTCTCCCCTCCTTAACACCTCTTAACATGTGCAGAAAGATTTAAGAAATATGAGTACTCTGTGCACATGTACACTCATACTTTTTCATCACTTAGTGATTGACTTCAACTGCTGATATCTATATATAGTAAATGAAGATAAATTTGTCTTCAAGTAATACTCTTGAGAAATGTTCATTTCTTTATTTCAAGGCGGAACCATGATGAAAAGATGTCTCTTGGAAGCCTTATCCATTCCAGATGAGGCTGAGGCATGCTCAGCTTGGGGGTAGATTTCTAAAGAAACTGGTGGTGAGAGGTTAAGTTGAAGTTGGAAATTTTCACCTTACAGAAACTAAAGACAGCAAGGTGAGGAAAGTTGAAATTTGAGGTTCAAGAAGCAGGGAAGGGAGACCAGAAGATTACTAAAGCTAGAGGAGCCCATTTGGGTCTCAGAGTTGGAGAACAAGATTAGAGATTCATGGCTGGGGGAACAAGAGCCCAAGTGTCTGCAAGGTACAATAGAAACATGCACTTTAAACCCCAAACCAAGCTCTTTGGTGTGGCTGCTAGAGAAGTCCAGGTCTTATTGGCTGAATACTCCAGGGCATTACGTGAGCTGAGAATGACCCTGAGAGATGGAATCTGAAACACAAAGAGGGCCTCAGTCACTCATGCTGCTGGAGCCCTGGCTGCTCCTCCTTCCATGACTCCACCCCTTTCTGGACCTGCCCTCTGGTGTGCAGCCCCGACTTCCTGACCTTGCTGGGTCTGTTTCCAGCCCTTACCACCCACTAGTACTGTTTGCTCCTTAGTCGGGTGGGCTAAGGTGCTTTGTGTTCTTCTTCCTGTCCATATACGATTCCTTTATATCTATTCCCTGTCCCCTCCTGAAGCGTCACCTACTAACCATAATAGTTAAGGGAAGCTATGGTGCTATTAAAAGAGCCTCCAAAAATTCAGTGGCTTAAAGAATCAAAGAAGTTTATTTTTCTCTTAGTATTGGTCTAAAGTAAGTAGCATTGGTCTAAAGTAAGGGTTCTATATTCATAGGCAGCACTGCCTCATGGAGTCATTCAAAGACCCAGGTTCCTTCCACTTTGTAGCTCCCCAAACCCCTAGGGTAAGAGTTCTTAACCTGGGGTTCATGGATAGAACTCAAGAGGTTCATGAACTTTGATGGAAAAAAAAATCACCATCATTTTAGCTAACCTTGCATGCATTTCCCATTGCTGCTGTGACAAATGGCCGCAAACATAGTGGCTTTAAATAACACAGATTTATTCCCTTACAGTTCTGGAGGTCGGAAATCTTAAATCAGTTTCACTGGGATAAAGTCAAGGTATTGGCAAGGCTGTGTTCCTTCTGGAAGCTCTGGCAGTTAATCAATTTCCCTGTCTTTTCCTCCTTCGGTAGTCTTCCTTGCATTCCTTGGCTTGTGACCCTTCTTCCATCTTCAAACCCGGCAACATAGCATCCATCATCACATTGCCTTATCCTCCTCTATTGTCCAGTCTCCCTCTGTTTTCCTCTTATAAGGACACTTGTGATAACATTTAGGCCCCACCTGAATAATCCAGGAGAATTTTCCCATCTCAAAATCCTTAACTTAATCACCTCTGCTATAAAGTCCCTTTTGCCATGTAAGGTAACAGTCACAGGTTCTGGGATTCACACATGGATGTCTTTGAGGGCTATTATTCAGCCTACCACAAATCTCTAATTGAAATTTAGCATTTCCTTACATTAGAAATGTAGACAACCTATAGTACTACTAGGAATACCTGGAACTTCGTCACCAATAGAAATCACAGACAATAAATCTTTATTTGAATCGAAAAAAAAAAGAGAGAAATCACGAATATTTTCCATATTATATTACAGTTTTTGCAGATATCTCAAATTTATGTAAGTCATTATACCTACCACCAAATCTTGTTAATGCATTACTAAAACTGTACATATAGTACTGTCTCGAAGATTTGTGGGTTTTTTTGTTTTTGTTTTTGAGACAGGGTCTCACTCTGTCGCCCAGGCAGGAGTGCGGTAGCACGATCTCAGCTCACGTCAACCTCCGCCTCCTGGGTTTAAGCGATTCTCCCACCTCAGTCTCCCAAGTAGCTGGGATTACAGGTGCACGTCACCATGCCCAGCTAATTTTTTTGTATTTTTAGTAGAGATGGGATTTCACCATGTTGGCCAGGCTGGTCTCAAACTCCTGACCTCAAGTGATCCACCAGTCTTGGCCTCCCAAACTGCTGGGATTACAGGTGTCAGCCACTGCGCCCAGCCAATACAAATGTTTTTTAAAAAATAATCTTATATATTTTGGCCGGGCGCGGTGGCTCACGCCTGTAATCCCAGCACTTTGGGAGGCCGAGGCGGGCGGATCACAAGGTCAGGAGATCGAGACCACGGTGAAACCCCGTCTCTACTAAAAATACAAAAAATTAGCCGGGCGCGGTGGCGGGCGCCTGTAGTCCCAGCTACTCAGGAGGCTGAGGCAGGAGAATGGCGTAAACCCAGGAGGCGGAGCTTGCAATGAGCCGAGATCGCGCCACTGCACTCCAGCCTGGGCGACAGAGCGAGACTCCGTCTCAAAAAACAAACAAACAAAAAAAATAATAATAATAATCTTATATATTTTACTTTATGCATTCAAAACTTAACTCTGAGACTTTATGCATTCAAAACTTAACTCTGAGACTTCACCAAACTGGCATAAAACCCTTGCCCTAAAGCATTGTCCCCATCAGCATGGTTGATCCGAGGTTGAAGCCTTATCTGGCTCTGGCCTGAAGGAAGCAGGACAAGAGTATGGAAGAGGCCTACTCAATGTCTTTAGGCCTAGGCATGAAGGACCACACATTATTTCTATTCACATTTTATTTTCAGGAACCTCAACATGCATCAGAATCCCCTAGAGGTCTTGTTAAAATGCATACTGTGAGCCCTGCCCCCAGAGTTTCCGATTCACTGAGTATGGGAATTCGTATATCTAACAAGCTCTGAGGTGATGTTGATGTTTTGAGAACCACTGGTCTAAAGCATAGTCACATGGTCACAAATAACTGCAAATAATGCTAGCAAATGTGTTGCCAGGCAATTATGTTTAAATACACTGTAGCTGTACAGAGGGGCCCAAATGTAAGAACATGACAGAGGCCTTCAATGTGTCTGGCAACAACTTTATTACTGTGGAAGAAGAGGACAATGGATGTTGGTGGCCAGCTATTAGCCTTCACCACAATGCCCTTCTGCCCTGACCTGACTTCCCATGACTTATGTAGAAATCTGGGGCTCCTCTCCAGATGCAGATGCGCAGGGTGCATTTGCACAAGGAAAGGAAAAGGGATCTTTGATCCCATTCTGCTAACTCTGAGTGGTTGGAAGTATCCAGGAACATCTCTTTTGAGGCTTTCTGGGTGTATATTCATTCTCCATGCTGTGGTCCCAGGAAGGTGTAGAAATATACAGTTCTTGAAGCAAGTTCAGTCATCCTTGTTGAGTGGTATGCCTGCGTAGCATAAGAGGGAAAATCAGAATTCCACGTTGCTGTCATGAATATAGGAAAACTCAGTAATCACTTGGTGCAATAAAATAGTAAAAATAGTAAAGATGAATGGGTGCAGGCTACCAATAAGACAATATAACATAACCAAGTGGGTTAATATTATTGTGGGCAGGCTTCTACCATTCCCAAGGAAAGCTCCGACACGGAGCTACTCTTTATATTAAGTATAAGGTAACTTGTACGATCTTCTCTTACAGAGTCCCATGTGCTGCGCAGGCACCACTCTGATTCAGCCAGATGATCTGTCTTGAGTGGCTGTGCTTAGTGCTATGGTATTGTAAACAGATTTCCAGGAATACCAACCTGGCAAAGATCACTGTGGGAGTCTGAGAAAGTTTGAAATCTTATCCTTCACATTGCCATCTACAAAATATAGATTGTATCTTCAATCCTGAAGAAAAGGAAATTCTGCCTATCAGAAAAGAGCATGGGTTCTGAAGTCAGGCTACCTGGGTTCAAACTGTAGAAACTTGGGGGCTTGGGTGAATCTCCTAGGGCCTCAGTTTCTTCATCTCAAAAATGAGGAGAATTATACTAACCTTATAGCACATGCATAGAGACTTTAATTGCACTGGTGAAAATGGCTAGCCCGATGGCAATCCATTGCAGAAACTCAATTGTCATCAATGCTTTTCATTTGCTCCTATCAATTTCGTGTTTGGGGAGAGTTTGGGTATGCCATCACTGCAAGTGGAAGCAGAGTAATAAATTATTGAAATCAATGGTATAATAAAAAATGTATTTAGAGCAGCAAGGGATTAACTATGAAAATAATAGCCTGAATATAGGTATTAAGACCTAAATAATGGGGGGGGAAACTTGGGCTAGGTTCTAAAGGCGTGCTTACTAAGAAGGAAATATACTTTTTTACTCCTTGTGGTAAGTTATTTTCCTTAAGGACTTCGATGAGGACTGTAAAGCTGGGGTTCTATGAGATAAAGGCCAGAGCTCTCCTTGTTCTTTCCTTAAACCAAATCTAATAGCTGGGCTTTGTCCGAGAAACTTCATGAACTGTAATTGTAATTTCAAGAATCACTATACCAAGAGCCCTTGAAACCACTAATGGAGAGAAATCTGGGTCTTTTTGTACATCCTGTGATTTCCTTTCAGATCATTAAAGTTCTCTATAGAAATGGCAAACAGTTGTTTTGATTTGGATTGCAATGGCCCCAGACCAAAGGCTAGAAAGCACTCATCTGTATACAGCCTTGCTAGAAATAGACAAACGAGAGAAATTTTTCCCCAACAAGCTCTTTAAGCTGCCTATGCTGGAGCTGATTAATTCAGGAGAGCAGAGTCCAGGAAAATGGTTTTCATTCCAGTTAAGCTCTTTCTGGCTCTCTCTTCCTTCCTCAATTCAAGGAGTCTGAAGAGGCATTTTCTAAAGCATCCTAGTCTCTCTTATACAGAGAGGAGTGTTAAGTCCCACAAAAGGAATGCAGACATAGTTCCTTCTAGATGGCTTTTGCGCAGGGGATTTCTATCTTTCAGTGTCCTCGAAAGGTGAGGAAAATTCTGATTTCTGTAACATTGGAGATAAATTGGAGCAGACAGCTATCAGTGGTGGGAAATTGGAAAAACAACAACAACAACAAAAAAAAAACCACCAAGAAATGTGTCTGGGGCAACACCATTTTCCGTCTGTATATTCCTCCTAGACTAATCTCTCCCTTAGTCACCCAGTTTGAGTAATAGTATGTCCTTGGTGCTGAGCAAAGCAGGTTGATTTCATCTATTCTGCTCTCTGTGTTCCTCTTGTGGGGAGGGCAAGACTGTAAAATGATGGTGAGGATAGTAAATTTCTGTTATTTATTGGCAGGACTTTCTATGCCCTTTGCTAAAAGCTCTCATTGGGAGAAGCCAGCAGCAAGGAGGAAAGTATTTCTTTAGTATAGTTGTCATTTTTCAGTGAATGGAATGTAGTTAAAAAGGTCATAAATGCTGCCTCTATCTATTCACAGAGTAGTATCATCACAAGTGCCAATATTTCATATTCAAGTTAAAATCAATTAATTCTTTAAAATTTCCTGTTTTTGAGTAAGTGGCTACAATGGGGCTACCTTTCAGAGTTATATTAATTGTAGTATCTGGAATCTTTAGAGGCTCATTTAAAAATTACCATCCTGAGGATCAAAGTGGTGGCACGTGCTTCCCAAATTATTGAAAGCCGGTTTCATGTCTGGCTGTAAAAATACAAATCGGCCTTTTTTACTCAGTGTCGGCTCAGAGAGCAGCTGCTTATGATATAAAAAATATCACGGCTGGCTGGTTTACAGCATCTACTATAAATATAGGAGTATTTTATTCATCTGAAGAAAACCATGAATTGGATCAAGACAAGTTAGAAAAAAAAGGCAGAAGATTAGATTTTAGTGAGTGTCACAAAACGTGGACCAGGTGGAGGATTTGAGCCCTGAGCTGCTTTTCTGGCAGAAAACCCTCTCCCTCTCCACCCGTCTCCCGTCTCCCTTCCCCTGCCTCTTGGGACTCGCCAGTGCTACCATCTTCCCAAAGAATTAATCTTCTCCAATAGATATTGTGGGGACAATGGGAGCCATTGTGATGTGTAGAATAATTGAAATCATGGAATTTCTGTATGATCAGATTACTAAAAGCCACTTGAGATATCATCCAGTAGAAACCCCTTCATGACAGAAGCACCATGTCAGAATTCCACAAACAAGGTGAACAGCCAATTCTAACTAAGGTCAGAAAAGTCACTAGATTATAAGGTAAGCCATTTCATGTCAGGATATTAGACTATTTGTATATTAGAATAAAGTGTGATTCTCTATAACTTTATTGCATTGGCTTTGCTGCACATAATTAGTGGTTTATTTATATTCTGCCTCATTCTATGAAGGGTTTTTTTGCAAAAAATAAAATGTACACAGCAGCCAAAAAGAGAAAAAGAAAGAGTTGAGAGAATCAGGTAAAGAGATGATGAGGGTTAGAGAATCATACAGCCAGGAGTCAAATTCAAACCAGAAATGTACTTTATATGGTCATTTACAGTTGTTGAAGGTGGCCTGAAATATGGCTCTGTATTTCCTAACAATCAGAGTGTGTTTACTACACTGAAGTATAGGCTCCATGAGAGCAAAGATATGTGTCTGTTTTGTTCCCTGCTGTGTTCCCCAGGACCTAGACTAGTGACTGGCACTTAGCAGGTGCTCAATTAATATGCATTGAATGAATGTTGAATGAAAAAAGAAAATGCAATCAACTATAAGATTTCAAATATTTGGTAAGATTAAAAAGAGTAAATTGTTCTGAAGTAATTTCTGGAAAGCAAACTTGAGAACCAATTCCTCTGAGTCCTCAAGTAGAGAACAGAAAGTCATGCAGTGAATGACATCCTTGACAATTTCCCCACAGTCGGTAAAAGAATGAATTTTCTCCACTATTTTTTGTAATGGTACTCGGCATCGGCAGAAGGTATAAGGCTGAAGTGCTGTTCAGTGGAAAGGAATTCTGCAAGATGACAAAGAATGAAATACAAGTCATTAAGGTTGTAACTCCAAGCTTTTCGAGGTACATGTATACATCCCCAGAGGGTTGTGTCTCTGTAGGAGATGAGCAAAGAGAAGATCTTATGGGGTGTGCAGCCACAGATTAAGCATGGCACATCATCCTAGGGTGTAAAATTTACTGGAAGATGGCAGGAGAGAGGGAAAGCAAGTAAATAGGTTAGTTCACAATTTCAACCCTTGCTATTCAAACTGTGCATAGACCTTTATCCAGGTGCCTGGAGGCTTCTTAGAAATTCAGAATCTCAATCTCTCCCCAAGACCTACTGAACTGACACCAGCATTTTAACAAGATACCCAGGAGATTCATATACATCGAAGTTTGAGAAAAACCTATTTAAACCATTATTTGTAAATTCAAAGAGACATGAATCCATTGTGGAATAAAATGTACAGTTTATATAACTTTTAAGGATAATATGAGAAGCTTGAGAGAAATTTCTCACTATTAATTGGTGGTTTGGGGCCACACCTCTGGATGGCTGGAAAGATGTGAGAGCTCAGGTTCTGCTGTCCTTAGTGTAAAGATGGGAGTGTTTGAGAAGCATTACTCTCATTTGTTGATGGCAAAAATGTAAACTTTTCAAGTACTTAAAGATAACTCTGAAGTCCCCATCATCCTCCCTCCCACCCACTACCTCAAGTTTTTGTTTTGTATTTGTTGTTGTTGTTTTATTGAATGTAATTCAGTAACACACTCTCTGGCCTGAATAATGTTCCATATTAGGTGACTGATGGTGGTTTCCTGACAAACCCACTCTCTAGAAACAAAAAATCTTGATTTGCAGCATTTGCCAATTACAATGGTGTAAATACTCTCACCATGGCCCATTTCAAGCTACCAAAGGTTTAACAACCAGCTCACAAAATTCCTCAATATTTAGCAATCTCTAGCAAGCAGTTACCAGCCAGCTCCAACACATCATTGGTTCCAGATTCTTTTTCCACTCTAGCTGCCTGTCTCAGATCCATTGCAGCTTGTCAGCCTGCCATGGTCTAAGTACAATAACGCAGACAGAGTCTGGTAGGTACCAAGTACAATGGAATTAGCCTTCTCATTATACTGTAATTAATGTAGTCCAAGATCACATTCAATACTTGGCAGCCACACACACTTTTGGCTCATGATGAGTTTATAATAAATTAAAGGTCCTAAGACTCCCCCCAGCCACTACTATACTAATGTTAATCTATGCCTCTTTCATACTGTTCTCGCAGAATTTAATTTTTAAACAAAAGTACATGCATTTACATGCATCCTTATTGCATTTAAGCTTGTTCATTTTAGCTGTTCATTGTAGCTTGCTGGGAGCCCTCTGAATTCTGAGTCTGCCACTGGCCACTGAATCTACTCATCTTTATCCTGCATCTCCTACAAACTTGCTGAGATTTCATCATAAGTGCTTATTATAGCCTTTGAGAAAAAGTAGAATAGGAAAGGGTTAAAGAGAAGGTCCTCACAACAGTATTGAAGCTCTCCCTCAAAGATGACTTTCAAGATCAGCCAGAATTCATACACCTATTCTATCACTCAGACCACATTCTTGCCTTCCAATCCACAAAAATGTCATGCTAGCCCTATTAAATACCTTGTTGAGATCCAGATACACAATATCTAAGGCATTCTTCTTATTGACAATTTTATTAAAGGTATCCAATAAAAGGGAAAGGGGGATTGACGTTAGTTTTAGAAGGATTTCTTAATAGTCATCACTTTCCATTTCAAGTGCTTCCAAATCAACTAGTTAGTAGTACAGTTAAAATTTTTCCAAGTACCAATGCCCAGCTCAATGACCCGATACTATGGTGTTTTTACTCATTACTGGAAGATTTCACTATTGTGAAAATGAACATAAGATTATTCCCAGTCATAGGAAGAGAGGATGGAAGAGCAGGGAACTAGGCAGATACTGAAATCTTCAACCTGTGAGCAACAGAATGCCATGCCAATTCAGAGAGTCAGATTCCAGAGTCAGACTACCTAGCTCAAATCCTGGCTTCACCACCTACTAACTATATCTCTTTAGGCAAGTTCTTAACTTCTCTGTGCCTCTGTTCCCTCACCTGAAAAGTGAAGAGAGTTTTAGTTCATATCTTGTAAAGTTGTTATGAAGAATCAACCAGTCAACATATGTAAAACACGCCGGACCAGAGTCTAGCACTTAGTAAGTTCTATGTACGTGTTTGCTACTAGTACCATTGCCTTTTCAAGTTGGAAAATCCAGACGTGCCAATTCTCCAGCATCTCTTCCCTTCTCCATTATTTTCCTGGTAACCAATTGTGGTTCTATTATCTCATCTGCATGTTCTTTCAGTAACCCCAGATGTAACGTGCCCAGACTTTGACATTTTAACTCATTCAAAACAATTAGGGGCTTTAAAAATATTGCTTAATATTTCTACACTTTATTCTTAAGTAGGTGAGGGCCGTGTATCAGAATACTGCTGAAGCCTCACATAAGACTTTGTCTTTGCTCTTCTTGCTCCTGTTTTAAGATGGCTTTTCTTAATGAAAACTGCAGAAGCAAAATAAAATTGAGATTTGGGGTAAGCTGTCAATAAGATTTCAGAGAAAAAAAAGAAATGAAAAAATTCTCAAAGTAGTGAAATTAGCCTTAAGAAGTAATTCAAAGATCTGGCTTCTAGTCTTGCTTTCTGACACAGCAGTTTGATTGTAGCAAATGACTTAACTTTTCTGGTTGTTGGGTCCTTATTTGTCAGAGAGAGGTATCTAGTAAGATATTGTCCATGCTTATTCTGTCCAATATGCTAGTAACTAGCCACATATGCTATTGAATGCTTGAAATGTGGCTAGTATGAATTGAGATGGCTGTAAGTGCACAATACATATCGTATCTTGAAGACTTAATACCAAAAAGAATATAAACTATCTCATTAATATTGTTTATGTTGATTACATATGAAATGAGAATGTCTTGGATATATTGCATTAAATAGTATGTTATTAAAATTAGCTTCCTTTGTTTTTTTACACTTTTTAGAAAGTAGCTACTGGAAAATCATAAATTGCACATGTGGCTTGCATTGTATTTCCATTGGCCAGCACTGTTCAATGGTCTCTTTCTGTCCCAACCATATTATTCTGTAATATTCTGATTGTATTGCATTCGTGGTATTTTTCAAAGTCTGAGATGTCTATCTGCGAGGTAGACACAGACAACAAAATTTCTAGTGACATCTTGAATGATTTCCCTCCTTTACTACAGCCTGGGCAGGTAAGACTGACCTAGTTCCTGAAGGTGAATTACTAAAACAATGTAGTAAAATCGCTGTTGTGTTGTCCATTGCACAGAAATGTCAACTGTTCCTTACTGTAACTCATTCCTATCCCAATTTTCAAGAGAATGTAGTAAAGGCATTTACAATTTAAATTCTCAGTGAGGAATTGTTCAAATTACTTGAAAAATATCTTACAGTTTATATCCTGACTCTCATTCTGGATCACTTACAAGAGGAAGAAAAATTTGCACTTTCATGTTGGTAGCTTGAAAGCATTACAATGGTCCTAAAAACAGATAGAAACCACTTATTTTTAGTGACACCTATAGAACACGTTCATTTCCCTTCCAGGTAATCTTACATGGCCAAAGTCAACTTATAGTGAAGAGGAATGTTTAGCTTTCTTTGCAAAGAAATTCCTGCCAAAACCAGTGAGGAAGTTAGTGGAGAAGATCAGTAACATCAAACAAGTTAAACAACACTGAGAATGAGAATGAAAGTGAGGATGAGGACAAGACTGTGTGTGTGTGTGTATGTGTGTGTGTGGGGGGGGGGAGAGAGATATATAAACTACACTTTAAAGAGCACTAAAATATCAAAACATACTAGAAACATACTCAAAATAATACAGATAGGTATAAACCTGAATTCTCAGGGGGCTAATCCAATGTCTTTGATTTATAATCCTAATGAAATAATTTGTTTAAATGTGAACTTCCATATTCAACTTACGTGCCTGAGGTCACAGGACCTGAGACTTTGGGTTTATTGTTGACGTTATGAATGTGAAATCAAGATACTTTACATCTTGACTCTCAATAAATGCTTTTTCCTTAATTTACTTTAAGCCTGTTACCAAAATTTGCTGGACCCAGAACATAGTAAAGTAGGACTATATTACAAAGAAGTAATATTTCCAAGAAGAGAGAAATGAAAAACACAAACACAAAAACTGTCCTTTAAAACACTAGGCATTAAGAATATTCTACAATGAACCTATAAGTTTCTATTAAATCACCATCTTGACAACCAAAATTTATGCATCCAAATGCATAACAGACATTACATACTATTTTGGAATATTTTCACCCCTGTAGCTATGAATGATGAGTGTGCAGGGAGAAATAATGTCACAGCAGCCAGTAATATATAGGTTTGGGTCATAAAACAAAAAGTCAAAACAGTTTCTTGGTTTCCCCAAATAGAAGGCATTCTGTTTTTGCTTCTGGGTTGGGGTGAAAGTTAAAATGGAGAAGGGAATACAAATAGAAAGCTAGGGTCCTGAAGACTGACTTTTTTGACTCAAAAATGTTGCCTTGAGCTACTCAAGGTCTTGCACATAAAATAAAATGGTTACACTGTTTTAACTGACATAGACTTGGCTAAGCTTGTCCTGTTTTCTGGGATTCCAATTCAATAAAGCCTTCCTGAGGAGCTGCAATGCTCTGAACATTAGCCACATAAAATGTCAACCAGGTCCCTCAACTCGCCGGGCTCACGTGCAGAGGGCCATTTGCTAGAGGTCGGAGCACACATATCAGCTCAGCAAATGCCCCGGGTAAAATACATTCTAGGTCCTGTTTATCCTTTGAGAACCATTTGCCTTACATTATTTGCATGAGTGACTATCTTTGTCATAAAACCCTTTTTGTTTGCTTTCTGGAATCACTTCATCACCAGTGACAAACATTACAAAGCATTTTATGTGGATAGGATATCATCCTAGGAACTGGGGCTATAAAGAGAAAGGAGACATAGGCTCAGCATTCAAGCAGCATATACTGCAGCTGGGGGGAGGATCAGTCAAGGCCCAAACAATATAAATAATAATATAAGTATGGAGTGGGAGCAGACTTGCATCTCAGTGGGACTCAAATGTGTATGGGCTTGACCAGCAATGGGTTGGGTGGGCCTACAGGAAGCCTATTTACATGAGTATTGAACAGCTGCTTAAAAAAAAAGTCCCCCCCTAACAGAACTCAAAAAGGCCAGGAATAACATGCTCTTACCAGTAATAAAGCATAAGCGAATAATTTTCTGAGTGAAACCCAACAACTATACTGTCTCTAACCCAGCCCTAAGAAAACATTGCTTAGATTCTAGAAAGCAAGCAAGCTGTAAGTAAACTTTTACTTTCACTAAAATTCTGTAGAACATCAGAGAAAGAGCATGCTTTGAGACTTCTAACAGAATATAACAAACAAGAACTATGGTAGCCATTATTGCTATTCTCCAAATATTTCCTGCTCTCATCTTATGGGCATAAAAATTGGATTGCTCTTCTTGGCCCCATTGTGTTTGGGTGAGCCTGATGACTACTTCTGGCATGTAGCGGATATATGGAAGAGTAAGAAGTTTAAAGATCTAGGATTCTTATGTAAATACCCACCAGAAAGCATCCATCCTCCATGAATGAGGCACTGGACAATCAAGTAGAGAAAATAAACCAGCCAGTTGGCATCAGTCAGCCTTTGTCGCTGGCCACCAGATTTAGTACAATGGAAGCAATGGAGTAGCCATGGTGGTAGAGATGGAGGTCACACATGGCCCAGGAAGACCCTTTTGCTGCCACCACCTGTTAGCAATATAGATCAATGCCGAGCCTCCAATATGGTACTTTTCCTTTAGGGGACTGACTGGCCACTTGGTAGCAGTTGATTTTGTTGAATCTCTTCCATCGTGGAAAATTCAGCAATTCATTCCCTCAGGAATAGATACTAATTCCAAATGTGGGTTTGCCTTTTCTGCCTGCAGAGCCTCAGCCAGGTTTACTACCCAAGGACTTACAAAGTGCCTGATTTACAAGGATATAATCCCACGTAACATAGCATCTGGCCAGGATGCTTCATTTTGTAGCACAGGAAGTGGAGGAGTAGGCGGGGATCATGGGATCCACTGGTTGTGGAATTGCCTGTTGAGGGCACAACAGAAGTGCCACCTTAGAGAAAAGACTCTGCCAAGATGGAGTGTCATCATCCAGAATTCAATACATATGCTATATCAGAGACCTCTATATGGCATTGCATCCTCCACAGGAAGAATACATGGATCTGTGAACCGGGGTGGGGAAGCAGGGGTGGTCCCACTTGCCATTATTCTCAATGATCCACTGGGGGAAATTTATGCTTTTAGTCCTTTCAACTTTGGGCTCTGTAGAATTAGGATGCCCCAAAGTGGGTGTACTCCTGCCACCCATCTCCTTTCAGAGGACACAACAGCTACAGTTGCTCCCTGGACATTTTGTGCTCTTTGTGTTCTGGGTCCAGCAGGCCAATAGAAGGGTCACCATCTTTCAGGAATGGTTGACCCTGATCAGCAGGAGGAGGTAGGGCCACTTTTACACAATGGGGCAAAGAGGGACTCATTGGAACTCGGATGTTTCACTTGGGTTCCCTGTGGTACTTCCTTGCCCAATTGTGACTGTGAATAGACATGTACATCAACCTCAGCCTGGGAAAGAACAGTTACCTGGGCTCAGAATCCTCGGAAATGAGGATTTGGGCTTCATCACCAGCAAGCCACCAAGATCAGTAGAGGTGGTAGTTAAGGGGGAAGGGAATTTAGAAATGATGGTGAAAGGAAGATAACAAGTACCATTTACCAAGTCCAAGTCTCACTAATCTCTCTCTTCTAAGTTTCCCCTCAGAAAGAAAGACCCTAGCTCCCTGGACTATTTCCTAAACCTGTGTGGATAAGTGAATTTGTGTGTCTACCATGGAGAGAAAGAATTTTACTACCCAGAACCATTTCTCCATCACAGTCCCCTCAAGCCTCTCAATCAAGGTCACAGAGATACGGTTCTTACTTGAGATCTCCATGCTGGAGCACATCAAGAACCTGTCTTCCATACATTCCCTCTCCTGTCCCCATGGAAATAAAGTTCTGAGCCCCTGATCTGCTTTGCCTCCATCTCCTTAATATCCCCCTAGGCAGAGCATTGCCCTTTTGACATCTGCTTCGACTCCCTCATCTTTCTCTTCTAATTATTCTCCTCAGCACTGACTCGCAATGTGTGACTGTTTTTTCCTAAGTTATTGTGATTGTGGAAATCATGTGTGGGGGTAACGCTGCCTACATAGCACTCTGATTCAAGAAAGCTGACTATTTGGCAAGCATTTCTATTGAGACAGTTTCATACAGAATGGCAAAGGATGGCAGAGTGTTATGCACTCTCTTGATTGCATATTTTAAAATCCTAAACATACACGACCCTTCTCACACTACTCACAGGTCCACAATACCACAGCTGGGATCCCACTTTACTCCAGTTTGTCTTTAGATCTCAGTGTTAACAGTCACCCAGAGGCACTTGCAATAACCACGTGGCTGCTGCCAGGTGGAGTTCGTCTTGCACATGTGGCAGTGATGCATGGGCCTGGAGCCCAGCTTTCCCAAGTTCACCCTCTCCATGACCATTTGTGACACTTGCCACCTGCCCCCAGTCAGAAATTGTGTGTATGTGTGCAAGTCTGTTTTTACTGGGGAGGGAGATATTTATTTGGATTACTCTCTGTGGAAGTGAAGCAGTTTCTCATGGTATTGCTCCATTTCTAGATCTCAATGCTAAGGTAATTCTCCCTGGTCCAGGCAACTGCCTCTAGTTGCCTCCTAGGAACTAGAGAAAGAGCGGAGGAAAAAATCCACAGCCTTACATTCAACATGTGCACCTCCCAGCCAGTGGCTGTCCAGGCATTTAACAAGGAACAATCATGAGATGTGCAGGCTTGGACTACTTAATCACAGTGTGGTTGGGTCCTGCTGTTTCAAGTGAATATAAGAGGAAACAAAATACTTTTGGAGGTCATGGTCTAAATCAAAGAGGAGGGCAGACTCCAGGCACATGATGTTGCACCTCCTGCTCCAGTTGGCTCTGACCCCTCTGTGAGATGGCCGGAGCAGCTCCAAATGTGACATGCAGACATGACAAAGTCCAGACCAAGAGGGGGCTTCTCTCTCCATGTCTCCTTTCCCGTACCCCTGGCAAAACTTCCTTCTGTTTCATTGGCCTAGCTTGGGACATATACTCTTTTTTAAATTAATTTCTGATACAGGATTACTATGATTGGTTCAGGTCAATTAAAAAAACACATTTTATGGAAGTATAATATACCTCAAAATATGTGTATAGCTTGATGCATTTATACAAACTGAGCCCACCCCTATAACCAGCACTAAATAACCAGCACTAGATAACTTTCTTCTATTTATCTAAATAAGGGTTAACCTTGTTTGTACCAGGGGTTCCTTTGGCAGTGTGGTAAAGCCTAGAAGCCCCTTCTAAGACTGTTTATAATACATAAGATTACAAAGGAATCCAGTTACCTGGAAAGGATGTTCTTGAAATTTTAATATGTTCATTCAGGTTAATTAAGATTAATTTGGTCATTCAACAAATTTGTGATATAGTAGTATGTGTTCTGCTTTATTGACACATTAAATAACAAAATCTAGTGACAGATATAACTACTACCATAATTCTGAATTGCTCATGGACATAAAAGATTCTGCTGGTGACAAAGTCACAGGTCCTGCTAATAGTATTGTGGTTTATTGCCTACATTTATGATTAAAAGAAAAGCTACATTTCAGTTAAAGGTTAGTGAAGGCAAAGAGGTATTTTTTTTCCATTCACAGTCATATATCCCTTGAATCCTATCCATAGACTTGAGGTCAAGAACACCTGGAACTTGGACTCATCAGTTGGAATGGTCTGGATGTTAAATACCATGACCCTCCACAGTAGATCAAGGAAATTGGAGATTTGGGTCCTGCAGATTCATTCATTCATTCATTTATTCAATAGTTATTTATCACACATCAACTATGTGTTAGGCACCATCCTATGTGTGGACACACAGTGGTGAATTAGGTAGACATGACCTCTCCCCTTAGGTGGTTTATAGACCAGTGGAGAGGAGAGAAAATAAAAAAGTAAACAAAGGTGAACTGAAGATTCAGACGTTAAATTGGGCATTGAAGCTGGAGTCCAGAAGGCGGTTCAAAGCAAAGGATGGATTGCTAGCTAAGTTTGCTAGAGGTAATTGCCAAGAATTTCTCCTGAGCAAAGATTTTCCAGTGGGGCCACTCTGGACCCCTGGTGATCCCCTCCCTAGAGTAGCCTTGTCTAAAACCCTGATCTTCAGTGTGGTGACTGGTTCCATTTACTTTGATACTGCCTGCTGTGGTCTGAATGTCTGTGTTCTTCCAAAATTGATATGTTGAAACCTAATCCACAATGTGATGGTATTAAAAGGTGAGGCTTTGGGAAGGTAATACATTCAGGAGGGGGGACCCCTTATAAAAGGGACCTCAAAGACCCAGAAAGCTCTGTCACCTCTTCCCTCATTTGAGAATACAGCAAGAGGTGCCATCTGTGAATCAGGAAGCAGGCCCTCACTAGACACTGTATCTCCCAGTATCTTGATCTTGGACTTCCCAGCCCCCAGAACTGTGAGCAATAAATTTCTGCTGTTTATAATCCACCCAGTCTATAACAGCATGAATGGACTAAGACATGGTACAATGAAGACTCCTATGACTCTCCTTGCTATGTCGATGTTTTCCACCAAAGCTTTCGGCCAAAGCCAGGAGTTTGGTCTTTCAGTGATTTATGTTAAGATGCTGTCTCCAACAATACATTATGTCTCTGACTTGCAACTTCCAATATCAATAAAAGCGTTTTAGTAAGCACCTTGATGTCCCAAGAAAATAAGGCTTCATTTCCTCCTTCCCTCTTTCATTATAAAATACGTACTAAGCACCTGCTAAATAATGAGCATGATGCTGGGAGCAAGGGAAACAGACGTTAATAACACATGGCCCTACCCTCAAGCAAATAGCACTCTAGTGGAGACAGAAAGGCATGTAAGCCAGTAAATGCCATTAAGTGCCCCAGCTACCAGGGGAAAGTCTGTGTGGTTTCCAATGGGAGTACAAAGGCTGAAGGGGACAATTCTAACAGGCTGGATGGTGGAGCAGGCAGAAAAGATTTCATAAGAAGTCAATTATTGGGTGTCATCATGGAAGAGGGGTGAGTAGAATGTTTCTGGATGGTCAAAGGATAAAGGGATTTTCTCAGCTATGCTTTCACCAGCTACCACAGCCTTCCTCCACCCAGAAGAGCTGTGAATCCTTCATCGAAGCCCCAAAGAGGAGGTCCTAAAATTAGGAGTGACCATCATTCAATCTTGCTTTTCGTCAATGCTGCTTAAAAACATGTAAGCCAAAAAAAAAAAACTCAGATAGGGAAGAGAAATGAAATGAGGACTAGGCCAGTGGGCAAGAACCAGAAACAGCTTGATAAGAGCAAGGAAATAAAATGAAGTTAGTATTTTCATGTTCTGTAAGGGAGCAAATATTTTTAGGTCCTCAAAATCACCATGAGTGAATATAGTTTTACATCTTCTTATTTGGGTTATGTAGTTCTCAACCTTGGCTGCAAAAGAGAACCTCCTGAAGAGCTTTAAAAATGACCAATGCCTAGGATATACCCCAAACAATTAAATCAGTATCTTTAGGGGAAGAATTCATGCATCTGTGTTTTTTAAAGGTCCTCAAGGTACACCAGAGTTGGGAACTAGTGCCCTCTAGACCAGGGGTCAACAAGCTTTGACTGCAAAAAGGCAGAGAATAAGCACTGTGGGTTTTGCAAGCTATACAGTCTGTTGTAACCTCTCAACTCTGCAATTGTGGCACAAAAGCAGCCACAGGCAATACATAAACAAATGGTATGGCTGTGTTCCAATAAAACTTTATTTATGAACACTATGAACACTGAAATGTCAATTTCATGTAGTTTTTAGGTGTCACAAAATATGTGCCTTTCATTTTCTCTCAATCATTTAAAAACGTAAAGGCCGTTCTTGACTTTCTGGCCATACAAAAGTAGGAGGCAGGTGGATTTGGCCCACTGGCCGTAGTTGATTGATTCCTCCTGCTATAGGCACCATGAGATACCAGACCAAGGAAAGCAAAATGGAAAGCTTCCAGCACTTCTCGGTGAAATGTCAACTTGCAGATAAAGCACATTTTTGAGGGCAGAGCATGTCTTCCTTCATCCTGAATATTATCTCTAAAAATGCAAGCTTAATATTACGCACACACACACTGCTAAAATTATATCTCATTGCTCTTTAAAAACAAACAGGTAAGGTGAGCAAGATATTCAAAAACCGGTTTCAAAATACTGTTCTAACATCCTATTCAATATCCACTTTCAAACTGCCAGTATTGCAACCTGCTTCACAATTTCATCAAACTGGCAGAAACAATTGGACAGTGTTGGAAAGTGATGACTTGCCAAATGTCACTTGAACCAGCAGCGGCTGGAAGCAGCCCCACTGACGAGGCTCCAGCTTGGTGAGTGCACACACAGCTATAACCAACCTGTTCTCAACCAAGTAATTACCTTCTCCTGGGGAGACAGAGTGGTATTTTAAAAAATTGCAGAAAGCCAACACACTGTCGGGGGAGAGAAAGAATGAGGCAGAGAAAAAGAAAGGAAGAGAAAGAGAGGGGTGCAAGAGGAAATCGATTCTGGCAAGACATAAAAAAAAAAAAAGATGGCTACGGAGAGACTCACCAAAATTCCATCTGGGAAAATCATCCAAGAGATAGAAAAGGAAACGAAAGAGCTGGCAGGTGAACAAGACTGGCTTTTAATGGCTTAATAATGGGAATGTTTGGTAACCAATGAGGTTAATGCACGAGTGACATAAACCAGCAGGGGGTCTTACAGGGAACTCACTGTACATACTAATTGAAGGACATTTAATACAGGATAATGGCAGAAAGATAGGGCTGTGGCTGAATTCACTTCCTTTCATTCACAAAGGATGAGCTTGCAGAATGTAATAGCTTGGCACTGTCATTTAAGAGGAACAGCAGTATTGATTGAAATAAAGTCTTCTTTTTAATGTGGGAACCAATGGAGGGAAGGAAGCAAGAAAGGAAGGAAGGAAATGAGGGAGGGAGAGAGAGAGGAAAGGAGAGAAGGAAGGAAGTTAACAAATGAACTTAATGAGAGACCCTGTGGCTGTGATTTCAGGGGTAGAGAGCTATTATCTTCCATTCATTAGAAAATGCCCTGTTAATGCAGTTGATCAATAGACCACTTTCTCAAACTTTGATGTGCAAACAAATCTCCCAGGGAGCTCATTAAAAGACAGGTTTTGATTCAGTAAGCCTGGAGTAGGGCCTGAGATTCTGCATTTCTAGCAAACTTCCGGTTGATGTGCTGCTGCTGGTCCACAGACTACACTTTGAGGAGAAAGGCTTTAAGACCTACACTGCTCCAATACAGTAGCCACTCACATGTGGCTACTGAGCACTTGAAATGTGGCCAGTCTAAGATAAGATGTGTTGTAGGTTTCTAAGATGTAGTAAAAAGGAATCTGAAACGCTCCATTAATAATGCCTATATTGATCACACGTTGAAATAAGATTTTGGATATACTGGGTTAAATATAATATATTATTACAATTAATTTTACTTGTTTTTCTTTTTCACTTTTTAAAATGTGGCTTCTAGAAAATGTAAATGTAGCACATGTGGCTGGTGCTGTATTTCTTTTTTTTTCTAGGTACATGAGCAATTTTATTTAAGATTGCAACAAGAATTGGTGTTTCCACCAGTTAGAGTGGCAATCATTAAAAAGTCAGGAAACAACAGATGCTGGAGAGGATGTGGAGAAATAGGAATGCTTTTACACTGTTGGTGGGAGTATAAATTAATTCAACCATTGTGGAAGACGGTGTGGCGATTCCTCAAGGATCTAGAACTAGAAATACCATCTGACCCAGCAATCCCATCACTGGGCATATACCCAAAGGATTATAAATCATTTTACAATAAAGACACATGCACATGTATGTTTATTGTGGCACTATTCACAATAGCAAAGACTTGGAACCAACCAAATGTCAATCAATGATAGGCTGGATTAAGAAAATATGGCACGTATACACCACGGAATACTGTGCAGCCATAAAAAAGGATGAGTTCATGCCCTTTGCAGGGACATGGATGAAGCTGGAAACCATCATTCTAAGCAAACTATCACAAGGACAGAAAATCAAACACCACATGTTCTCACTCATAAGTGGGAGTTGAACAATGAGAACACATGGACGTGGGGCAGGGAACATCACACACCGGGGCTGGTTGGAGGGTAGGGGGCTGGGGGAGGGATAGCATTAGGAGAAATACCTAATGTAAATGACCAGTTGACGGGTGCAGCAAACCAACATAGCACATGTATACCTATGTAACAAACCTGCATGTTGTGCACATGTACCCCCGAACTTAAAGTATAATTTAAAAAATAAAAAAAAGAAGAATTGGTGTGTTTTTCACTTCCCTTGGATTCACCTGCATTTTTAAATGTTTTTAATTTTTTAATTTTTAGTTTTTATGGGTACATAGTAGGCGTGCAATATGAAATAAGCACATCATGGAGAACGAGGTATCCATCCCCTCAAGCAGTTATCCTTTCAGTTACAAACAACCCGATTACACTCTTAGTTATTTTTAAATGTACAATTAAGTTATTATTGATTATAGTCACCCTGTTGTGCTATCAAATGGTAGGTCTTATTCTTTCTATTTTTTTGTACCCATTAACCATCCTCACCATTCCTACCACCCCCTACTACCCTTCCCAACCTCTGGTAACCATCCTTTTACTCTCTATCTCCCTTCATGTTGTATTTCTATTGGCTAGCACAGCTCTAGGCTCTTCCTCCTTGCTGTCTCCTCTGGTTTAAGTTATAAAAACTGTTCCAAGCAGTTTGTATCGTTAACCCACGAGCTACGGGCAATGCAGTTTCTCTTCCTCCTTCCTATTATTAAAAAGCAAAAAAAGAAAAAGAAAAGAAAAGAAAAACCTGATGCTGGTGAGGTTGCAGAGAAAAGGGAACACTTATAAACTGCCGGAAGGAAAGCAAATTAGTTCAGCCACTGTGAAAAGCAGTGTGACAATTCCTCAAAGAACTTAAAACAGAACTACCATTTGACCCAGCAATCCCATTACCCAAAGGAATATAATGAGTATTCCTTTGGGTATATTCTATATACCCATATTACATACCCATATACCCATATACCATATACCCATATACCCATATACCCATATATATTCTATATACCCAAAGGAATATAAATAGTTACACCATAAAGACACATATACACATATGTTCACTGCAGCACTATTCACAGTAGCAAACACATGGAATCAGCATAAATGCCCATCAATGGTAGATGGGATAAAGAAAATGTGGTACATATACACCATGGATTACTATGCAGCAATAAGAAAGAATGAGATTATGTCCTTTGCAGCAACATGGATGGAGCTGGAGGCCATTATCCTAAGCAAAGTAATGTAGGGACAGAAAAGCAAATACTGCATGTTCTCATTTATAAGTGGGAGCTAAACAACAACAAGAACACATGGACACAAAGAGAGGAACAACAGACACTGGGGTCTATCGGAGGGTGGAGAGTGGGAGGAGGGAGAGGATCAAAAAACTACCTATCAGATCCTATGCTTATTGCCTGGGTGGTGAAATTATCCGTACACCAAAGCCCTGTGACATGCAGTTTACTTATATAACAAACTTGCACATGTACCCCCGAACCTAAAATAAAAGTTTTAAATAAAGAAAAAAAGAAAAGGTACCCATGAGTTTATTGCCCACACTAACTCATTTCTCACACAAGCACTTACTTTAGCACAGCCCCTGGTTTTCTCATTAAACCAATGCTGGCAAAAATAAGACACAGATGACATGTTCAAGATCATGGTCAAGAAGGGCAGAAAAATAGGTATGTAAAGACATGTGTATAGAAGGGCAGAAAGATAGGTAAATAAAGACATATAAGACAGTGTACTGTGTGCTGTAATAGAAGTGTATACAAGGGACATAGTAGAGAACACAGTCTAAGCCAGTTTCATTGGCCAGAACTTTCCCTTCTGCAAATTAACTGTGTGACCTTAAGCAAGCGACTTTACCAATCCATGCCTCAGTTTCTGCATCTAAATGGTAATAATAATAGTACCCTTCCTAACAGTGTTGTATGAAAGTTAAATGAGTTCACACTTATGAAGTACTTAAGTCAATGCTTAACACATAGTAAGCTCCATATACATGCTGGCTAGGCTTGGCCATTGGCAATCTGTTGATGAATGTTTTAGGTATAAATGTCTGAATATTATTATGATTCCATTCCATCCCAATGACCTTCTGAAATTCAGCACACAGAAGACACTGCAAATAACTCAAAGGATAGATAAACTGTAGTTGATTCATACAACTGAATGCTATACGATGATGAAAAAAGAAATAAATGACTGCTAATCACAACACCATGGATGCACCTCACATACCTAACGTTGAGCAAAAGAAACCAACCACAAAAATGTACATGCTCTGTGATTTCATTTATAGAAAGTTGAAAAATATGCAAAACTAATTTATGGCAAAAGATTCTCTTTACTTTTGGGGTGGTGGTAATGACAGGATGGATATAAAGTAGGCATCTTGGTGCTAGTAATGCATGCCCTAACCTAGATGGTAGTTCAATGGGTGTGTTCATTTTGTTAAAATTCATTGAGCTGTACACTTGACATTTGTACACTTTACAGTATGTATATTATTTCACGATTTAGACAAAAGAAGGAATGGGAAGTGCAGAAGAGAATTCTTTCTAGTGAGTTTCAGTTGGAAAATCCAGCCATGAACCCCTGGGTATAAAGATGTCAGAACCTACTTAAGGCCAGGCGTGGTGGTGCATGTCTGTATTCCTAGCTCAAGAGGCTGAAGCAGGAGAATCACTTGAGCCCAACAGTGAGAGGTCAAACGGAACACTTTCATAAAATTATGAGATTCACTTTGCTTCTGCTCCCCTTCTTGTCATCTCTGACTCAGAATTAAATCTTTCTTATAATAGGAGGAATGGGTGAGAGAAATGAGAAGAAGATTCGAGTAAATGAGGGTCTTTCTGAAGCTGAGCTTTCTTCTTCCCTAAGATTTTCCTAAACACCCTCCACCTACAGGATTTCTTCAGTTACCTGTGGGACTAGAGGGTTTTGCAAATTCTTTCCTCGCTGAATTTTTTTTTTTTTTTTTTTTTTTTTTTTTTTGAGGTGGAGTCTCGCTCTGTCACCAGGCTGGAGCACAGTGGCGTGATCTCGGCTCACTGGCTCACTGCAACCCCTGCCTCCCACGTTCAAGCAATTCCCCTGCCTCAGCCTCCCAAGTAGCTGGGACTACAGGCACGCACCACCACAACCAGCTAATTTTTGTATTTTTAATAGAGACAGGGTTTTACCATGTCCAGGATGGTCTCAATCTCTTGATCTCGTGATCTGCCCTCCTCGGCCTCCCAAAGCACTGGGATTACAGGTGTAAGCCACTTTGCCCGGCCCCTCACTGCATTTTTAAGCATTAGGAGTGTTGCAAGAGGATGGGGCTGGCTACATCACATGGTGTCTAGCATTTAATAGCTAAATGGGTAGACTTTAAGCAGAAAACCTCAGAGAATAACCAACGGGCATAGCATCCAGAACTGTCACTAGTCTTATCCATAACTGCGGAAAGATCATCTAACATTCAAGAGGCATATGTGCCAAGCAAGGGGTGATCTTGATTATTTGTACTTTGTCCCATAACCAGTTTATTAATTTTAACAATTATATTTTCTTAGTATTCACACACTACTGGTAACATAAAGAAAAATTATTTTCTAAATGTCATGACAATTCAACCAAGTAATAATCCTTTAATATTTTAAATATCCTCCTGGTTTGTGAATAACATTGGCAAGGTTGAAAGAATCTAAGATGAAAAGGTGGGAAAACTGAGTTGTTGTTGCAGCCCAGCCACTGCCTAGGTGTGAGATTTTACCTTAGTTTACTAAGTAACTAAGTAAACTAACTAAGTAACAACAGTTACCTTGATTATATAATGGGAAGGAGGAATAACAGAGGGCTCTGGTCTTTAGAATGTTTAAGGACCCCCTGAGGTCTAACCTTTAATTCTACGAAACCTAAATCCCCTGACCCTCACCACTTCCAAACACCAGTACGTGCATTTCTTTTTTTTTTTTTAATTTATTTATTATTATTATACTTTAAGTTGTAGGGTACATGTGCATAACGTGCAGGTTTGTTACATATGTATACTTGTGCCATGTTGGTGTGCTGCACCCATCAACTCGTCATTTACATCAGGTATAACTCCCAAGGGGGGAGGGATTGCATTGGGAGTTATACCAGTATGTGCATTTCTTTGTTTGAGGGCTGTCTCTGGCCAGTGAAGCCAGATTTGTCTGCCCATGTGGCAGGCCAGAAATGCTAGGAAATTAACACCATTTGGAAGAAGGCCCTTCTCCAATAATACTGGGGAATTGGTGTATAAATACCCCAGCTCTCTTGCTCATGGGTAGAAGAACCCTGAAGCGTGTGTTTAACGCTGTTTCCCAGAATTTCCCAGTGAGATCAAGTTCCAGTCAATCACAGTGATAATTTGATAATGCACATTTTATTTGCTGCATTCCCTATCCTGTTTCCCTTCCCTATTTCCCTACCAGTATTTCCTTCATCATCTAAAGAAACTATTTGTACTCAAATCCTTGTCTAAGCATCTCTTTCCAGGTGAACTTAAACTAAGACAAACCCGCACAAACCAGACACTGTGATGAAAGGTGAAAGCAACTGAGAAATAGTTCCCTCCCCAGACATGAATTTTAAGGAGTTGAGTAGATAGTGTGAACAGAGGAAGAATCATTGCCATCGAGACACAAAGCTGATGGCAAGACCACTTAACCAACTGCTCTTCTCCTCCCACCAGAATGATACCCCCTTTAAGCATTTTAACTGCTAAAAATGCACAAGTATTATTAGAAGGTTGGAAAACTTGCACCATCTGGCTAAATCTAGTCTGGTGTCTTGGAGACACACTAAATTTGATGTACACTCCATTAAGGAAGATAATGAAACACTCATCTTTCAAAGATTCAAATTAAGTCATTAGTTAAGAGCTCATCCTTCCAATTTGATGGGAGAGACTTTCAAATCTCCTGTTCCAAATAGTTTTCACTATCGGCTATATTCAACACCTTATTCTGAAGGGATCAGTGTGAGGCCTTTTTTTTTTCAATGTAAAGAAAAATAGTAATTGCATACCTTTGATCCCTTCACTTGTGTTCCACTCTTTCCTTTCTCAGTGTGGAAGACTATTTTTTAATACAGGGAATGTGTAACAGACGCTGTTGAGAGATATTCAATGTTCATTCCACACCCCTTCTCCCTTCTCTGTCACAGTGCATGGAGGTTGGAAGAAATCAAAGACTCACTTTTCCAGTTTCTCTTATACTAAGGTAGCCATTTTACCTAATTCTGATGAATGAGAGTATTGGGAAAATTTGCTGGAAGTCTTTGCAAACTGAGAGGAGAGAAGTATCTGAGGAGATCTCCTTCACTGCCCACCCATTTCTGTATAGATATGATGGTTGGAGGCTTAGTTGCCATCTTGTGACTATGAGGGAAGACTCTGCCAGGAAACTGAGAGTGGGCAAGAGAGAAAGTGGAAAGATCTTGGGTCATTGGGATGCCGTCAAGCTGACAAATCAACTCTGAGACCACTCACCTCCTTGTTAAATAAATAACGAATACCCCTCTGGTTTAAGCTGCCAAAAGCATTCCCAACAGATACAGTAGATTTTTAAGGTAAAATTTTTATTGAAATATACATACAGAAATATGCACAAATTATAAGTATGCAACTTGAAGAATTTTCATGGAATGTTTTTTTCTTTGTAAATTGCCATTACCCAAGTATTTTGGAAATGAGAATAGTGGTTAAGAGCACAGACTCTAGAGCCAGATTGCTGGGTTCCAAACTCAGCTCCACTACCCACTAACTCAATGACCTTGGCAAGTAATTGAATCTCTCTATGTCTCAGTATTATCACTTGTAATGTGGGAATGACAATACTACCTATTTCATAGGATTTCTGTAAGGATTAAATATGCTACTTTTTAAAATTTATGCATCTGGTACATAGTAAGTGCTGATAAATATTTGTTAGATATCAGTAATGTTAACCAGGGCACAACTCAGGGTGGGGAGGTACAGCAGGAAGGATCTGGGAGAGTTAATAAGTATTTGAGGGTCTGAGACCATCTTGGAAGCTAAAAGAGCCTAATGAGCTAGGAAACGCTAAAACTATTTTACAGCCTAGAGTTGCATAATGGAGCTACAGACCTCTCGAACTTGGATGCAGCTTTGAAATCTCCAGCATGGCAGTTCTTAACTGGGATCTGACCACGTGCCCCTGGAAACCCGCCACCCCTCCTATAGCATACAAGAGTGATGCTGTACATCAACAGGCATATATGTGTGTTTTGCTACCCAGACTTTTCATCAGACTCGTGGGGCACTCATGATCCCCAAAAGGCTAAAACTCCCTACTAGCTCATCTCCCTGACATTATAGTTATGGCCAAGAGAGAGGCAATCTAATATTTCAACTGAATTGTCACATTTGGCTTTAGGTACATGTCCCCAGAAGAAAATGAGGTCAAAGAAAACATATTCTACTCCCAAATTCTAGCATTTTCCAATTGAAAGGACTTAGTAGCTTTTCAAATAGAATCCTGCTACATTTATAGATGAGGAAGCCAAGTTCTAGTGCGGTTAATATGACCTACTCAGCATCCTAGAGAGAAACAGAACCATGAAGAACCAGGTGTCCTGGCTCAGCATCTAATTTTCCCCCACAGTAATACTTTGGTGGCAAAAACATCCCACCAGCTAATTTCATGGGCTGGCCCCGCTCATAATTGTTAAGTGTTCTAAACTGGAGCCCTTTTAGTGTGGTTGCTAAGGGCAGCCAGGACCAAGGGGCTTCAAACATTCCTTTCATTGCTTTAAGCTTCAGAGTGATTAGAATTAGTCACACATAGGGAAAGAAATAGGAAAATAAAGTGACAACTTTTCTACTAGCCCGATTTATCATTGGGAAGCTATTTCACCATCTACTTTTTGCTTCTTCCTCTCCTTGGAGAAATCTCTAAGAACGCCTCTCTCAGTGCGGTGTGTGTCCACAATTATGAGCCTAAGAAGCACAGAAAGAGTAGTTATATATTAAATCTGCACAAACAAACCAATTTCTAGATCCAGATTGCTCTTTCCAGGGTGGGGGTGGGGGTGAGTGACACTGATATTAAACACAATTTAATAGATTCACCCATGAGGATTATATTGAGTCTGGTGTCAGGTTCTGATTAAACAAGGTTTGTGTGCACGAGAGAGAGAGAGAGAGAGACTGTGTATGTGTGTGTGTGTGTGTGTGTGCCTTCACTTAAGTTTAGATACAAACTTGAATAGCCTGGCTAACAGCTCTAGGACTTTTCTGTTGCCAGGATGGCTTTGCCATTTCTACTGGACTTTTGACTAAAGTCACACCGGAATTATCAGGAGATCCAGGCCACTTTATTTCTGTGGAAAGGAAGGGAAACAAGAAAAAAGAGAGAAAAGGCATGTACAGTTGTTAGCCTGGTTGCCATTTAAGATTCAAAGATTATTCAGACTTCTTGTTAAATGTAACGCTGCAAAAAAAAAATTTCCCTTAGCACTGATTGACAATTTCACTTTTACTGCTGGAGGAGGAAGGTTTTACCTGTGGTTCCAAACTGTATGACATAAATTTCAAAATAACAGGTCTAATTGTGGTTTGTGTTCCATATTTATTTTTACTTTTTTATTATCTAGTTTTCCTCCCTAAAGCGTCCTCCCACCCCTACCCCTTCTCTTTCTGAAAGGATGCAACACACAGCCTTTTCCCCAGTCCCCAGCTAATAGTAACACCTTCATTTTATCAAATGCTGGGCTCAGGGAGGAGCCGTGGAGTCCGCCCCAAATGATGAACAGCCAAGAGCCCGCACCCTCTCGGGGAGGTCCTGACTAATTTCTCTTCATGGCACATAAAGCTGAGTCGGTGACCTTTCTGCCTGAGCCACGGACAACACACTACATGACTAACTCGAAAGTGGGTCACTCTCAGGCAGACAGGCCAGAGGAAAGGACACTTAGCACTGAGGAATTAATTGTGCCTTCTCAGACCTTCCTGGCCCCGTGAGGAAGATAGCTTCTTCCCCTCAGCACCTTGCTTACCTGATCCATCCGCCTGTTTTTTTGTTTTGTTTTGTTTTGTTTTTCGTTTTTTGTGGTTTTTTCAGGTACAGATTGAGCTAGTCCACTTTCAAAGAATTGAGATAAATCAGAAGGGGCTGGGGGAGAGAGGAAGGAAGACAACAGTGAGGGAACCAGAGGAAGAAAAATGGCCTTAAATCTTGCTCTAGGAAAAAGAATCACATATTGTAGAAATCCCTCGAAGAGCAGTACAGGTAGTTAGAGCCAGACTATCATTGCCCCTCCTCCAAGTTGGGTAGGGAGGCAATTTTAGGCTATTTCCACATCAATATTTGCCTTCATCCATGTGAGTTTTTATAAAGGTAGATGATCTTAAAGGCAGTTGAAACTGCAGATATGTTAATTAAATTAATTAATCACTGAAGCTTATTCCAACTGCAGCCAAGCCTAATTTCCCAGGGGGGTCTGCTGGCTTCCGCGAAATGAGGGGCAGTGAGGAGTTGGCACTATCAGGTACAGCCCCCTGAGACCGAACAGCAGAAAGTAGGGGAGACCCAGCCAGCTGATTCCCCCATTTGGGTCTGCTCATTTCTCAGGGTTATAGCACCCAGTAGCAGCTTTTCAAAATATCCAAGTGCAGGAGGAAATCAACTCTCTGAAGGTCGAAGAAGCCTCCTTGCATCTCCCTTAAATGTTGTTCCCATCTGGCCACTCTGAGTCCGCAAGCCTTCAATCCAAAGACTGTTTATTAGGCACCTTTCCGAAGGGCTATTTTTCTTTCGCAGCCTCTATTTCCAGACCCCTGAAGTGAGGTCTCAAGGATCCTGAGCCTGTTTCCTCTCTGCCTGTCACCAGCAGACCCAGTACACTCCAGAAGGTTTCTGGGACCCATTAGTGCTGCTTCAGGTGGACAGGCAGAAAATGCAAATGCAAGTTCAGGAGGTCTGATGCTGGGAAATAAATAACCCCAACAATAGTGTGGCAAGAGCATCCTGGCCTCTGCAGGGAACAGCTCCTACTGGGAGCTCCCTTCCCCACAGGCAAACAAAGGATGTCTTTCCCCTACCTCTCGGCCAACGAGGTTGAAGTTGTGACCAAAATGTGACCTCTAATTATGGCCACTAGTTCTCCCCTTCCCTTTTTGAACACCAAAAGGCAAAGTGGGAACAAAAGACATTTTTCTTTCTATTTTTAACACAGTGTATATTAGCAATAAATTAACACTCCCCTTCCAGCACCTTTTAAGCACCAGCAGGGGCTAATTCTTTTTACTATAGTGTCTTCCTAAGAGCAGCCAATGGATCATGCTGTCACAGAACGCAACACAGCAAAATAGCCCCTGAAACTGGCATTCTCACAGTCCCATACTGCACATCTTCTGGAAGCTACTTTGTGGTGTGATATTGCTGTTCCCCTGTTTGGCACAGTGGGAGGAGGGGAGATTAATGCAAATGATGGTGACTTGCAAGGGAAAACTGCTACCTTTTTCTTGACTTTTCAGTATTTAGAAGGAGTGTGAAAGAAGAGATATGACCGAGAAAACCCTGAATTAACTCTTCATTTGCCACATCTTTTGTCAGAAATATCATTCCATGCCCTACTAAATTGCAATCACTAGGTCTCATGTCCTTCATTGTGGGTACTGATGATCAAAATTAAAACTTCCTTATCTTTCTCTCACAGGTCCAGGCACCCATACCACTTCTTACAAGACCATTTATTTACATGTCAGCGCCTACTCAGGTTGTTGGGAGAGATGAAAGTTTTCTCCCTAAATATTTTCATTTTAAAGCCACTAAAGGCCGGGCGTGGTGGCTCACGCCTGTAATCCCAGCACTTTGGGAGGTGGAGGCGGGCGGATCACAAGGTCAGGAGCTCGAGACCATCCTGGCTAACATGGTGAAACCCCGTCTCTGCTAAAAATACAAAAAATAGCCGGGGGGTGGTGGCAGGTGCCTGTAGTCCCAGCTACTCGGGAGGCTGAGGCAAGAGAATGGCATGAACCCGGGAGGCAGAGCTTGCAGTGAGCTGAGATAGCGCCACTGCATTCCAGCCTGGGCAACAGTGCAAGACATCGTCTCAAAAAACAAAAACTAAAAGCCACTAAAGAGGAGTTGATGAGATTTCAAAATCAGATGTCTTGAGCATTTCCTGAACAGGCAGAATAATTTCATGTTACCAATCAAGAATACTACAGGGGTTCCAAGTCTGTCCAGAACATTTTAATGCCATTGTGGTTAACAGTCTGGACAGATCTTGAAACCGTAGAATAAATAGTCTTGATCTGCCTGTTCTGGGAATGCTCAAGACATCTGATCTCGAAATCTTACCATTTTCCCTTGACTTTAGTGTTGAAATGCAGGCTTTATGGAGCCAGATATCTGGATTCAAGTTCCAACTCTGCCAACTATGAAGCTGTGTGACTTTGAGCAAGTGGCCTAACCTCTCTGCTCCTTGGTACTGTCATTTATAAATGGGGCTATTCATAGTAACTGCCTATAGGGTTGTTATGAAGAGTAACTGAATTAATACATATAAAGTGCATAAGAGAGTGGTGCCACATGTGTCATATAAGAGCCTGTGAAACAAATCAATAAATATCAGAGTCTGCACAGTGTCTCTCATTCTCCTTTTCAACAACTGCTTGAATTTCTAAATCTTGAGGTGTTCACAGTGGAAATAATCTTCTGCCCTGATATGGTTTGACTGTGTCCCCACCCAAATCTCATCTTAAATTGTAGCTCCCATAATCCCCACACGTCCTGGGAGGGACCTAGTGGAAGGTAATTGAATCAATGGGGTGGGTTTTTCCACGCTGTTCCCGTGAGAGTGAATAAGTCTCATCAGATCTAATGGTTTTATAAAGGGCAGTTCCCCTGCAGACACTCTCTTGCCTAACACCATGTAAGATGTACCTTTGCTCCTCCTTCACCTTCTGCCATGATTGTGAGGCCCTCCAGTCACGTGGAACTGTAAGTCTATTAAACCTCTTTTTCTTTATAAATTACCCAGTATTGGCTATTTCTTCATAGCAGTATAGAAATGGACTAACACATGTGCCTCCCCAAAGACTTGATGTACCGTCTCAGACCACAGCTGCAAGTTAAACCCCACATGAACAAGAACAGTGTACTTGCTACAGTGGCCCCTGTGCCCAAGGTCTGTGCAAAACTTTCAGATGCTCCTTGTGAAAATGGCCAAATGAGACAGAGCCTATGCAGAAGCCACCTCTACCTCACAATAAAATTCCAGACTGTTGGACTTTAAGCTCCTGTCTCTTTCTCAGCTAGACTGTGGGACTAATAAAGACCTTGACCTTCTTAGATAAGGAGCAGCCATCCACATGTACTTTTGGTTCTGGGTTAGCTGTTCTAAGAAAAAAAATGCTGGTAGATGGTGAACTAAAGTATATAGAATTTCTGAAAGGCAGACAACAAAACACTGACAGGAAAAATATTGCTGCCTCCCACAGGCACTGCAATAGAACAAGGGTTTGTTTAGCCTGGGGGTATTTTCCTCTCTTTTCTTTGTTGTGAAAAAATAGGAAAGAGACCACTGGAGGAAGGAAATCTTCCAGAGGTGGAACAACAACCCATTTTTATCTCCAAATCCTAGGCCACAATTCCCAGTCCCTCCCTCTCTCCCATGCCCCAAGGTAAAAAATTGGGTGCAACATCAAAAAACGTAGCAGAGAAAGATTGCCAGGGCTGCTGAAATAAAGAGAAGATTTTGACCAAGAATCCTTCTTTATGGACGTTTATAACGTTGGGGAACTCCCCACCCTCTAATGGCCACATGCCCCTTTGCTCATAGTGGGGTGAGCTCCACAGACAGGAGAGCAGCTCAGAATATTTATGTGGCTGCTCCAGCCAGCCAGGAAAGGAAAGACAAGAGAGGATGACCACTAGAAAAATGGCAGAAAGACAACTAGAATTCTTCTGCCTTTTGAGCCAGATATAAATTAGGGAAGCCCCAAAGTCCTCTTAATCCTGCTGCTGATCAGACATCAAGGCCATACATAAACTGCATTCAATCACAAGTGACACAGTTAAAATAACATTACAGGTCTGGTTAAACCTCTAGAAGCTGGAGGATTTAAGAGTTAAGATTCCAAAAGCAAAAGACTATTGTCCCAAGCACCTTTGAATTTGTGACTGCAGCAAGAATTTCAGCAAAGGTTGATCTTGGGAATTGCAATCTGGGCCTGTGCTAGTCAGCTGTTTCTTCACATCTCACAGGAAAGACTTGGTAAGGTCCTCTCTTGGATTGGAAAATAAGTCTCTGTCCCAGGCACCATATACACCAAGGCCCTGAGCATGTGTTAAGAATGGAGCATCTTCACTGGAAAAAAATATCCCTTCCCTTAGTGGTGTTGTGGGTTGAATTGTGTTCCTCCAGAAGTAGGAAGAACTTTCATCCAAGATGACTGGTGATATGCTTTGGCTCTGTGTCCCCACCCAAATCTCATGTCAAATTGTAATTCCCAATGTTGGGGGAGGGACCTGGTGGGAGGTGATTGGATCATGGGAACAGATTTCCCCTTGCTGTTCTCGTGATAGGGAGTGAGTTCTCAAGAGGCCCTGGCCGTTTGAAAGTGTTTGGCACTTCCTCTTTCACTCTCTTTCTCTCTCCTGCTCCACCATGTGAAGATTGTACCAGCTTCCCCTTTGCTTTCCACCATAATTATTAGTTTTCTGAGGCCTCCTAGCCATGCTTCTTGTACAGCCTGCAGAACTATGAGTCAATTAAACCTCTTTTCTTCATATATTACCCAGTCTCAGGTAGTTCTTTATAGCAGTGTGAGAATGGACTAATACAACTGGTGTCCTTATATGAAGAGGAAAATTTGGTCACAGAGAAAGGAAAGACAGGCAACTAAAGACAGAGGCAGAAGTTAGAGTTATGTTGCCACAAGCCAAGGAATGCCTGGGGCTACCAGAAGCTGAAAGAGACAAGACAGTATCATCCCTAGGGCTTTTGAGGGAGCACAGCCCTTGAATGGGAGGTCCTATGCCTGGGATGATCAGGAGTGGATTCCCAGAGGAGGTAACATTTCATGAAATAATTAGTCAAGATTTGTCAAGCAGAAATAACAGTCAGATAGAATGGCATGTACAAAGTCATAGGGGTATGAAACAGCCTCGTGTTTTAGGGAACTCCAGGTCACATAGTATGGCTGTAGCAGGAAGGGCACACACCTTGATGGGAAACCTTGGTTTCGGACTTCTGGCCTCCAGAACTGGGAGAGAATACATTTCTGTTGTTTGAAGCCACCCAGTTTGTGGTGCTTTATTACAGCAGGCCTAGGAGACTAATAGAATTGGCTTTAACCCTTTCCTCAGCTTACATGCCTCCTGTCTCCATCTCTAATGACTGCAAACCATCAGAGGTGCAGAACTCAAGCAGAAAACCCCCAAAGAGCAAGCTTGGCCTACTAGCATTGAGCAGCAAGAGAGGGGAGAATATAATGTCCTCCTTCCTGATGCCAAATGCTGTCAAACCAAGGCCAGTCTGTCTTCCTGGTCAAAATCCACAGTGGCTGAAACAACTTCCATGCAGGTCACAGTGACTACAAAATCTGAACCAAGGGTTCCACCCAGGCGATCTCTCTCTCTGTCCCCCACTAGGCCTTAGCCTAAGCCAGCACAGCATTTTAAAGTGAGGGCTTAATCCTCCAGGGCTTAGCAGCCCAGCCTAGCATCTGAGGCCCAGAAGCCAGAGTGGAGGAAGGGGAACCAGGAGGCAGGAAGAGGGGGCCCAGGCTTCCTGTTTTCTCTTACTCTGGCTACAGGGCTACTACGGTGTAGAAGAAAGATTAAAACAAAGCTTGCTGCACTTGGGGAGTTAAATATTACAAACATTTTAAACAACCCAACTGGACCTCCTAATTGTGTGGCAAAGGCTGCAAGTTGTAAAGTTGGGAGTCTTGGCTCAAATGAAAGCCTCTCTCTGAATAACAATTTATTTTAATTTGTGATGTCTCATACTGTCCATATGGCGGGTCTTCATGGGAAAGCAACTGTCTCACAGTTGACGGGGACATCTGAAGTATGCTTTTTTGGCGTACAGGGGGATTTTTTTTTTTTTCATTTAAATCAGTGACTTGATTGAGAAGCAGAGTTTGAAAACATTTCTCTAATGTTTCCAGCATTTTTACAACTGGAAATTTATCATCTACTCATGGAAGTTACAAACTGATAACCGTTTCTCAACCAAATTGCCACACTTTTAGGCCAACACCAGTTTGTAATAGCGGAGTTCAGTGGGCATTCATTTGAAAACAGAAAATCCTATTTGGATGCCTTTCTTTAAACAACAACCCAGAAAGCATGTGAAGAATGTTATGACCTAAAGTAGGAGCTGCTTTGCTTAAGCGTCCCAGACAAATGTTGTGTAGCGACTTCTAGAATAATCTACAATACATCTCTGGGAGAGTGCCAGGATTTCCAGCCAACTCTGGGTAGGATGCTCGTTCCACCACAGATACGGTGACAGTCTTTACTCTTAGAGAGTCTTCGAACCACATGCTAGGCCCCAGGGGTGTGATGGGGAAAAGAAACTTGTTTGTTCTTTTTTCACCTTTCTCCTCCCAGGCTTTTTACCAGCTGCTCTTCCAAGGGAGAGAAAAGAGATTCTAACAGAATCTCAATTTTTCCCAAACTTATGGCTCTGCAGGGAAAAGGGGAATAGGTGAGGTGTCATGAAGTCACTACGCACGCTGATAAAGTCACATTCTTCTACAAAAACCTCACTACTCAAATGCCAGATCCCCTGAGAGGTTTTCCCTGACTGTGGCATCAAAGAAAGCATCCCTGAATAAATGAATGAAATCTTCAGAGGCTCCCTTTTACCCACATGTTCTAGAATTTACTCCTCTGTGGGTTTCAAAGTTCCCTTCCATTTTGCCCCTACCTCTTCCCCATATCTTTTTGCCTTTTACTACTATCTTTGTCATCACCCTCACACCAGCTAAAAAAATTACTGACTTTCTTTACTAGTGATCCCTGATTGTTGTTTGTTTGCTTGTTGGTTGGTTGGGTTTTTGGGTTTTGTTTAGTTTGTTTTTTGCTTAAGCTGCTCCCCTGGTCATCTGGGCATTCTGAACTTTTCCTTTCCACATCTTCCCCAGAAAAGCATTTCCTATATGTTTAGCCAAGATTAGGTGCTTATAAGACACCCAGAACAAGTATATTCATAAAACATCCACTCTTCTTACAATACACTAAAAACCCATTTGAGCAGCTAACACTAATTGTGGCTTGAAAAAAATATGAGCAAGTAAGACAATTATTCAATTAACCGCAAAGTTGGGAAGTTAGAAACCATAAAATCTCAGAGCATCAAGGGCTGATGGAGTCCAGGAAAACACCAAAGAGAAGCAGCAGGCTTTGGGCTATCCCTGACTGATATGTAGGGTTCAACTAGAGCAGGCTCTCTCACCCTAGACACTAGTGACATTTGGGGCAGATTCTTCTTTGTCGAGAGGGCTGTTCCTGTGCATCGTAGGATGTTTAGCAGCACCCCTGGTCTCTACCCATTAGATGTCAGTAACACCCTCTCCCCAGTTGTCATGACTAAGAACGTCCCCAGACATTGCCAAATGTCCCCTGGGCCAGGGGAGAAGTTGCCCCCAGCTGGAAACCATTCATAGATGGAAGAAGAAAGAGGACATCAGAACTTAGAGAGTGCTGAGAAGGGCTTGCTCACTTCACTCAGAATCCTAACTAGGTCCACAATGCACCCAGTTACAAATCTGATTTATTTAGGGTGTACTAGGGAGCTTTCTATGTATGCTTTGTACATGTTCTATTAAGCCTATACCCTGCGTTAAATTGGGATTGAAATTGATGTGGTTTCCAAATGCTTTAGTCATAGAACCCTTTGTTCCAGTGAAATCTTATCCAGAAGCACAAATACTAAGGACATAAGCAGAGTGGTTTTGGTTGAAACTTGAATAGAGAATCTTCCCCTCCCAATACGCATCTCAGCCCTGCCCAATGGTCTAATAGCACAGCAATTCCTGGTGTGTTTCACTGTATCGTAACCACGAGAGAGGCAAAGGTGACATCTCACTCTACCAAACTAACTGTAATATTGTGGTACCAGAAAAGGAGCAATGGATTAGGAGTTGCAAAACCTGGAACATTTTACTAACTGCCCGTGTGACTCTGGGCATGTTCCTTAACCTCTCTGAACTTGTGTTTCTTGGTTATAATCTTTAAGACCCCTTTCAGCTTCAAAATGTTATGAATAAATAAGTACAACTGTATCACATTATCTGTGGGCCCAGGATGATGATGATTATGATTATAAACAAGCTGATTATTTATAATGTCCCCTAAAGTTCTCTTTTAGGGGCAAAGGAGAACGGGGAAGTGACTGTGATCTCTCAAATTCTCTTTGACTAGCACTTTGGCTTTTGCTTGGTTTATTCATGCTTGAAATTCACTCATGCACGATCTGGCTGGCCTTTCTTCAAACGATCATGCTAAATGGGGTCACAAGTGGAGGTGAGAATGAATATTTTAAAAATTCAGAATGAAAGTGAAAAATCTGGGACACTTGCCAAATCCATGAAGTTAGAATAAGACTCTTAAAAATGACATGCAATAGATTCTATTATGAACCAGCAAAATCCCAGAATGAAAGTCTAAACATAGCAATAACAAGAAGCACATAAGTTGCGGAGCCTGGAATCATCTCTCTCCAACCTCAGGGGCCCCACTAGCCACCTCTCAGAATGAGAGGGTCTCGCACAACAAGCAGAGGCAGAAGAGACAGAACGTTCTCATCCCCTGCCTTGGAACAACTTTCTGTCTTCTCTTACCGCTGCACAAGAAATGAATGGGAATGTGTGTCTTTACTTTCTGTTTTTGCTCCTTCTTTGTAAAAGAAGAAATGTAAGCCTCACTGCAACTATCTAATACCACAGGGAAATAGCACAAAACCACAGCTACCAAACAATGATGCTAAAATCCACAGCTATGTTTCTATTCAAATATGATACCATATTAACAAATTCCCTATTCAGGGAGTACTTCTGCTCTCTTTTATTTTAAACATAAATGAGATGCTATGCTTGTCACAGATAAATGATGATTTTTTAATTGGAATGTAAAAATGTTTTCCAATTATCCAGCAACCTGATTCTTAGGAGAACATGACAGACACGTGAACTACTTTAGAAGTTTAAAAAGAAAACATGCCAGTAGTGTATGTGTGTCAGGGGTGGGGGGACAGTGGGACCTCTGCGGTCAGTGAGGACAACTCGAAGTTCTCCAAAGCTATTTAATACTGATAACTGGCAGGAGAATGGAAAAGTTTCTTTCATGGAGTTGTTTTTGTTTTTTCCAGAAGTGATTTCTCCTCATACTAGAAGTGCTGAAACTGTACTAGTATTGCTAATTCCTTGCATTTTTATTTATTCACTTTGAATAAACAAAATGTGGACGTAGTGAAAAAAATTCAAACAACGCAAAGTGGCATACAGTGAAAATTGAGTCAATCTTCTATTTCAGTCTCCCAGTCCCTCTCCCTGTTACTAGAGCCTCATGTTTTTGAAGATATTGATTCTATGCAGTGCACATACATATACTTGTTTATTTACATACATATTTTGTTATATATATGCTGTTTCATATATGTTATTATAGATATACGCATGTATGTGTATACATATAAGAACTTCCTTGTTATACAAATGGTAATGTATCCTCCCCTTCTGCACTTTTTTCCCTCTGTCTAATAATATGTAATAAAGATGGCTGCCGGGCGCGGTGGCTCAAGCCTGTAATCCCAGCACTTTGGGAGGCCGAGACGGGTGGATCACGAGGTCAGGAGATCGAGACCATCCTGGCTAACACAGTGAAACCCTGTCTCTACTAAAAATACAAAAACTTAGCCGGGCGAGGTGGCGGGCGCCTGTAGTCCCAGCTACTCGGGAGGCTGAGGCAGGAGAATGGCGTGAACCCGGGAGGCGGAGCTTGTAGTGAGCTGAGATCCGGCCACTGCACTCCAGCCTGGGTGACAGAGCGAGACTCCGTCTCAAAAAAAAAATAAAAAATAAAAAAAAAAATAAAGATGGCTGCAAATTATTTGCCATTACTGCCATTAACAGTTGAAGTCTATTTCCTCTCCTCTTGAACCTAGGCCTGCATGTGACTTGCTTTGACCAATAATATGTGACAGAAGTGATTCAGTGTAACTTCCAAGGAGGAACTTTCTGAGATTTGCAACTTCCATCTACACATGCTTGGGATATTCCCTCTTGGAACCCAGATGCTATGCTGTGAGAATCCCAAGGTGTAGGGAGAGGGGATCCAAGGTGCTCTAAACAATAACCCCAACCAGCACCAACAGCCAGTCATGTTAGGGAGTCATTTTGTATGTTCCAGCCCAGTTGAGCCTTCAGATGACTTCAGCTCCAGCTGACAGTACCTGGGGCAGAAGAATAGCCCAGCTGAGCCCAGTCAATCCTCAGAATCATCAGAAATAATAAAGGATGGTTGTTGTTGTACGCCACTAAGTTTTGGGGTAATTATTCCATTTCAACAGAGTATATAAGTCTGCTTCATCCTTTTAAATAATATTTAAAACAATAGCTACCATATATCTATATGCTTACTATGTATCAGGCATTGTTCTAAGCATTTTATATATGTTGACTCATTTAGTTCCTACTAACTCTAAACATTTTTTATGGAGATATATCATCCCCATTTTACACAAGGAACTGAACTGTAGGGAAGTTACATAACTTGCCCAGTATCCAAGTGAGTAATCAACATGACTGGGATTCAAGTTCAAGTCTTTGACTCCAAATGTTTTCATATAAAGTACTACCTTAGACCACCTCAGAAGCTACTTTATTTAACTAGTCCTCAGTTGGTGGACATGCCAGTCATTTCTAATCATTTACCTGTAAAAATAAGGTTACAGTATCTCCTTGTACATACTTTTCTGAGCATATGCAAGAAGAAGCCATTCTTTTCCAGAAAGTGGAGGTATGAATAGATTCAATTTATTTTGCTGCACAAGTAAGTGTCAGAAGATATATGTTGGGTACAGAATGTCAGGTGCATCCAACTCCAGTCAAGATAGAGTTCCAGCCCATTTGGCCTTTGGCACTCAGTGCCAAAAACTTCATCAGGACATATGAGGATCTGGTGACCCCAGAGAGAATATGTATCTTATTTTCGTTTGGGCTCCAAGTGGGGCAAGTAATAAACTAACTTTCCTCAAAGTACCCTATGCCTTAATGTATATTTTTATAGGAATTCTCAGACACCTGAAAAGGATATTTGGAAAGTAACCTATGAACCTTGACCTGTGACATGTACAATAAATCTGCCACCACAATCACTGCCAGTTCTGAGGAATCAATGGCCATATTTATAAGGCACATATATAAAACTCCATGGCTGTGTATATTCCCCAGAACCCACTCTAATATAAGCACCATTGGAAAGGAGGCAGATGGACATAACCTCTTTTCACGATTGCCTGGCTGTCTCTAACACCTCTGAAGTTAGATTTCTATCTTCTACAGGCTAGAGATTGAATGGTGGACACCTGCTGCCATCTCAGCAGCCTCTGGGCCCTACCTTCTGAACCGCCTAGAGGGTCAGAGAACCAGCCCCTTCTGGCTATAAGGAAGGGACTAGAACAGCAGATTTTTGATATTTGAAAGCTAACAAAATCTGTTTCTATCCAGTAAAATAGAAAATGAATTAATACTGTGTAGTTCTAAATGCTAATAAGATAATTATTTAATTATCACATTTAAAGGATATTCGCTTAAAAGCCTCACTTCTGTTCCTGCATATGGATTCCTCCCCTACCATACAAAGCCTTGGGGAAAAAAAAAGAAAACATGGCAAGGTATGTTGCCCTTGTCTTTAGAACAGAAGGAAGGGGTTTTACAGTATGTTGTTCAATGCCTTCCTTGAATAGAGAAGTAAACTGAGTTCCAGAGAGGAGAGATGATTTGCTGAAGGTACTCATCGTTGGTACATCGGTTAGCTATAACCGAAATGATGTGTGTAACGAACTGCTCCAAACCTCGGTGTCTTAAAACATTAACTCTTCTCTGACTAGGAATTGATTGATTTAGACCAGACTCAGGTGGGCTCGATGCCAAGCCGCTGGTTGATTTCTGGTCTTTCCCATGTGTTTCTCAACCCTTAGACCAGCGGGCTAGGCTAGTCAGAGTGTTGTTGTTTTCTTTCCTCATGGAGAATGTAAGATGTGCAGAACAAACCTAATCACATAAGCATATTTCACACCTGCATTAGCAGTATGTCGGGTAACAGTTTATTGGCCAAAGCAAGTCACATGGCCAACTCCAACATCCACAGGGATGTATTCTCTGCTTCTAGTGGTAGGAACTACAAAGACACACGGAAAAGGGCATGAATGCACGGAGGGGTGAAGAATTGGAGCTATGAAGAAATCTACTACGGTTGGTGAGTGACTGAGTGAGAATCAGAACCCACAGCTCTTGACTCCCAGCTGAGTTCCACGGTTCTGTTTGTAAATAGTTTTTGTTTCTCTGTCTTAGAAGCTGTTTCTTCAAGCTAATGAAGGGTTTGTAAAGTTCCAAACAGAAGTGGGGGGCCGGCAGTGAGAAAAAGTAAAGATGGTTCCACTCTCTAGGATAAAGCCAACGGAGATACTGGGCAATTCCTTTTCCATCTTCTTGGATGCAGAGTCCAAGGCAAGCAGCCAACTTTGTGTCCATTTCTGGTAGTACTTAGCTCTGTGTGCAGTGAGCTGGACTCTCTAATAGCTGGGAGTGATGGGCTGTGAGTTCTGATTCTCACTCGGTCACTCACTAACCATAGTAGATTTCTTCATAGCTCCAATTCTTCACCCCTCCATGCATTCATGCCCTTTTCCATGTGTCTTTGTAGTTCCTACCACTAGAAGCAGAGGATACACCCCTGTTGATGTTGGACTTGGCCATGTGACTTGCTTTGGCCAATAAACTGTTAGCAGGCATATTGCAAACGGAAGTGTGAAATACGCTTATGTGATTAGGCTTTTTTTTGTGCACATCTCATGAACTGTGTACACAGTATGAGCTCCAGAATCAGACAGAAATGAGTGTGCACTGAGCTACCACTGCCTAGTTGTATGACTTAGGACAAGTCACTCTGTCTCTCTGAGCCTCAAGTTCCTTCTATACATCATCATCTATGTTCTTTCCTCTTCCAGCTTAATGCAGACAAGCTCAGTGACTTTGAAAGTCATTCTAAGGAAATGTAAAGAAGCTTGCATTCCTGAAGCCCTGCTTGGAATATCCAGTTTTTACTTTACAAGTGCAAGTGTTCCATTGTGTGTGAGTCATCATGCCCATCTGGTTTTTTCTTGTTGCAGCAGCTACGGTTACCTTAACTGATGCAGTCTTATTATTTACTCTGCTTTGTACTGATGAGGAAACTGTGGCTTAGGTTAAATAGCTTGCCCAATGTCACACAGCTATTAAGTGGTGGCTCTCATTTATGCATCCAAGTAGTCTGGCTCCAGAGCACCTGATCTTAATCACCACACTCCTCTGATGCTCATTAATAATAGTATCAGTCTCACAGGTTGGATGTATGGAATAAACGAGCTAACGTTTATCAAGTCCTCAGCACAATATCTGCCATATAGAATCACACAGTAAATACAGGCTGTGGATGGAATATGATGTTCCCAGGTAACATGTAATGTAAGATATGTTCCCTTGAGGTCGGGAATAGGACAGAAAGCCTCAGAAAAACTTCCAATAAATACTTTCTGTTGAGAGTATTTTAGATGATACCAACATAATTTCATTTGATCTTCACAGTCAACCTGTAAGGTGTGTGAAGGGTGTCTCATTGCCCCTAAATCATGGACACAGGTTCTGCGGCTCAGGGGAGATTCACACGGTCAGTGGCAGATCCTAGATTAGAACCAGTATCTCCCAGTTCTCACTCTTAGATTCTTAGTCCTAAAAGGACTTGAATCAGGGAACCAGGCCAGAGTGAACCAACCTCGTTATACTCTATCTGTCCAATAGAAATATGCAAGCCCTAACTGTGAGCCATATATGCAATTGCACATTTTCTAGTAGCTTCATTTTTAAAAGGCAGGTATCAAGTGAAATTAACTTTAACAATACACTTCATTTAACTTCAAATATTTTAATTTCAACTTGTAATTAATATAAAAATTTCAGTGAGATACTTTTTTTTTTTAACTAAGCTTTCAAAGCTGGTGTGTATTTTACACTTAGAGCACATCTGAATTTGGACTGGCCACATTTCAAGTAATGGGCCACAGTGGCCAGTGACACAGGTCTAGAACAAATTCCTTTCCTGAAAATTTCTTAGGGTGAAGCCCTAAGAAGGCTCCCAAGGAAAATTGTAAAACATACTCTTTACCCTTTGCTCTTTGAAAGTCTAGTCATATGCCTTTAAATTGGAAATACTGTCTAGGACAGAGCGGTTTGTTTTAGAGCAAGAAAACTTGCTTAAGTTTCAAAGATTGGAAATGTATTCAACATTAGGGACCCCTAGATATGGAGTGGTCTCCTTATCTAACCAGAAAACTTGCAGAATTCACATTGGAGAATGATGGCAGGGCAGGATGACTTACATAAACATCAGTTTAGGTGATTTTAATGAATAACACAGATGAGAAAGAAGCAGAGAAATATGCTAAAAGCCATACAGAGCTTTTACTATTTATTTAGTGTATTCCCACATTCTATCTACCATTTTTTCTCATCCACTTTTGGAAATGCACAATTACACGTGAGTTTCCTATATACCAATAACAGCAGGTGGGAATCTTTGTTTTTTGGAGTCTATAAGGCAGCCTTAAGAGGAGTACCCATTATGGAGCTCTGCTTCTCACATTTTCATTTTAAGTATCTGCTATAATTTATAGTTAAAATAGTCTTGGTTTACTGTGTTTATATGGATATCAAGAAAATAAAAGGTTCAGCTTCAAAGACCCTTTTGGGGCCACATGACTCACAAGGTCTCTATCTGAGTCATAGCACTGAATTCTCCCAATGTCTGATTTGAAGTTCTTAGACTATGCCTTTACCACCATGCCCCATTTATCTAGCATGGTTGAGGATGAGGTTGTCCATAACTTATCCATCAAGACTCCAGTTATCACATTTCTACATAGTTCTGGACAAGGTTGTATTAATTCTTGTAGCTCTATTTTTTTTTTCTTTTCATAACTTAGGCTCCTGCTTTTTGCTAATTTGTGTACATATTTCTCCTAAGTTCCTGATTTATTTTGCACCTAATTATTTCAGAACAAGCTTGAGGATTTCTCCTCCTCTTCCAGAACCTTGTGACAGCTTTTTGACACTTGAAGGACATTTTCACACACTTGTAAGTTGGGAGTTCTATCCTGGACATTGAGGCTGTGAAAAATTCTATCACTCACTGGTGGCCCAAAACTCTCTCTCTTCATAGAAGACTCATTTGAACTGAAATGTTTCAAGAAATGAAATTTGACCAGAAAGGGTAAAATACCTGACAAATTGGCAAATAAATGTGTCAGACTAACGGGTTCAGCACCCACATCCAATGACTCAGGCAGGCACACATGCAATGACAAAGCCATAGAAGGAGAATCCTACTGCTTTTTGGCCACTGAGTCACAAGGTGGAACTATGCCAGTAGTACCCATAGGCTGGAGCCATCATCAAACTCGTGACTGTAAACACAAAACTTTTCCTGGCTGGACACTACTGATCAGAGAAGGAAGATGGTAGTCCATTGGAATACTGCATTTCAGCAAATCTAAGATTCCATGGATTGTAAGACACATCATTATTTTAGGTACCATCAAGAAATAAAAATACTGCCAACTAAACAATAATTTGATACTTTCTGACCACTTACAATTTTTATTTTATCTTTGTTGAATGAGCTCATTTTGACTTTAGTGATATGGGATTTTTTTCCATATACTACTCTAGAACATACACTAAAAGGTTTGAGCCTGAGGCTTCTGAATTAATCTAACTCAAAATCAGAGATACCCATGCCTTTCCATAATGCATCATCTTCTATATTGGAAAAAAAAAAAAAAAAAAGCTGATGATACAGCCTTTCATAGAGATGTGCTCCACTGTCATCTCTGAGATTTTCTTCCAAGCCACTGATGCCCATTCTCCAAGTTTTAATGCTTGCGTTTTCTAGATTTTTACCTGAAGGTGACACTGAAAGTTTTCAGTTCAAGTTTGCACATGCGCAGACAATGCCCACTGCCTGGCTGATGACAATACTAAGGCATCATCCACCAGATACATCCTGATTTCAGAGATATTAAAATGTGGGGGGAAATACTGTCTTCTGGATAGTTGATTGATGGATTCAGTAAGTCCGGAATATTTAGATCCCTATAGGCTTGTTGTCAATATCTCATTAGAAGAATAAGAGGTATATTTTGCCTTAAAAATAACTAGGCATGACTGGACATGTTCTCATGAGGTCTACATTTGTTTCTTTTATCTCTTTGAAAGCATATTGAAGCAAGCCTGAGAATTATGTCTTCTCTTGAGAGTAATGAGAAACACAACTCAAACTCGGAGAAAGTTTACCCCTAAATCACTAAGTAATGCCACCACCACCACACTGTGACATAGCATTTTTCATCTAATTTTACCATCAGTAAGTATTGCTCTGTCTCATTTTGCCTGGATTCAGCAACACTCAATATCTCTGCGATGTGGTGAAAGAAGAAACTGGTATTTTAAAACAGCCTATTTTTAAAAGATAGCCTGTGCATCCTCACAAAGTGTTTTCTGAGAACCCAGACTTTGTGATTCCCAATATAAAGGCACAGTAACAATTAAAGGTTCAGGGAGGAAGGCTCTGGGCACACAAAAAACATTTTTTCAGTTGAAGTTCCATAAAAATGTATGTCATGTGACCTTGAGACTGTGCATCTGACCCCAAACCTTAGCTAAGAGCAAACTATTTTTCAAGTATCGGGAGCCAGGCACCCAATAAATCTCAAATTGAGTTTTGACTTGTCATTAAACTTTAAAATGATCAGGCTTCTCTCATGAGCATACATGCTTCATCTTCTGCAAAGAACAAATTGGAAGCACGGGGTGCATAGGAGAGGACGCAGGAAATGAAAGGATCCAATGGAAACCAAGAATACGCCCTCTCCCTACTGAAAAGAGAGACTATGTTAGTGGGCTGTCGAATTGAACAGCTGATTTAAAGGGATACGAAAGGCTTTAAAGCAAACTCAGACCAGATTTTCCCAGAGCACACATGGTTAATCTTCACCCAGGGATAGAAACTGGGGCAAGGTAGACAGAAGAATCTGCCTTGCCTTTGAAGTGCTGCGGAGCCCAGTACATTACAGTCGGAAGCAAGCACCCCTTCCTTCAGGTGCCGATTGGAGTTTATTAGCTGTGATTTTTATGAGATACTGAAAGAAGCTGAAATACTGCTGCGCACCCACAGAACGGGAGCCAAGAGTCATTACCAGTTGTTGAGAAGTTGACAATGGAGTCTTCCTGAAAGATTCTTGCAGTCTGTGTCAAACGTTAACATAGAAGCCTTTTTTTTTCTTTTCAAACTAAAAAGCTCTGCCCATATAAGTCATGAATTATTGCCTGAGATATTGTACATTATCCTTCCCTAGCAGGTTCACAGCTTCCAAAATACCATCAGGAAAAGATGACATCTAAGGAGGCGGGTTTTCAGGGCATATTTTCTGTCCACTGTGGAAAGAAGGGAGTGGGATTTTCATGACAAAGAAGATTCATTTTGTCCCATATGCCGTGGACTGAATATCTAATAAGGGAAATCAACCACTTACGGTCTCGGAAGAATAGAGCACATGAATCGATTTTGCATCTATTCCCCTTCCTCAACAAGGGCATTTGGATCACAGGTCACATGACAAAGTAGATCTTTGGATTTCATTCCTAAACAATGTTAGGAATGACCTGCGGAGAGTGAACAACGATCATTGACACAAACCTAAAATTCACTTCCTCAGGAAAGGAAGGTGTGGGCTTTGGAGAATAACAGACCCAGATTTGAATGCCGTCTCCGCCTCACACTGATTATACTATAGCAATAGTTTTCAAGTGTGGTGGGGCTATGTCAATCAGTTAGCTATAGCTGCATTACAAACCATACCAAAGCTCAGTGGCTTACAACAATAATTTACTAGCGCTCAGACATGTGCAGAGGGACTGGGATGCAACTCATCTAGGTGAGTCTTCCTCAGGCTGCAATGACTGGGGAGGTGGGCTTGCCACTGCAGATCTATGAGTCATCTGAGGTGGCTCTGTTCCACATCCATCACTTCCTTTAACCAACAGACTAGCCAGGATGGATTCCTCACAGATCAATGGCAGAGGGGCGAGAGAATGGGTGGAAACCTGTGGGGCCTCATAAGGCTTAGACTCAGAGCTGACTCACATCACTCCTGTTGGCATTCCATTGGCCATGGGAAGTCACATGTGACTAAGCCCAAGGTTAAGGGGCCTTCAGAAGAACTACAAAGTCGCATGATAAAAGATGCAGATACAGGGGAAGATGAAGACTTGGGGCCAAGAAAGGAAGATAGGAATCTTCCTTGAAGGTCAGTCTTCCACTTATTACTCTCCTTTATTCAGAATTATTTTACCCATTTACTTTTCCACATAAAATTTTAAATTATTGTATTAAATTATCAATAATGTCTCGTGGGAATTTTGATTGGGATTGTGTTGAAGATATCGATTAATCTGGGTAGAATCATTATTACTGTATGTAATACTAAGTCTTTCCATCCAAGAACATCCTATGTCTCCATGATTCCTTCAAGTGTGATTTTATATCCACAGTAAAAGTTGTGTAGTTTAATTCAAATAGGTCCTATATTTTATGAATAAGAATATTTCCAGGTATGGACCAAGTGACTTGACGCTCCTTTCTGGCCATAGAAGTTAGTTTCTGGCCATTGAGTTTTTAGTATTACCACTACTAAGTGTTTAAAACTCATTGTCTCTCATAACCATTCTAGATGATGAAACTTAGGTTTGTTCTCTTTGAGATGTACACAAACAAATAAACTTTCTTTATTCAATTGACTACTATCTACTTAAGACGAACCAACTATCACCCCATATTAAAAACAGGACAATGTGAAATTTTAGTTTAATAATACCTTATTTACAGAGCTTAGAGTTTACAAAGCACTTTCCATATAGTACCTAATATGTTTCTCATTACAACCCTATAAAGGAGGCCAAGTGGCTAAATATCATCTCAGTTTTTCAGGTAGAGGCAGTGAGGTGCAGAGGAATTAAATGATCCAGGTGCAGAGGAATTAAATGATCCCCCCAGGGTCTCCAGGCCAGTGATAAAGAGCTTGCTGTTTTGGCTTATAGTCCTATTCTTATTCCTTTACTCCTAGTCTTCATTGAGTTCCTCCTTGCCCTTTAATCCTTGGCAGCTGACTCTCCCACTTTGAGGACCTCTCAGAATCTAGAATAAAATCCAACCCTTAGAGCAAGCCTGCACTTTCAGTGTACATGTAGAATTGTGTGGCTCTGAAGCAATTATTGCTGCATGTTTGAAAAGGAGACAATGAGTTCCAAGGGAAAGAACTTAGACTTTGGAGCCAGACAGACCTGTTTTCAAATCCTCCCAGTCTACTTAGAAGCTTTGAGACCTTGGGCAAATTGCATTAGCATTTGAACCACAGTTTCTTTATTTTTAAAATGGAATGAAAATACCTACCTTGCAAGAATACAATAAGAAAAGAGTTTATATAAATAAAGTACCCACCATGCAAGGGGCATTTAGCAATTGTAATGTGGCACAGTAACAGAGTCCATATACACATGGGTATTACCCAGGAATCTCAGTGGCGGGGTTTTTTTCAGGGTTTTTTTTGTTTTGTTTTGTTTTTGTTTGTTTGATTTTTGAGACAAATTTTCCCTCTGTCATTCAGGCTGGAGTGCAGTTGCACAATCATAGCTCACTGCAGCCTTGACTTCCCAGACTCAAGTGATGCTCCCACCTCAGCCTCCCGAGTAGCTGGAACTATACACATGAACCACCACACCTGGCTAATTTTTTTAAATTTTTTATAGAGGCGAGGTCTTGCCATGTTGCCTAGGCTGGTCTCAAACCCCTGGGCTCAAGTGATCCTCTCACTTCAGCCTCCCAAAGTGCTGGGATTACAGGTGTGAGCCACTGTGCTTGACCTGTTTTTTTCTTTTTTAAAAGATTTGCACCTTATAGGCCCTGAAAAAAGAAATCTTGACTGTCTCAGATGGTATGGGGAAAAAAAATGGATTTGCAATGAAATGTACTAATCAGGACTCTGTGAAAAGTTTGCCAGCTTTCCCAAATTCATTTGACTTCAGTTCATTCTTTTCCTGTCCAAAAATTTCATGTGAAACAAGGTATATATATGCATTTTACAGACATTACCATGTAATGATAGAATCTTACAATTCTCCCCATCACTTGACAGTCTTAGATAATGTGATATGCTCCGTAGAGAATAAGAGAGCCCATAGGGACAATTGCACTACCATGAGTGGAGGTCTGACAGAAACAGTTGGGGGTTTCATTGATGTTTGCCTCAAGTCACCTAGTGAGTATGCCGCTACAAAACCTGTTCTTATAACGCATGTACCCCCGACCCACCTCATCTCCACAATGCATTTCTCTTTGCCTGTGTCTACCCAGAAAAAAACCAGGTCAGCAATCTAACTGGCTGCCAAACAGATAAAACATACACAAGAATGGATGAGTTTTTGGTTGTTACAGTTGGCCAGACACTTTGATGTCATGCTAGTGCTGCTTATATCTATATCAGCACTGTCCAAAAAGAAATATATAATGTGAGCCATATGGAGAATTCAAAATTTTCAAATAACCATGCTATAAAAGGTAAAAAGGAACAAATAAAATTAATCTTAGTGACATATTTTCTTTAACCCAGTAGATCTAAAATAGTATCATTTCAACATATAATCAATATTGATAAATTATTGATGACCTATTTTACATTCTTTTCTTTGTACTAAGCCTTTGAAATCCAGCATTTGTTTTACTCTCACAACACATCTCCGTTAGGATTAGCTGCCACATTTCATGTGCTCAATAGCCACATGTGGCTAGTAGCTGCTACATTGGACAGCACACCACCAAATTGTTCATCCCTGCAGAGAGCAAGGTGACACGTAGCATTCATCCAGCCTCCTGACATAAAGATTCTATACCAAGGTAAGCAAGAGTCCAGAACTTCAGCTAGTTTTTTGGATACATAGAACTACCACTTTTTGGGTTTTGTTTGCTTGTTCAAAGAGAGGGGGGGAAAAAACCCTAGCTTTCTCAAACCGAAAGTGTGGTATTCCAACATGTTTCTGGATTTTTTATTCTTGCGATGGATTTTTCCCCCATTTGGAAAAAAAAATTTTAATTTAGGGGACAGAATGAGTGTGACATATCTACACATTTTCAACCTACTTAGGTTCCTTCGTATGTCTGAAAAATCCCAACTATTTCCATGACAACAGACATTATAATGACATATACTTCTTGACAGGAAGTGGATTCATAAGCCTTGGATTTATTGCCTATGTATCATTTTTTAGAAATGCATCAGAATGAGACAGTCATACCACACTTTTATGAAATAATTCAAATAGTTGGCTGTCAGTAGAATCAGGATCTTTGTAAAATACTGTGCTTTATATTCATAACACTACTGTCCCACTAACTGTTTCTCACACACAGTGGATTTTGACAAATGAGTAGCAGATATCTGTCACAAGTCACACGCCATTTCTCACCTTTGCATTGTAGTGGTTTTACTGAATCACTTGTGTCTAGGGGCAGGCAACATAAGTTGCACAGAACTAAAGCAGTGAGAAAAACACCTTGATCAGATAGCCCCCTGCAGGTCAGCCATGTACTGTTGTAGAGGTTGTTTACCACACAAGGGTGGGTGCCTGGTTGATGGGGAAGGAGGGTCTGAAATCCAGCTCTGTAGTCTGCATACCAAGCCATGCATTCTGATACAGGGCTGCTCTGTCTGGAGCAAGCCATGCCTTTTTCTAATTCACACAGAGACAGCATATGGACTAGGGGCAGCCCTAGCCACTTACCTTGGCCAATTTATCGGCCTGTTTGGTAAATATAAGAAGTAAGGCATGCAGAAGTCAGAAAAATCCAGGTTACTTCCTGCAAAGAAAAATAAGAGGAAATGCTTTTCATATAAATATTTTGAGATGTAAATGAGGAATTGGTTCACAGGAAAGTAAAAATATCATTAAAGTAAGAATCCTTAAGTAGGACCAGTCCCCCAGCGAAGCAGAAATCCTTTCTGCAGAATCCTTTCCTCAGACTGCCTTGGACACAGTGTTGGGGGAGCCCTTTGGGGAAGGAGGCCTTACCTCCTATTTCTGATTGTTGCCCCTTCCCCAGAACATCAACTGGAGGGACCTTACTTGTATGTATCACTGTGAAAATGGTGTCTGGCATATTGTAAAGGTTCAGTAAACATTCATCAGTCAAATAGGCTCTCGCTTCTTAGTGAGGCAGCTTGTGCCATCTGTGTAGAGCTGTAAGTGTTCATATTGTTAACATTTTAAGGTGCAATCATTGTATTATCATTTTTTTAAGAGAACCCTTATCTTTTAGAGATACATATTTGTAGATGAAGTGATATGATGTCTTGGATTCCTTCAAAATAGTTCAGGAGGCTAGAAGAGGGTGGGAACTGAGATGAAATGAGATTGGTCATGAGTTGCAAATTGCTGAGACTCAGCAATGGGAACATCAGGGTTAATTATACTATTCTCTCTACTCTTGCTTGAAATTGTCTGTAATAACCATCAAAGAACATATTATTCATTCAGCAGACATATATTGAGCACCTAATACGTACAAGGTGCTAGAGATTTAGGGTGAACATGATAGACAAATTTTCTGCCCACATGGGACTTATATTTGGATGAAAAAGTCAGATAATAAATAAATAAATAAACGAAGTAATTACAACTGGTGATTCATGATACAACTAAAATAGGTGGGCACCATGAGAGAAAATAAATGATGAGTTGTGGATGTTAATTTAGAGTGAGCAGTCAAAGAAGGCTTCTATGTGGAGGTGATGTTGAAGCTAAGTCCAGAACAAAATGGAGCTAACAATACAAAAGCTAAAGAAGAAACTTCCAGGCAGAGGAAACATAAAGTGCAAAGGCCTTGTGGCTAACAAGAGCCTGGTGTGTTTTAAGCACTCTTAGAACAGTAAGCATGCCTAGAACTCAGAGAAGTAGGAAAGAACGGCATGAAATTTGACAGAAGCGGCAAATTGGGGCCAAACCCTGTAGGGCCTTGTGAGCCATAGTCAGAAGAGGGGCTTTATTCAAATTTTCAGAAAATCTTTCATCATATTTAGTTCAAAACTGCATTCCTGCCATGTATAGCCACGTGATTTGCTTTGGTTGACAGAACGTGAGCAGAATGGGTACATATCATTTTTGGTTGGAAGCTTTAAGAGCAAGTGCATGCTTTACCACATTCTCTTTTCTCTCTGTTACAGCAACTTGCAGTGTTCTACATGGTGATTGCCCCTTCAGTGTGAGTCCAGTGATGACAAGGAACAGAACCTCTGCTGATCTGATCCTTGGTGGGCATGGAACATAAATAAGAAATAAAGCCTTATTATTTGAAGGCAGTGACATTTGAGGGATGTTTGTTATTACAGCATAACCTGTCCTCTCCTGATTAATACACTGGAGTAATTAAAGCTAATCACTCTTCTGAGCCTTTAACTAACTAAAAACTCACTATAAATATGTATTACTGTAAAAACTCCAAGAGAGGGTAGGGTATGCAGTATTTTCCAAACTAATTTGACCACAAAAACCATTTGGAAGAGATTTTTGTGGGACATTGATATGGTTTGGCTGCGTCCCCACCCAAATCTCATCTTGAATTGTAGCTCCCAAAATTCCCACGTGTTCTGGGAGGGACCCAGTGGGAGGTAATGGAATCATGGGGGTGGGTTTTTCCCATACTGTTCTTGTGATAGTGAATACATCTCACGTGATCTGATGGTTTGATAAAGGGGAGTTTCCCTGTACATGCCCTCTCTTGCCAGCCACCATGTAAGATGTAACTTTGCTCTTCCTTTGCCTTCTGATTGACTGTTAGGCCTCCTCAGCCATATGAAACTGTGAGTCAATTAAACCTCATTCCTTTATAAATTACCCAGTCTCAGGAATGTCTTTATTAGCAGTGTGAGAAAGGACTAATACAGACACTCAAGGAAAAGCTGATATTGAGTCTGAGTGCAGCTTTGTATCCAATCTGAAGAGGCCTGGCTGCCTCCAAAGGGACTTCCAGAGGGGACTTCCTATAATCAGACCCCTTGACCCTTTGTTCTATGCAGCAGTGATGCTCTGATCTTGCCTTGGGATTTCTTAACTTGATCGGGCATTCTCTTCATGCTCTCATTCAGCTAATCCTCAAATGCCTTCTCCAGCCAAGTCCTCTCTCTCCTTGCCAGTTCCTGACTAGTGCCTCCAAGCCCCAGCTCCACCACACTCCCTGCCTTGATTGAAATTTTCTCCTGGAATCTGCGTATCTCTCTCTTTCTCTCTCTCTCTTCCCCCCCCCCCACCCCCTTTGCCCTGATGAAGGACACTTTTAACAAAGCCCTTGTCATGGGGGCTTTCTGTAGGCAATTCATTAGTGACAGTCTTTGGCTACCCCCAACCATCATCTTGCAGCTTATAGTCACAGCCTTCTAGCTGATACCTGTTGTCTCAACCTGTATGACTTGAATTCCTAAGATTCCTCCCTGTCTCAAGTCAGGTGCAGAAGAGATATACATGCCATCTACATCTTCAGCCAAAATATTAAAGCAGAAGAGACCCCAGTGGTGAGCACTTTAGCTTCACACTAGTGACTTCCTGGGGGGGTTGATATTTCTTAATTAGGCAACATTCTTGAGCTGTCTCATAGGATAACAAGGGTTTGTCCTAGTATGGAATTTTTCGACAGAAATATTTATATTGTGCTTCTTTAAATAAGTTGAATTGAAGATATGTTCATTTAATTGTACATAATAAGAAGAAAGAATTTTAGATTTATTTTTATAGATTTTGATTGAAACAATCACTTAGAGGTTTTTTTAAAAATACAGAACATGGAATCCTAATGTTTCAGCCTTTCAAAAACTTGCTCTAAAATTTATTGCCTATCCCAATTGAATAAATAAATACCAGCCAGTTAAAATATTGGAATCATTTCATTTTCCTTTATGATTTGTAAGTATAACATTCCTCCTCAAGGGAAAAATAATCGAAGAAATTGAGACATTAAGGGTGAGCTGACAAGCATTCAAACACACTGATTGAACAAATGAGCAAAGGAATGAGACCTTCAAGAAAATATTTAAAGTGAGATTTGAATGAATTCTCAGTTTAAAGTGCTAACAGCTTAAAGGAAATGGGACAAAATATCATTTTGAGATCTGATAATGAGGGATTACTGTTAGGACCAAACACAATGGCAGGTACATTATTGTGGAATTCAGTAGGGAAGAAGTAAAATGGTTACCATATGGGATTGCTGAAAAGCAAGAATGAAAGGAGGAGAGGTAAATAGTGGTTCCTAAATGTTTGTTTCCTAAGGAAATGCACAAGGAAGATAAAAACAGACTGAAAGACTATTAATACAATCAGTAAATACTGGAAAGGTAGTTCCTGATTGCTTTCTATTGCCAATCATATTTAACAGGGCTTTATAATGTGATCTCAGTAAGGTCATTTTTGGCTGAGTTGGAAAATGCTAATGCCTGTCAGAATGCTGAAAGATGAGTAAGGATTTGCTGGCCTGTTGGGAGAGATTGCGACTGAATCTGATGCTGCAAAGAATATTTAATTCCACAGGGAAAGTCAGATGAGACAGAGAGAATTTTGCAAGCAAAAGGCATCAAAAGATTGTTCTGTATTTTAATTCCTCCACAGCACTCAAGTGTCAATAATGTGGCCCTGTCACTTGTCTCATTTGCTGAGATGATTTTAGATGGATTGGGAGAAAATCTAGGGATTATGGAAATACCAAATTCTTAAATAAGAAGCTGTATTCCTGTTAGATTACATTAAATTCCAACCAGAAGTTTCTCAGTCTTTTGTTTGTAGGATTTTTTTTCCTTTTCAACCTTTTTTTTTTTTTTTTGGTGGGGAGTGTTCGAGTGATACATGTGCAGATTTGTTACATGGGTAAATTGTATGTTGCTGGGGTTTGGTGTACAAATGATTTCATCACCGAGGTAGTGAGAATAGTACCTGATGGAGTACTATCAACCTTCATCCTCCTCCCATCCTCCACCCTCAAGCAGGCCTCAGTATTCGTTGTTCCCTTCTTTGTGTACTCAATGTTTAGCTCCCACTTAGAAGTGAGAACATGCAGTATTTGGTTTTCTGTTTGTGCATTAATTTGCTTAGGATAACAGCCTCCAGCTGCATCCATGTTGCTGCAAAAGACATGATTCATTCTTTTTTATGGCTATGTAGTATTCTATGGTGCATATGTACCCATATTTTCTTTATCCAGTCCACTGTTGATGGGCATCTAGGTTGATTCCATGTCTTTGTTATTGTAAATAGTGCTGCAATTAACATAGAAATGTATGTGTCTTTTGGTAGAATGATTTCTATTTCTTTGTATAAGTAATGGGATTGCTGGATCTAATGGCAGTTCTGTTTTAAGTTATTTGAGAAATCTCCAAACTGCTTTCCACAGTGGCTGAACTAATTTACATTCCCACCAGCAGTGTATAAACATTCCCTTTACTCCGCAACCTCACCAACATCTGCTATTTTCTGATTTTTTAATAATAGCCATTCTGACTAGTGTGAGATGGTATCTCATTATGGTTTTGATTTGCACTTCTCTAATAATAGTGATGTTAAGCATTTTTTCATAAACTTGTTGGCCACAGGTTTATCCTCTTTTGTGAAGTGTCTGTTCGTGTCCTTTGCCCATTTTTAATGGGATTGTTTGTTTATTGCTTGTTGATTTGTTTAAATTCCTTATAGACTCTAGATATTAGACCTTTGTCAGAAGCATACTTTGCAAATATTCTCTCCCATTTTGTAGATTGTCTGTTTACTGTGTTGATATTTATTTTGCTGTGCAGAATGTTTGGTTTAATTAGGTCCCACTTGTCTATTTTTGTTTTTGTTGCAATTGCTTTTGGAGACTTCATCATGAAATCTTTGCCAAGGCTTATGTCCAGAATGGCATTTCCTAGGTTTTCTTCTAGGATTTTTATAGTTTTAAGTCTTACATTTAAGTCTTTAATCCATCTAGGATTGATTTTTATATATTCAGTCTTTTGGTTTTGATCAGGAATTAACAAACTTTTTCTGTAAAGGCTAGAGTGCTAGGCAGAATAATGCTCCCCAAAGATGTTGATATCCTAATCCCCAGAACCTGTGAATAGGATGCCTTCCATGGCAAAAAGGATGGCAAGGATGTGATTAAGTTAAGGATCCTGAGCGGAGATTGTATCCTGGATTATCTAGGTGGGGCCACTGAATGAAACAGTGCATTCAAAACAGCACTGTTTGTAGTTGCCCCAAATTGTAAACAACTCACTGATCCATCAAGAATAGAAGGGATAGATTGTAGCATATTCATACAATAGACAAAATAAAAACGAATGAACTACAGCTACATGCATCAACATGGTTACATCTCATCAACAAAATTTGAATAAAATAAGTCAAACACAAAGAGTACAGACAATAATATAATTATGTTTATATGGAGTTCAAAACCAGGCAAAACTGAGGTAAAGTGTTTAAGTTTACATATACGGAAAATCAAAGTACAAAGAACACAAGGAACAGTATACTATCCAAATTAGGAGAGTTACTTCTCTGAGGGAAGGGGGCACACCAAGGGCTCTCTGGAGTACTGGAAATGCTCTGTTTCTTGACCTGAGCTATGGTTCATGTGTGTTCATTTCATAATAATTTATTAAGCTGTGCATTCTTGTGTTGTGTTTCACAATTTAAAAGATTTAAAATAGGCCAGGCGTGGTGGCTCACACCTGTAATCCTAGTACTTTGGGAGGCCGAGACAGGTGGATTGCCTGACCTGCCTGGGCAACACAGTGAAACCCCATCTCTACTAAAATACAAAAAATTAGCTGGGCCTGGTGGCATGTGCCTGTAATCCCAGCTACTCGGGAGGCTGAGACAGGAGAATTGCTTGAACTCTGGAGGCCGAGGCTGCAGTGAGCCGAGATGGGGCCATTGCTGTCCAGCCTGGACGACAGCCTGAGACTCTGTCTCAAAAAAAAAAAAGTTAAAATAAAAAGATTAAGATGTATTCAGTAGAAAATTCAGCTAGTGCTACCTGGAATTGTCCCATTAGAGAAGATAGTCAAAGCAAGCAGATATGTTACACAGTTTTGAGTGTTGAGCACTTTAAGTACTAATGTTCGGTTTCAAAGTATATTCACTTTCCACTGTACTGTGGGGACACAAGCACTGTCATACATTGCTGGGGGGTGGAGGTGGTAAGGGGAGTACACAATGGTACAACTCTGATGGAAAGCAAGTTGATAATGTCTGACAAAATTTCAATAAAGGCGGGTGTGGTGGCTCGCACCTGTAATTCCAGCACTTTGAGAGTCCAAGGTATGAGGATCACTTTAGCTCACGAGTTTGAGACCAGCCTGGGCAACATAGTGAGACTCCATCTCTACAAAAAAAAAAAAAAAATGATATTAGCCAGGCATGGTGGCACGTGACTGTGGGCTCAGCGATTCAGGAGGCTGAGGTGAGAGGATTGCTTGAGCCCTGGAGTTCGAGGCTGCAGTGAGTTGTGGTTATGCCACTGCACTCCAGCCTGGGCAACAGAGCAAGATCCTGTCTCAAAAACAAAAAGGTTTTCATGTATTTCCCCATTGGCCAAATAGTCTCACTTCTGCAATTTATTTTATGGATACACTTGCACAAACATAAAATTACATACCACAAGTCATTGCAGTATTATTTATAATAGCAAAAAGATTAGGAAAAACCCCATGTCAATCAATAGAGAACTGGTTAAATAAACTGAGACAGCCGTACAAGAAATACTATGGAGATGTAAAAAAGAATGAGTAGGACCTTCGAGTGCAGACCAGGTTCTATCTCCAGACTATGTCTCATTGAAAAAATTAAGATATAGAACCATGTGGTTACCACCTTTTGTGTAAGAAAGAGGGATATAGGAACATATTTTCATACTTACTTCCATTGTATAAATGAATATACAAGAAACTATAAAAATTGTTACCCCTACAAGACAGAGGAGTAGGTAAGAGAAGGATAGAGGAAGGAATGGGAGTGAGATTTCTCATCATATAACATTTTCTGCTGTTCTGATTTTTGACACATGAATATATTATCTATTCAAAACATAAAACTGAATGTTAAAGCACAAAACAAAAGAAAAACATATTTTCCACCAAGAAGGGCCCAAGATTGGTTTCAATCAATGTCATTTGAAAGAAGACCCAAAAAAAGATTTTTTAAGTTGTTCTAATGGATTGCTAAATAAATGTTTTTGTGTTAATTTGAGTTTTACTTATTTTTTCCATGTTTGTGGACAACTTAGAATCAGAGAGCTTAGGACAGAAGGAGAGGGACAAATGGTACCTAAAATAGAGGTGAGAATAGAAGACTAACTGAAAAAGGTTTGTTTTGTGTCTATATTTGGTGCCAGTTTGTTGAGAAAACCCTATCTAACTTGATGTTATTCAAACATGCCCAACAGCTTTTAGAAAATTTTTTTCTTCCTAACAGATATGCTGAAAGTATTTATTTATTTTTATTATTATACTTTAAGTTCTAAGGTACATGTGCATAACATGCAGGTTTGTTACATATGTATACTTGTGCCATGTTGGTGTGCTGCACCCATCAACTCGTCAGCAACCATCAACTCATCATTTACATCAGGTATAACTCCCAAAGCAATCCCTGCCCCCTCTCCCCCCATAATAAGCCCCACTGTGTGATGTTCCCCTTCCTGAGTCCAAGTGATCTCATTGTTCAGTTCCCACCTATGAGCAAGAACATGCGGTGTTTGGTTTTCTGTTCTTGTGATAGTTTGCTGAGAATGATGGTTTCCAGCTGCATCCATGTCCCTACAAAGGACACAAACTCATCCTTTTTTATGGCTGCATAGTATTCCATGGTGTATATGTGCCACATTTTCTTAATCCAGTCTGTCACTGATGGACATTTGGGTTGATTCCAAGTCTTTGCTATTGTGAATAATGCCGCAATGAACATACGTGTGCATGTGTCTTTATAGCAGCATGATTTATAATCCTTTGGGTATATACCCAGTAATGGGATGGCTGGGTCATATGGTACTTCTAGTTCTAGATCCTTGAGGATTCGCCATACTGTTTTCCAAAGTTGTTAAACTAGTTTACAATCCCACCAACAGTGTAAAAGTGTTCCTATTTCTCCACATCCTGTCCAGCACCTGTTGTTTCCTGATTTTTTAATGATTGCCATTCTAACTGGCGTGAGATGGTATCTCATTGTGGTTTTGATTTGCATTTCTCTGATGGTGAGTGATGATGAGCATTTTTTCATGTGTCTGTTGGCTGTATGCATGTCTTCTTTTGAGAAGTGTCTGTTCATATCCTTTGCCCACTTTTTTGATGGGGTTGTTTGTTTTTTTCTTGTGAATTTGGTTGAGTTCTTTGTAGGTTCTGGATATTAGCCCTGTGTGAGATGAGTAGATTGCAAAAATTTTCTCCCATTCTGTAGGTTGCCTGTTCACTCTGATGGTATTTTCTTTTGCTGTGCAGAAGCTCTTTAGTTTAATTAGATCCCATTTGTCAATTTTGGCTTTTGTTGCCATTGCTTTTGGTGTTTTAGACATGAAGTCCTTGCCCATGCCTATGTCCTGAATGGTATTACCTAGGTTTTCTTCTAGGGTTTTTACGGTTTTAGGTCTGACATTTAAGTCTCTAATCCATCTTGAATTAATTTTCATATAAGGAGTAAGGAAAGGATCCAGTTTCAGCTTTCTACTTATGGCTAGCCAATATTCCCAGCACCATTTATTAAATAGGGAATCCTTTCCCCATTTCTTGTTTTTGTCAGATTTGTCAAAGATCAGATGGTTGTAGATGTGTGGTATTATTTCTGAGGACTCTGTTCTGTTCCATTGGTCTTTATCTCTGTTTTGGTACCAGTATCATGCTGTTTTGGTTACTGTAGCCTTGTAGTATAGTTTGAAGTCAGGTAGCGTGATGCCTCCAGCTTTGTTCTTTTGACTTAGGATTGTCTTGGCAATGCAGGGTCTTTTTTGGTTCCATATGAACTTTAAAGCAGTTTTTTCCAATTCTGTGAAGAAAGTCATTGGTAGCTAAATGGGGATGGCACTGAATCTATAAATTACCTTGGGCAGTATGGCCATTTTCACGATATTGATTCTTCCTATCCACGAGCATGGTATGTTCTTCCATTTGTTTGTGTCTTCTTTTATTTCACTGAGCAGTGGTTTGTAGTTCTCCTTGAAGAGGTCCTTTACATCCCTCGTCAGTTAGATTCCTAGGTATTATATTCTCTTTGAAGCTATTGTGAATGGGGGATCATTCATGATTTGGCTCTCTGTTTGTCTGTTACTGGTGTATAAGAATGCTTGTGATTTTTGCACATTAATTTTGTATCCTGAGACTTTGCTGAAGTTGCTTATCAGCTTAAGGAGATTTTGGGCTGAGATGATGGGGTTTTCTAAATACGCAATCATGTCATCTGCAAACAGGGACAATTTGACTTCTTCTTTTCCTAACCGAATGCCCTTGATTTCTTTCTCTTGCCTGATTGCCCTGGCCAGAACTTCCAACACTATGTTGAATAGGAGTGGTGAGAGAGGGCATCCCTGTCTTGTGCCAGTTTCCAAAGGGAATGCTTCCAATTTTTGCCCATTCAGTATGATATTGGCTCTGGGTTTGTCATAAATAGCTCTTATTATTTGGATATATGTTCCATCAATACCGAATTTATTGAGAGTTTTTAGCATGAAGGGCTGTTGAATTTTGTCAAAGGCCTTTTCTGCATCCATTGAGATAATCATGTGGTTTTTGTCTTTGGTTCTGTTTATATGCTGGATTACATTTATTGATTTGCATATGTTGAACCAGCCTTGCATCCCAGGGATGAAGCCCACTTGATCATGGTGGATAAGCTTTGTGATGTGCTGCTGGATTCGGTTTGCCAGTATTTTATTGAGGATTTTTACATCGATGTTTATCAGGGATATTGGTCTAAAATTCTCCTTTTTTGTTGTGTCTCTGCCAGGCTTTGGTATCAGGATGATGTTGGCCTCATAAAATGAGTTAGGGAGGATTCCCTCTTTTTCTATTGATTGGAATAGTTTCAGAAGGAATGGTACCAGCTCCTCCTTGTACCTCTGGTAGAATTTGGCTGTGAATCCGTCTGGTCCTGGACTTTTTTTGGTTGGTAGGCTATTAATTATTGCCTCAATTTCAGAGCCTGCTATTGATCTATTCAGGGATTCAACTTCTTCCTGGTTTAGTCTTGGGAGAGTGTAAGTGTCCAGGAAATTATCCATTTCTTTTAGGTTTTCTAGTTTATTTGCATAGAGATGTTTACAGTATTCTCTGACAGTAGTTTGTATTTCTGTGGGGTCGGTGGTGATATCCCCTTTATCATTTTTTATTGCATCTATTTGATTCTTCTCTCTTTTCTTCTTTGTTAGTCTTGCTAGCGGTCTATCAATTTTGTTGATCTTTTCAAAAAATCAGCTCCTGGATGCATTGATATTCGGAGGGTTTTTTGTGTCTCTATCTCCTTCAGTTCTGCTCTGATCTCAGTTATTTCTTGCCTTCTGCTAGCTTTTGAATGTGTTTGCTCCTTTCTCTAGTTCTTTTAATTGTGATATTAGGGTGTTGATTTTAGATCTTTCCAGCTTTCTCTTGTGGGCATTTAGTGCTATAAGTTTCCCTCTACACACTGCTTTAAATGTATCTCAGAGATTCTGGTATGTTGTATCTTTGTTCTCATTGGTTTCAAAGAACATCTTTATTTCTACCTTCATTTTGTTATGTACCCAGTAGTTATTCAGGAGCAGGTTGTTCAGTTTCCATGTAGTTGAGCGGTTTTGATTGAATTTCTTAATCCTGAGTTCTAGTTTGATTGCACTGTGGTCTGAGAGACAGTTTGTTATAATTTCTGTTCTTGTACATTTGCTGAGGAGTGCTTTACTTCCAATTATGTGGTCAATTTTGGAATAAGTGTGATGTGGTGCTGAGAAGAATGTATATTCTGCTGATTTGGGGTGGAGAGTTCTATAGATGTCTATTAGGTCCGCTTGGTGCAGAGATGAGTTCAATTCCTGGATATCCTTGTTAACTTTCTGTCTCGTTGATCTGTCTAATGTTGACAGTGGGGTGTTGAAATCTCCCATTATTATTGTATGGGAGTCTAAGTCTCTTTATAAGTCTCTAAGGACTTGCTTTATGAATTTGGGTGCTCCTGTATTGGGTGCATATATATTTAGGATAGTTAGCTCTTCCTGTTGAATTGATCCCTTTACCATTATGTAATGGCCTTCTTTGTCTCTTTTGATCTTTGATGGTTTAAAGTCCATTTTATCAGAGACTAGGATTGCAATCCCTGCTTTTTTTTGTTCTTCATTTGCTTGGTAGATCTTCCTCCATCCCTTTATTTTGAGCCTATGTGTGTCTCTCCATGTGAGATGGATCTCCTGAATACAGCAAACTGATGGGTCTTGACTCTTTATCCGGTTTGCCAGTCTGTGTCTTTTAATTGGAGCATTTAGTCTATTTACATTTAAGGTTAATATTGTTATGTGTGAACTTGATCCTGCCATTATGATATTAACTGGTTATTTTGCGCGTTAGTTGATGCAGTTTCTTCCTAGCATCAATGGTCTTTACATTTTGGCATGTTTTTGCAATGGCTGGTACCGGTTGTTCCTTTCCATGTTTAGTGCTTCCTTCAGGGTCTCTTGTAAGGCAGGCCTGGTGGTGACAAAATCTCTAAGCATTTGCTTGTCTGTAAAGGATTTTATTTCTCCTTCACTTATGAAACTTAGTTTGGCTGGATATGAAATTCTGGGTTTAAAATTCTTTTCTTGAAGAATGTTGAATATTGGCCCCCACTCTCTTCTGGGTTGTAGAGTTTCTGCCGAGAGATCTGCTGTTAGTCTGATGGGCTTCCCTTTGTGGGTAACCCGACCTTTCTCTCTGGCTGCTCTTAAGATTTTTTCCTTCATTTCAACTTTGGTGAATCTGACAGTTATGTGTCTTGGAGTTGCTCTTCTCGAGGAGTATCTTTGTGAGGCAATAATTAATAGCCTACCAACCAAAAAAAGTCCAGGACCAGACGGATTCACAGCCAAATTCTACCAGAGGTACAAGGAGGAGCTGGTACCATTCCTTCTGAAACTATTCCAATCAATAGAAAAAGAGGGAATCCTCCCTAACTCATTTTATGAGGCCAACATCATCCTGATACCAAAGCCTGGCAGAGACACAACAAAAAAGGAGAATTTTAGACCAATATCCCTGATAAACATCGATGTAAAAATCCTCAATAAAATACTGGCAAACCGAATCCAGCAGCACATCACAAAGCTTATCCACCATGATCAAGTGGGCTTCATCCCTGGGATGCAAGGCTGGTTCAACATATGCAAATCAATAAATGTAATCCAGCATATAAACAGAACCAAAGACAAAAACCACATGATTATCTCAATGGATGCAGAAAAGGCCTTTGACAAAATTCAACAGCCCTTCATGCTAAAAACTCTCAATAAATTCGGTATTGATGGAACATATATCCAAATAATAAGAGCTATTTATGACAAACCCAGAGCCAATATCATACTGAATGGGCAAAAATTGGAAGCATTCCCTTTGGAAACTGGCACAAGACAGGGATGCCCTCTCTCACCACTCCTATTCAACATAGTGTTGGAAGTTCTGGCCAGGGCAATCAGGCAAGAGAAAGAAATCAAGGGCATTCGGTTAGGAAAAGAAGAAGTCAAATTGTCCCTGTTTGCAGATGACATGATTGCGTATTTAGAAAACCCCATCATCTCAGCCCAAAATCTCCTTAAGCTGATAAGCAACTTCAGCAAAGTCTCAGGATACAAAATTAATGTGCAAAAATCACAAGCATTCTTATACACCAGTAACAGACAAACAGAGAGCCAAATCATGAATGATCCCCCATTCACAATAGCTTCAAAGAGAATATAATACCTAGGAATCTAACTGACAAGGGATGTAAAGGACCTCTTCAAGGAGAACTACAAACCACTGCTCAGTGAAATAAAAGAAGACACAAACAAATGGAAGAACATACCATGCTCGTGGATAGGAAGAATCAATATCGTGAAAATGGCCATACTGCCCAAGGTAATTTATAGATTCAGTGCCATCCCCATTTAGCTACCAATGACTTTCTTCACAGAATTGGAAAAAAACTGCTTTAAAGTTCATATGGAACCAAAAAAGACCCTGCATTGCCAAGACAATCCTAAGTCAAAAGAACAAAGCTGGAGGCATCACGCTACCTGACTTCAAACTATACTACAAGGCTACAGTAACCAAAACAGCATGGTACTGGTACCAAAACAGAGATAAAGACCAATGGAACAGAACAGAGTCCTCAGAAATAATACCACACATCTACAACCATCTGATCTTTGACAAATCTGACAAAAACAAGAAATGGGGAAAGGATTCCCTATTTAATAAATGGTGCTGGGAATATTGGCTAGCCATAAGTAGAAAGCTGAAACTGGATCCTTTCCTTACTCCTTATATGAAAATTAATTCAAGATGGATTAGAGACTTAAATGTCAGACCTAAAACCGTAAAAACCCTAGAAGAAAACCTAGGTAATACCATTCAGGACATAGGCATGGGCAAGGACTTCATGTCTAAAACACCAAAAGCAATGGCAACAAAAGCCAAAATTGACAAATGGGATCTAATTAAACTAAAGAGCTTCTGCACAGCAAAAGAAAATACCATCAGAGTGAACAGGCAACCTACAGAATGGGAGAAAATTTTTGCAATCTACTCATCTGACACAGGGCTAATATCCAGAACCTACAAAGAACTCAAACAAATTCACAAGAAAAAAACAAACAACCCCATCAAAAAAGTGGGCAAAGGATATGAACAGACACTTCTCAAAAGAAGACATGCATACAGCCAACAGACACATGAAAAAATGCTCATCATCACTCGCCATCAGAGAAATGCAAATCAAAACCACAATGAGATACCATCTCACGCCAGTTAGAATGGCAATCATTAAAAAATCAGGAAACAACAGGTGCTGGAGAGGATGTGGAGAAATAGGAACACTTTTACACTGTTGGTGGGATTGTAAACTAGTTCAACCATTGTGGAAAACAGTGTGGCGATTCCTCAAGGATCTAGAACTAGAAGTACCATATGACCCAGCCATCCCATTACTGGGTATATACCCAAAGGATTATAAATCATGCTGCTATAAAGACACATGCACACGTATGTTTATTGCAGCACTATTTACAATAGCAAAGACTTGGAACCAACCCAAATGTCCATCAGTGACAGACTGGTTTAAGAAAATGTGGCACATATACACCATGGAATACTATGCAGCCATAAAAAAGGATGAGTTTGTGTCCTTTGTAGGGACATGGATGCAGCTGGAAACCATCATTCTCAGCAAACTATCACAAGAACAGAAAACCAAACACGAGATGTTCTCACTCATAGGTGGGAACTGAACAATGAGATTACTTGGACACAGGAAGAACATCACACACCGGGGCCTATTGTGGGGAGGGGAGAGTGGGGAGGGATAGCATTAGGAGATATACCTGATGTAAATGACGAGTTAATGGGTGCAGCACACCAACATGGCACATGTCTACATATGTAACAAACCTGTACATTGTGCACATGTACCCTAGAACTTAAAATATAATAAAAAACAAACAAAATAAAAATAAAGAATAAATAAATGTATAAACAAACAAAAGACATCCTTGTCTGCCATGCACAGTAATTGCAAATTCGCAGCATCCTCTGAGCTGTAATTATTATTGCAGTCTATTTTCTAATACAGTCTGGGTCCATTTCATTGAAAAGGTTGTAAAATTCGCTTAAAATCAGAAGAGTGTTCCCGTACATTGACCCCCTTTCTTTATTGCCTTCTAAAGAATGTAAAGGAAATAAAAGTTTCTCAGTGCCCACTTGAATCCTGTTGCTTGACATTCTTGAATTACATAAATTTTAAAGAGACATGTTTACTTTGCAAGCTGGGATTTTGCCATTCTCTCCACACTCCCCACTTCATTAACCCACAAGTTTCAAGAATTAAAAAGCAAAGTGGGTTTAAGAACAAGAGAGAAAACATACCCATAAAATGGTTTAGAGGCCTATGATTATAGAATTCCCCTTCCTTTACTTTTAAATTGTTTCTACTGCCTTTCAATATCAGACCTATTAACATTAATTTTAATACTAGAAAATCCATTATTAATCTTTAATCCACTGAAAGGAGTATTTCTCTTTAAAATTAAGAAAAGAACTGTCATCTTTAAACCACACAGATTAAATTTCCTCTAAGTGAATGATAAAGGCTATTCATAGTTATGTTAATGTGCCCATCCATTTCCGTTTTTTTATTTGTGGTAAGGTTTAAGTTATTGATCCTACTACTTTAAATTATAGAGTTTTTTTTCGTTGATGTTTTTGGATTTTGTTGTTTTATAAAGGATGAGGCCACCAGGGTTTCTTGACTTGTAGGCAGAGCAGTCTACTCAGGTTGGGGGCTTCCTATACCTTTCTTCACATACCTTTCCTATAGGTATGTGGTACAATGGATTTTCCTCTCTCAAAATGACAAACCTTCCTTTTGGCAGGCAATTTTTGTTCCCATGAGTTTAATTACAGACAAAGACAAAATGATGACAACGCTTGGCCTGAATTGGACTGATTTCAATGTCAGTGGGATTAAAACTTGCAGAAGATTGATTTTCCTGTTATATTTCATTTGACCTATTTCAGTGATAAGCATCTTAGGTGGGCTCAGGTCGTGGGAACATCTGTCACAAGACAGCTGTATTCCAGTCTTTGTAGAGGAAGTTACTAAGCTGCTCTCTCAAGTTGGTCTAATTTACCTAACACCATGTCTGAATCCCTCCCACTTCCCTTGCCCTTAAGTTCCTCATCTTGTAATGACCAACTCAAAAAATTCCTTTATAACGTACTTTGGCCTACTTAGAAGATAATTCCTGTTATGAACTAAATTGTGTCCTCACCTTCCAAATTTGTACATTGAAGTCCCTACCCCTTGTACCTCAAAGTGTGACTGCATTTGGAGATAGGGCCTTTAAAAAGGTCATTAAGTTGAAATGAGATCAATAGGTGGGCCCCAAACTAATATGACCAGTGTTGTAAGAAGACGCCATTAGGACACAGACCCATACAGACCAGGGACAACCATGTAAGGACACAGCAAGATGGCAGCCATCTGCAAGCCAAGGAGAGAGGCCTCAGGGGAGACCAAACCTACCAACACCTTGATCTTGGACTTCAAGCCTCCAGAACAGTAAGGAAATGAATGTCTGTTGTTTAAGCCACCCAGTCTGCGGCACTATGTTATAGCAGCCCAAGCCAACTAATGCAATTCCTTTGAGTCATTCCATGAAAGTACTCCATCTCCTTTCTGCTTCCAGCAGATGGCTTTCATGCTTTCAGTTCTTCACTCCTCTGTGTACTCATGCTCTTTGCCATCCATGTGACTTTGTGGCTCCACTAGAGGTAAAGTACTTGTTCCCACTCCACTGATGTTGGGCTTGGACATGTGATTTTCTTTGCCAATAGAATGTGGGCAGAAGAGCCAGTGTGCCAGTTCTGAGCCTAAGCCTTGAGGAACATCACATGTTTCTGCTTACTCCCTTACTCTTTCATCAAAAATGGAAAAGCATGCCCCAAGTACCCCACTGGTCCAAAGAGGATGAAAAACATGTAGACCAATATTAGAACCAAACTATATCAATGACCCAAGCCCAGCTGGATGTGCAATCTGAAGCAGTAATTGTCCAGCTCAGCTTGAGCTAGACCAACTGACCCTCAGTCAACTTACACCTTTGTGAGTATGACAATAAATGCTTATTGCCTTCAACTGAGTACTGGGGTGGTATGTTATACAGCATAAGAGAATGCATAAGAGGGTATTATTGTAGTAATAGCTCGTTGATACAAACTCCAAAGTCTTAACACAGGAAGATCCTGCCTTAAGAAAATCTGATAGAAGGCACAAAAGTCCAGATCTGAAAACAACACACACATACACACCAAGGAAGATTATCCATATGGCATAAGAATCCCTTCAACTACCAAATGCTATTTGCCCATTTACAATAATATTTGATTTTCATATGATGTGGTGGTGTTTTGGGTGGGTGTTTTTTTTTTTTTTTTTTTGAAGTTTTTATTGAGATAGATGCACACGTGGTAACAGACATTTTCTTGTTTTGCTTTAGACCCACAAGGGTAAGGGTCATTCTGGAGTCAAGCAATCTAACAACAACAAATGTAAGGAAGAAGTTGGTTGGGAATTGTCATGGTAAACTGACTTCAAAGATAAGTGATGGCAGTAATCTAAACTAGAACATGGGTGAAGTGCACGACCTATCCCCTGCTCTGTCACTGCTCTAAGTGGCTTTGAGTAAGCTTTCCTCTCCCTCTGGGACGTAGATGCCTCACACCAGTGGTTGCCATCCTTCCCCTTGCATCTCATCTCTCTGAGTTGATGGTGCACATTGAGGGAGGCCTCGTGGCTTGCACCTCCTGCAGACGCCACTTTGGTTCTCCCGGTGTAGGTGGCCTGCAGTAAGTAGTTGGTAAACTCACTGCTATCTCCCCTCCCACTTGGGCTTGCTCTCTGACTTCGAAGGAGCTGGAACAGCCACATCTCCTACAAGGATCATGACCGTCAAACACACCTTCCTTTTCGGTGTGGAGGGAGGATGTGGGCAGAGTGGAGATCGGATTGGAGTCATGTGACTGTCACTTGAGGCCACCAGGGTTTGCCCAAATCCATGGAGAGCCCTGTACAAGCCACATGAGAAGCCAGGCTGCACGAGACAGAGTAGGGTCCATGAAGGTCACCAAGGAAGGACCAGAACACAATTATAGACCCAACAGAGAGTTGAAGTCAGGGGCATGAAATTATAAGGCAGGGGATGTCAGTGAAGTGAAAATTACACCCAGATTTGTTTTGGGGCAGTGAATTTTCTTGCTGGATGGGACTCCTGTGCCAACTGTGGCATGAGAGTGGGTGAAATACTGGCACATCACAGACCAGGGGTAGGAGAGTTCAGAGATGACCCCTCACAACCCAGCCTTCGCATGCAGAACATGAGGCTCAGAGATGTTTGCATGGAAGAACTGGATACACACACACAAACACACGCACACAAGCACATGCATGCATGTACACATGCACATGTACACACACTCACATGTACCCACACATACCCGCACACACACGTAAACACACACATGCACACACACACACACCCCTTCGCACGTGCCAAGTCCTGTTCGCTTTCCAGGTATGAGACTCACCTTTTCCCCTCTTAGAAGTTCATTCACAAATGAGCCCGATTCATATCTGAGTAAGAAAGGAAAATCGGCAAAATTGCCCTGGACTAATGAGGATTAACAAGCAGAACATTGCCCAAAACAGATCCTAAAAAGTAACTGCGCAGACACTCCAAGTCAGGAGTGTTATTGTCAAAGAGGACAATGGAGTGGCCCATAAATATCCTCAATTGCCCAAATCCACAGGCCCCTGGTGCCCGTCTCTGTGGTGAGTCCAAGATCTAGCTCTGCAGTGGTCGCTTGGGAGAAGAGCCAGTGAGGGCTTTCTCAGCCATCAAACCCATCAGCTTTTGGTAGGTATTAGTTCCCCCAGAGACACAACCTGTTTGACCCGGCTCACATGCATTTCACGAACAAACAAGAGTGTGGCAGTCAGTTTCACAAATGGTCTGTGCCACAACCTGCATCGCATGCTCCTACCACCCTCAGCATGTCCATGGCCTGTTAGGTCTGCTCCGATTCATGTGCTGTAAGTCTCCCCAGTGTAACTAGCAAGGGTTCTGTTACTATAATTTCAAGGGATTAAAAGAGTTACTAGCTCACTCATTTATTTTAAAAACTTTTTTTTGAGACGGGGTCTCATTCTGCTACCCAAGCTACAGTGCAGCGGCATGATTACGGCTCACTGCAGCCTTGACTTCCCGGGCTCAAGTGATCCTCTCACCTCAGCCTGCAAAGTGTCTGGGACTATAGGTATGTGCCACTGTGCTCAGCTATTTTTTGTATTTTTTGTGGAGACAAAGTCTCACTATGTTGCCCAGACTGGTCTCAAACTCCTGGGCTCAAGTGATCCTCCCACCTCAGCCTCCCGAAATGCTAGGATTACAGGCATGAGCCACCATGCCCAGCAATAAATATTTTTTAAAAAATAATTTTAGATTTGCAAAATGTTGCCAAGATGTTACAGAGAATTTCCTGAGAACCCACATCCAGTTTCCTCTACTACTAACATCTTACATTACTATACTTGTCACAACTCATGAAGCAATATTGACACATTATTATTAAAGTCCACACTTTATTTAGATTTCTTCAGTTTTCATCTAAATTCTTCTTGGCATTCCAGGATTCCATCCAGGATGCAACATTACGCGGACATCATGTCTTCTTAAGCTCCTTCTCCTGGCAAGTTCTCAGGCTTTCCACTTTCTAAAATAACCTTGACCGTTTGTAGGATTACTGGTCAGGTATTTTATAGAACATTCCTTAGTTTGGGTTTCTGTGATGTTGTTCTTATAGTCAGACAAGATTTCATGGGTTAGAGAGTAAGAATATAGAGGAATAGTTTTCTTCTATTCCTCTTACCACCTTTCAGGGTTCTTTGGTTGCCTTCTGTTACAGGGATTATAGTTGTACCTACCAGGGAAGAGCAGGGAGAAATGGGCCCATATCATCTTGTCTGAATCAGAAGTACACCTTGTTCTGGAGGACTATATATGTTACATAAATTGATAATCCCCATTGTTAAGAAATCTGGTTTTGCTTAAACTGTGGGGATTCGTGGTAGTACCATGCAGGAGGAATGGTGGGTACTCTAATAGCTAGAGGTGTCATGTTGAAATCAGCAATTTTGCCAATATTTTCAAGCCCCTCAGTAGGCTAGTTACTGCCTCTTAGTTCTAGGCATAGATGATTGGATGGATGGAAAAATCAACTTAAATGTCATGGGGAAAATGTCACTAATTCAATAAGTCATTCTATTGTGAAAACATATGCACGTGTATGTTCATTGCAGCAATGACATGGAATCAACCTAAATGCCCATAAATGGTAGACTGGATAAAGAAAATGTGGTACATATATACTACAGATTAGTATGTAGCCATAAAAAGAAACAAGATCATGTTCTTTGCAGGGACATGGATAGAGTTGGAGGCCAATTAACCTTAGCAAACTAACACAGGAACAGAAAATCAAATACTGCATGTTTTCACTTATAAGTGGAAGCTGAACAATGAGAACACATGCACACATGGGGAGGAACAACACACATTGGGGCCTGCTGGACAGTGAGGGAGTAGGGGGAGGGAGAACATCAGGAAGAATAGCTAATGGATGCTGGGCTTAATACCTAGGTGATGGGTTGATCTGTGCAGCAAACCACCAAGGCACATGTTCGCCTATGTAACAAACCTGGAAATCCTGCACATGTACTCCTGAACTTAAAATAAAAGTTAGAAATTTTAAAAGGTGTCACTAATTAAAATAATCATTTCTGAGAATGAAAGAAGAGTCAAAACTCCAGGATCACAACATTCACATTATTTTGTGCTATGACCCTAGTAGAATGTATCGAGCCATTTTTATTTAAGTAGCTCAAGTAATATTCTCTAGAAAGTGGGTTTTAATGCAACACAAACATCCTTTGCTTTTCTTTTAAGAGGTTCTCTTAAATTCCCAGCAGGCTTTGGAAAACACTCCGTTTAGAAACAACCATGCTTATGTGATATTTGCTGCATTTTGTTTCTCCCTCTTTTCTCATTGTTAAACAGCAAGGAAATAAGCTGGAATGCTTTAATCTTGATACCTTTAACATGCTAGATAACATTTCTACATGGAGCAAGCTGCAACCACCTCCCATCTCATGAGCATCACTGCATACCTAGGTGTGGTGGGCATAGATGTCCACTGACCAGATCTCTTTTCAAGAAGACCTCCTGCTAGAAATGTGTTTGACTGACAGCCTTGAATTGCTGCACCTTTGAATTGGCCACAGCATTCAAACCAAGGCCACACTTCCCCTGGGCTGCTCACAGCTTAGACAGAGCATGGCAGGGACACTGGAATAGCACTATTTTGGCCAAGTGCAGGATTCTTCTACTGGGCAATACTTGCTCAAGAACTTCCCATCAACCTGCCTGAGATTTTCTCAGGACTGTGCTATGGTCTCAAGGTCTTCCTACCCAGTCCTCCATCCTTCCCTCTCTCCTTTGAAGGGTGTCAGACTGGCATTTTGGCCTAAAGTATCTTCCCACTGTCCCATCTCCCTTTATCCTTCAAAGGAATTTCTTCTGATGAATCTCTTGTACATCTAATCCTATCCTAGTACATGCTTCTCAGAAGATCCAGCCTGACATATTGAAGTTGAAGAATTTGCAGTTCAAGAAAAGATAAAATTCTCATGGGTGGGTGAAGCAATTAGAAGGAAACTCTCTGGTTTGATATTTGGAGTTGGTTTCTCTTGAAATAAATGGCTCTCTGCCCACAGATTGAAACTTTTGTTTTTCTAACTCTTTATTGAAGTATAACAGATGTACAGAAAAATGCATAAGTCATGAATGTACAATTCAATGGACATTTACAAACTGAACACACCCACATAACTAGCACTCAGATGAAAAAGCAGAACATGACAAGCACCCCTAAAATCTTCCTTGTGTTTACTCTCAACTACTACACCCCAAAGGTAATTATAATGCCTGACTTTTAACACATACATTAATTTTACCGCCTTTGGATCTTTCTATTAATGCAATCATATAATATGCATCTTTATGTCCAGCTTTTTCACTTAACATTATGCTTGTGAGATTTATCCATGTTTTCCATGCAGTAATAGTTTATTCATTCTTATGGCCGTAGCTCAAAATCTGTCTTAACTCTAAGTCTTGTGAATGTGTCTTCAAGAACTAGATTGGAAACGCCCAGCTGGAGTGTTTTATCATGTTAAATTTTCACTTGACTTTCCATGATTCAGTGAAGACAGTTTCTGTCTCTTCTCTTGAAACACTATTTCACAAGTCCTGACGTGTAGAAAATGTTCTTGAAAGTCTGAGTTTTCTTTCCCAAGAATTCTGTTTAGGTTATCTAATTACTCTCCCTGGGACCATTATATTCTTCCAATGACGGAGGACTATTGTTCCCTCTTAGTCATCCTTTGGCTGTAGTGCTTTTCTTTTTACGTTTGTAGAACAACTTCTAAATGTCTTCCCATCTTCTGCCATCATTTGGAAATTCAGGTCCAAACCCATTAGCAAAACTGCAGGGACCGTGTATTCTCTTCCCTGGTATTCCCAGGTTAGATCCAGCATTGTCTTATCGAAAACACAAGGCCACCTTTGAGAACAAGATGCTAAGAGGGGAGAAAATCAACTGATTCTTAATGACTGTCTTGGAACTTGAAAACATCTATAGCCACTCTTCAGATCTTTATCAACCACTCCCCTACACCACCCCAGCCAGTTTTCCTACAATTTTTCATATGGGCCAGAGAACAACTGTGTTTTGAATCACTTTTCTTCTGTATCTAAAGATGCAATGGCTCCCAGGCAGTTTTCTAAAGGAGTTTTGTGCTGAGCTTTTCCTAGCCACTTTGAATTATTTCTTCAGTTCCGTTATTTTTTATCACAACCTTCAATTTGGGCTCAGAACATCAGCCATTGAGAGTTGTTGCCATAACTGAGGATCTTCTCCATATAGCGTGGTTTATAAACCTTCTCTATAATCTACAAACCTTCAATATATGTATCATGGTTTTGTTTATCGAGACAGGGAAACCAAGGCCCAGAGATGTTAAATGCCCTGCCTAAAGTCACACAGCTACCAAATGGCAGAGCTAGGGTTCACACTTAAGTCTTTGGCTTCTAAATTCATTCTTGTTTCACTATCCCATTGTACTGTTCTTCCCTCAGGCTGAGTCATCTACCAGTTTCTTCATTTCTCCATCTGCTCCCCACATTGCTAACACTTATGTGTGCAAGCATGCACAGGCACACCCCGACACACTGTGCCTCATTCTTTTTTGATACAGTTACTTCCCTCCTCCACTCTTCATGCCCTGAGGTCAAAATCATCTAAGAGAATACCCAGCGTCCCGAAGCATTATGGCCCAGTAAATAAGAACCTAGACTCAGAAATCAGACCGTTTGTGGATGAATCCTGATTCCCCCCCTTACTAGATGTAAATATCTTAGGCAAGTTACATTATCTCTCTAAGCTTCCATTTTCTCATCTTTAAAGTGGGGATAACTGTACCTTTTCCATAGGGCTATTGTGAGGGTTAAATACGATTATGTAAGTAAAGCTCTTAGCACTGTGCACATAGTCAATAATAAACATTTTTCTTCTTATTACTCTGTATCCCATAAAGTGAGGAAATAATGATCGGTTAATAGTGGTCAATGTGTGGTTCCCAAACCTGGATTTTTGTCTGAGCCATCTGCTGGGTTTTTGGGAAAGACTTTTTCCTTGGCCCTTCCTCTAGAAGTTCTGATTCCGTAAGATTAGGTTAGAGCCCTAAAATCTGCATTTTAAAAGCTTTTCCATCTGACTCAGATGTTCAGCCAGATTTGGAAACCTCTGTCCTAGAGCAGAAGTCCTCAAAGGCAATGATTTCAGAAAGTAAAATTGAGTCATCTCAGAGCAATATCTGGTATCCCAAAATCTCTCCTCTTAGGCTATATGTCCTCCGTCATGCAGAATAATATCCTGCCCATAAACACAGGACACACACACCCTACTCACGCACCACCGCCTGGATTGAGCTATGGCCAAGGCTGGATTCCAGGAAAAGAAGACCACTATCTCATTGGCAGGCATTCGAGAAGCCCCAGGAAAGTCCTGTGTGGTGGTTTTAGGGATGGGAGATCATGCCAGAAGACTGATCACAACCAGCAGCTATCAAGTTATTTCTGAACCTCCATATGACCAAAGACCTGCCTAACATACCTGCTTCTCCAACTGTAAGACAGCTCTCAAAACTGGCCTCACCTCTGTAATCAACAGACCATTAGCAAGGCAAAATTTGGAGGAGACAGCGTTGAAATTATGGGATTCCAACGAATTGTCATTTCCACAAATGCACGATAAAATGTCATGTCCTTTCCCCACAAGAAGATTCTGCTCTCCTCACTTCTCGGTGATGACTCTCCACCTTCCAATGTGTACACAGTCAATTTCCATCTTCATACTTGGTGGTGGGGGTGAGGGTCCAAGCCCATGAATTGCAGTTTTATTTGGTTGGTGCAAAAGTAATTGTGGTTTCTTCCATTAAAAGTAATGGCAAAAAAAAAAAAAAAAAAAAAAAAAAAAACCGCAGTTACTTTTGCATCCATCTAGAAACCTGAGGTAAGTCTGTGAGTTCTGAGGTAATATAAGGAGGAAAGGGCTGTGGCGCCTCCACATTTTCTCAGGAGTAACTCCAAACACTTACTCATTTGAGAGCAAAGGTACTTAGGAAATGTGGGAGTTAACTTTCATTCAAAAACAGCTCCGTTCATTTCAATCAACCTGAAGGGCAAACCAAGGCTTGGAAAAATAGCTGTTCCATCCCAGCTGATCCACCAGCCCCAGGTGCTTTGACTCGGATTGCAGCTGGATTTGTTTTCCTGTGAAGAGGCTGTAGCAACTGCTTTTATCATCTACTCTAAGTACAAATAACAGCAGGAAATCAGGCAGCTCAAGCAAAATTAAGCTCTGTGACAAATGATTTGGTTTATTTTCGTTAACAATCATGATTTGACCTGAACTGCCTCAATTAAGGGATTGTGGGGGGTGCCCTTGGTTTATTCTATTATATGCAAGAGAGAGAAAGAGAGACAAAGTGAGACAAAGAAATACAGTTGAGAGAGAGAGACAGAGAGAAAGACAGAGAGAGAGAGATGAAACAGAAAAGATGACAGGATGTTAATTCAGTGTGGCATATGTAAGTATGATTTAGACTAAGTAGATGGGGTACCACGTGATTTTAGTCTTTCCACCCCCCATTCCTCACTCTAATATTCCAAGAAAGATCACAAACACTGTATTTATGAGAGCTCATTATGCCAATGTGTCCATTTGATGAATGGTGTCACTGATTAATGAAGACTTGAAACAATTGGATTCTGACTCAAAAGAAGTACACAGCTTTTAAGGACCAAAAAAATCAAATAATTGGCAATCCTCCTGCCTTAAATTCTCTCTTCCATGTTTCAGCCTTTAAAAAATGTATCTTTTTACATCATTGGTATGTCCCTGTTCACAGACACATTGCTCACAAGTAATAAAGCTTGTGAAACCAAGTTGGAGAGGCTCTTCTCAATTTTACCCTTTTAGTCTTGAAACATGAAATATCATTTTCTTAGGCTTCCCACAGGACTGAGATGAGCTGCACAAGTTACAACTTGTAGGAATTAAACACAGAATGCGGAAGAAGATAATTATGTACCTTCATCTCGTTCACCGAGCCACTGAGGCACTTGGTAGGGCAATATTATGCTAGCTAGTGGTTATTTTTTGTTTTGTTTTGTTTTCAGGAAGCTTCTTTTTTAACTTTGTATTTTGGAATAAGTTTAGACTTACAGAAAAGTTGTAAAAATTGTAGAGAATTTGTGTATACCTTTCACCCAGCTTTGCCTAACATTAACATCTTATATAAGTATTAAATAATTATCAAAACCAGAAAATTAACATTAGTTCAGTACTACCAACTGAACTACAGAACTTATTTGGATTTCAACAGTTTTTCTCCTAATTTCCAAGATCTACTCCTCCTTAGGCACCTTCAATCTGTGACAGCTCTTCTATCTTCCCTTGTCTTTTCTGACCTTGAGACTTTCGAAGAGCACTGGTTAGTTATCTTGCAGAATGTTCCTCAATTTGGGTTTGTCTGATATTTTCTCCTATTAGATTGAGGTTATGCATTTTTGGCGAGAATACCATAGAAGCAATATTGTGCCCTTCTCAGGGCATCATATCAGAATATCCATGAGGTTGACATGCCTGATTATTAATGATGTTAACTTGGTTCAGGTGTGCCCACAGAGCTGTTCCACAGTAAAGTTACTATTCTTTGTAATTAAAAAATACCTTGAGGGTGACAACATGCTTCTCCTCAAATATTCACCCATTAACTTTTGCACCCATCAGTAGACTGTGCCTTGCAGGCAGCTTTTAAAGAACCCCACCAGTAGTGGTCCAAAGAGCCTTTGGAAAAAAGACTCTGGAAGGTCGAACACACTGTGGGAATATTACTTAAACAGTTGTTTACAGGAGGCAATTCTCTTACTGAACAAATGCAAGCACCAGGCCTTAAGACACCAGGAATTTGTGTTGTTCTATTTCCTGGCTTGGGATTGGTTGAAGAAGAAGCCTTCAAATCTTTAGAAAACATGGTGAGGCTTAGCTTTTACTGAAGAAAACATACTCCTTCATTTCTCCCCAAACAAGAAATAAAATAACCCATTAAATTTTCCTATATGACTTTGACCTTATCCACACCCCAAATAACTTCCCAATTGGCTTATGTCCTTTGGTCTGTGGGTGACAACCACCCTCACCTCCATTATCACTGCCACCCCCACGTGAGAAAACCTGAATAGTGTTTTCTGTTATCCTTCTAGGACTTAGAGCAGTTCCAAGTATATTTTTTTCATTTTTTTAAAGAATTCACCAACGTCATTGATGAACTCACTATCACCTATCTCATGAGGAAGGAATAACTAGCTGCCTTGAATGGCTCTTGGCTTTTTCCAGGCATACTAAAGGAACCTCTCAGTCCCAGAGATGTCCCTGCAAACTATTTCTTAATTGGCAAACAAATTCCTTTGTTAAAATAAACTTATAGAATTAAATCACTGCCAGAATGAAAACGAAGTTCTGATAAGCCCCTGCCTTTGATTGAAAAATTCTCTTCAAGTGAAGAGAACACAATTTTGATGTGTTCCAAGAGGCAGAAATAAAGAAGAATTAGACTGGCGTCTACTTAGACCGAGGTCTTCCTTTTTTGATCTGTCATTAAATATGTTTCTGATCTTGGGGACTATTCTGGGTGGTGGCTGTATCCGTATACTGTGCAACCTCACATGCAGAGCTGCCCCTTCCAAAACTGCTTCCTAGATGATCCAAGTCACAAATTTCACTCCTCCAACCCCAGAGGCAAAGGTGGTTCAGCGACAGGAGACTGTTCTAGAATAGCTGAGATACTCTCATTCACCTTCAGACTTAGGACTTCCAGTGAACAGTAGTAAACACTTCAGAGCGGATGCTCACCCAAGGGCACCTCCTAAAATACGGACTCTTCTTGTGAAATAAACATAATGCTGCTGGCCTTTAAGATGTGCCCCAAGTTAGGAATAGTGATAGGGAAAGGCCTTCACCCAGCCTCTCAACTAGCCCCACTTGTAACTATCAGTGCTCACTTGTGATGTGACTGGCTGGACTGGCCTGAGTAGGACTAACTAACGGCAAAGAACATTGTTTCTGTGGGCCGATTTGGAAAGCAAGGCTTTGACTGCCTGCCACCAACCAAGTGAGTTTATTATCCCAAACCGTTTGTCAGACTCCAACATCAGTACTTTATATGCCTGAAGGGAAGCATTATGAATTACTATTTCCCTTGTGAGTTGTTTTTGAAAGAACTTGAATCCCCAGAAGGTGCTGACCACCTCAGTTCATTTGTTTTGAAAGTCAGCAGTTGAAGACCATAGGCAGGCTGGGGAATGGAGAGTGCAGACTTTCTAGAGGAAAAAGGGAAAGGGGTAGGGGAGGGTAAATCACAATCACTGGCACCTGATCTGTGCCAGTTAATTTCACATATGGAAATGCCGAATCTTCACAGCAACTCTACAAGTTAAATTCAGTACTTCCAGTTCATTTCAGACATGAAAACTGAGATCAAGATAGGTAGAGAAACCTGGAATAAACCAGTTTCCAGCACAGGTTGGTTTAACTCCAAAGCTTATTCCTTTTCGATTGCCACATTCTGCCTTCTGGATCCCCTTCCACTTTGCCCACGACTTCAACAGCAGTAGACTGGGAGCAAGTTTGACAAACATCCTTTGTGTACATGCTGACCCTGTTGGGGTTGTCTTTCTAGACATGGCTTCTAGAACCATGGGTCCAGTTGGAGGACGCATTGTTGGAAGCTACCTCGATCTGCTGTGGGCTCCTCTCTCCCTCTCCTTCATGTGGAAGTATAAATGCATCTCCTGGCTGTATTCACACATTCTCTGAATAGTAAAATGGATTGTCCGGCAGCCCTTCTGGGCCTTCTGTATGGCTCCTGACAGCTCTAGGTGGAGCTGAACACTCTATGAATTGTTCTGAGAGCTGATATGTAAAATCAGCACCCGGAGAATTGCCCAGCATTGGCTGGGAACTCAGCAGATCTAAACCACTTAAAACCCCATTGAAAAACTGAGAATTTGTGTTTTTCCTTCTCTCCTTTTTACTCCTAATTTTCCTCCTCTCGAGTGAATAAACAAAATCTTTTATATTCTCATCAAAACACACATCATTAACTGCTAATCAACTCAAGGCTCAGAAATCCCCAAGCAACCTCTCAGTTTTCAGAAATGCCTACAAGAAATAAAGTACTGTTGATAGAGCCTTGGCTAATGGGACCAGGTTAGTCTCAGGGGGCTCCAGGTGCCAGGGACAGTGCCATAAAGTTAGGTCAACAAGTAAGCCTTCTGTTTGTGGGTCATGAAAGATAGACAGAGCTCTCTGGTTCTTAGGTGTTAATGCCTTTCACTCACCAGGGTCACGAGGGCTGGGAATGCCAAGAAAACAGGGTAAGGAGACCAGAGCTCCCCAGTCAAGGGCAAATGGGGGCCAGCAAGTCTGGGAAAGGAGACACAGGTAGTCTGAAAAGGGCAAATGAAGCCCCTGAATTGAGCCAGAGGAAGCTGATTGACTGCCTGACAGAAGATACAGAACAGTTTCAGGTCCAGTTCTGGCCTAGACAGGACTGGCTTCCCAAAATGGAGCACTGTGCTTTCCTTGCCATTAAAGAAGTCAGCAGGCTTGGGGGCTATTATGTAGACAGTAGGAGGCCCTCACTAAGGCTCTTTGGGCTGGGGCAGGTGGTGGCCTTATGAAGGAAGGTTCCATGAGATGGGCAAGGAGAATGGAGGGGAGAAAATGGGGCCATGCCAAGGCCATCCAACAGGTCTGAAATTATGTGGAGGGCAAGACAGGAGGGCCTGCCCAAACTGCCCATAGAATGCCAAAGGGTCCTGGCAATTCCATTTAATTTAATTCAACAGGTGTGATGGGATTATGCTATGAAAAAGTGCAAGGGCTATTAAAGTGGGAGACATGGGGTACCCTTAGCAGCCCTAGATTTATTATCCACATTTTTATCCTAATCATGGCCTCACAATCTACAAAATGTGGAAAGGAGCCATGCTGTGAGGGCTGAAATTGAATCATGGCAATTTGAGGGTGGTGTGGAGAGTGAAGCATTTGTCTAGTAACTGAGTCTAGCAGGCCTTCAGGTACAGCAGCATCTCTGCTGTCTCTTAATGATGCCAAGAGGCAGTGTGGCAGAGTGACTAAGAGCATGAACACTGGAATTACACTTCCTGGCTTTATAATCCCAGATGTGTCTCTTGCTGCTACATAACAATGAGTGGGTTACTTACCCTCACAGCACCTTTGTTTTCCCATCCGTTAAATGGGATAAATAATGGTACCTACACTTGAGAGCTGTCATGAAGGTTAAATGAGTAAATACAGGATGACCCAAAAGTGTTAGTGCTTTTTTTAAGCTTTAATAACTTCAGAAGTAGAAATGCTACAAACTTACAAAAACCATCATTCAGATGTTAAATTATTCAAATTTATTTTGCACTTCTTTAGTCTTGTGAGTTCATTTTGTGTATTATGGAAAGCACATGGAACAGTGCTGGAAATATAGTAAATATCTGTTGTTATCCTCACATGTGTTCATCCTGGAAAGCTATACTTTACCCTCTTTTATGTGAAAAATGAAAGGTCTGGGGCTCCCTCCTTGGCCAATGTTAAGGGTTTGCTCTATGTCTACCAAAGTTAGAATTACATTTATTGGGAATGAATTTGCACAAGGGACATTTCTGCACCTCTACAAGGCAGCATCTGTGGTTGAGAGTCAAACTATTCAGAGAAGGGGCAGATGGGTTGATCCTGAACAAAACTTTCTCAAGACTAGGAGAGCTCTAAGACCTATCATTTAAAGCCCTAGAAGAAAGGTCTTAGGCAAAATGTAATTTTATGAAATCTTTTTCTACCAGCTTCTAACATCTACAAGTGGTATGATTTGAGTGACATCAAAACATATGCCGCCCCAACACACACCAAAAAGCATAGCCCCACTAGCCTGTCGCAATGCCTGAAATTTCACCATTAAAGGCTCAGTCTCAGATGCAGACACCCCAAGGAGCGTTAAGTGCTTTTAGTCATCAACACGAGTGTGACTGTTTAATCAGCTGCTTTACCCTAACGGCTAGCTGAGTAGCTTGAAGGGAAAGAAAGGTGATTCTAATAGTAGCAGAGGAAGGGTGAATTTGCAAACCTGGGGCACTGCCTCGGAGAGGGCAGGATTGCTTCAAGGAGTGCTCTTGGAAGATTGGGCACCTGTTAGACAAGAGGAGAGAGACATTCTGGAGAAGAAGGAAGGCCCAGACAGGGAAGAGCTAAAGCTTTGAGACCATACAAGCTGTCTTCCTTTATACCCCGCACCAATTGCAGCAAAAATGCTGAGCGTTATAGTCAAAGCTTCATGAATGATGAAATTATTAATGACAATATTCTTCTATAAGGGATTTTTTCAAAAGAGTTGCAACCAGACAGAAATGTTAAATTTTACCATTGAGTGTTCCTAAATTCTCATTTGCTTGTTTGTTTGCATCCCAAAAGGATTACTAGTCCCCCACCATAAACTTGCAAAGTAATTTATATTCTTCACAATTAGGTTCCCTTAAGAAGAATCACTCAGTAATGTAATTAAAAATGAAAACCTTAACTCCTCATCTTTAAAATGCAATAGTAACATTTCCTGGATAGGATATAACATTTCAAGCTTCCTTTTAATTTTGCTTTATGCGTAAGATGGTGCTTTAGTGGTAGACGTTAATTGCACTAAAATGGTAATACAAAACCACCAGCAACTTGTGGCCATATATCTTATACTTGCTCAGATCAATACTGTGATTATAATTAAGAATGCATGCTTGTGTCTGGGATAAATCTTCATATTGTGACATGTAAAATAAGATTTAAGGTAATTATTTTCTTTCTAGTCTCCCCCTAAATCAAAGAAGAATGTGTGGAGAGACTTTTTATTTATTTATTTATTTATTTATTTATTTATTTATTTATTTTTTGGGAAACTAAGGATATAGTGACCTGCCCTTAGCCAGAAGTCACTTATCTGGGGGCATGTAAACTTGTGGAGGACTGCCAAAAATGTAGAACTGGTGTGGCCAAAATGTACCAATTAAATTACATGTTTAAGAAAGAGGTTTAAAAAGTGCCTAGGTGCCTGACACTAGGAATTGTGTTCATGAGCACCCCCAAATGTGAGTGTGCAATTAGGTAGAGAGTCCTGGAAGCATTGTGAGAGTGGCAGAAATGACCATGGTGGCCGGTAGAGTTGATGTTAGAATCAAAGATTCTGGCATTGCTTACATTTGTTGCCCCTGGGGCTGAGATTAGAATGGCGGTTGACAGAAGAAACCTAGAAGGTAGAATTTCTGCTCCTTACCTGAAGAGTCCCTGCAGGAGCAGGACTATGTCTTTTCTCACTGCATCTCCAGAGTCTAGCTAGCACCTGGCGGGTACTCCACAGACATTTGTTGACCAACTGAATGATTCACTCTCTGCACTCAGGTTCCAAAGCTGGAAGATTTGGGAGATGGGACAGGTGCTCTTCTACCAAAGAAACCTCTAATATCTGGAAACATGAGTAGGAAATGGGGTGGGAGGGGTGCATGACTCTCCCCCATATCTTGAATATCTTCTGAGATATTCAAGCCACAAAAATGAAAGAGGAAAATGGAGTGTTTTCTGTCCTCCAAAAATGAGAGGAGGAGGAAGAAACTGGAGGTGTCCAGTTAGACTAGGGTGAGAAGGAGTGGTTCTAGGAGGGATGGGGTAGGGGGAGTTTTTAAAGAATGATAATTAAGAATGCATGCTTGTGTCTGGGATAAATCTTCATATTGTGACATATAAAGTAAGATTTAAGGTAATTATTTTCTTTCTAGTCTCCCCCTAAATCAAAGGAGAATGTGTGGAGAGACTTTTTTTTTTGAAACTAAGGATATAGTGACCTACCCTTAGCTAGAAGTCACTTATCTGGCCTATGTAAATTTAGGGTCAGTTCCCTGACCCTTAAAGCATAAAGGAGATAATGTCAGAGGGTGAGGTTGTGCAACACAATTGTGTGGTCTGCAAAAAAGCCAAAGGAGACACGTTTTTGTGCAGGTCCAAGATGGTGAGAGAGAACTGGGGAAATTAGGCAAAGCTCATTTGGAATTTGGAGTCTGTACGGTGAGGTCTGACCACCACAATGAACATCTGAATTCTTGATGAAGGCTCTGCTTTGCCTCTTCCCTGTGTGGTTTGGATTATGAAGGGTTGGATCTTTAGTTCCTGCTTTCTTTTTAGGGGAAATTAACGAGCAAAGGAAGATGTGCGCATGGGTAAGCCTCCCCAGGCTGCTCAGTGAACACAGATTGGGGACATATTATTTTAGGATTTTTATTGTATACACATTAATTAGCTTGATTATGGTGATTATTTCAAAATGTACACATCTATCAAATCATCATGATGTACAACTTAAATAAATGCATCTTACTCTGGCTTTTCCAAAGGGTCGAGAGCAAGCTTTTTCACTTGCTTTGCTCCATGCTTTTGGAAAGTGAGGAACCCTAACAGGAAGCCATACCCCACTGGGAATGGCGTTCTTGCCAGTCCTCTGCTCTCTCTCCAGAACTATGACTGGGTTGTATGCCATTTGAAACCCAGCAGGTGCAGTTTTTAAAATCCTCTACCCACCCATCATCAGACTTGGAGTTTCAAAACCAACCTCGGCTGGGCGTGGTGGCTCACGCCTGTAATCCCAGCACTTCGGAAGGCCGAGGCGGGCAGATCATGGGGTCAGGAGATCGAGATCATCCTGGCTAACACAGTGAAACCCCGTCGTCTGCACTAAAAATACAGAAACAAAATTAGCCGGGCGTGGTGGCAAGCGCCTGTAGTCCCAGCTACTCGGAAGGCTGAGGCAGGAGAATGGCATGAACCCAGGAGGCGGAGCTTGCAGTGAGCCAGGATGGCGCCATTGCGCTCCAGCCTGGGCCACAGAGTGAGACTCCATCTCAAAAAAAAAACAAAACAAACAAACAAAAAAAAAAAAAACCAACCTCATTCTTCCGCTTTTAACCCTCTTTTCCACAGAAGTTTCCAGAAAAGCTTAGCCAAGGAACTAAAAATAGTGAATGTCCACAAGGTTTCCAAACAACAGAAACAATAAATCTAATTTAAAAAAAAAAAAAAAAAACCCTCACCCAAACATTTTAAAGTTTAAAACTGCCAGTGTCTTCCCTAGTTTGAGGCAAAAATGACTTTTTTATTACATGGGGGGAAAGGAGCATGAAATCTCTCAAGCTTTTGCCAAAGCTGAAACTCTCTGAGCATGCTTTGAGAAGCAGCAAGGCGTTGAGCGGGCCATGGAAAGCATGCTGTCTAATTGGAAGTGCATGGGTCTCCTTGGCTCCATCTTTCCGATATTCACCAAGATCTCCCCTGCTTGGTCCCCTTACATTCCTAGGGGAGAGATCTGTAGTGTCAGCAGAGGTTCTTTTGTGAGGAATGTACAATGAAGAAAGGAGGCTCATCATAGCTGACCAGAAGAGCCCTGACAAAGCAAGCCTTCTGTTTCTTTCCTCGAAATTCCTTCACAACAACTTCTTGTGGATATTTAGATTATAGGAATTGCTATTTAGGAAAGAGACGTGTTCCAAACAGAAAAATCTTTGGGTTTGGGCTATGGGACCAAGACCATTTGGCTTCAAACCCTGGGTCTGACACTTCAACTTAATTAGTTCTGCTTACTGTAACTTCTTGATCTATAAGATGGAGCTAAGAAGGCCTAGGCTGCAGAGGGGTTGGAAAATTAGAGGTGACGTACCTGAAGTATTGGCTGATCAAATACTGCCTTCCTGTTAATTTCAATGATAAATTCAGAGATATTGCGCCATAAGAAGGGTCCCCTCCTTCATGAATTGAATCATTTGATGATAACAAAGTCATTCAGATGAGACTCAGCCCCTCCAAATTTCAGAGACTTGAACTTTTTGAAATTTCAAGAGTTCAACTAACCAAGACCTACTTAACTCCTGACTTTATACATTTCATAAGTACAAGTTGTCACATATCGCCTGTCCTTAATAATACAGAACATACTTATTTGGTAGCCAAATTCCTCAACTTCCATAGGAGATAGGTCAAAAGCTGGGAATCAGTATAAAAAGATCCATCGGATATTGGTTCAACACCTATTGGCCATACAATCTGGGATGTTAAGTCCCTGTCAGGTAGAGAGCAAAATAACCCAATTTTTCCATTTATTTTTCATGTAATTACAACTAGTAGAGCAGGAAATTTCCCAGGCATCCCTTTCGTGCACTATGTTGACAAGCACTTTGGGATGGATTAAGGTTTGTGATCCAACAAAGAGACAGGCACCTATGCAAGTAGAAACACCACTCACCCCTGCACTTGCTCTGAGATACTGAACATTGATGTTATACTGTTGATGTTCAATTTCCCTCAGAGGGTCCTTGTCATTTTAAACAATCACATTAATATGACTTGCGGGCAAATTAAGGTGCATTGAATTAGATAAATAAATAATAAATTTGGAGGAAAGTGAGCAGGAATGATGTCCATTATTAATGTCCATTTGAAGCATGCAAAGAGATGCTTGCTGCTGGGTCCTTTAAAAAGTAACATCCTTTTCTCCTATAATGAGATTTGGCTTTCTCAGCAGTGAGACTCTTAAAAGGGAATGGGCAATGCTGGGCTGTGAGGCAGAGTTAACAATTGGATACACTGAGGTTAAGAGCATAGACCTTTTAGAGACATAAGTATTAATCCATCTACACTAATTGACTTTGAGCAAATTTCGTACACCTCAGTTTTATCATCTGCAAAATGGGACTAATAGGCACCTCCTTCCTGCGGTGGTTGTGAACATGACCTAGGATAATGAATGCAATTTGGCACATAGTGGGCACTCAATATTACATTTGCTATTATCATGTGACCTTTGGGAAAACAGGAAAGGCTTGGAAAACTCATCGTTTTGACACCTATGGTGGGGCCCTAAATGACCACAGGAATTAGTTGGTCAGTAGGTCAAGTTCCAGGACATGACCTGAGACTGTAAGGAGCAATCAGTGGCCTGGACTAGGTGGGCATAGTCCTGAAACTGACATGTCAGAGGGATTTGGCAATGTCTGAGTATCCCTCGCCCCAATTTATATGGCCTGAGAAATACAGGTGGTCCAAGACCAGCTCGAGCTACACATTTAGCAGAAAATATTGCTGGTTAGTAAAGGAATTGAGATTCTATTAGCTACTGTGAGGGACAAGATCCAATAATAATACCACCACCTTCTATTTGTGTAATCATTTACAAAGTATTTTTGCAAATGTCACCACATTTAATCCTTTCTGTAAAATGGGGCCAAAAATGCTTATCTTATTACCCCCATTGACAGAGAAGGTTATAGAGAAGCTGAGAGGTTAAGTGACTTGCCCAAGGGTAAATAGCAGGTAAGACAACAAGTCAAAGTTATTGATGGGACAGAATATTTATGACTACTGTAACAGACATCAAAATCTCAGTGACTTAACACGTAGGAGACGTTTATTTCTTGGTTCTGGAATAATCCAATACAGGGGTCTCTATTCATTGGGGGAAGTTGGGGGTCCACATGGTGACTCAGAAAGACAGGTGCGTGGCATCTTGTGGCTCCATCATTAACACGTGGTTTGTCTGCATGAAGCAAAAGTGGCAGGACACATGTGACAGGTTTCTGTGAGGCAGGCCTAGAAGTGATAGATATTTGTGCTTAGATTCTGTTGGCCAGAACTCAGTGACATGGCCACACCTAGCCACAAGAGAGCCTGGAAAATGGTGTCTAGCTGTGTGCCCAAGAATAGAACACAGGAGTGGGGAACATTAACCCATCTCACCCACATCACCCGAATCCAACTCCACTGTGATTTCTATTATACTATGTTCACACTGCAATGGATTTTTAATGAATTAACAGATGTGCATGACACAATCAAAGGCCACGACACCTTACAGACTTTAATATGGAGAGGGATTGAAAACCATTGAAAGTTGTAAGAATGCAGGCTTAAAAGGTCGATAGCAGGTTGAAGACACCATAATGGCATGTACTATGGTGGAAAAAGTACTTCTTAGCTCTTAGGGAGGCTCAGGGACACACCTATATATGACGACAGCCACTTTGAGCCAACGGTCTGAAGCAGGAGTCACAACATTACCAAGTGGACTTTCTGTCTTATCACAACCTAAACTGGGACAAAATGTGAAGTGATGCCATTAAGCAAGAAGAAAATGTTGGCTCTGGCTTTTGGATCCAAATATCAGGTTCTAATAAATGCTCCTTGAGGTCAAGGACTAGGTCTTTAATCCCTGAAACCCCCATACTTAGCAGAGAGCCTGATATAAAGTAGTTTCTCAATAGTATTTTGTTGGATGAAAGAAGAAAGGAAGAGATACATACTTAAGCTTATTTTGTATCCACATCTCATTTTCTGAGGCTTAGCACTTCACATTTGAATCACTGAAAGTGCTCGAATTCTCACTAGTGTTAGGGAGTGGGTAGCATCCATGTCCATTTAATGAGTAATTGTGAATTAGCAACAATCCAAGTCAAAGATGCTATATCACAAAGTGAACTTTACATGTTTTGATAGGTGCAGCTTAATGTGAACTATTTATTACATTTTGTGATGTGTTTTGTAAAAGTAATAAAGATTTAGTAACGTGAGCCACCTCCAGCTTTCTGCTGGTAAATGTCATTCCAAGTCTTCACACTCCCTCCATTGCTGACTTTCAGATGCTTTACTGAGGGACAGCAGTGTGGTGAGGCAAAAGGAAAATACTGGAGCACGGAGGCTCTCCATGGACAGACTGGCAACGTGGGAAGGAACCAACTCACCAGGAGGACTGTTTGTTTTGTTGACTTCTCCAAATTAGCTCCCTTTGAACTGATTTTCATAATCTGTGTTACCAAGGGGGTGGGGGTAAAAATTCCACTAACCTGGGTCTCCTTGGAACCCATGCTTGATATTTTGCTGCAGGATAATTTTTTAATGATGACTATACTATTTGAAAGTCACATTCTTAATTAACAAGAATAAAAATTAAAATCCAAGTAAAGTTCCAGCCCACCATACATAACCTGAATCCAATCTTAAGGAAGTATTAGACAAATGCAAAACAAGGAACATTCTATGAAATAATAAGACTATACTCTTCAAGATAAGTCAATGTCATGAAAAACAAAGACAGACTGAGGAGCTGTTCCAGATTAAAGAGGACTAAAAACATTACAACTGAATGCAATGCTTTATCTTAGGTTGGGACATGGATAGTTTTTTAAATTGCTCTAAAGGATAGTATTGAAACAATCAGCAAAATTTGAATATGGATGTGCTACTAGTTAATGGTAGTATATCAATGCTCAATTTCCAGAATTCATAATTGCACTGTGGTTTTGAAAAAGTATGCCATTACATACTGAAATAATTAGAGGTAAAAAGTCATGATGCCTGCAAGTTAACCTCAAATTGTTCTGTAAATAATAATAATAATAATGCATAACAATGTGCATACACATAGAGTGAGATTCAGGAGACTGTTAGACTAACCAATACCCTGTCTCACTTATTACTTTGTTACTTATTACTTATAACTTATTACTTATTACTTTGACTCATAATTGTCCTATTTTCTGAAAAATGTTAATAGGTACATCTAGGTGAAAGCTTATGGAAGTTCATGATACTGTTCCTGCCATTTTTCTATGAGCTTGAAATTTTATTTTCAAAAATAAGGATTAAAAAAACATACACACACTGTCCCCACTCAAATCTCAACTTACATTGTAGCTCCCATAACCCCCATGTGCTGTGGGAGGGACCTGGTGGGAGGTAATTGAATAATGGAGGTGGATTTTTCCCATCTTGTTCTTGTGATAGTGAATAAGTCTCATGAGATCTTACGGTTTTGTAAAGGGCAGTTTCCCTGCACACGCACTCTTGCCTGCCACCATGTAAGATGTGCCTTTGCTCTTCCTTCACCTTCTGCCATGATCATGAGACTTCCCCAGCTATGTGGAACTGTGAATCTATTAAACCTCTTTTTCTTTATAAATTACCCAGTCATGGGTATTTCTTCACAGCAGTATGAAAATGGACTAATACACACACTGATAAGGACCATATCCCTACTCACTATTGGCAAGTGTTAAGAAGTAGAATAGGTCTTTAACATTCCTAAGGTATTTAACCATCAGACCTTCTTGAATTTCCAAATTGGTTAATTTCCCTGGAACATAGCATCCTTCATCAAATGCAGCAAAATATAACTTCCTGAGCAAGAACATGTATGTGACAAGCAAAGGAAACAAAGCCACCTTGAGAAATAGATGCTAGCAGTCGGCTGGACTTGCCTTAGTAAGAGGCTTGCTGCAGTGCCTGAAATTCATGCCCCACCAAAAATAGAAATGACTGTCAGAGTCACTCACAAAGAGTTGGAATGGTAGTTGTTGAATCTTCAGATGGCAAGAATCCACCTTATTTGTCGAGCAACAGGGTTTCCTTTTTTGAACTCCAGATATTCGGGGTTAAGGTGTTTTGTTTGAGAAGTTAGGTGGGTGGACTGGGAGTCTCAATGAGCTTTTCTAGATGAAGGGATTGGAATTTTTGTGGAGGAGATGGTAAAGGGAGTCGAGGAATAGTTGGGGATTGATAGCTACAGAGAAAAATTAAATGGAGTTCAGCTACAGTTCAACTCAGCCTCCTCTTCCTGCGTGTGGTATAACAGCAGTTACCTTCCCTATAGAAAGAGATTGTTATATGCACAGGGAACAAAGAAGTTATTGCACTGGGTTATCCATTGTACATAAGTTATTTTGACTAGATAAAAAGAATATGGTGTTTCTGAGCCATCTGCCTAGAAATAGCTTTGTAGTAAGCAGTCTTTATAATGGTGTTTATTGTAATGGGATTTTGTTTTTATCGTTGGTCAGAGGTCAGCTGATCTACCATGTTTCCTATTAAATTTTGGATTTCTCCTTCTATACGTCATTTTTTCCTAAAGAGATTGGACAACTGGGATATATTTAGTAGCTAACTTGTGCCCAGCAAGTTGAAATAAATTATGAATTTGGGGAAATATGCCACTCCTAAGCCATTCTGTTTTCTTTTTACCTGCAGCGTTTAGCTTAAAGTCCTTAAATGTCATTTAGGGCCTTGTGAAATCTCACCCCGAAATATATTTCCAGTTCATACCCTCCGAACCCTGCTACCACCCAAACCTATGCCCACTCTATAATAGTTGGATATTTAAAGTTCTCCAAATACATACTCTTGTGACTAGGTCCATGCTATTTCCTATTTCATCTACTAAAAATGTTCTCCCTGCCATCGCTACCTACTGAACTCCTATCCATCCTTGAAAGCCCAGCTCAAATATCACATTTTTTGGACTATCTTCCATGACTCTTGCTCCCTCCTTGCCCCCAGGTGGATCACTTCCTTTTCTGTCCCCCAATGGTACTTTTCTCAACCGTCTGTCAGAGTCATTGACACAGTCTTCCAGAATTAACTTCCCAACTAATGTTGAACAACTTGAGGATAGAGACACTGTTTTATGCATCTTTGCATTCTCTGCACCCAGAAATATTGTTGCTACATAGTACATATTTTTAAATGTGTGTTCAGGAAATGCCTCAATCAACGAATTAATCAACAGGATGGAAAATCTGCAACTATGTGCTCTTTGTGGCTTACAAGCTAAACACTCAACACATGTCAGCACAGCATGATAACAACCTGTTTACTGAGTGCCTATTTTCTTCTGGCACAATGCATACATTTTATCTCACATCAATTCTACTACATAATTATTATTACCATGTTTATTTTTTAAATGAATAAACCAAGTTATGTATATAGCCCTTGTGGCTGGGGTCCACTCCTTTGTGTTCCATTGAAGGATATCCATTGACACCTTTGGGGCAAGATGGATGGAATAAGGAGGAAATCTGGTCTATAGTCCCCCTCAGTCTATTTCTATGTCATCCTTCCTGCATCCTTCTGCTAACCAGTGGCCATCATTGGTTAAACTGAAGATAGTTTTAACACAAAAAATAATGGTGGCTGGGCCCAGTGGCACATGCCTGTAAACCCAGCACTTTGGGAGGCTGAGGCCAGCAGATCACTTGAGCCCAGGTTTTCGAGACCACCCTAGGCAACATGGTGAAACCTCATGGTCTCAGCTACTCGGGAGGCTGAGTGGGGAAGATCACCTGAGCCCAGGGAGGTCAAGGCTACAGTGAGCTGTGATCGCATCACTGCACTCCAACCTGGGTGACAGAGTGAGACTATGTCTCATAAAAGAAGAAGAAGAAAACAAAACAACAGCAACAACAACAAAAAATAACAACAAAGGTAGCAGTAGCATCCTCCTGGTAGCAGTAGCTCTTGGAATCATGACCCCTCCCCCTACCACAAGAATGGTCCCTCCCCTACCCCTGAGTTGGCCGGATTTCACAGAAATATTGCTAAAATATGTGACTGGCCATTCTGGAAGGGCTGGCCATCAGACCTCACGGTTCAACTCAGATGTAAACTCTGTGGTGATTCTCCACAAGCACTAAGGAGTGGTTTGGGCTTTTCAGTAATACAGCCTTTCCGGCTGAGCCTATCAGGGCCATACTTTGAAGTTCTAGGAAATATGCTGGCTCCCATTCATCACCCCCTTCTCCATTATCTCTAATGCCATTAGCTCAACGTGCCATCCCACTAATGATCTACTGCTACTTGGTAGTGAGAAATTTATTTTTACTCACTATATGCCATCTATATTCCTCATCCAAGATAGTGGTAGGGTCCTTCTTAGTGGCCATTTGTTAATCAGACTCATGCAAATGAAAATAAAGGAAAACAATGGCATAAATTTAAAAACAACAGAAATCTCCATTTTCTAAAATACACACATATCTTAATAACAGCTAAATAAATCCAACCTTAGCTTGGTGATTGCTTTTTACAGAAGATTAATTTTCTTTAAAATAAGAAAAGGAAAAGGAAAAATATAATTCACACAAAAAATCAAGCATCTATTTTAACCAGTGCACCTTTTCTCTAGTTCAGCAGTTTACAGAATTCGTCCTTAATCCTCAGGTGAAAAGGTTGAAAGTGGCCGATGCAGGCATGTGTTAGCCTCCTGGAAACCCTGGTCTACTGCCAGTCTCAGGGACTCAAACTCACCTTGGAGATAGTCCTCCTGCCTGGGTACCCAAGGGCAGAGTAAGGTGGTAGCCACCTCCTATCTACTTTTAAACCCAACATTTTATATATTTGGGTAGACATTTCAGCAAATAAGATATATGAATGGCAAATAAGCACATTTCAAAAGATGCTCAACATCATCAGTCATCAGGAAAATGCATATTGACACCACAATGAGATAGTGTTTCACGTCCCACTAAAATGGCTATAATTTTAAAAAGAAGACAATGACAAATGTTGGTGAGAATATGGAGAAACTGGAACCCTCATATGTTATTGGTGAGAATGTGAAATGGAAAACAGTTCATTAGTTTCTTTAAACTTGAAACCTAAATTTACCTTATGACCCAGCAATTCCACTCCTAGGTATCTACCCAAGAGAAATGAAAACATATGTCCACACAAAGATTTGCATGTAAATGTTCATAGTACCATTATTCACGATAGCCAAAAATGTGGAAACAACCCAAATATCCAACTGGTGAATGGATAGACAAAATGTGGTACAGCTGTAACAACAGAAAGCTATTCAATAATAAGAGGGAATAAAATGATACATGCTAGAGAACATGAATGAATTTCAGAAATAACATTATGCTAAGTGAAAGAAGCCAAATCCAAAAGACCACATATTGTATGACTCCATTTCTGTGAAATGTCCAGAATAGGCAAATCTATAGAGACAGAAAGTAGATTGGTGATTGCCTCGGGCTAGGGGTGGGAAAATAGGTTAAATTGTAAACAGACATGAGAGATCTTATGTGGGTGCTGGGAATGTTCTAAAACTGGATTATAATGATGGTTGCACAACTTGGTAAATGTTTCTTAAATCACTAAGCTGTGCTCTTAAAATGGGTGATTTTTGTGTGTAAAGTATGCCTCAGTACAATTGTTTAAAAAATAAATAGAAATGTTAAAAGAGCTGCATTTTATACAGCACCAGCCCCTCATTCCTTCAGCTCCTCTGACAGGGGTCTCTTGTGATCCTAATCCCCATGAGGTCCCCAGAATCCACTAAGTCCCCTAGAGAAATGGCAGAGCTACCTTCAGCTGCACTAGCCAGGTTTCTACACTCTTAAGTCTGAATGGACCTTTTGCAGAGATGCCAGTTCCCCCAGAAGACAATTTCCACCAAATGCTGAATCACACCATGGCAGACAGACAATTCTTACACATCTCCAGGTTGCACTGGGAGAGGCCCCTTGAGAGTGGGGATAGGGATTCATGTGGGAAGGGGGGGTGTTCTCTAGACCTCTGGCAGTTAACAACCTCTTCTTATTCGTCCCAGTTTGCTCCATTTTCTTTCTCAAATAAAAGATACTTTCTGAATAGTCACTGCATGCACCAAACACGATAGATAGATGATTGATAGATAGATAGATAGATAGATAGATAGATAGATAGATAGATAGATAGATGATAGATAGATAGATAGATATAGATGCACATAGATATATGATTTAACAAACACTTATATGACACTTGTTGCCAAACACTCTTCTAAGTGCTTTGCAAATGTTGTTAGCTCATTTCACCCTTGCAACCATATGAGATAGGTATGCTGCTATTACCCGCCTCTTTAACAGATAACAAAGGAGTGATTTGTCCATCTAATAACTGAGAGCCAGTATTTGAACCCAGACTCTGCTCTAGAATCTGTGCTCTTAACCACTATGTTATGTTGCCTCTCAAAAACAGCAGTGTGTTTAATTCTGCAAATTATTTAGTGATGTCAGTGATCTCATCTTCATTTTATGAACAAGGAGACAGCTAGGACTGGACGGTAGATTTTCCAATTTCCAGCTGAAGACTTTTATTCCATTATGTTTTTAACTGCCTCTTCCCAAGCTTTTTCTTCCACACCAGTGTTTCTTAAATTTCAGCGCACATCAGAATCCCCTGGAGAAATCCCAAGACCCCTGTACCTCAACCCTAGACTTTCTGATTCAGTGGGTCTGGGGTAGAGTCTGATAATCAGCAGTTTCAGTAAGTTGCCGGTGATGCTGTTGCTGCTGGTTCAGGGACCACACTTTGAGAGCCCCTGCTTGACACCTATCCACTTAAACTAACCTCATCCTAGGAGATTCTGCAAGGTGAAACTAATATTAGAACACAAGGGTTTATTATTAGCTGTTGGCTGCTCAGGCCAATTCCAGGAGCTGAAGAGATTGGGCTCTCACATTCTTTGCTTTTCCTCCTGTGTTTTTGGGTAGGAATGGATCATCCCCAGAAGATTCATTTGCACATTCAAGCTTGACATGTATTGCTCTAGTTGCCTTCTTAGAGCCCAGATTTCCTTTTGCAAATCCAAATTTCCTTTTGACTTCTACTCACTGTTATATATTTAATAAAATTCAAAACACCTGAATTTGTATCACCTGCTATGAGGCTTAGTGCAGAAAGGTCAGGGATTTGGGGTCACACAGACTTTGGAGAAATCTCAGATCCTTTCATTGACACTTGAGACTAAGTCATCATCCATAAATATAAGGTGATTAGTCTACCTCAGGACTTTAGTGTGTTGTGATCTCAAACTTGTAGAAGTGTCTAGCACATATAGGCATTCAGGAAAGATTATAACATGACTACAACCCTATTGGGGAAGAAATGACTTCAGTAGGCCGGGCGCGGTGGCTCAAGCCTGTAATCCCAGCACTTTGGGAGGCCGAGATGGGCGGATCACGAGGTCAGGAGATCGAGACCATCCTGGCTAACACGGTGAAACCCTGTCTCTACTAAAAAATACAAAAAACTAGCCGGGCAAGGTGGCGGGTGCCTGTAGTCCCAGCTACTCAGGAGGCTGAGGCAGGAGAATGGCGTAAACCCTGGAGGTGGAGCTTGCAGTGAGCTGAGATCCGGCCACTGCACTCCAGCCTGGGTGACAGAGCCAGACTCCATCTCAAAAAAAAAAAAGAAAAAGAAAAAAGAAAGAAATGACTTCAGTAGCATTCAAAACAAGGTCCAAAGGACGGTGGCTTAAACAAGACAGACATTTGTTTCTGACTCACATAAAAGTCCAAATTGGTGTGGTGGCTCCATTTAATGAAGTTATCAAGGGCCCAGACTTCATCTCTTTGATGACTCCTCCCTAGGCCCACATTCCTGCAAGTGGGAAGAGGGACACATCTTTTCTACTCATATCCCATAGGCCAGAACTTAGTTATACGGCCACACCTAGTGTCATGGAATGCTATTTGAATATGTCTTCCAAAGTTCGTTTGTTGGAAACTTAATCTCCAATGCAACAATGTTGAGAGGTGGGAACTATAAGAGGTGATTAATAATGGATTAATATCATTATCTTGGGAATGAGTTAGTCATCGCAAAAGTGGGTTTGTTAGAGAAGTGAATTCGGCCCCCTCTCATTCTTTCACTCTCACACTCTGCCCTTCCGGTTTCCACCATGGGATGACAGCACAAAGGCCCTCACCAGTTGCTGACACCATGACTCTTGGACTTCCCAGCCTCCAAAACCATGAGCCAAATAAACTTCTATTTATTATAAATTATCCAGTCTTGGGTATTCTGCTATAGCAGAACAAAATGGACTAAGACACAGAAGTATACCTAACTAAAAATCAGGAGCTTTAATGTTTCAGAAGAAAGGGAGAGTGGCTATTGGGGGACAATTTGCAGTTTCTGTATATACATTTCTTTATTTAATCTAAATAGGGTGCCATGCCAGTGAAGGGAGGGAAGAAACTGGGAGGACAAATACAAACAAAGCAGGGCTCCAGTCTTAAGAGGCAGCAGAAGTCCTGAGCATGATTCAGCATACTTGTACAAGAAACTAGGCCAAAAACCAGACAAAGGACACCAGGTCAAGTCTGGATGGCAAGCTGTAAGGCTAACCTGCCACTGAGTCATACAGCATGGATAGACAGGCCCTTAAGAAGCTTCTGGCCTTGATGGGCTGAGCCATCTCCTGGGGTTCACCTAATCTGCAGGGAAGAGGAAGGTAAGGTAGAGCCTGGATTTGGACAAGTCCCTGACCTTTCCATGATCCAAGTCTCTCCTTGGTCACTATCCTAACCCAGCCACATCATCACATTCCCAATAGTATATAAGAGTTCCCTTTTCTCTACATCTTTGCTGGTATTTGTTATTTTTTGTCTTTTTGATAGTAGCCATTCTAACTGAGTGACATAGTATCTCATTGTGGTTTTAATTTATATTTCCATAAAAATTAGTGATACTGAGCATTTTTTCATATACTTGTTGGCCATTTGTATGTCTTCTTTTGAGAAATATCTATTCAGATCATTTGCTCATTTTTTAATTGAATTATTTGTTTTTCCACTGTTGAATGGTTTTAGTTCCTTGCATATTCTGGATATTAATTCCTTGTCAGATGAATATCTTGCAAATACTTTCTCCCATTCAAGGAGTTGTCTCTTCACCCTGTTGTTTTCTTTGCTGTACAGAAACTTTTTAGTTTAATACAATCCCTTTTGCCTATTTTTGCTTTTGCTGTCTGTGCTTTTAAAGTCTTAGCCATAAAAATCTTTGCCGAGACCAATGTCCTGAAGCATTTCCCCTTTGTTTTCTTCTAGTAGCTTTATAGTTTTGGGACTTACGTTTAAGTCTTTAGTCTATTTTGAATTGATTTTTGTATATGATTAGAGATAGGGTCATAGTTTCATTCTTCTGTATATGAATATCCAGTTTTCCCTGCACCACTTGTTGAAGAGACTGTCCTTTCCCCAACATATATGTTCTTGGTGCCCTTGTTGAAAGTCAGTTGGCTGTATATGGGGGATTTATTTCTGGACTCTCCATACTGTTCCATGGGTCTATATCTGTTTTTATACCATGATGTTTTGTTTTTTTTTTTTAATTTATTTATTATTATTATACTTTAAGTTGTAGGGTACATGTGCATAACGTGCAGGTTTGTTACATATGTATACTTGTGCCATGATGGTGTGCTGCACCCATCAACTCGTCATTTACATCAGGTATAACTCTCAATGAAATCCCTCCCCCCTCCCCCCTCCCCCCTCCCCATGATAGGCCCCGGTGTGTGATGTTCCCCTTCCTGAGTCCAAGTGATCTCATTGTTCAGTTCCCACCTATGAGTGAGAACATGCGGTGTTTGGTTTTCTGTTCTTGTGATAGTTTGCTAAGAATGATGGTTTCCAGCTGCATCCATGTCCCTACAAAGGACACAAACTCATCCTTTTTGATGGCTGCATAGTATTCCATGGTGTATATGTGCCACATTTTCTTAATCCAGTCTGTCACTGATGGACATTTGGGTTGATTCCAAGTCTTTGCTATTGTGAATAGTGCCGCAATAAACATACGTGTGCATGTGTCTTTATAGCAGCATAATTTATAATCCTTTGGGTATATACCCAGTAATGGGATGGCTGGGTCATATGGTACATCTAGTTCTAGATCCTTGAGGATTCGCCATACTGTTTTCCATAATGGTTGAACTAGTTTACAATCCCACCAACAGTGTAAAAGTGTTCCTATTTCTCCACATCCTCTCCAGCACCTGTTGCTTCCTGACTTTTTAATGATCGCCATTCTAACTGGTGTGAGATGGTATCTCATTATGGTTTTGATTTGCATTTCTCTGATGGCCAGTGATGATGAGCATTTTTTCATGTGTCTGTTGGCTGTATGAATGTCTTCTTTTGAGAAATGTCTGTTCATATCCTTTGCCCACTTTTTGATGGGGTTGTTTGTTTTTTTCTTGTAAATTTGTTTGAGTTCTTTGTAGGTTCTGGATATTAGCCCTGTGTCAGATGAGTAGATTGCAAACATTTTCTCCCATTCTGTAGGTTGCCTGTTCACTCTGATGGTAGTTTCTTTTGCTGTGCAGAAGCTCTTTAGTTTAATTAGATCCCATTTGTCAATTTTGGCTTTTGCTGCCGTTGCTTTTGGTGTTTTAGACATGAAGTCTTTGCCCATGCCTATGTCCTGAACGGTACTACCTAGGTTTTCCTCTAGGATTTTTATGGTATTAGGTCTAACATTTAAGTCTCTAATCCATCTTGAATTAATTTTCGTATAAGGAGTAAGGAAAGGATCCAGTTTCAGCTTTCTACTTATGGCTAGCCAATTTTACCAGCACCATTTATTAAATAGGGAATCCTTTCCCCATTTCTTGTTTCTCTCAGGTTTGTCAAAGATCAGATGGCTGTAGATGTGTGGTATTATTTCTGAGGACTCTGTTCTGTTCCATTGGTCTATATCTCTGTTTTGGTACCAGTACCATGCTGTTTTGGTTACTGTAGCCTTGTAGTATAGTTTGAAGTCAGGTAGCGTGATGCCTCCAGCTTTGTTCTTTTGACTTAGGATTGTCTTGGAGATGCGGGCTCTTTTTTGGTTCCATATGAACTTTAAAGCAGTTTTTTCCAATTCTGTGAAGAAACTCGTTGGTAGCTTGATGGGGATGGCATTGAATCTATAAATAACCTTGGGCAGTATGGCCATTTTCACGATATTGATTCTTCCTATCCATGAGCATGGTATGTTCTTCCATTTGTTTGTGTCCTCTTTTATTTCACTGAGCAGTGGTTTGTAGTTCTCCTTGAAGAGGTCCTTTACATCCCTTGTAAGTTGGATTCCTAGGTATTTTATTCTCTTTGAAGCAATTGTGAATGGAAGTTCATTCCTGATTTGGCTCTCTGTTTGTCTGTTACTGGTGTATAAGAATGCTTGTGATTTTTGCACATTAATTTTGTATCCTGAGACTTTGCTGAAGTTGCTTATCAGCTTAAGGAGATTTTGGGCTGAGATGATGGGGTTTTCTAAATATACAATCATGTCATCTGCAAACAGGGACAATTTGACTTCTTCTTTTCCTAACCGAATGCCCTTGATTTCTTTCTCTTGCCTGATTGCCCTGGCCAGAACTTCCAACACTATGTTGAATAGGAGTGGTGAGAGAGGGCATCCCTGTCTTGTGCCAGTTTTCAAAGGGAATTTTTCCAGTTTTTGCCCATTCAGTATGATATTGGCTGTGGGTTTGTCATAGATAGCTCTTATTATTTTGAGGTACGTTCCATCAATACCGAATTTATTGAGAGTTTTTAGCATGAAGGGCTGTTGAATTTTGTCAAAAGCCTTTTCTGCATCTATTGAGATAATCATGTGGTTCTTGTCTTTGGTTCTGTTTATATGCTGGATTATGTTTATTGATTTGCGAATGTTGAACCAGCCTTGCATCCCAGGGATGAAGCCCACTTGATCATGGTGGATAAGCTTCTTGATGTGTTGCTGAATCCGGTTTGCCAGTACTTTACTGAGGATTTTTGCATGGATGTTCATCAGGGATATTGGTCTAAAATTCTCTTTTTTTGTTGTGTCTCTGCCAGGCTTTGGTATCAGGATGATGTTGGCCTCATAAAATGAGTTAGGGAGGATTCCCTCTTTTTCTATTGATTGGAATAGTTTCAGAAGGAATGGTACCAACTCCTCCTTGTACCTCTGGTAGAATTCAGCTGTGAATCCATCTGGTCCTGGACTTTTTTTCGTTGGTAGGCTATTAATTATTGCCTCAATTTCAGAGCCTGCTATTGGTCTATTCAGGGATTCAACTTCTTCCTGGTTTAGTCTTGGAAGAGTGTAAGCGTCCAGGAAATTATCCATTTCTTCTAGATTTTCCAGTTTCTTTGCATAGAGGTGTTTATAGTATTCTCTGATGGTAGTTTGTATTTCTGTGGGGTCGGTGGTGATATCCCCTTTATCATTTTTAATTGCGTCGATTTGATTCTTCTCTCTTTTCTTCTTTATTAGTCTTGCTAGTGGTCTGTCAATTTTGTTGATCTTTTCAAAAAACCAACTCCTGGATTCATTGATTTTTTGGAGGGTTTTTTGTGTCTCTATCTCCTTCAGTTCTGCTCTGATCTTAGTTATTTCTTGCCTTCTGCTAGCTTTCGAATGTGTTTGCTCTTGCTTCTCTAGTTCTTTTAATTGTGATGTTAGAGTGTCAATTTTAGATCTTTCCTGCTTTCTCTTGTGGGCATTTAGTGCTATAAATTTCCCTCTACACACTGCTTTAAATGTGTCCCAGAGATTCTGGTATGTTGTATCTTTGTTCTCATTGGTTTCAAAGAACATCTTTATTTCTGCCTTCATTTCGTTATGTACCCAGTAGTCATTCAGGAGCAGGTTGTTCAGTTTCCATGTAGTTGAGCGGTTTTGATTGAGTTTCTTAGTCCTGAGTTCTAGTTTGATTGCACTGTGGTCTGAGAGACAGTTTGTTATAATTTCTGTTCTTGTACATTTCCTGAGGAGTGCTTTACTTCCAATTACGTGATCAATTTTGGAGTAAGTACGATGTGGTGCTGAGAAGAATGTATATTCTGTTGATTTGGGGTGGAGAGTTCTATAGATGTCTATTAGGTCTGCTTGCTGCAGAGATGAGTTCAATTCCTGGATATCCTTGTTAACTTTCTGTCTCGTTGATCTTTCTAATGTTGACAGTGGAGTGTTGAAGTCTCCCATTATTATTGTATGGGAGTCTAAGTCTCTTTGTAAGTCTCTAAGGACTTGCTTGATGAATCTGGGTGCTCCTGTATTGGGTGCATATATATTTAGGATAGTTAGCTCTTCCTGTTGAATTGATCCCTTTACCATTATGTAATGGCCTTCTTTGTCTCTTTTGATCTTTGATGGTTTAAAGTCTGTTTTATCAGAGACTAGGATTGCAACCCCCGCTTTTTTTTGTTCTCCATTTGCTTGGTAAATCTTCCTCCATCCCTTTATTTTGAGCCTATGTATGTCTCTGCGTGTGAGATGGGTCTCCTGAATACAGCAGACTGATGGGTCTTGACTCTTTATCCAATTTGCCAGTCTGTGTCTTTTAATTGGAGCATTTAGTCTATTTACATTTAAGGTTAATATTGTTATGTGTGAACTTGATCCTGCCATTATGATATTAACTGGTTATTTTGCTCGTTAGTTGATGCAGTTTCTTCCTTGCCTCGATGGTCTTTACATTTTGGCATGTTTTTGCAATGGCTGGTACCGGTTGTTCCTTTCCATGTTTAGTGCTTCCTTCAGGGTCTCTTGTAAGGCAGGCCTGGTGGTGACAAAATCTCTAAGCATTTGCTTATCTGTAAAGGATTTTATTTCTCCTTCACTTATGAAACTTAGTTTGGCTGGATATGAAATTCTGGGTTTAAAATTCTTTTCTTGAAGAATGTTGAATATTGGCCCCCACTCTCTTCTGGCTTGGAGAGTTTCTGCCGAGAGATCTGCTGTTAGTCTGATGGGCTTCCCTTTGTGGGTAACCCGACCTTTCTCTCTGGCTGCCCTTAAGATTTTTTCCTTCATTTCAACTTTGGTGAATCTGGCAATTATGTGTCTTGGAGTTGCTCTTCTCGAGGAGTATCTTTGTGGCGTTCTCTGTATTTCCTGGATTTGAATGTTGGCCTGCCCTACTAGGTTGGGGAAGTTCTCCTGGATGATATCCTGAAGACTGTTTTCCAACTTGGTTCCATTTTCCCCCTCACTTTCAGGCACCCCAATCAGACGTAGATTTGGTCTTTTTACATAATCCCATACTTCTTGCAGGCTTTGTTCATTTCTTTTTCTTCTTTTTTCTTTTGGTTTCTCTTCTCGCTTCATTTCATTCATTTGATCCTCAATCGCTGATACTCTTTCTTCCAGTTGATCGAGTCGGTTACTGAAGCTTGTGCATTTGTCACGTATTTCTCGTGTCATGGTTTTCATCTCTTTCATTTCGTTTATGAACTTCTCTGCATTAATTACTCTAGCCATCAATTCTTCCACTTTTTTTTCAAGATTTTTAGTTTCTTTGCGCTGGGTACGTAATTCCTCCTTTAGCTCTGAGAAATTTGATGGACTGAAGCCTTCTTCTCTCATCTCGTCAAAGTCATTCTCCGTCCAGCTTTGATCCGTTGCTGGCGATGAGCTGCACTCCTTTGCCGGGGGAGATGCGCTCTTATTTTTTGAATTTCCAGCTTTTCTGCCTTGCTTTTTCCCCATCTTTGTGGTTTTATCTGCCTCTGGTCTTTGATGATGGTGATGTACTGATGGGGTTTTGGTGTAGGTGTCCTTCCTGTTTGATAATTTTCCTTCTAACAGTCAGGACCCTCAGCTGTAGGTCTGTTGGAGATTGCTTGAGGTCCACTCCAGACCCTGTTTGCCTGGGTATCAGCAGCAGAGGCTGCAGAAGATAGAATATTTCTGAACAGCGAGTGTACTTGTCTGATTCTTGCTTTGGAAGCTTCCTCTCAGGGGTGTACTCCACCCTGTGAGGTGTGGGGTGTCAGACTGCCCCTATTGGGGGATGTCTCCCAGTTAGGCTGCTCAGGGGTCAGGGACCCACTTGAGCAGGGAGTCTGTCCCTTCTCAGATCTCAGCCTCCATGTTGGGAGATCCACTGCTCTCTTCAAAGCTGTCAGACAGAGTCCTTTGCGTCTGCAGAGTTTTCTGCTGTGTTTGTTATTGTTTACTGTGCCCTGTCCCCAGAGGTGGAGTCTACAGAGACAGGCAGGTTTCCTTGAGCTGCTGTGAGCTCCACCCAGTTCGAGCTTCCCAGCGGCTTTGTTTACCTACTTAAGCCTCAGCAATGGCGGGCGCCCCTCCCCCAGCCTCGCTGCTGCCTTGCCGGTAGATCACAGACTGCTGTGCTAGCAATGAGGGAAGCTCCGTGGGTGTGGGACCCTCCCGGCCAGGTGTGGGATATGATCTCCTGGTGTGCCTGTTTGCTTAAAGCGCAGTATTGGGGTGGGAGTTACCCGATTTTCCAGGTGTTGTGTGTCTCAGTTCCCCTGGCTAGGAAAAGGGATTCCCTTCCCCCTTGCGCTTCCCAGGTGAGGCAATGCCTCGCCCTGCTTCAGCTCTCGCTGGTCGGGCTGCAGCAGCTGACCAGCACCGATCGTCCGGCACTCCCCAGTGAGATGAACCCAGTACCTCAGTTGAAAATGCAGAAATCACCGGTCTTCTGTGTCGCTCGCGCTGGGAGTTGGAGACTGGAGCTGTTCCTATTCGGCCATCTTGCTCCGCGAGCCCCATACCATGATGTTTTGGTTACTATAGCTTTGTAGTATATTTTGAAGTCAGGTAGTGTGATGCCTCCAGCTTTCTTCTTTTTGCTCAGGGTTGCTCTGGCTAATCAGGGTCTTTTGTGGTTCTATGAAAAATTTAAGATGTTTTTTCTATTTCTGGGAAAAACGACCTCAGTATTTTGATAGAGATAACATTGAATCTATAGATCATTTTGGGCAGTCCAATCCATGAACATGGAGTGTATTTCCATTTTTTGTGTCCTTTTCAATTTCTTTGTGTGAGTGTGTTAGGATGACATTGTGGCTCCAGGGATGTGAAGATACAGGAGCTATTGGGACCCCGAGCACTCCAGCAGTGACTCCATCCTAAAAATGGCATCATGCTTACAGCATTCTGGGTCCTGGGGAGTGGGGTGGGGAGGGGCCCCAATGTGAATTCCCTTTCTGAAGTAATGCAGTTGCATGGACTCCAGGAAGCTCCCTACACTGGGCTCAAGGCCTGTGAGGACTGTGGGGCTCTCCTAAAGCTGGGGTTGCAGGTGTATGTGGAGGGAATGTGGACTACTGGAGATCTCCCACTTACTTTTTCCCTGCAATGGGGAGTCCCTCTTGGCTCCAAGCAGATGCTAGTCAGGTGCTTCACTTTCCTCTCTATGCTGCCATCCCAAGTTTCCATGCCTCAGGGGGTCTTTGGCATTTCCTTGTTGAATTCCAGTGTTCTCCCCTGGATGCTCTATTCTACATGTGATTATCTACTTGTTCTTTTCATCCTTCTTTGTGGAGACGGTGAATGTTGGGCACCCCTACTCAGCCATCTTGATGATGTCTCTCCCAAATCTTTTATGATGGTAGTGGTGGTGGGCTTCTAGCTGGTTCTAATCAGGTTCCCCTTGCTTTGGAGTAAAGGCTTCCCCTTCACACCTCATTGTCACCAACAACCACAACCTGCCATTTTGAGGACAAGAGCCCAGGATGCTTGGTCTGTGGGTTGCTGGGGGGCACTCACATTTGAGGACTGCTTAGCAATGAACCCTCTCCATTGAACTCCTGATCCTTAAGATGCAGGCTCCTTTTACTGCTGGCCACTTTGAGGTGCAGTTGTCCCTTCGTGGGCCTTGTTTATAGTGGAGCTTCAAATGGTCAATACTGAGAGAGGAGCCATGGGCCTGGAAACAGGGAATGACTAAAGCCCCACCCTTATGACCTTGTTTAACTTCCATCACCTCCTCAAAAGCACTATCTCCGAATACAATCACATTCGAGGTTAGGGCATCAGCATATGGATTTGGAGAGGGAAGGAACACAATTTGGTCCATAACAGCCTTCCTCTGCACGAATTGAGGCACTACCCAAGTGACTAACCCCTAAATGAGGGGCCAGACTCAGGCTCAGCTTTCTTCCACAGCTGGCTGGGCATGGGGAGTCAGAATCAGGGGTGAAACTCCAGGAAGGGCCAGGAACAGCTTTAAGCTTCAGATCTGGCAACTCGGAAACAAGTAACAAAGGCCCAGAAAAAGGATTGTAAACAGCATTTGATTTGTCTTTATTTACAAGTGAGTGACGGGTATATTGGGTGGGAGCAAAGAGCCAGAGGCAGAACAGACACTCACTGCCCCTCAACTTCCCTACTTTTTTTTTTTTTTAATTTTTAAACAGGCATTGTCTCACTCTGTTACCCAGGCTGGAGTGCAGTGATGCGATCTTAGCTCACCACAAACCCCGTCTCAAGCAATTCTCCCACCTCAGCCTCCTAAGGAGCTTGGATTACAGGCGTGATCCACTGCACCCAACCAACTTTTCTAACTTATTCATAGATTTTGTGTGAGCTCAAATGTGCATTCAGTGCCCCCATAAGAATCTATTCCTGTGGTAAATGGCATAAACTTTAGAATTAAAAATAATCTGTTTCTACCAGAATATTTTAAAGGAGCCAAATCCACAGCAACTATTTATAAACTACATTTAACTAGAGACTGAAAGAGAACATTTAAAAGTAATCCCTCAGCAATCATAAACACAGAACCCACTTACATATATATATTAAAAGTAATGTGTACTTATTCAATAACCTCTCATTTTGACTACCACGTCTGAAAGAAAGAACTTGGAATTAAAGCACAGGCAACTCATTTGAAGTTTTTGAGACACAAATCCCCCGCAATTACAAGTCATCATTGAACACTAGGTGGTGACATAAAGAACTGAACCCACAAAGGAACCAAACCGTTGGCGGATCTAGCACTGAAAAGGTGGGAAAACCAATTCTGAACGTTCTGAAATGAAAATTAGAAAATAAAAACAAAACACAAAAGGGTGAAGACAATCCCGGATCAGGCTCCTCTTAGCAGTTTACTTGAGGTTAATTAAACATCATACTGGATCCCAAGTTAGCAACAATTTGAAGTGGAGAAAATGGAGCTTTCAGAAAATTAACACTTAAAACACCAAATCACCCCAAATGCCCAAAGTAAAATAAAAAGCTAGAATTACAGAATAGCTTGATATGGAAACATCAGTTGAACAAGGAGATTTAGGTAGCAACTGACTGGAGTTTGAGACTTAGCCTGGCCACACAGCCAACTTTTATAAACATGTTTACATTTTCCCACATTGCACCATGCTGTGAATTTCGGTTAAACTCTAAGGCCCCTGGGGGAAAAAGGGGCAAAACTTCCCCCTTCCCCCGATTCAATGCTAGTGAAAGACCCCAGCACAGAGCCAAGCACCAGCAGGCTCTTGCTGAATTGCCCCCCTCACCTCCTCCCCAATATAGCACCTTCCAGATCTCCCGAGGCCAAAAATTTGGGGTCTACTGCTATTGGAAAACTCACTTCAGAAACCCATCAGAAGAAAAACAACTATAATGAAAACACAGCTTCTTTATCCTTGCTGGTTCTCAACTTTTACAAGAGTTTGTTTATAGTGGGGTATAAATTAGCCCAAGAAATTGAAATCAGATATAGCTGGGCCTCTAAATGCAACTCAAGTGGGTGGTGATCTAGGAAGGCCTCTTCTGCCTTGTCAGAGTTCGTGGTTAGGAGGGCAGGGTGGGGTGGGCCCCTGCTCGAAGCCTGGACAGACAAGCCCAAAGGCAGCAGCCTCCCACCCTCCTCCCTGGTGGCTCCCCGTTGCTGCTGGCATCCCCACACTGTTCCTGCGGCCACCAGCCTGGATGAAAGCACACAGGCTGCCCCGGAACTCTGACAGCAACTCCCGCGTGGTCCACTGCCAGCCCTCCTGCCCCCAGTCCACTTTCAGCTGCTGAAATCGGAACGACTCTTTGGAATTGCTAATGCCAAACTTTTCACTTCACAGAGAGATAGAGTTCAGAGTTGGCCACAGGCAAAATTGCCAAGTACACACAATTTGTCTCTTTGGAACTCCCCTCCCTCTTTTCTAGATAACATTTGCTTTTTAATAGATACTTCCAAAGCCGCAGCCCCTCTCAGACCTCCCCTCACCCCAGAGGAAGACTACCTCCTCAGCCTCCATGTGGGGCAAGCCCTGGAGAACTGAGGGTTGACTGCTGAGAACGCCTCGCTTTATATTCTGCAGGGAAGCCCCGCTGAGAGAAAATTTATTTCATGTACTTTCTGAAATGGGCAGCAGCTCTTTGAAATGAAATCCTCCTGCATGAACAACTGAATACCTCTTTTGTCTCTTTACTTCTCTAATAAACTTGCTTACACTTTACTCTATGGACTCGCCCGAATTCTTTCTTGCGCAAGATACAAGAACCCTTTCTTAGGGTCTGGATCAGAACCCCTTTCCAGTAACACCAGGAGTCCCAACCAGAATCATAAATTCTTGAGGTGGGCCCAGCATCTGTTGTAACAAGCCCTTTGGGGATTCTGATGCATGTTCAATTTGAGAACCACTGCTCTAGGCAGAAAAGTTGACGGCTTTCCAATCTCTGAGTCCCTTAGTTCCTTATCATGGTAACATGGGTTTTACACATATGATTTCATTGTATAGCCCCAGAGGATAATAATACCCTGCAAGACAGATGTATTGCTAGTTGCTGTAATGAATAAGTCTAAATTTTCAGTAGCTTAACACAATAGAAATGTATTTCTAGCTCATAGAGCCTAACCCAGGAGTCCATTTTGACAGTAGGGGGTAAAATGGACTCTGCTTCACACAGTTATTCAGAGACACAAGCTGACGAAACCTTTTTCATCTTCCTCATTTGGCTTCCAAAGTCACCTGGGAGTTAGCATGGAACCAAAAGATGGGAGAAGAGAGCATAAAGAATACACACCTACTTCATAGGTACTTTAGCCCAGCAGTGATCACTTCCAGCCATATATGATGAGTGAGAACTAGTCTCATTTGGGCCCTACCTAGAGGCAAATGGTACTAAGAAATGTAGTGCCTGCCTGGAAAAGTTGCTCCTTAGCCACAACTACAACTGTATACCATAGAAGGGGCTGTAAATTTTTGACAAACAGCTGTCATTTCCACCACAGTTTTGCAGACAAACAAAGGGATTACAGTTTTGCAGATGAACGAAGGTTTAGCCAGATTAAGTAATTCTCTGCAAGTCACACAGCTTGTTAAAGCTGGAGTGGGAAGTCAAACCATGGTCTGTCTAACTCCAAAGCCCTGCTCTTTAGAATACCTCATCATGCCCCGTGTGGTAAAATAAATAATCCCCCTACCCACCACCTCCGCCAAAGATGCCCATGTCCTCTTCCCGAGAACCTATAAATATGTTACCATATATGGCAAAGAGACTTTGCAGACATGATTAAGTTAAGGTTGTTGAGATAATCCTGGATTCTTTGGGTGGGCCCAAGGTAGTCACAAGGGTACACATAAGAGGGAGGCAACAGAATTAAGGTCAGAGAGAAAAAGGAGATGTGACAATGGAACCAGAGCGTGGAGCTGTGTTTTAAAGATGGAGGAATGGCCACAAGCCAAGAGATGAGAGTGTCTTCTAGAAGCTGAAAAAGGCAAGGCAACAGATTCTCCCCCCGAAGACTCCAGAAGGAACACATCCCTGCCAACACCATGATTTTAGGCTTTTGACCACCAGAACTGTAATAGAATAAATTTATGTTGTTTTAAGCCACTAAGTTTGTGGTAATTTGTTACAGCAACAACAGGAAACTAATAACCCTTATAGCACCATGTTTTTCTGTTGAGCAACTTGGTAACAGAGCCCCTTTGGCAGGGCCCTAAGATCTCTCCTCTCCATTTTTCCTTAGTCCCACCCAACAAGAAGTCCTACCCTCATCTGTGTCTTCCCAGCCCATCCCACGGGTAGAGCTGACCAGGGGAATGATGTGCCCTCATACTCTCAGAACTTCACACAGAGCCAAGATGTCAACCAAGCATCATTTCCAAAATACAAAAAAATAAATAAATAAATAAATAACATTTGAAAGTTCTACATATTAATGATTTTTATTTTATTTTATTTTTTTGAGACAGGGCATCCCTCTGTCATCCTGGCTGGAGTACAATGGCACGATCAGGGCTCACTGAAGCCTCGACTTCCTGGGCTCACGTATTCCTCCCACCTCAGCCTCCAGAGTAGCTGAGACTACAGGTGAGTGTCACCACACCTAGCTAATATTTTTTTTTTAGAGACAGGGTTTCACCATGTTGCCCAGGGTGCATTCATGATTTTTTTAAAGTGCTCAGAAAACTAGGAATAGAGGAAATTGTCCTCAACTTGATAAAGAGTTACAACTAAGATCATACTTGATGGTGAAAGACTGAATGATTTTCCTCTAAGATTAGGAACAAGGAAAGGATGTTCACTCTTACCACATAATGCTGTGCTGAAAAGCACAATAAAGCAAGAAAAGGAAATAGGATATAGACAGATTGACAAGAAAAAGTGAAACAATCCCTATTTGCAGATGACATAATTGTCTAAATAGAAAATCCTAAGGAATCTACCCCTAAAATTCCAGAACTAATAAGTTAATTCAACAAGGTCACAGATGCAACGTAGATACATAAAGATAATCACATTCATATATACTAACAATAAGCATATAAAAACTAAAATTTTAAAGCACAATAACTTTACACTTACTCTAGAGAAAATGAAACACTTCAGTATAATCTTTTCCTAAACATGTATAGGATTTGTATCCTGTAAATTACCAAATGTTAATAAGAGAAATCAAAGACCTAAATAAATGGGGAGACAAATCATGATCATGCACTAAAATATTCAACATAGTAAAGATGTCAATTCTCCCCAAATTGAAATGTATAGGTTCAATGCAATGGCTATCAAAATTCCAGTAAGGATTTTTATAGACATAGACAAAATTATTTTTAAATTTATATGAAAAACCAAAGGACCTAGAATAGCTATTTAAAAAAACAATTTTTAAAAAGAATAAAATGGGAGGAATCACTCTACAGATATTATGACATTCTATACAGCTACAGTAACCAAGACAGTATAATACTAATAGAAAGATAAACACATAGATCTACGAAACAGAATAGAGAATCTAGAAATACACACACAAAAATATGCCCAATTGATTTTTTAACAAATGTGCAAAAGTAATTCAATAGGAAAAACAGCCTTTCCAACACATGGTATTGGAACAATTAAACATCCATACGCAGAAAAATATAAACCTCAACCTAGTTCTACACTTGATCTTAGCCAAAAGGCCAAGAAAAAAAAGTCCCCTCAACCGAATTCTCACATCTTAGATAAAAATTAATTAGAAATATATCATGGACCTAAATGTGAAACACTTAAAGAAAATCTTTGGGATGTAGGCCTAGGCAAAGAGTTTGTAGACTTGATAACAAAGCACAATCCCTAAAAGAAGAAACTGATGAATTTCACCTCATAAAATGTTAAAACCTTTGCTCTGGGAAAGATTCTGTTAGGAAGATGAAAAGACAAGCTACATACTGGGAGAAAATATTTGCAAACCACATATCAAACAAAAGACTTGTATCTAAAATATATTTAAAAAATTTTTAATTCCACATTGAAAAAGACAAACAATCCAATTATAAAAGGGACAAAATACATGAACAGACATTTCACCAAAGAGTACATATAGATAGCAAATAAGCACATGTAAAGATATTCCGCATCATTAGCCATTAGGGAAATGTGGATTAAAACCACAATGAGAGATCACTACACACCTATCAGAATGTGTAAAACAAAAAATTAATGATAACACTAAATGTTGATGAGGTTACAGAAAAAAACTGAGCACTCACACATTATTACTGTTGGAAATGTAAAATGGTACAGCCAGTATGGAGAAAATTCCTTATAAAACTGTATGCCTGCATTTACCATACAACCCAGAATTGTTCATATCCCCCCAAAAATGGAAACAGGTTGACTCAAAAACCTATACATGAACATTCATAGCAGTTCTATTCATAATAGCCCAAAATGGGAAACAGCCCACATGCCTTTCAATGGGTGAATGGTTAAGCAAACTGTGGTCCATCCATACCATGGAATACTACTCAGCGATAAAAAGGGACAAACTACTGATACATGCAATTAACTTGGATAGCCCCCAATGGAATGATGCTAAGTGAAAAAGCCAATCTCAAAAGACTACATTCTATTATTTCACGTATGTAACATCCTTGAAATAATAACACTGTAAAGATATAACAGATTCATGGTTGCCAGGGATAGGAGATTGTGAGGAAGGAGTATGTGAATATAAAGAGGTAGCATAAGAAAGGTTCATAATGATGGAGAAGCTCTGTATCATGATTGTTATGTAATTACATGAAGCTACCTACACATGTGATAAAATTTCATGGACCTACACACACACAAACACACACACACACTCACAAATGAGTACATGTATAACTAGTGAAATCTGAATAAGCTCTGTAGGTTGTATCAACGCCAATTTCCAAAGACAGTTAAGCAAGATGTCAACATTGATAAAGGTGGGGTGTAGGGTGCACAGGACCTTCTTGTACATATCTCTGCAACTTCATGTAAACCTAGAATTATCTTTTTAATAGTTTAAAATTTTTAAGTAAAAATAAAGAGCTCTTGACAGCTTACAAAACGATGTCATGAGCATTATCTGATTCAAGATGAGCCTCCCTAGGAGGCTAACCCCTAGCCTAGGAGGTTGCATAAAGGAGATTTGCACCCCATTTTACAGATGGACAATGAGATGCAGATGAGCAGCCACCCAAGGTCACCCAGTTGCTAAGTGATCGTGAAGACAGGTAGTTAACCTCACCTTTGATGATCCCCCAATCCAATGTTCTCTCTTCCTTCTTCCTTCTTTCCATATAGCAGGTATGAACCTTAATGGCAGGAATTTAACTGTACCAGAAATTTCCCCATTTCATAGTATTCTTTGGACCAAAGTACATCAAGCTCTAAACATTCATTCCTTCATGTTTGTAGAAAATTCAATTTTTGACACTATTGAGTTCCCTCCCCTGCCCTGGAGTCAAACAAAAACCTGGGAGGTTTCTATGATGCCTAGGAAATAGGCAAAAGACATCTTCAAGTCCCCCCTAAGCTGCCATCACCACTGTCTTAGTACACATGCTATATAGAAGACCAGGTGCCCAAGGTTCCAACTATACCATGGTGCATTGCCCTAGGGTGTAAAAACCTCCAAGATGCTAAATGAAGGGACATTTTCAAGATACCAGTGTTGGCCAAGTCTCCATTAATGGAGAGATCACAACTACCATCCCCACTCCATTCACTTTATTAAGAGCTTCTTTTTGAATAAAACATTACTTCTTATATTTTATACTGGTTTATTATTTGTGGTTATAAGAAAAAAATTTTAAGCGAATTGGTATACATGTTTTGTTGCTGAGATACATGGTAGACAAGAAAAGATTTTCAGGCATAAAAATACACTACATCAATATAAAATTCTGTGGGGAAAGTGAAATGGAAATATAATTTCAAGGAGTAAAGAGAATGATGTAAAATTTCTGACTGTCAAAGAGCTTGTCATATACTTTTAAAATAGATAATGGTGGCTGTCATATCATAATATTTTGATTCCAGTAGGTATGATACAAGAGTTTTATTTTTAAATGTCAATATTTACAATATACTGACTGTCACATCCTTTGGAACCACAGTATTTAAACTTATAAAGTATTTTAGGTTTCAACTCTGTAAGCGTGAGGGAGTATGTAGTTTTGCAAAATTCTTTTAGGGGATATGCAAGCAAAAAAGACTTGGAAGATCCTTCACTGAGATGAAAGTTTCCTGCAGTGTGGTATGTGGGCAATTCTTCTCTTGGAAAACAAAATGATTTTATGTGGCACAATGATGGTCCATCAACTTCACTTGTCTAACATTTACCCTTGCCTGTTTCTCCTCCACCATCTGCCATTCACTGTGTCCTACTGTGAAGCTCTTCAACACTCACTCTGCACACCCTTCAAAACAACCTTCCATCCTCTACCCCTTCTGGGGCCCTCTCCTAGTCCCTGATGCTGCCCTCTCCCCCGCAGTGACTTCCTTCTCCGAACTTTACTTTACCACTCCACTGTAATTCTAGCCCTGCTCTCTGCCTCCTCCAATCTTCCCTCTTCTCCCCTCTGTAGTTCCTTCTAAGACTCTTCTCTGAGCATGCTACAGTCCTTTATGAGTCACAGCCTCCACCTGCCTGCAATCACTCACCCTTAGACCCTGTTCCCTACCTTCACATGGAAATGGACAAACATTATAAAAATGGTCCAGAAGTGACTGAATCTCAAGTAATACTGCTTTATTCATAGGGCATGTGGATGTTCAACAAAATGCCTGACCAAACCCCTCATCATATCAACATGGACAAAATATAGACACATGCTTACATAAAAATACAGTGAAGTGGGTCCACTTATCTGCTGGTATTATGAACTAGGTCACTATAACTGTGATGGCATATGATCAGAACTAAAGAGAAATGTAGGCAAGAAGTGAGGATGGTAGAGGATGAAGAGAGATCTAGGTGGGCTTGACCATTTAGGGAAGCCTGCCTGGAGCAGATCAACTATGAGCTGGGTGTCAATCCCTGTCCCATTGTGGCTCTGTTCCAGCTGTCTCCAAAGGTCACCCAGACTCATTGCATTGACCCATCATGCCTCAGAACCTGCACATGCCAGTCTGTGACTTGTAGGTGCTCTCCTGATATGTTTCATTGCAACATCTGGAAATAATAAACCTCTTGCTATTCAGAGGCAGTCATTGTATCAGTTGGCTACTGCTGTGTAACAACAATCACTAAAATGTGAGTGTTTACAATAAGAATTTATTTGTCACACACCAGTAGTTTGCCTGGGACTCACATGAACTAGCTTGGGTTCAGTTAGGAGGCCCTCCTTCAAGCTGTAGATTCAGCTGGGATTGCTTTCCTGATATGGTCTAAGATCTAGTCTCTTCCATATGGGTTAATTCTTGGGCCTGGGCTGAATGAGCAGTAGCTACCCATGGGAAGATCTTCTCATGAAGATAAAGACATGAGAGAGGGAAGATAAAAACACATAAGAAATCCTTGGGCCTTGGCTCAAAACTAAACTTGTGCTGCTTCTTCCCACATTCCATTGTCCAAAGTAAATAACAAGGCCAAGCTCAAAATCAAGTGATAGAGAAGGCTGTTTTGCCTTTTGTAAGAGAAGATGCAAAGTTACAAGGCAAAGGGCATGGATAAAGAGAGGGGTGTCAAATTGGGATCGATAAATCCTTTTCCTACAATCCCCCTCTGCCGCCTTATGTCCAGAAAGCCCATCTAATCATCTGGTTTCATTCTGCCTGGGTCTTGTCAGAATTCGATGATTCTCCTTATGCCTTCCCCCATTCCACAGCTCTTTTTATGCCAGGGAAATTAGCTGCCAGAGACCTGAGCCCCTCACCAGCTCTTTCCAAGGACTATATATGTTTGTTTCTGATCCCCCCAGTTATGCTGTCTGCACCCAACACTGAATGTAACACTGTCCCATACCCTAAAAGGCAAGTCCCTTCCCTGGCCAGACTATGGTCACCTTACTTCCATGTATGTTGCTAAAAATCAGACCAGGTACTATTCTGTGATGGATTCTATCTTCTCTCTTCCCTAGAAAGACTCCACTATATGTTGCATTTATCTTTTTTTTTTTTTTTTTTTTTTTTTTTTTTTTGTCTCAGACTCTGCTGGGACTCAGCCATCCCCAGCCAGGCCCCATGAGTGCTCAAAGGCCAGTGCTATTTCCTAAGGTATGTGTGTTGGATGTGGTCTGTTGGCATTCAGCATCCATTCCCACCTCCTTCCATTGTGTCTTCCCATACTACAAAAACTAGAAAGCTAAATACCCTATTTCTCTGACTCCCTTGCAGCTAGGCTTTTGCACATGAGCAGGTTTTACCAATGGGAATTCATACATGAGTCAGAGACCATGTTCCTACTGCTTTTCTGCCTTTAAGCAGAGATGTGTAGTGTTTCTGAGGCTGATTTCCAATATTTAATTTGCACTACAGGGGTGTCATATGTTCTTGCTTTGTGGCTTCTATTTCTTTATTTCCTTCTTCCCAATCAGCTTTCCCCTTCTTTGTATTCCAAATATAAACCCCAGACTGGAGTGCGCAGGTTCTGAAGAATGGTGAGGTAACCCAATGTGTCTGGGTGACCTTTGGAGACAGATGGGGGATTGTAGGAGAGAGGCATCAATAGGGACTTCCTGGTCCCTGGATGGTGTGTTTCAGTGTCAGCCTCCTCTGAGTCTTCACCTTCTCAATTGTGTCTGAGGCAGGATTTCTTTGAGTCAACAAGTTCTGTGATGTTTGGGCAACCATTCCTACTTGTCTAGCCCTTTAAAGAATATGGGAAGCACCTTCTTCTCTGAATTCAAGACTTTTCTGTTTAGATACCCAAAGGGGTTTCTGTTTCCAGCACTGAACCCCAGTAGATCCACCATGATGCCTCGTGGGCTTGAACTACAGTAGCACCTGGGTAAGTAGTGCAGGTTTTCCAAAAAGAACAATATCTGATATACCCACCTGTCAGCAGAGGTTTTCCAATGAATGCTGCCCAGACTGCATTCTTTACTAAACTAAGCCAGGCAGCAAAGAAGCAAGAAGGCATCACCAAGAGACCTAAGGGAGCCAGCCTCAGGCTGGTCCCAGCCCAACGTCTTAGTTCCCTTCTGCTTGGCTGCACCTTGCCATGGGGCCTCCTCTGATGCCCTTGAATTCTCCAGGCGATGCTAGGAGACTATTCCCCCATCAGTCAGACCACATGGACAATGCCAAAGGTTAGTCGCCACCCACAGATACCCCTCAGAATTTGTAAGAACAGCTTGTCTGTAACTAAGACAGGGGAAAGATGCAAGGGTGGAGAATGATTAATGGCCCCTTCATAGCTGATGTAAAGCAAGTGTGATCTGCATTTGGGGTGTTGATACTTTCTCACACCACAACATTCCCACATGGTAGCAACCTGGGGGACAAAAACAACAGCCTTGTCTAGGGGAGAGAAGGAGGTGTCTGTGTTCTTCAGTTGCTTTGGAAGAGAGCATGCATTTGGGAAAATGTTGCCATAGGGGGCTGTTGGGTTCCTGTGGAGTTTGGCAAAGTTGATGTCTCTGGAAAGTCCAAAGGTGATATATTTAATAGGCGGCTTGTTTTCTTTCTTCTTCGTGGTAAGTGTCTAATCCCAAAGGCAGTTCTTAAAGCAACACACAGCAGGTAAGGACAGACGAAGTCCCCATCAGACTACTGCTGAAACCAAGTGGGATTCTGCTTTTGTAAGAGGAATACAAAGAAACACAATGAAGGAGAAGTTGATGGGGAGGCAAGAAACAAAGAAATAGAAGCCACAAAGCAAAAATGTATGAGTGGATGTGGACAAGGGACCCATCTCCATGGGATGCCTGTGGGCAGAAGGGAGCCGAAGCTCTGGAAGGGGGAAGCAGGGCCCTGGGACAAAGCATCTCAAAGTACACCGTATCGACAGTCGCACTGGCTGGAAGTCTTCGGGACATTGTGAGCCTATTTCTAAACAATATGGTTGTTATACCAAGAGTCAGACACACAAACGTCCACTGGACACTTCCCCAGCACTAATCACAATGCCTAGAGGTAAAAATTAGGCCAAAAATTTTAGATACTTTTTTCTCTGGTTACAAAGGTAACATATGTCCATTGTGGAAAATACAACCAGGTAAGAAAGAACAAAGATTTCATACAGTTCCACCGCCGAATTCCCACTGGCAACTTCAGTTGGGTTCCAAAAATCTGCCTAGAGGTATAACCTAAACTCACTTTCATTCAACAACTTTCCAAAGGTCAGGTGAATAAAACAATGCTTTTGGAAGATTTCTACATTGCCATACTAGAAAATAGATATAATAATTGCCTTGCTGTATTTTCTTCTTTCTGTGGATCTTTCTAAAAAAAAAAAAAAATGAGACCTTTCAGTATATGAAGTTGTACATCCTCATTTCTTCACTAATTATTATGTTCTATTTTTCTATATAACTAAATATTATTTGAAAACATGCTTTTTGAAAGACTGAATTAGTGTTCATTGTTTATAAATCTTTTAGGATAGATCCCTAAAAGCTGAATAACTATGTCAATGGGAATGTTTACTTCTAAAGCTTTTAATACTTTTTGCTAATTGTCTTACAGAAAGTTTGCACCAATTTACACTCCCACCACAATGTTTAAAGGTGCATTCAAAATGCTTTTTGTATTTTGCTCTAGAAAACAGCCAGTCTTGGTCAATGTGATGCTATTGTGGAAATTTATGAAAAAAACTGAGATTTTTCAGTCTTGGTTCTGCTGTGTATCTTTGGGAAAATTAGTTCACCTTTTCATGACTTAGCTGTCTTAGGAACACCTCAAGCTCTAATATTTTTGAAATTGTGTTTTTTTTAACTGAGAAAGATTTTTAAATGTAAAGACCATATTTTATTCAATTAGTATAATGTCAAAGACGTAATAGTATTAAATGAATGCATACACTATTGAAAGTCTGTTCAGCACTTGTGATTGGTAGAACTTAATACTCCTGCAACAGTCACTAGAATAGCTATTAAGAGAGAGATTTGTATCTGTTTTGTTCGCTACTGTATTGCCATGCCAAAACGCATGCTAGGAACATATGGGGTGTTTTATAAATATATGTTCAATGCAAGAATGAATTCATGGGGAAAATTTTATTAACTGGATGTAGCCAACACTGTTGGTGCTCCACCAATATCCCTTTGGTGCACCTTCTGGGCACCTCCAGCTTTGGTGACCAGATTCCCCACACTGGCAGATTCCTGCCTCTAACACCTGGGTCTCTCTGCCTAAGACTTTTTCTGGCCACAGCAGCATTCTCGGTCCATGCAGGGCAAACCAGAAGTGGTGGGGACCTAACACTTCCAGAAGCAATTCTCAAACAAGGAGGGATGGGAGTTGGTGGATAAATATCCCAGCTTCCTCACCCCTTGGTGGGACATTTTTGAGTTATGTTTTACACAATCTCTCAGAGAATCCTTGGTAGAAATGAGCCCAGATGACCACAGCAGTAATCTGCTCATTCACACACCCTCTTTCCCATACTCCCTCACCGTGCTTCTTGGGATCACCTTGCAAATAAACTACTTGCACCCAAATCTTCACCTCAGAGTCTACTTTTGGAGGAACTCAAATGCTGGAATCGATGTTTGCAAAATTATTTAGGTCCATGACTTGAAAATGTATCCCCTTTTTTTACAAGGAACACATTCTCCATCATGTTAATTCTGAGAGCGGGAAGAAAGCTGGTAAACTCACTTGGCAACAGTGACAAAACCCCACATTTAGGTGAGGTTTTGTGACTGTGTGTGTGTATGTGTGTGTGTGTCCAGAACAGCTTTGGTCTCAAGGTTGATTTGAGAATAGATGTCAAGAAAGAGGGCAGATGGCCAGGAGTGGTGGCTCACGCCCGTAATCCCAGCACTTTGGGAGGCCAAGGCAGACAGATCACCTGAGGTCAAGAGTTTGAGATCAGCCTGGCCAACATGGCGAAACCCAGTCTCTACTAAAAATACAAAAATTAGCCGGGCATGGTGGCACGTGCCTGTAATCCCAGCTGCTCAGGAGGCTGAGGCATGAGAATTGCTTGAACCCAGGAGGCAGAGGTTGCAGTGAGCTGAGATTGCGCCACTGCACTCCAACCGGAGTGATAGAGTAAGGCTCTGTCTCAAAAAAAAAAAGAAAAAGAAAAAAAAAAAGAAAAAAAAGAAAAGAAAAAGAAAGAAAGAAAGAAAGAAAGAAAGAAAGAAAGAAAGAAAGAAAGAAAGAAAGAGAAAACAAATCAAAGAAAGAGGGCAGGCAGTTAATTATACTAGAGAATTCAAATTGAAGAGTTAAATGTAGCTTAAAGCTGGAGAGGAGTCAGAACCTGTTCTCGCCCCTGGGGAAGACTTTGGCACCAGGATGCCAATCACCACACATCAACAGTGTGAGTTACTGGAGCAAGGCAACCAAGGTTCATACTTTTCTGAATCCCTCCAGCTGCTATCACAGTGCAGAATACAAGGTAGGTCTTTAAGCAGGAGTTGTTCACTGCTTGAAGCATAATTTGTGTACTTGGGGACTAATAAACAAGTATAGAAAACTGTGTATATCAGTCAGGATTTTAACTGCAGACAGTAGAATCCATTCTAGCGAAAAATTTTGAAGGCTAGAGAATCTCTGAAAAGCCAGAGAATGAGGTAAGGAACAAGGCTCACAAATCTCACCAAAGGGCTGGTCCAGTAGAGACACCTCTGCCACCTTCTGGGCACCATCACAACAGCTGGCACCACCCACCCATTGATGCTGAACCTTGCTGCCTCTGGAGGTTGTTGCTGCCACACTCACCCTGATGGATTCCATGCAGTAACACTGGCTTCTTCCAAGTCAAATGCTGACCTGCATGTATTTGACTGGCTGAGCCCTGGTGTCTAACCACAAAGGAGGTCAGGAAAGTGAGACTCTTTCTTCCATTGTGGGAGATAGTACTTAAAAGATGGGGCATTCTCCAAATAAAAGAAAGATGTTCAAAGGTGCTAGGTCAAAAAGGACATCCACTACACCTCACCCACCACTCTCCAGTGCCCTCCCCCACTGCCATAATGCTTACCATCCCTGAATACCTGTTAGCCCTGAGTTATGCCAGCCTAGTTAGTGGCATCTTTGTAAAGGCTACATGCTAAACACCCAGCCAGAGAGGCAGAAGTTAGAGGAAGAGCATCAGTGGGTGATCGGAGCCACTGCCTGAGTTCAAGGACATATCCCCTCATACCACCTAAACAAGTATTGTCCACTAGAAATATAGTATGAGCCACAAATGCAAGCCACATATGCACTTTAGAATTGTCTAGTAGCCACATTTTAAAAAGAAACAGAAACAGATGAAGTACATTTTAATAATGTATTTTATGTAGCCTAATATATCCAAAATATTAATATTTCAATAGGTCATCCGTATAAAAGTGAATTTTGAATAAGCTATATGATCATTTTATTTTTCATACTAAGTCTTTGAAACCCAGTGTGAACCTTACACCTATTGGACTAACCATATTTTTAGTGCTCAAAACCACATGTGGCAATTTGATCCCATGCGGGACAGTGCAGACACTCCTTTCAGGATGGCAATACCCATGCTGTGCCCTCCTCCTATTCAGCTGCGAGCCACCTACCACACTTGTGGTGGGGCAGCCATTTAGAGAAGCCATATTTCTATAATATAATGTAGTGAAGAACTGTTGCTTTATTCTGTTTAGGAGTTGAGCTGAGTTACAAAATTTCTCACTCCTAGTCCTCAGTCCTCCTGGCTCCCTGGGAAGTCTATGATCATGTTCCCACTTTACTGCTGCCCTGCTGCTAATCCCTCCATGACTTCACCTCCCCCAGGGCTAGGGATCAGGCAATCACCTCGGATGCAAACTTTAAAGGGATGCCAAAAAACTCAGTCATTGAGATGAATATTTTAATGCAATATTTTAAAAAATTAAAATCAATGCAAAAATCCGTGATGAAGATAATATCAATTTTTTTAATGACAACAAGGCCCTACCAGGGCTGGTTTTAGGGTGAGGCAAGTGAGTTGGGTGGTGGGAGAACAGGGACTGGCCTTCCCCTTCCCATTTCCTCAAGTGTCTCTAGACAATGGGACCACTTTCCTAGCACATAGTAAGTGCACAATATGTATTACTGGGGAAATGAATAAATGAATGACAAAAAAAGTCTTTTCTGTCTGGTTCTTAATGATTTAGTGTCAAATTCAGTTTTAATGAAATGCAGTAATATATTGGTTTGATACAATTGCAATCAAAATCCCATTGGATTTGTTTTAACTTGACAGATTGGCTCTCAAATTTACATTGAAGAATGAGTAGGTGAAAACAGTGAACAAGAACATGCAAGAAAAAGAGTTATTTTAGTAAGCAAGAAAAAAGTCTTCAAGAATGGTAGCCCTGTTTGGTTTCTGCTCCTTGTCTACACAACCCTCAGCCCTAGCTCCTGCACAGCCATGGCCCTGCAGCAGTTCTCCCATGTGGGGCAAATCATACCGCCAGGGACCCCCTTCCCCTCCCAAGCTGATCTTGGCAGGTAAGACATGGTTAAACAGACAAGGACCTTGAAGGGGGAAAGAAGGAGAAGAATTTTCCCAAAGTGCAGCCTATGGTCTGAGGAGTTTCTGAAATCAGGGAAGTAAGTTCCAGAGGTCCCAGTCCTACAGACCTTTATCCCCACTCTCCCACCCCTAGACAACCCCCAGGTCCTGGCCACATTGGTCCAGCCCTCTGGTAGCCTTGTCTTGCCCATCTCTCCCTTCTAGCAGCATCTGTTGGTTCACTCCTTTGTCTCCCACCTCCTGACCACCTCTAGCTGCCCACACAGAGTGGATCTCAAAACCCAAGACAAGGACAGAGCTCTGCTTGGTCCAACTCTATTGCTCATGCTTCTCTCTACCCTTAGTACTCTGTCCTCTCCCTCAGCACACACATACACACACACAAGCAGATGCACACACACATGCACACAAACACTCACACACATGTCCCCACTCCCTTCTTTCTTGCTCTGTCTGTCCCAGCCAGTCTAGCTAGTTGTTCCTCTTTCTCTCTATCCCATCACTCATGATACATTTGCATTCACAAGCATGCACTTGCCAAAATTCTACACTGCAGAGTTCCCTTTCTGCAGAGAGAAGCCTGGAATGGCAGGACCTGTGGTCCAGAGTTACCTAACAAGCAGCAAGTTTAAGAGGTCCAGCCAGTGAGCTGGACTACTTAGGGAGGGACGGGGAGGGCTGTGTCAGAACAGAAGCCTATAGTAGGAAGCTGGACCTCTCAGCCGCGAGGACCATATGCACCCTTGGGTTGTGTGTGAAGGGTGCTGGTGCTGCTAAGCTGCCTTAACAAAAAATGTGAGTGGCAGAAAGGGGCTCTAAGAATCAACCCCGCAGAATTTTGACATTGAAAATCCACTAACACCTCTCTCAGCACATGTCCCAGCGTCCCAATGCCATATCATACCCTCATTTACTCCAGCACCAGAGGTAGAAATGGGATAGGAGACAAAGGGCTAGACTCCTTCCTCTAGGCTGGGGTATGCATTTCCTTCCTTTCTTCCCTTGAGGTGAGGAGGCTTCTCCTTGTGATGGCCTCTGGCTTCCAGCTTCTTGGCTGTCCAAGGGGTGCCCTGCCATATACAAAAGTTCATGGTTGTGGCTTCGGCCTTCCCTGGCCTAAGTGACTGGGACCTTGAGAGTGAAGCCCTGTGTATGGGACCAGGCTCTCTGAAACCGCACTCATGAGTCCTGAGAATGCCCCAAGGCCTCTGCCATACTACCTCCTCCCATGCCACTTCATCTTCTTTCCCCTTCCTCCCCCACTGCCCTTCTCCTTGTACCAGACACCACGGCACAGTCCTGAGGAAACTGGGTGCCCTCCTGCATTATCTACATCCAAGGCAATGTTGGCGAAAGAAAAATTGACCCAAGAACAATTGCCGGCTAATATATGACTGTGATTATTGAAGTCATTCCGTACTTTCTGGGAAGAAAATGTCACTAACTTGTTAAATGGGTGCTCTTTCTTGGTCTGACAGGATTAGTCTTCCATCATCTTCCTTCCTACAAAGACAGGTGGAACTTTCCAGAGCCAAGACCTTTCTGTCCCCTTTGACAGTCTTTCTCTGTTCCATTGAAGCTTCCTTATCATGTGTTCACATTGTCAGGATTTTACCCGGTGTCTTATCAGCTGATTAATCAAACAGTCAGGCCGGGCGCGGTGGCTCAGGCCTTAATCCCAGCACTTTGGGAGGCTGAGGCGGGTGGATCACGAGGTCAGGAGATCGACACCATCCTGGCTAACGTGGTGAAACCCCGAATCTACTAAAAATACAAAAAATTAGCTGGGCATGGTGGCGGGCACCTGTAGTCCCAGCTACTCGGGAGGCTGAGGCAGGAGAATGGCGTGAACCTGAGAGGTGGAGCTTGCAGTGAGCTGAGATTGTACCACTGCACTCCAGCCTGGGCAACAGAGCAAGACTCTGTCTCCAAAAAAAAAAAATAATAATAATAATAATAATAATAGTAAATTTAAAACAATAAAGCAGTGAATTTCAAACCAATCTGTATAAAGATTTAATATGAATTTCTTGCCTATATATAAAATGCTTGCATTATTTTTTTTCGGTTTTTTTTTTTAATTATACTTTAAGTTCTAGGGTACATGTGCACAACGTGCAGGTTTGTTACATATGTATACTTGTGCCATGTTGGTGTGCTGCACCCATCAACTCGTCAGCACCCATCAACGCGTCATTTACATCAGGTGTGACTCCCAATGCCATCCCTCCCCCCTCCCCCTACCATAATAGGCCCCAGTGTGTGATGTTCCCCTTCCAGAGTCCAAGTGATCTCATTGTTCAATTCCCACCTATGTCCAGGAAATTATCCATTTCTTCTAGGTTTTCTGGTTTATTTCCGTAGAGGTGTTTATCATATTCTCTGATGGTAGTTTGTATTTCTGTGGGGTTGGTGGTGATATCCCCTTTATCACTTTTTATTGTATCTATCTGATTCTTCTCTCTTTTCTTCTTTATTAGTCTTGCTAGCAGTCTATCAATTTTGTTGATCTTTTCAAAAAACCAACTCCTGGATTCATTGATTTTTTGGAGGGTTTTTTGTGTCTCTATCTCCTTCAGTTCTGCTCTGATCTTAGTTATTTCTTGCCTTCTGCTAGCTTTGGAATGTGTTTGCTCTTGCTTCTCTAGTTCTTTTAATTGTGATGTTAGAGTGTCAATTTTAGATCTTTCCTGCTTTCTCTTGTGGGCATTTAGTGCTATAAATTTCCCTCTACACACTGCTTTAAATGTGTCCCAGAGATTCTGGTATGTTGTGTCTTTGTTCTCATTGGTTTCAGAGAACATCTTTATTTCTGCCTTCATTTCGTTATGTACCCAGTAGTCATTCAGGAGCAGGTTGTTCAGTTTCCATGTAGTTGAGCGATTTTGATTGAGTTTCTTAGTCCTGAGTTCTAGTTCGGTTGCACTGTGGTCTGAGAGACAGTTTATTATAATTTCTGTTCTTTTACATTTACTGAGGAGTGCTTTACTTCCAACTATGTGGTCAATTTTGGAATAGGTGCGATGTGGTGCTGAGAAGAAAGTATATTCGGTTGATTTGGGGTGGAGAGTTCTATAGATGTCTATTAGGTCTGCTTGGTGCAGAGTTGAGTTCAATTCCTGGATATCCTTGTTAACTTTCTGTCTCGTTGATCTGTCTAATGTTGACAGTGGGTGTTGAAGTCTCCCATTATTATTGTGTGGGAGTCTAAGTCTCTTTATAAGTCTCTAAGGACTTGCTTTATGAATCTGGGTGCTCCTGTATTGGGCGCATATATATTTAGGATAGTTAGCTCTTCCTGTTGAATTGATCCCTTTACCATTATGTAACGGCCTTCTTTGTCTCTTTTGATCTTTAATGGTTTAAAGTCTGTTTTATCAGAGACTAGGATTGCAACCCCTGCTTTTTTTTTGTTCTCCATTTGCTTGGTAGATCTTCCTCCATCCCTTTATTTTGAGCCTATGTGTGTCTCTCCATGTGAGATGGGTCTCCTGAATACAGCAAATTGATGGGTCTTGACTCTTTATCCAATTTGCCAGTCTGTGTCTTTTAATTGGACCACTCAGTCCATTTACATTTAAGGTTAATATTGTTATGTGTGAACTTGATCCTGTCATTGTGATATTAACTGGTTATTTTGCTCATTAGTTGATGCAGTTTCTTCCTAGCATCCATGGACTTTACATTTTGGCATGTTTTTGCAATGGCTGGTACCGGTTGTTCCTTTCCATGTTTAGTGCTTCCTTCAGGATCTCTTGTAGGGCAGGCCTGGTGGTGACAAAATCTCTAAGCATTTGCTTGTCTGTAAAGGATTTTATTTCTCCTTCACTGATGAAACTTAGTTTGGCTGGATATGAAATTCTGGGTTTAAAATTCTTTTCTTTAAGAATGTTGAATATTGGCCCCCACTCTCTTCTGGCTTGGAGAGTTTCTGCCAAGAGATCTGCTGTTAGTCTGATGGACTTCCCTTTGTGGGTAACCCGACTTTTCTCTCTGGCTGCCCTTAAGGTTTTTTCCTTCATTTCAACTTTGGTGAATCTGACAATTATGTGTCTTGGAGTTGCTCTTCTCGAGGAGTATCTTTGTGGCATTCTTTGTATTTCCTGAATTTGAATGTTGGCCTGCCTTACTAGGTTGGGGACGTTCTCCTGGATGATATCCTGAAGAGTGTTTTCCAACTTGGTTCCATTTTCCCCCTCACTTTCAGGCACCCCAATCAGATGTAGATTTGGTCTTTTCACATAATCCCATATTTCTTGGAGGCTTTGTTCATTTCTTTTTCTTTTTTTTTTCTCTACACTTCTCTTCTCGCTTCATTTCATTCATTTGATCTTCAGTCATTGATACTCTTTCTTCCAGTTGATCGAGTCAGTTACTGAAGCTTGTGCATTTGTCACGTATTTCTCCTGTCATGGTTTTCATCTCTGTCAGTTCGTTTATGGCCTTCTCTGCATTGATTATTCTAGTTATCCATTCTTCCAGTCTTTTTTCAAGATTTTTAGTTTCTTTGCGCTGGGTACGTAGTTCCTCCTTTAGCTCTGAGAAGTTTGATCGACTGAAGCCTTCTCCTCTCAACTCATCAAAGTCATTCTCCGTCCAGCTTTGATCCATTGCTGGCGATGAGCTGCGTTCCTTTGGAGGGGGAGATGCACTCTGAGTTTTTGAATTTCCAGCTTTTCTGCCCTGCTTTTTCCCCATCTTTGTGGTTTTATCTGCCTTTGGTGTTTGATGCTGGTGACGTACTGATGGGGTTTTGCTGTGGGTGTCCTTTCTGTTTGTTAGTTTTCCTTCTAACAGTCAGGACCCTCAGCTGTAGGTCTGTTGGAGATTGCTTGAGGTCCACTCCAGACCCTGTTTGCCTGGGTATCAGCAGCAGAGGCTGCAGAAGATAGAATATTGCTGAACAGTGAGTGCTGCCTTCTGATTCTTGCTCTGGAAGCTTCGTCTCAGGGGTGTACCCCACCATGTGAGGTGTGAGGTGTCGGTCTGCACCTAGTGGGGATGTCTCCCAGTTAGGCTACTCAGGGGTCAGGGAGCCACTTGAGCAGGCTCAAAATGTTGGGAGATCCACTGCTCTCTTCAAAGCTGTGAGACAGAGTCCTTTGCGTCTGCAGAGGTTTCTGCTGCTTTTATTGTTGTTGTTGTTGTTGTTTAGCTGTGCCCTGTCCCTAGAGGTGGAGTCTACAGAGACTGGCAGGCCTCCTTGAGCTGCTGTGAGCTCCACCCAGTTCGAGCTTCCCAGGGGCTTTGTTTACCTACTTAAGCCTCAGCAATGGTGGGCGCCCCTCCCCCAGCCTCGCTGCTGCCTTGCAGCAGTTAGATTGTAGACTGCTGTGCTAGCAATGAGGGAGGCTTCCTGGGCGTGGCACCCTCCCAGCCAGGTGTGGGGCATAGTCTCCTGGTGTGCCCATTTGCTAAGACCCTTGGTAAAGCGCAGTATTGGGGTGGGAGTTACCCGATTTTCCAGGTGTTGTGTGTCTCCGTTCCCCTGGCTAGGAAAAGGGATTCCCTTCCCCCTTGCGCTTCCCAGGTGAGGAGATGCCTCGCCCTGCTTCAGCTCTCGCTGGTCGGGCTGCAGCAGCTGACCAGCACCGATCGTCCGGCACTCCCCAGTGAGATGAACCCAGTACCTCAGTTGAAAATGCAGAAATCACCTGTCTTCTGTGTCACTCGTGCTGAGAGCTGGAGACTGGAGCTGTTCCTATTCGGCCATCTTGCTCCGCCCCCCAACATTGATGAATTTTTTAAATGTTGAACCAGCCCTGCATATGGGGGACAAATCCCATTTGGTTGAGATGTATACTTTTTAAATACATTGTTGGACTTGATTTGCTAATATTGTGTCAAGAATTTTTGCATCTATGTTTATGAGAGATATTGGTCTATATAAACATTTTTCAGTTTCTTTATCTGGCTTTGGTATTAGGGTGATGCTGGCTTCATAGAATGAGTTAGGAAGTAGTCCATCTGCTTCTGTATTCTGAAAGAAATTGTAGAGGATGGGTGCAATTTCTTTCTTAAATGTTGGTAAAATTGACAGATGAATCCATCTGGGACCGGTGCTTTTGGTTTTGGAAGGTTACTAATTATCAATTTGATTTCTGTAATAGATACAGGTGTATTCAGATTGTCTATTTTTTCTTATGTGAGTTTTGTTAGATTGTGTTTTTCCAAGAATTGGTCCATTTAATCTAGGTTATCAAATTTGTGAGTATAGAGTTATTCACAATGTTCCTTTATTATTCTTTTAATGTCATTGAGATCTATAAGAATGTCCCCTTTCTCACTTCTGATATTAGTGACTTGCATCTACTATTTTTTTTCTTAGCCAGGTTAGAAGCTTATTGATTTTATTGATCTTTTTTAAAAATCCAGTTTTTAGTTTTGTTTATTTTCTTCATTGATTTTCTGTTTTTGATTGCACTGATTTCTACTCTAATTTTTATTATTTATTTTCATCTGCTTACTTTGAATTTATTTGCTCTTCTGGTTTTCTAAAGTGGAAGCTTGGATTATTAATTTTAGTTCTTTTTTTCTAATATATGCATTCAATGCTATAAAATTCCCTTTAAATATTGCTTTCGCCAAATTCTGTACTGAACATATTTTGATAAGTTGTATTCTTATTTTCATTTACTTCAAATTTAAAAAAATTCTCTTGAGATTTCTTCTTTGACCCACGTATTATTTAGAAATGTGTCATCTAATTTCCAAGTATTTGGAGATTTTTCAGCTATTTTTTCCTATCGATTTCTAGTTCAATTCCATTGCAGTCCGAGGGCAGACATTGTATGGTTTCTATTCTTTTAAATTTGTTTAGGTATGTTTTGTACCTCAGAAAGTGGTCTATTTTGGTCCACGTTCCATGTGAGCTTGAGAAGAATGCATACTCTGCTGTTGTTGCTTAAAGTAATTTACAGATGTCAATTATATCCAGTTGATTGATGGTGTTGTTTCATTCAACTCTGTCCTTACCGATTTTCTGCTTGCTGGATCTGTCCATTTCTGAAAGAGGGGTGTTGAAGATTTCATCTATAATAGTGGATTTATCTATTTCTCCTTTCTGTCTTATCAGTTTTTGCCTCACATATCTTGACGCTCTGTTGTTAGGTGCACACAGATTAAGAATTGTTATGTCTTTTTGGAGTATCAACCTCTTTATCATTTTGAATGCCTCTCTTTATCCCTGATAACTTATTTTGCTCTGAAGTTTTCTCTGTCTGAAATTAATATAGCTACTCTTGTTTTCTTTTGACTAGTGCTAGCATGGTGTTTCTTTCTCCATCCCTTTATTTTAAATTTACTTGTGTCTTTATATTTGAAGTGTGTTTCTTGTGGACAACATAGAGTTGGGCCTTCCTTTTGGATCAACTCTGGTTATCTCTGTGTTTTAATTGGTGCACTTACAACATTAACGTTCAAAGTGATTATTGATACAGTCAGATTAAGTTTTACCGTATTTATTACTATTTTCTATTTGTTGCCCTTGTTCTTATTTATTTATTTGACAAATACAAATTGTATATATATAATTTATAACACATTGTTTTGAAATATGTACACATCATGAAATGGCTAAATTGAGCTAATTAACATACATTACCCCACATATTTTTTTTGTGCTGTGATGTTGCCCTTGTTCTTTGTTCCTTTTTGTCTTCCACTCTTCTGTATTTTGTTGTTTTTAATGAGCATTTTATATGATTCAATTTTCTCTCCTTTATTAGCATATCTGCTGTACCTCTTAAAACATTTTTTTTAGTTGGTTGCCCTAGAGTTTGCAAGATACATTTAGAACTACTCCGTTAGTGCAGGTGCCTTCTAATAACAAAACAATCTTAATTCTTCCCTCTTACCCCTTGTATCTTTGTTATTATTCATTTTACTTATACATAGCTTATATAAACACACACACATAAATGTATATAATTGAATACATTGTTGGTATTCTTATTTTGAGGAAACCGTTATCTATTAGATCAATTAAGAATAAGAAAAATTAAAATTGTTATTTTATTTTCACTTATTACTTCTCCAATATTCTTCCTTTCTTTATGTGGGTCCAAGTTTCTGACCTGTATTATTTCCCTTTTCTCTGAAGAACTTCTTTTAACATTTCTTGCAAGGCAGGCCTACCGGTAACAAATTCCCTCAATTTCTGTGCGTCTGAGAAAGTCTATTTCTCCTTCATTAATGAAGGATAATTTCACAGGGTACAGAATTCTAGTTTGGTGAACTTTTTTTCTCAATACTTTAAACATTTCATGCCATTTTTTTTATTGCTTGCATGGTTTCTGAGGAGAATCAGATGTAATTCTTATCTTTTCTCCTATGTAGGTAAGGTTCCTCCCATACGCCCACCCCTCTGGCTTCTTTCAAGATTTTTTCTTTATGTTTGATTTTGGGAAGTTTGAAAATGAAATGCCTAGGTGTTGCTTTTGGTATTTATCCTGTTCGGTGTTCTTGAAGCTTTCTGGATCTGTGGTTTGGTGTCTAACATGCGCCTCAGTTTCTTCATTTGTAAAGTGAGGATTTTAATAGCAGCTACTTAATGAGGTAGTAGTGGAAATTAAAACAAACTCAATACATGACAAGCACTTAGAATAGTATCTGGAATGTAGCCAGTGCTGTGTAAATACTAGCTAGTATTTAACAGACACTTGCCAAGCAACAGGCTAAGAGCTTTTCATACAGAACCTCATTTATGCTTCACAGAAACCTTGTTCTCACAATGCACCTTTTATTATCCCATTTTACAGATGGGGAGACTGAGTTTTAAAGAGGTTAAGCATCTTGCCTATAATCGCACAGCTAGTCAAGTGGAAGGTCTGAAATTCCTACTCAGGTCAGTCTGACTGCTAAGACCATGCCTTAAATTACCAAGGTAGAGCACCTCAGAAGGTGATCAGATTCCAGTGAATCTCTATGGTCCCTCCAGAACTAAAACCCTATTGTATGAAGTCTTAAATAATGTCAGTATAATACTGTGATAAATTTCACAGGCTTGAGGGTTGGAAAGATTGCCTTTAAGCAAGTCAGGCACCCTCTCTGCTTCCCCTGCTGTTACATGATATGAATCCAAGTACCTTCCTTATGGAGCTGTTTTGAAGATTGAATGAGCTATTACATGTAAAATATCTAACACAGAGCTTTGTAAGTGGTACTAGCACCTTTTAGGTACTCAAAAATGTTAGATAATGAAATAATAGTAATTTAGAGATCTTCTCTAGTAGCTATAGTTTTGGAAGGAGATGTGAAATGCCTTGATTTAGAGGCTCTCCAAGCTGTCCAGGGAGGAGGGCATATGGGAGGAAACTGGTTTGTTTTTTTTTTCTTTGTTTTTGAGACAGGGTCTTGCTCTGTCACTCAGGCTGGAGTGCAATAGTGTGATCATGGCTCACTGCAGCCTCAACCTCCCTTGGGCTCAGGTGTTTCTCCCACTTCAGCCTCCTGAGTAGATGGGACTACAGACATGCACCATCATACCTGGCTAATTTTTTTTTTAATTTTTTTGTAGAGAGAGGGTTTCAACATGTTGCCCAGATTGGTCTTGAACTCCTGGGTTCAAGTGATCCTCCTGCCTCTGCCTTCCAAAATACTGGGATTATAGGGGTAGGCCACCGTGCCCACCCAAGGGAAGAAACTTCCGGGCTTGGTTATAATAAACCAGACTAACTTACATGATAGAACCCAGCCTTGGGGCTGCACAAAAGCCTCCCTGGGCAGGAAGCTGAGATGTCTCTGGTATGTGGAAGATCTTATTTCTAACACTGGCAATCAGAAGAGAATCAGGACACTCCTGGGCATCGCAGCAGGGCTCTTATTTATGATCAGTCACATTCAGAGGAAGAATTCAATGGAAAGGAGTATTTCCATCATGATTGGTACTGGTTAAATAGCGAGCAGATGGCCTTTCAGCGAGACATCAGCCATGCCAGACAGTGTTAGGACTGCCTGCTTTTTGAGTTTCTCACAGTGAAAGGGCTGCCACCATGATGTGACTTGGGCATAAAATCTCTTGGAATAGGGAAAGGGGAGATCTCTTCTTTGAATTAGAAGTGACAGCCTCTCTGGGGGCCAGACTTAGGGGACATGGTGTCAGAAGCAAAATTCCTATGCCTCACATTTTGAAGTGTGTGTGCATGCCTACAATTCTGTTACTGCCTTTTCAATTTCATCTAAAGAAACAGAATGGTTAAGTAGCAATTCTACTCCCTTTCCTTAGCTGCCCAAGCAGCCTTACCTCCAAAACTCTGTATTATAATCTCAAAGCCCCTTGCTAGCCTCCTCCAATTATTCCTGCTCATCACACATCATTCACTACAATGGCACTACTTTGGTTTTCAAATCTCTCTCTTCAGTTAATAAGCATGGCTTGTGGACACACTATCTTATAATTTGCAGATACATAGAAAAATGAGACAAAGTCCTGGCCTGCAGAGTTGAGAGTGCTGAGTGTGACAGGGACATTTAAATAAATAGTTATAGCACTATGTAATGACCTGTGAGAGAAGGGTTTTAGTTTGGGTTTCTCCCAAAGCAGGCCCTGCAACAAGAGTGAGTGCAAGTGGTTTATTTGGAAGGTGATTCCAGGAAGTACTGGTTAAAGAAATCAGGTGGTTGAGGCGGGGAACATAAGAAAGTTGGTCAGGGCTACATTTTAAGCTAGCTACTACTATAAGCAACTGGGTATTTCAATCCCCCTGGGAATTTCTGGGAGACACTGTAAAAATGAGCCTCAGAGTTGTCCCCACTAGGGGGTACAAAGCTGGGGTGTTGATCCATCAGATCCCTCTTCATCATTGTTTGAAGGCTGCCTCAAGGGGCATTAATTCCCTAGCATGTACAGTTGGGCCCCTACTTGGGCCAAATGTGCTCTAGTGAGCAGACATAAAGCCCCCAGGTGGAGCCATGGTTGTTCATAGCACGCTGCCTTCCCTGTAGAGGTGAATACCAAGAAAATGAGGGTAGGGTGCCAGCAGTATCTGCTAAAAGAAGTGTGTCAACTTTACAGTGAGGGGACAAGGAGAGGATTAGTCAACAAAGATTTCATACAGAAGAGCTTTCAACAAAGCTCTTCTAGCCTTTAAGCGAGACATCAACCATGCCAGACAGTGTTAGGACTACCTGCTTGGGTGATCAACAAAGACTTCATAGAGAAGAGCTTTCCCAGAAGGAACGGAGGCACAGAACATTTGGAAAAATGCAGGAAGTTCAACAGAGCTGGCACATGAGAGTGGCAAGGAAGAGAGTGTTGAATGTGGCAAAAGTGCTGGCAGGTGGGCCAGGGTCACAGTCACCTCAGGGAGGGCCTGTCTGCCAAGCTGCGCTCCAGACTCCACCTCAAGATGCATAAAGAATCACAGGAGGGCTTTATGAAGAGTTGTGATCTGGCCACGTTTGCTTTCTAGAAACATCTGTCTGGCTATGGTACCCAGAACAGGTTGATGCTCCTTCCTGTTTGCTCCCTGTGGCTTTGTGTCTATTTCCTGTTGCTGTGAGCGCTATCCCACCAGTGGTAATTCATTCCCATTTGGCAGTTTCCCCAGCATTCCAAGAACCAACCTCATTGTGACTCTTCAGAGATACCAGCACGAGCTGGGTGGCATCCTGTCCTCAGGGATCTGGGTTAGAGACCTATAGGGTACCTCCTCCAGGCTTTTAGCTTCTGATAATCCTCACCTCCTCTCTTTTTTCCCCCAGATCCCAGAGGCAGTCACTGATCCCTAAATCTCCTAACTCTGTGGCATCTCAGCATCCCCTGGGTCTACCTTTTTAGTCCTCCAACACACCTTTAAGCAAGCTAGCCTCAAATGCCCTGCTCACTTCTGGTGAAACAACCGCTGTGCTCTTTCTGCCTGGACCCTGACTGATGCCAGGAGGGACACATAACAGAGTCTCTGAGGAGCGGGCTTAGATTGGAGACCATTTGCAATCCATGAATTTGCAATCCACATGCTTGCTTGATTTTCCCCCAAAGCTCTCAACAGCCAGGACGCAGGAATAGAGAAGGCAGATGTGGGGGCTGAACCAGCCTTGAGGCTTTGTAGAGAAAGATGTTTAAGAGGGCACACAAGCATCAGAGGTAGTGAACTAGAAAATAGCAATGGCAGCAGCAGCAGAGATGATCATAATTTTGCATTTCCTGTGTGCCAGGCACTCACTATTAAATGCTTTACATATACTGTTAATTAACTTAATTCTCACTACAACCTTGTGAGTCAGGTATTCTCCATTTGACAGATGAGGATACCGAGGCACCAAGAGGTTAAGTCATGTACCCAAGGTCAAATAGCTAGTAAGGGGTAAAATCGCTTTTTGAGCCTGGGCGGTCTGCCCCCATGGTTAGGGCTCATAATCATTATGAGGGGTGATTTTCTTGCCCTTGGCCTCTGTGATTCCATAGAAATATGGCAGAGTGCCTCCATGACCATATGAGGCTTGGCTGTATGGTTTCAGAGACACATTTCTAAGAAGCCCTTGCAGAAGGAGAAAGCTGGCCTTAATCTATGAAGACGAGACGGAAGACAAAGGCCGAGAGGGAGGCCAGTAACTCCTGATCTGTACGTGCACAGATGGAAATCAGACAGAGGAGCAGAGAGTTTATCATTCTCTGAAAGCTTAATTAGGTCATTGGTGAGGACAGAATATTAAAAAAAAAATCCTACCAGCTAAAGACCTGTGGGATTTAATTCCCTCATTCCTGCTCTTTAGTCTTAGAATAAATGAAGTCTTTTCCTAGTAACAAAAATAATGTTTGAAAAATGATTGATTCTCCTAATGAGGAAAGAGAACAGCTGCCTGAACAGCAGATGTAACTTTTATAATCATTTCCTCTTCATCAGTTTTCTCCCTAACGACCCTGACACTGATGATAGTATTTAAGAAGGAGGGTGTGTGATGGGCAGAGGCCTGGAATGATCAGGAAGCTTGGGCAAAGAGGGAAACAGTTGGCCAGAGTCCTTCATGATCAGCTGCATTTTTAACAAGCCCAACGTTATGGCTGGTTCATCAGGCTGGATGAAAGCGACAGCGTTTGTGGCAATCCAACGTCCCAGGAGTGAGGGCCAGGCCTGGCAGAAAAAACACCTTTAGCTACCACATATACTTAGATCTGCTCTGACTTCACCAAGGCTCTAGAGTGAACCGTCATGCAGAGAGGAGCAGCCCCACCAGGAAACATTTCACAGCAAGTCTGCAAAGAAACTGAAAGCTGGTAGCAGAGGCAGCAGAGCATAGTGGTTAGGAACATAGACCCTGCCAGCAAAGTCTGCATTCAAATACTGAATCTGCCACTTACCAGCTGTGTGACCATGGACAAGTTTCCTAACATCTCTGTGCCTCAATTTGTAACTGTGTGACCTTGGGCGAGTGTCTTAACCTCTTCTTGCAGATCTTGTTGCAGATCAGTTTCATAATCTGCAACAAGAATATCTATTTCACAGAGTTGCTGAGGGAATTAAATAAGTAATTTTTTGTACGACACTCAGAACAGTGCCTGGGATATGTCAAGTCTATTGATACATTTCCTAGTTATAACATACCTGACCTCCTCTTGGCAAAACTGAATCAGCCAAGTTTTTCTGCCATTGGCAAAAGTGTGATTCAGCAGTTTGTCTCCAATGCCCTCAAAGTTCCTGGACCTCTTTCTCTTCCCCTCACTTCAGTGGCGTGGGGGTCCCCACCCCTTTCGTGGTCCCCTCATTGGTCTCTCATTCTGCACAAATCTTCTACACCAATCTCAGGAGGGACTGAAGAACCAATGCATGGTGAGATGCTAGGGGCGGATGACGTTCAACACGTTCCTCCTCCACTTTAAATCAAGGGGCTCTGGTGGCATTCCAGGCACTGACCAGAAGTGATGGACTCTCTTTGTGCCACTTGGTGCCCACTTTTACTGAGACAAGGTCTCGCTCTGTTGCTCAGGCTGGAGTGCAGTGGTATGATCATGGCTCACTGCAGCCTCGACCTCCCCAAGCCCAGGTGATCCTCCACCTCAGCCTCCCAAGTAGCTGAGACTACAAGCATCACCACCATGCCTCACCAATTTTGATATTTTTTTTTTTTTGTAGACACGGGGTTTTACCATGTTTCTCCCTCTGACCTCAAACTCCTGGACTCAAGTGAGGCTTTTTGGGAGGCTTGGCCTCCCAAAGTACTAGGATTATATGCATGAGCCACTGCGCCCAGCTTTGATGCCCATTTTGAAGACCAGTTTTGTGTGGACCCTTCTGGTGTCCCTCACCACAGCTCAGAAATCTTGAGCTTGTGATTCCTCCAGCTGGGATCCTAGACCCATACCACCACACACCTCCCAAAATTCCCCCCCCCCCCCCCCCCCCCCCCCCCCCCACCCCCCCCCCCCCCCCCCCCCCCCCCCCCCCCCCCCCCCCCCCCCCCCCCCCCCCCCCCCCCCCATACCGTCAGAGCTGTTGTCTGTCTGGCTTATGAACATAGCCATTATGGGTTCAGAAAATGCTGGAGGCCAGACCTGCTTAGTGATACTCTTGTCCACAAATCCAGGCAGCTGTCCCAAATTTGGGTTTGGTTCAAGTAGATATAACTATCCCAAATGTTAAAAAGTAAACTTTCTTTTAGTTTTCAAGGCACTTGTCTTCATTTCTTTTATCTCCATTTTGCAAGTGGAAAAAAAATCAGGCGTGGTTGCGTGTACTAGAAAACCTATCTTCAAGTGGGTTCGAAAATATGGGAGGTTTATTGGCCCAGATAAAGGAAGAGCCCAGTGGTAGGGCAGTGATCAGCTATGGTTTTGTGAAGACTCGGACTTCTTTTCTCTTGAGACTCTCCTGACTCTTCTTCCCCATGAGTGGCTTGATTCTAAGGCTGATAGAGGGCACCACAGCACACCTAGGGTTCAGAGCCACAACCCAAAACACCTGAGGAATACAGGAACCATCTTTTCTGGTGGCTCTATGTTTTTGAAGTTTCATTTAATTTTAATTTTTTTTATTTTTTTGAGACAGAGTCTGGCTCTGTCACCTATACTGGAGTGCAGTGGCACCATATTGGCTCACTGCAACCTCCACCATCGAGGCTCAAACCATCCTCCCACCTCAGCCTCTTGAGTAGCTGTGACTACAGGTGTGTGCCACCACTCCTGGCTGATTTTTGTATTTTTTTGTAGTGATGAGGTCTTGCTATGTTGCCCAGGCTTGTCTTGAACTCCTAGGCTCAATTTTCCCACTTCAGCCTCTTAAAGTGCTGGGATCACAGGTGTGAGTCACCATGCCTGGCCTTCTTTTTATTTTTAATTGACAGTTAATAATTGTATATATTTATGCAGTACAATGTGTTTCTGATACATGTATACATTATGGAATGATCAAATGAAGTTAATGAACAAATCCATCACCTCAAATACTTACCATTTCTTTGCAGTGACATTTAAAATCCACTCTCTTAGCTATTGTGAAATATACATTATTATTAATGAAGTTACCATGTGGTGCAATAGATCACCAAAACTTATTCCTCCTAACTGAAACTTTGTACCCTTTGACCTTTCCTGTTCCACATCCTCAGCCTCTTAGTTCTCTAAGTTCGACTTTTTTAGATACCACATATAAGTGAGATCATGTGGATTTGTCTCTCTGTGCCTGGCTTACTTCACTTAGCACAATGTCTTCTAGGTTCATCTATATTTTCATAAATGGCAGAATTTCCTGCTTTTTAAAGGTTGAATAGCATTCTGTTGTGTATATATACACCACATTTTAAAAATTCACTTGTCTGTTGTTTCTGTGTTTTGGCTATTGTGAATAACGCTGCAAGAAACATGGGAGTGCTATCATCTCTTTGACATAATCATTTCATATCCTTTGGATATATACCCAGAAGTGGGTATATTAAATCAGTATTTTTAGTTTTTTGAAGAACTTCCATACTGTTTTCCAAAATGGCTGCATTAATTTACAATACCAACAGTGTACAAGGGTTCCCTTTTCTCCGCATTCTCACCAACACTTGTTACCTTTCATCTTCTTGATAATAGCCATTATAACAGGTATGAGGTGATATCTCAGTATGGTTTTAATTTGCATTTCTCTGATGATTAGTGATGTTGAGCATTTTTCTTTCAAATACCTGTTGGCCATTTGAATGTTTTCTTTTGAAAAATGTCTATTCAGGTCCTTTACCCATTTTTAAATGAGGTTATGTGTTTTCTTCTTATTGAGTAGTTTGAGTTCCTCATATATTTTGAATATTAGCCCCCTAACCAATGTATGATTTGCAAATATTTTCTCCCAATCTGCCCATTGTCTCTTCACTGTGTTGTTTCCTTAACTATGCAGAAGCTTTTTAGTTTGGTGTAATCCCATTTGTCTATTTTTGCTTTTGTTTCCCGTGCTTTTGGGGCTATATCCGGGAAATCACTGCCCAGACCAATGTCATGAAGCTTTCCCCCTGTGTTTTCTTCTAGTAATCTTACAGTTTTGGTCCTTACATTTAAGTCTTTAACCCATTTTGAGTTTATTCTTGTATAATGGGTGAGGTAAAGGTCTATTTTCATCCTTCTGCCTGTGAATATCCAGTTTTCCGAACACTAGTTATTAAAGAAACTGTCATTTTCCCATTCTTGGCACCTACATTAAAAATCAACCGAACCTGGTGGCTCTATGTTAATAAGCTCCTTGAAAGTGTCCTTTTATGCCTCATTGGTCTGAATCTTGTCATATACCAACCCCTGAACAATCCTGGAAGCTGGGAGAATGCCATGTGCTAATTGGCTTAGGCTTGGGGTGTTGAACCTATTATTGTCAAAGGGGCCATTATTACATTTAGCCCAATGAAACCCACCAGTGATGTTAAGGATGGGTCAACTTCCTTTCACACTGAGGGAGGTGGGAACCATGCCTAAACAAAAGGGTCATCAGCCTCCATGATGGCCTCCAATGATTCCTGCATCCTGGTATTCCCACCTTTCCCTCATTGAATAGGGCTGAAATGTCACCAATCATATATTGCTGAAATGACAGTGTGTGACTTCCCAGCTAGGTTATAAAAAGCATCGCAGCATCTGCCTTGGATTGTTCCTTCTGGGGGAAGCCAGCCACCATGCTATGAGCACACCTCTTCAGCTCTGTATAGGGTCCCACATAGGAACTGAGACCTAGAGACAACAGCTTGCACCAACTTGCCAGCCATGTGCGTGAGCCATCTTGGAACTGATTTTTTGTAGTGACGCCAGTGCCAGGCGAGCCTCAGATGACTGAAGCTCTGGCTGACACCTTAACTGCAACCTCATGAGAGACCCTAAGCCAGAACCACCTAGCTAAGCTTCAGAAAGCCACGAGAGAGGGTAAATGAGTATTGCTTTGAGTCATTAAGCTTTGGAGTGATTTGTTACACAGTATTTGTTACACAGTATTACGCAACGGGAACAGTGACCCTCAATGGACACTGCACTGATTTCTTTTTTTAGATCCAAGGAGTGCTCTCCTCCTTTCCTTTCTTTCTAAATAATTGGAAGTGAAACGAATGCTTTTCAAGGAATCCCCCACCTTTAGTCCCCATTACTTTCACTTCTTCACTGAGTACGCAGCTACCAACCAAATACATTTTCTGAGGAATCTCACTTGAGTTGTTTAAAAATTCCACACTTCAGGCCACTGGGCATGGTGGTGCGTGCCTGTAGTCCTAGCTACTTGGTTTGCCAAGGCAGGAAGATTGCCTGAGCTCAGGAGCTCGAGATCAGCCTGGGCAACATTAGCAAGACTCTGTCTCAAAAAAAAATGTTTTTCACCCTTTCAAGTTGTGCACAGACAAGACTGGTATGGAAAACAATGAACTCGGAAGCTGCCTGAGTAAAAAAGTGGGAGTTTCTAGGGCCCATCCGAATAGCTGGCCTGGAGTCAGTCCTTAATGCACACAGGCTCTACCAGGTCTGACAAACACCTGTTCAACTTTACAAATAATCAAGGTAGAATAGAATTTCCCTCTAGCAATATGATTAAGCTGAAAAGGTTTATAACATTTCATTTACTTTTTCCCTGATTATAAAGGTAAAAACTTTTTATTATAGAAAATATGGGGGGAAACACTGAAAAGAATAAAGAAGAAACTAGAAGCCACCCATAATTTCACTACTGAGACTGCCATTAACATTTCTTCATTGCTTTCCTCATGCATTTTACTATAAAATTAGGATATAAAATATACGGTTTTATATCTCACTTTTCCCTTTATATTCTAAAGCATTTTCTCATATGGTTAAATATTCCTTGAAAATACGTTCTTTCGAAGATGCTTAAGGTTTTATTAAATAAATGTGCCACCACTTATTTAGCCATGCCTCTAGGTTATTCCCAAGATTTTTCTATTACAGACAAAGCTGGGTGGCAATCCTTGTATGTTCATCATTCACAAGCTTCTGATGATTATTCTGACGATAATTCCTAGAATTAGAATTATTGGGTCAAGTTCATGATGATTTTCTTTTCTTTTTTTCTTTTTATTTTTTGAGACAGGGTCTCGCCCAGGCTGGAGTGCAGTGGTGTGGTCTCAGCTCACTGCAATCTGCCTCCTGGGGTCAAGCGATCCTTCCACCTCAGCCTCCCAAGTAGCTGGGACCACAGGCCCATGCCACCACACCCGGATAATTTTTTGTATTTTTAGTAGAGATAGGGTCTCGCGATACTTCTTGGGCTGGCCTTGAACTTGTGAGCTCAAGCAATCTACCTGCCTTGGCCTCCCAATGTGCTGGGATTACAGGCGTGAGTCACCTTGCCCCACCAAGTTCATGACGATTTTCTAAGGCCACTGATCCATATTGCCAAATTGCCCTTCAGGAAATCTTAGTGTTTGATGAAAGTAATAAGACTATTCATATCACAATATTTGTCAAAACAGAGAAGTCTAATTTGTAAACGTGATTATCAACTTGAAAGGCGAAAATAGTATTGTTTTAATTTGCATTCCTTTCTTAGTTGGAAGTTGAACATTCTCTCTCACACATTTATTAACCATTTGTATTTCTTTTTTTGTGAAGTGTCTATCATATTCTTCAACTATTTTTTCCCATTAGGATTGCATCTTTTAAAAGAAACTAATTTTAAAAATACATAGATGAAAAATATCAAATACAGTGCAAAAATTTTCTCTGGTTGGTCATTTGCCTTTTACTTTTATTTCTGGTGTTTTTAGATGATCATATTTATGTCACTCTCTGCTTTATACTTAGAAAGTTTGTTACTATCTCAATATGATTTAAGCATTTGTTTAAATTTGTCTTTTTCTTTTAATCATTAACACACCAAGAACTTATTTTGTGGAATTGGTGTGAGGTAAGATTCTAAGTTTTGGGCTTCTTTTTCTGATTTAGTCAACCAGTTGCCCTAGGAGAGTGTATTGAATGACCCCACAGGTAATGAATGCCTACAGGTGACAAATTTCCTCAATTTTTGTTTGTCTGAGACAGTCTTTATTTTTCCTTTACTCTTGAAGGTTAATTTCACTGGATACAGTATGCGAGGGTGGTGTTTTTTTAAAATTTGAACACTTTAAATATTTTCCTCTACTTTCTTCTTGCTCATATGGTTTCTGAAGAGAAATCCGAGATAAATCTATTTACTTGTTCGTACTTTTCTTGCTTTTCTATAGGTAAGGTATTTCTTTTTTGTTTCAATTTTTTTCTCTTTGTCTTTGATTTTCTGCAGTTTGAATATAACATGCCTAGATGTGGACCTTTTGGTATATAACCTACTTCGTGTTATCTGAGCTTCCTGGATCTGTGGTTTGGTGTCTACCATTAATTTTGGAAAATTCTCAGTGGCTATTATTTCAAATATTCCTTCTGCTCTCTTCTGTCTTTTTTTTTTTCTAGTATTTCCATTATGTGTATGTGATATCTTTTATAATTGTCTCACAGTGCCTAGATGTTTTGTTGTGTCTGTTTCTTTTTTCTCTCTGAATTTCAGTTTTGGAAGTTTCTATTGGCATATCTTCAAGCTCACTGATTCTCAGCTGTGTCCAGTCTATTGCCAAAACCAACAAATGCAAATGCATTCTTCATTTCTGTTACAGTGTTCTTGATTTCTAGCATTTCCTTTTGGTTGTTTAATCTTAGAGTTTCCACCTCTCTTCTTACATCACTCATCTGTTCTTGTTTGTTTGTTTGTTTTTGAGATGGAGTTTCACTCTTGTTGCCCAGGCTGGAGTGCAATGGTGCGATCTCGGTTCACCGCAACCTTCGCCTTCCGGGTTCAAGCGATTCTCCTGCCTCAGCCTCCCGAGTAGCTGGGATTACAGGCATGCACCACCACGCCTACGTAATTTTGTAATTTTAGTAGAGATTTGGTTTCTCCATGTCGGTCAGGCTGGTCTCGAACTCCCGACCTCAGGTGATCTGCCCGATCTCAGGTGATCCTCCCAAAGTGCTGGGATTAAAGGCATGAGTCACCGTGCCTGGCCCATCTGGTTGGTTTTTTTTGTTTGTTTGTTTGTTTGTTTGAGATGGAGTCTCACTCTGTCACCCAGGCTGGAGTGCAGTGGCACAATCTCGGCTCACTGCAACCTCCGCCTCCTGGGTTCAAGTGATTCTCGTGCCTCAGCCTCCTAAGTAGCTGGGACTACAGGCACGCACTACCATGCCCATCTAATTTTTGTAGTTTTGGTGGAGATAGGGTTTCACTATGTTGGCCAGGCTGGTCTCAAACTCCTGACCACAGGTGATCTGCCCGCCTCGGCCTCCCAAAGTGCTGGGATGACAGGTGTGAGCTACCACGCCTGGCCTCAATCATCTGTTCTTATGTGTTGGTGACTTTTTCCATTAGAGCCCTAAGCAAATGAATTATAATTGTTTCCAATTTCTGGTTTGATAATTCAAAATTTCTGCTGTATCTGCATTTGGTTCTGATGCTTGGTTTGAATCTTCAGACTGTGTTTTTTTGTGCTTTAGTGTGGCTTGTAGTTTTTGTTGAAAGCCACGCATGATGTACGATGAAAACAACCAAGGTAAATAGGTCTTTAGTGTAAGGTTTTATGTTTATCTGGCTGGGACTTAGGCTGTGTTTACGGTTTGCTGTAGCAGTAGGTGTTAAAGGCTAAAATTTTCTCTCGTGTTCTTGTTTTTGTCTCCCCTGTTGCCTTTGTGTTTTCTTAGAAGCTTCTTTAATAAGGTCTGAGACATGCAGTTCTTTCAGTTGTATTTCTTACTATTATACAGGAGCCCTAGTAATGTGGTGGTAAAGTTTGGGAAGAGGGAAGTGTTCTATAGTCCCGTGATTAGGTCTCAGTCTTTCAATGAGCCTATGCCTTTTGGCTGTGACCTCCACAGGTGCTTTTCAACAATGCTCAGTTCTGCATAGTCTCCCTGAGGCTCTAGTGTCTCAGTTAGACACCTAAGACTCAAGGTAGCTATAAGCACACCAGATCTCCTCATAGCCTGAATCTTTTCATATTGACCAGTGCATTCTTTTCCAAGGCAGGAGCCATAAGAAATTTTCCATTTTGGTTGCTTTTCATATAAGTTGAAGAATGTGATTAAGGGATGCATTCAGCCATATGCAGATAGTATACTAACTGTACCAAATGGCAGATGTTTATTCCTTCCCATTAATTAGAATAAAAATCCTGTGGAAAGTGAAGGGTTGGAGGACATTGGGTAAATTAATCCATGGTTTTTCTGATACTCTTTAAGATAATTTGAAGTTGCTGCCTTTAGAAATGCAAACTGCCTTGTACTATTTACATATTTTATGTGGGAAGTGGCAGGTTTTAATTTTAACTGCATACCACCTTCTCAATTGTTCCCTGAACAGAGTAGAAACTTAGAGAAAATTGTATGGGAAAAAAACAACACCTGATAATAAAACTGGGGACTGAAATGAGTTTAAAGTTCAAACAAAGTGCATTCCATAGCTGGCACAGTCTATAATCCATGCACATTTGATGAGGAAAACTATATGGTCTTTTATAGTGTTTTTGACTGCCTGGGTTGACTCAAAGCAAGGAAAATTCATTCTTGAAGAAAAAAATGAGTAGACTCATGATATGCAAAAGGGATAATGCTAGGGTTTTATGAAGTTTTTTCTATCTGATATAAAATTCTTTAAAAAAAGATTGGTTTTATGCTTTGGCTTTTCTTGGTTTTGTGCTTTGGAATCAAACTTACCTTTTATTTAAATCATGCAAAGGGCTGTTAAATGACAAATGACAGATAAATTTAAATATTCAGCCACAAAAAAAGCCTGAAAGGAAGGATATCTTTTTTCCTTTACATTGGCCAAGTTCCTCTGCCTGAAACTTCATAAATTGAGGTGCTGGACTTTAAGCTGGGGCCATACTCTTGGAAAACCTACCTCATCACTTTAGGGCTTGCTTTCTTTGGGTCACACTTATGGACATTATACTTCTTCCATTAATCTCTATCATCAGATATTATATGAGTCAAGATAGGACAGACTATACTGCAGCAACAAATAACCCCAATAGCTCAGTGATGTACACAATAAAGGTTTGATTTTTGCTCACAATCTGATGCAGGTCTGTGAATTCTCCTTGGGGGTTCTAATTCAACATTTACTGGGATCTGGGCCATTTTTATCTCGCAATCCATCATCTTCGAGTTCAAGTCCTTTATGGACAAGAGAGAGTGGTGAACTCACCACTACAGTTAATTGCGGTATATATCTTAGGAAGAGCTGGAGATGATGCCTAAAGGAGGCATAACCAAGATCAGAGTGTAGCTCACCCACGAAAATTTCCAATTCTTTAAACTTCAATTAGCATGAGTGAATACTTTTCCCTAAACTGAGATTTGTGCTAAGAGCATGAGCAAAAATTCTAGCAGCCACTCGTGTCCCTTATTTCTAATGTTGCCATTGGTGCTGGGAGAGAGAAACACGACAGCAAAGACAATATTGCATGACATACTACATGAAAAATTACATGACCTGGGAAACCGGGATGTGTGCACTATCATAGGAGAATACATATATCTCATTCATTTCATTGTGAGTACCATTTTCTTTCCAGTTAATTATTATAGTGGAAACTGCATTTCTCTCTCTAGCAAGAGACTTTCCTCTTAACCAATCTTGCTCTCACTTTCAAAATGTTTTGTTTTTGTTTTTGTTTTGTTTTTTCCATGGGCTTCAAGATCTTAATTTGGACAGTAAAATTGGAATATCCTCTCTTTGCATTTTGCCTCCAACAATCCTCAAGGCCATGTGGATGCCCATGACTGTTTAGGCAGAAGTCACATACAAGACAGTGCAAAAAAGAAGAGCCCCAAGGTGATCATTTCCAGTGACTCTTTTTGTAACATGCTGTCTCGTTTCCTGGTGTGTAGCTGTACTTTTGTGACAGACTCTTAAGTGCAGAGCACCCAGGCTCAGGTCTGGGCCCCGCGGGCTAGTGTATGTGAACAGATGTGTGCAGGCCTGGATATTTTTCAAGACTCACACTAAGCATTTCTTTCTGATCAAGGGCTGATTCACAAGAAGCTCAAAGGTAGTTTCAGAGACAGCAGGAGACACTTTATTCCAAAGTGTGGCAAAATATGCCCACTTGCATATTCAAGGTGGTGCCATTTTGTTTGCAATTATTGGAATATGTTGGCTTTTAAAAATTATGGTTTAAAAATAATGCAAGGGAGAGCACTGGATCTCGCAGAACGGAGGCTGAGATCTGAGAACGGACAGACTGCCTGCTCAAGTGGGTCCCTGACCCCTGAGTAGCCTAACTGGGAGACATCCCCACTAGGTGCAGACCAACACCTCACACCTCACACAGCGGGGTACACCCCTGAGACGAAGCTTCCAGAGCAAGAATCAGACAGCAGCACTCACTGTTCAGCAATACTCTATCTTCTGCAGCCTCTGCTGCTGATACCCAGGCAAACAGGGTCTGGAGTGGGCCTCAAGCAATCTCCAACAGACCTACAGCTGAGGGTCCTGACTGTTAGAAGGAAAACTAACAAACAGAAAGGACACCCACAGCAAAACCCCATCAGTACGTCACCAGCATCAAAGACCAGAGGCAGATAAAACCACAAAGATGGGGAAAAAGCAGGGCAGAAAAGCTGGAAATTCAAAAACTCAGAGTGCATCTCCCCCTCCAAAGGAACGCAGCTCATCGCCAGCAATGGATCAAAGCTGGACGGAGAATGACTTTGATGAGTTGAGAGGAGAAGGCTTCAGTCGATCAAACTTCTCAGAGCTAAAGGAGGAACTACGTACCCAGCGCAAAGAAACTAAAAATCTTGAAAAAAGACTGGAAGAATGGATAACTAGAATAATCAATGCAGAGAAGGCCATAAACGAACTGACAGAGATGAAAACCATGACAGGAGAAATACGTGACAAATGCACAAGCTTCAGTAACTGACTCGATCAACTGGAAGAAAGAGTATCAATGACTGAAGATCAAATGAATGAAATGAAGCGAGAAGAGAAGTGTAGAGAAAAAAAAAAAGAAAAAGAAATGAACAAAGCCTCCAAGAAATATGGGATTATGTGAAAAGACCAAATCTACATCTGATTGGGGTGCCTGAAAGTGAGGGGGAAAATGGAACCAAGTTGGAAAACACTCTTCAGGATATCATCCAGGAGAACGTCCCCAACCTAGTAAGGCAGGCCAACATTCAAATTCAGGAAATACAAAGAACGCCACAAAGATACTCCTCGAGAAGAGCAACTCCAAGACACATAATTGTCAGATTCACCAAAGTTGAAATGAAGGAAAAAATCTTAAGGGCAGCCACAAAGAAAGGTCGGGTTACCCACAAAGGGAAGCCCATCAGACTAACAGCAGATCTCTTGGCAGAAACTCTCCAAGCCAGAAGAGAGTGGGGGCCAATATTCAACATTCTTAAAGAAAAGAATTTTAAACCCAGAATTTCATATCCAGCCAAACTAAGTTTCATCAGTGAAGGAGAAATAAAATCCTTTACAGACAAGCAAATGCTTAGAGATTTTGTCACCACCAGGCCTGCCCTACAAGAGATCCTGAGGGAAGCACTAAACATGGAAAGGAACAACCGGTACCAGCCATTGCAAAACATGCCAAAATGTAAAGTCCATGGATGCTAGGAAGAAACTGCATCAACTAATGAGCAAAATAACCAGTTAATATCACAACGACAGGATCAAGTTCACACATAACAATATTAACCTTAAATGTAAATGGACTGAGTGGTCCAATTAAAAGACACAGACTGGCAAATTGGATAAAGAGTCAAGACCCATCAATTTGCTGTATTCAGGAGACCCATCTCACATGCAGAGACACACATAGGCTCAAAATAAAGGGATGGAGGAAGATCTACCAAGCAAATGGAGAACAAAAAAAGCAGGGGTTGCAATCCTAGTCTCTGATAAAGCAGACTTTAAACCATTAAGATGAAAAGAGACAAAGAAGGCCGTTACATAATGGTAAAGGGATCAATTCAACAGGAAGAGCTAACTATCCTAAATATATATGCGCCCAATACAGGAGCACCCAGATTCATAAAGCAAGTCCTTACAGACTTATAAAGAGACTTAGACTCCCACACAATAATAATGGGAGACTTCAACACCCCACTGTCAACATTAGACAGATCAACGAGACAGAAAGTTAACAAGGATATCCAGGAATTGAACTCAACTCTGCACCAAGCAGACCTAATAGACATCTACAGAACTCTCCACCCCAAATCAACAGAATATACTTTCTTCTCAGCACCACATCGCACCTATTCCAAAATTGACCACATAGTTGGAAGTAAAGCACTCCTCAGTAAATGTAAAAGAACAGAAATTATAATAAACTGTCTCTCAGACCACAGTGCAACCGAACTAGAACTCAGGACTAAGAAACTCAATCAAAACCGCTCAACTACATGGAAACTGAACAACCTGCTCCTGAATGACTACTGGGTACATAATGAAATGAAGGCAGAAATAAAGATGTTCTCTGAAACCAATGAGAACAAAGATACAACATACCAGAATCTCTGGGACACATTTAAAGCAGTGTGTAGAGGGAAATTTATAGCACTAAATGCCCACAAGAGAAAGCAGGAAAGATCTAAAATTGACACTCTAACATCACAATTAAAAGAACTAGAGAAGCAAGAGCAAACACATTCCAAAGCTAGCAGAAGGCAAGAAATAACTAAGATCAGAGCAGAACTGAAGGAGATAGAGACACAAAAAACCCTCCAAAAAATCAATGAATCCAGGAGTTGGTTTTTTGAAAAGATCAACAAAATTGATAGACTGCTAGCAAGACTAATAAAGAAGAAAAGAGAGAAGAATCAGATAGATACAATAAAAAGTGATAAAGGGGATATCACCACCGACCCCACAGAAATACAAACTACCATCAGAGAATACTATAAACACCTCTATGCAAATAAACTGGAAAACCTAGAAGAAATGGATAATTTCCTGGACACTTACACTCTCCCAAGACTAAACCAGGAAGAAGCTGAATTCCTGAATAGACCAATAGCAGGCTCTGAAATTGAGGAAATAATTAATAGCCTACCAACCAAAAAAAGTCCAGGACCAGACGGATTCACAGCTGAATTCTACCAGAGGTACAAGGAGGAGTTGGTACCATTCCTTCTGAAACTATTCCAATCAATAGAAAAAGAGGGAATCCTCCCTAACTCATTTTATGAGGCCAACATCATCCTGATACCAAAGCCTGGCAGAGACACAACAAAAAAAGAGAATTTTAGACCAATATCCCTTATGAACATCCATGCAAAAATCCTCAATAAAATACTGGCAAACCGGATCCAGCAGCACATCAAAAAGCTTATCCACCATGATCAAGTGGGCTTCATCCCTGGGATGCAAGGCTGGTTCAACATTCGCAAATCAATCAATGTAATCCAGCATATAAACAGAACCAAAGACAAAAACCACATGATTATCTCAATAGATGCAGAAAAGGCCTTTGACAAAATTCAACAGCCCTTCATGCTAAAATCTCTCAATAAATTCGGTATTGATGGAACGTATCTCAAAATAATAAGAGCTATTTATGACAAACCCACAGCCAATATCATACTGAATGGGCAAAAACTGGAAAAATTCCCTTTGAAAACTGGCACAAGACAGGGATGCCCTCTCTCACCACTCCTATTCAACATAGTGTTGGAAGTTCTGGCTAGGGCAATCAGGCAAGAGAAAGAAATCAAGGGTATTCAGTTAGGAAAAGAAGAAGTCAAATTGTCCCTGTTTGCAGATGACATGATTGTATATTTAGAAAACCCCATTGTCTCAGCCCAAAATCTCCTTAAGCTGATAAGAAACTTCAGCAAAGTCTCAAGATACAAAATTAATGTGCAAAAATCACAAACATTCTTATACATCAGTAACAGACAAACAGAGAGCCAAATCATGAATGAACTTCCATTCACAATTGCTTCAAAGAGAATGAAATACCTAGGAATCCAACTTACAAGGGATGTAAAGGACCTCTTCAAGGAAAACTACAAACCACTGCTCAGTGAAATAAAAGAGGACACAAACAAATGGAAGAACATACCATGCTCATGGATAGGAAGAATCAATATCGTGAAAATGGCCATACTGCCCAAGGTAATTTATAGATTCAATGCCATCCCCATCAAGCTACCAATGAATTTCTTCACAGAATTGGAAAAAACTACTTTAAAGTTCATATGCAACCAAAAACGAGCCCGCATTGCCAAGACAATCCTAAGTCAAAAGAACAAAGCTGGAGGCATCACGCTACCTGACTTCAAACTATACTACAAGGCTACAGTAACCAAAACAGCATGGTATTGGTACCAAAACAGAGATATAGACCAATGGAACAGAACAGAGTCCTCAGAAATAATACCACACATCTACAGCCATCTGATCTTTGACAAACCTGAGAGAAACAAGAAATGGGGAAAGGATTCCCTATTTAATAAATGGTGCTGGTAAAATTGGCTAGCCATAAGTAGAAAGCTGAAACTGGATCCTTTCCTTACTCCTTATACGAAAATTAATTCAAGATGGATTAGAGACTTAAATGTTAGACCTAATACCATAAAAACCCTAGAAGAAAACCTAGGTAATACGGTTCAGAACACAGGCATGGGCAAGGACTTCATGTCTAAAACACCAAAAGCAATGGCAACAAAAGCCAAAATTGACAAATGGGATCTAATTAAACTAAAGAACTTCTGCACAGCAAAAGAAACTACCATCAGAGTGAACAGGCAACCTACAGAATGGGAGACAATTTTTGCAATCTACTCATCTGACAAAGGGCTAATATCCAGAACCTACAAAGAACTCAAACAAATTCACAAGAAAAAAACAAACAACCCCGTCAAAAAGTGGGCAAAGGATATGAACAGACACTTCTCAAAAGAAGACATTCATACAGCCAACAGACACATGAAAAAATGCTCATCAACACTCGCCATCAGAGAAATGCAAATCAAAACCACAATGAGATACCATCTCACACCAGTTAGAATGGCGATCATTAAAAAGTCAGGAAACAACAGATGCTGGAGAGGATGTGGAGAAATAGGAACACTTTTACACTGTTGGTGGGATTGTAAACTAGTTCAACCATTATGGAAAACAGTATGGCGATTCCTCAAGGATCTAGAACTAGAAGTACCATATGACCCAGCCATCCTATTACTGGGTATATTCCCAAAGGATTATAAATCATGCTGCTATAAAGACACATGCACACATATGTTTATTGCGGCACTATTCCCAATAGCAAAGACTTGGAATCAACCCAAATGTCCATCAGTGACAGACTGGATTAAGAAAATGTGGCACATATACACCATGGAATACTATGCAGCCATCAAAAAGGATGAGTTTGTGTCCTTTGTAGGGACATGGATGCAGCTGGAAACCATCATTCTCAGCAAACTATCACAAGAACAGAAAACCAAACACCGCATGTTCTCACTCATAGGTGGGAACTGAACAATGAGATCGGGAAGGGGAACATCATACACTGGGGCCTATCATGGGGAGGGGGGAAGGGGGAGGGATTGCATTGGGAGTTATACCTGATGTAAATGATGAGTTGATGGGTGCTGATGAGTTGATGGGTGCAGCATGCCAACATGGCACAAGTATACATATGTAACAAACCTGCACGTTATGCACATGTACCCTAGAACTTAAAGTATAATAATAATAAAGAAAAAAATAATAAAATAAAATAAAATACAAAAAAAAATTCATCAATGGAATTCAGTCCCAGTCTGAAGGCCTGAGAACCAGGGGAGCCAATTATGTAACCACCAGTCTCAGTCCAAGGGCCTGAGAACTGGGGTGCCACTGGCATAAGTCCCAGGGTCTGGAGCCCAAAGGCCCAAGAACCAGGATCTCCAATGTCTGAAGGCACAAGAAGCTGGATATCCCAGCTCAAGAAGAGAGAGCAACTTTGCCCTTCCTCTGCCTTTTTGTTCTATTTCGGTCCTCAACAGATTGCACGATGCTCACCTACATTGGTGAAGGTAGGTCTTCTTTGCTAGACTATTGATTCAAATGCTAATCTCTTCCAGAAACACCCTCACAGACACACCCAGAAATAATGTTTTCCCAGCTATCTGGGCATCCCTTAGTAGAGTCAAGTTGGCAAAACTGAAACAAACCACCATGGCACGTGTATACCTATGTAACAAACCTGCACGTTCTGCACATGTATCCCAGAACTTAAAGCATAATAATAATAAAATAAAAACTAACCACCACAGACTCTTATCCAAAATAAACAAAAAACTTTTAAAACTCAATAAGAAAATAAAAAACCCAATTAGCAAATGGGCAAAAGACTTGAAAAGGCACCTCTTCAAAGAAGATATACAGATGGCAAGTAAAGATTTGAAAAGATGTTCAAGATCACATGTCATTGGGGAATTGCAAATTAAAACAATGAGAATGTGGAGCCACAGGAACTCTCATTCATTGCTGGCAGGAATGCAGAATGGTACAGCCACTTTGGAAGGCAGTTTGGTAGTGTCTTACAAAATTAAACATACTCTTATCATACAATCCAGCAATCGCACTACTTGATATTTACCCAAATGAACTGAAAACATATCCACATAAAACCCTGCCCATGAATGTTTACAGTAGATTTATTTATATTTGCCAAAACTTGAAAACAGCCAAGATGTCCTTCAGTAGGTGAATGGATAAATAAACTATGGTACATCCAGATATTGGATTTTATTCAGTACTGAAAAGAAAGGAGCTATCAAGCCATGAAAAGACATGGAGGAAACTTAAATGCATATTACTAAGTGAAAGAAGTCAATACAAAAAGCCTACATACTGTATGATTCCAACTGTATGACATTCTTGAAAACGTAAAACTACGGAGACAGTAAAAAAAGATCAGTGATTGCCAGGGGTTGTGGAAAGTGAGGTATGAATAGATTAAGCACGGATAATTTTTAGGGCAGTGGAACCTCATTTTATTGCAGTTTGCTTTATGTGATTTGCAGATATTGCATTTTTTACAAATTGAAGGTTTTTCTAACAACATGTGCTCACTTTATTGTCACATTTTGAGAATTCTTGCAATATTTCAAACTTTTCCATTATTATTATATCTGCTTTGGTTATCTGTGATCAATGACCTTTTCTGCTACTGTTGTAATGATTTTTGGTCACCAAACCACACCCATATGAGACAGCAAACTTAATTGATAAATATCATATGATCTGACTGTTGGCCCCGTCTCTCTCCTTCTCCTCAGGCCTCCCCATTCCCTCAGACACAACAATATTGAAATTAGGCCAAGTAATAACCTTACAATGGTCTCTAAGTGTTCAAGTGAAACGAAGAGTTGCATGTCTCTCACTTTAAATCAAAAGCTAGAAATGCTTAAGCTTAGTGAAGAAAATATATTGAAAGCCAAGACAGACTAAAAGTTAGGCCTCTTGCACCCAACAATTGGCCAAGCTGTGAATGCAAAAGAAAAGTTCTTGAAGGAAATTAGTCTACTCCAGTGAACACATGAATGACAAGAAAGCAAAACAGCCTCATCTCTGAAATGGAGAAAGTTGGAGTGGTCTGGATAGAAGATCAAACCAGCCACAACATTCCTTTAAACCAAAGCCTAATCCAGATTAAGGCCCTCAACATGGAGGCAAGACCCTCTACCAGCAAAAAGATGATGACTCACCAAAGGCTCAAATAATACTTGGCAATAAAGTATTTTTTAATTAAGGTACGTACATTGCTCTTTTAGACACAATGCTATTGCACGCATAATTGACTACAGTATAGTGTAAACATAACTTTTATATGCACTGGAACACCAAAAAAATGCATGTGACTCACTTTATTGCAATAGTCACATTATTGTGGTGGTCTGGAACCAAACCCACATATCTCTGAGGCATGCCTGTACTCTGTACAACACTGCTCTGGTGGATCCACGCCATACATTTGTCCAAACCCATAAACATACAACACCAAAAGTGAACCCTAATGTAAACTATGGTCTTTGGGTGATAATGTGTCAGTATGGGCTCATCAGTTGTAACAAATGTAGCACCCTGGTGAGGGATGTTGATAGTGCGGGAGGCTATGCATGTGTGGAACCAGGAGATATATGGAAAATCTCTGTATTTCCCTGCCTAATGTTGCTGTGAATCTGAAACTGTTCTTAAAAAAAATAAAAAAACAAAGTTTATTGGTTTTTAAAAAGTACAATGAAATATTCTGCAACCAGCAATGTAGTTCAAGCTTTATTCAGCTAGATATAAAATCAGAAGAACAAAACAAGTAAGAAACTGAGGGACAGAAGTGTTGCAGGTAATAACAGCACAACCAGCATTCGAACCCTGGCAATCCATCTCTGGAGTGTGTGCACTGTGCACTATACCACCCTGCCTCTCAGTTGTTCATTACCACTATTACTATTATTTTGCAAACGGAAACACTGAGGCTCAGAGTGATCAACCACTTGCCAATGTACCAGATTCAATAAAAGACGGCACGAGATCCCAGGTTTCCTGAAACACTGACTCCCAGTTCTCCCTCTACTCTTCTCACGTTGCCTCTACACTCCCTCATGTCTCCCTCCTCAAAGAATCTGGAAATATCCAAATGTATTATCTTGTCAAGGGGTACATTTTGTTCCAAGTACAACATTTCAATACTCAGATACTTCCAGAAGCAAAACCATCTCCTCTTCACTTTCAAGCCGGCTTAATTGTCAAAATGAGAAGAGGATATTCACTAATGCAAGCTGTCAGCCAATACGTGGTGGATTCAATCCACTGCAGGACTCCAGCGTTTTCAGCATGTTTGTCTTTGGCACCAATGTGCCATAAGATACAGAGGGTGAGTAGAACACAGACCAGAATGAAACCCATGTAGAAATGTAGCCAGCAAATGGCTGATAGAAGGAGATTTACCAAAAAAAAAAAAAAAAAAGGATGTTCACTGAGAGGCACTAGAAGAGATTTTTTCATTCTTTCAAAGCTTGCCCAGCTGAAAGGGATCTGCTTTGGTATAATTCCCTGACCCACTTTTTTTCCTGATAAGAGATAGATGGCCAAGATACCCAGATGTGAGGGATACTGTCTCTGTAGAAGGCTCTTATTTGATTAGACACTGCTTTCATTTTATAGCAATTCATATTTCCAAGGGCATCTCCTTTTTTGCTTCATTTTACATCTCAACTTCTATTTCCTTCCACAAAACCCAAGGCTCTATATCTTCCAGTTAATGCTACAGTGCACCAGAATGCACGATTTTGTGCAGTCTAATTTCCTTTAGGTCATGTTCACATTCAGTTATTTTATGCACATTGAGAGTAACTCAATATGTATAATCTTTCCTTTGAATTTTTAAGCTGAGAGTTCAGTCTGCTCTAAGATAAATTAGACATTATTCCTAAGCCTTAGTGTGCTCTAGTGAACTACTCTAAGGCCTTGAGGTTTCAAACAAATGTCTTTCTTTTTCTCCTTTCAGAAAACTAAGCTGGGTCCCAAAGTATGTCCCTTGCTATTGTGATTTCTTATTATTTCCTTTCATCCCTAGAAGAAATCTCTCAGTTCAGCATGATCCAGTGCCTCAGTCACAATTGGCTGAGTGATGTTTGCTTAAATAACAGCCCTTCCCAGATGGCTGATGGTAGCTTCAGGTCAAAACATAATGAAACTAAAGAGTGATCAGTGTTCAGAAATCACTGGAGTGTTGCTGGGTATGTAAGCATAATGAAATTCTATCAGATCCTCTGATTAATGGCAAATCTGAGAAGGAGAAGTTGGAAAAGGCAAATTTTTTGTTTGCTTGCTTTGGGAGCCAGAGGAAACAGTAGCTTCTGGCTGTTAAGGGCTGAAGTGTTTCAGAAAAGTAAAAAGGGGGCTGTGTGTGTGTGTGTGTATGTAAATAATTATATGTCATGCACAACGATCATAGTAAATCTCCCATTTCCAAAAAGGATTCCAGGGAAGAATATCAAAGGTAATAGAACTTACCACCTGTTATCAAACCTATGGTAGGTTTCATTGTCTGGGAGGTTATAAGTGTCTTCAAGAACTTGGCAAGAAATTAAGCTTGAAGGTAAAATAGTACTTTCTTTCTAAATTTTATCCTGGTGTATTTTTATCAAGGCATTCAAATTATGAAATATCAAAAGTCCATTTACAATCTCTATTTTCACCCCATATGAAAATATTTTATACTATCCCATTAAGTATATTTATAATTGGTATATACTAGGGCCAACTATAAGGAGTCCTACCAAAGAAAAAACACATTTATTCAGTTCTAAAATTAACATTTAAAAATAGGTAAGCCATGCAATAATGATTCTCTATCTGTATATATTGTTCTACACTTTTCAAGGCATTTTCAAGTTTATGATCTCCTTTAAGCTTCATAATAACTCTATGGAGAGGGAAGGGCAGATACCATTTGCATCATTTTACAGTTGAGGAAACCAGAAGTCAGACAGTATGGTGGAAGCTGGTCAGTTGTTTACCACACCGTGTCCCTTTTCCTTTTGGGCACAAAGCAAGACTACGTTTCCCAGTATCCCTTGCAGTTAGATTTGAACATGTGATGGGTCCTGTCCATTGGAATATGGGTAGAAGTGATATATACCACTTCATGGCCTGACCCATAAAACCCTCCAGTATATAAGTCTCCCATTACCCTTCCTCAGTGACTACCTGAATGAAGATGATTCTAAGGACTGCAAGGATAGCAAAGCTGCATGATAAAAGAAGGCCGAGTCACAACTAAGAGGAGAATTGCCCAGGAAAGCCACCCTGTCAGAAATATGTACTGGATTGTTGCATGAGTGGGAAATAAGCTTACGTTGTTTTAAGTGATTGGAATATTGGGTTTATTACTGCACCAGTTATCATACGTTAATACAGAGAAGTTAAACTATTTACCCAGTATTATACAGCTACTTAGTTTAAAAGAAAAAAAAGCCAGGATTAGAACTCTGTTTTTCTAGTGCATAGTTTAATATCCATTTGTTTACTAGCAAAAACCATATGTAATGCACTGTGCTGTACACTACTGCGAATCCAGTAACTGCAAGATTTGGAAGGATGATAGACAAGTCTTTGCATATCTCAACTCTCTGATGATCTCCTCCTTCTGCTTTCTCCGTGTGTTCTTCTAGTAGTTACTTCCTCAAGTATCCCAGCAACAAGCAAATACAATAACAGATACCAGGCTTTACTGATCTAAGAAGAGGACTTACATTTGAAAATTATCTCCCCTGAGTTCCCTTCCTTCCTGATAGTACAATCAAGAGTTAATAAAATATATGTTCTCTCCTACTGAGATGGGCTCAAATCAACTTCCTTTAGAAGGAACCTGATAAATGAAGCTGCCAGTACATGCAGAGAACAAGAAGTGACTGAAGTCTCGTTATATGTCACAGACAGATGCTGTCAAGAAGCCAGAGGCCAAAGGGCGAGAGCCAAGGCAAGCAGGGGTAGTGAATCTGCTAGGTGAGAGACACTAATGAGAGCAAGATTCCACCAGGCCAGAGACAGACAGCAGCAGTTATTCAGGACCCTGGAGAGCTCTTAGCGCACGCTTGCTAAGAATGTTTATTCTGAGAACCCCATCAGGTAGTTTGCCCTTTTTTCTGAACTCCCTGGTTCATAAAAGGGGCTTGTCCTCTCTATGAATGTCTTGGTTTCTATGAAACAGGAGATTCATTTTCATGCTTTCTGAGGAGTTCAGTGTCTATGTCCAGTAGATAGGTGGAGGCTGTCTTATCTAGCCTTACTGAGGGTCACACCTCAGAAAATCTAGAAAAGTACATAACCAGAGGTCATCATTCTCTTTGATTATGTATGTTCTAGGAGCTTTCTCCTTTCTAGGTTACAGACTGGTGCTTAGGTGAATCTGGTTCCAAGGGAAACTTTATTACTATATTAACCATTTCATTAGCCCTTTGACCCTAACAGGAAGATTGCCAAAATTATAGATCTTTTTCTTTCTGAAAGTGTGCTCTCAAACAAGGTAACAGATATTCCATGAAAATGGATTCTATAGTAAAATAAGTTTTGGAAAACTTTGAACTAAATTGTTAAACATTTACAGTGATTTTATATATTTTTTCTTTCTCTACAAAGTACAATGTGATGAACATTTTCAGGCACATAAGTTTATTTTCCTCTTAGGATCCTGTTTCCTTTGTAGATATGTTCCTCCAAGTAGAATTACTGAGTTAAAGAACTAGAACAATGCTATATCACTATACAGGCCAATCCAACTGGGTTTGTATAATTTCACTTCCGTCAGTAGTGTATGAAAACATTAATTTCAATTTCATTTGTACTTGATTAGTAACTTGACTTATATTCTTTGATGACTAGTACCTAGAAAATTAGGTAGTAGTTGTACTAGCACTACTTCTTTAAAGTACCTAGAACTGTGTTTGGCCCATAATAGATACTCAGTAAATATTTGTTTAAGATTGAAATGAAAGGTTTAACACTTTCTCACGTATTTGTCTACTTAGCACAGTTCCTCATTTGGAATTGTCTGTCTTTTTCTTCTTTATTATCAGGGTAGTAATGTTCTTCTTTTTAATTTGGTTAAGACATTAAGCCTCTGTTTCTCATATTTGTTTAAAATATTTCCCCTGTGTTGTTTAATTTCTTGTGTACACAATTTTAATTTTTATGTAATCAGATTTTTCAGTCATAATAATTGTGATGTTTTATCACTTTAAAGATTATGAAACTTATAGCAAACTCTAGAGACCTCATAAAATTCACTGTTTTTCCTTTTGAATTAATTTCTTATATACAATTTATTCATCTGGTATTGTAGTGTGAGATGTGGGTCTACATAGATATTTCTCTAAATTAGTAACAGGTATCTCAATGCAATTTATAATCTAATCTTTTCCCCAGTGTTTTTTACTTTTACCACTGGCTCTTGGTAATATGTGTGGATTAAAACAAAAGGGAACAAGTTTCAAATATCATGAAAAGAAATAATATGAGATAAGATGGAATTATCTAACACTCTCCTGTGTGGTTTGTACCATCCTGCTCTGAAAAGGTTTATAATATTGTTGTCAAAGGTCAAACTTTTGACTACATCATTTATCTGTTTGAATATAGCAATCTAGTGCCCTTAAAATGTTTTAAAGTAGATATTGAAATGTCACTTTCACAATTCAAATAGGCAGTAAAAATACAGTTTCTCTACTTCATAACATGATATATTATTCTTCACAAACCCCAATAGCATTTATTTCTAAGCCCATGCGTCTTCTCTAGGCTACAGCTTGGATCTTGGGGAAATGGGATTCATATGAAATGGTGGGCTTGAATTTTCTGGTGCTGTGTCCCATGCTGGTCTTGAGGTCAGTGACTGCGGCTGGTGAACTTGTGATTTGTTTTTGTTTGTTGGCTCAATATACTAGAAGACTATTGGCCCTCTCCCTCTGGCAACTTCAATCTAATCTCTAGAAATCCCTCTGAGTCTCTTTTACAACTTCCTCCTCAACCCCTGGGAGCAGAGTTTACCCTCACCCTCTGCTCCAGATAACTGTGCCCTGTCACAGGCAGCCTCATGGGCAGCTTCCTGGCTCCAACATATGGTCCACATCGCTCGAGAACTAAGGTTGACTCAAGAGTGCTAACCAGGCCCCCACTGCAGAGGACACTATTGGTGCTCCACAGTGATCTCCTTTACCAATCAATCACCCATTCCTCAAGCTGTTGCATGTTGCTTGCTAAGAGGTTACCTTTCTTTGCAGAATATCTCCCAGCTGAATGAGAACCACTGCTGCCCAAGAAGCTATACCTACCTCTGCCTTTGGGGCACAACCCATAGCCAATGACTAAACATCACAGAGATATAAAATTCTGGCGTCCTTGCTTCAAGGGGAAACAACTCTGTGGTGCAGTTTATGCTACAGAACCCCTTGTGGAATCAGGCTGAAACTAAGAACACATCCTTACTTAGCACCTTCCCCTGCTCTGTTCCTCTTATCTCCCTCCCTTTCTTCTGAAAGCATTCATCCAATAAACAGCATCCAAGGAATCCCTATCTCCAGCTATGCTTCCGGTGAGCATGACCTAAGCTGCTCCCTATGTCTGATGATGCCTCTCTTTGCTAGGCTGAGTCATCCTATTGTCTCAGTACTGTTTATTCTAATGACTGACATTTCTCCTCTGTTCTACAGTGCAAGGTATGTCAAATATTAACCTTATATGTAGATAAATTTCTGGATTCTCCATTCTATTCTATTAGTCTATATTTTTTATCCTTGAAAAATAATATACTGCCTTCATTACTACAGATTTATAACAGTTTTGTTATCCAGTGGATCAAGTCTTCCTGCTTTGTGCGGTTTTTTTCTTCTTCAAAAGGGCAATGGCTATCCTTGGCCTTTTGTATTTGCATATAAATTTTACAATCAATTTTTCAAGTTCCACCAAAGACATTTATTGGAATTGTATTGAATTTAGAAAGAAATTTAGGAAGAATTGGCATCTTTTTTGCTCAGAGTACTATGGTATATCTCCCCTTGGTGGCATTTCTTCAATGTTTCAAAATAAGGTTTCATCATTTTATTGTATAACGATCTTGCACATTCTTTATTAGACTTATTTCTATATGTTTTATGTTAATTTCATTTTCTGTTTGCTCGTGGTATGGAGAAATATATTGGATTTGGGGATATTGAGGTTTTGTATCCAGAGACTGTGCTAAATTTTCTTTGTAATTTCAGTAGTTTATCAACTAAGTCATTTGGATATTCTATGAATACAATCATATCATCTATAAATAATGCAGAAAGTTTTCTGTTTCTTTCCAATTCTTATGGCTTTATTTCTTTTTCCTTGTCTTATGTACTGGTCAGAACATTGTTCACAATGTTGAACAGCAGTGATCATCAGGGTCATCCTTGTTTTGTTTCTGATCTCCAAGATACATTTTTAAATATTTTGTAATTTAATATGATGTTTGCAGTAAGTCTTTTGGAGATTAAAGATGTTCTTTTCTACTCTTACTTCCCTAAGAGGTTTTTAAAATCATAAATGGTTGTTTAATACTATCAAATAAATTCTCTACATCTATTAAAACAATCATGTAATTTTTTTTTTTTTTTTTGAGACAGAGTCTCACTCTGTCACCCAGGCTGGAGTGCAGTGGCACGATATCAGCTCACTGCAACCTCTGCCTCCTGGGTTCAAGCAATTCTCCTGCCTCAGCCTCCCAAGTATATGGGATTACAGGCAGGCATCACCACGCCCGCCTAATATTTGTATTTTTAGTAGGGACAGGGTTTCACCATGTTGGCCAGGCTGGTCTCGAACTCCTGACCTCAAGTGATCCGCCTACCTTGGCCTCCCAAAGTGTTGGAATTACAGGCGTGAGCCACCGCGCCCAGACCACCATGTAATTGTTTTCTGACTCTCCTATGTGATGAATTACACTGTTTGATTTTCTAATTTTAAGTCACCTTTGCATTCCTGGGTCAGACTTAATTTGGTCACAATGTATCATGTTCTGTGAACTTTTCTATACCTGCCTTTTGGTACACTGTGTGCACATTTCTTTTGGCTACTATATATGGGAGTGAAATTGCTAGATCATTGGGTATAGAAGTTGGTTTTAAAGAAAAGACTATGAGTTTAGCTTCAGGTATATTGAGTCAAGACTTCAGGGGGACATCTAGAAAGAATATTCAGCAGGCAATTAAAAATGTGGGCCTGGAGTTTGTGTAGAAGCCAGAAACACGGACTTGAGAGTCATCAACATAAAGCTTATATCTGAAGCCATCGGAATGGAATGTTCTTTGTTGGGGAGGATCAGGGAAGAGAGAAGAAGACTCCAAATTAACACCTGGAAAACACCTATAGCTAAGAGGCAGGAAGACAGAGAGCCACTAGAGAAAGGCTGGGAGAAAGATGGAGAGAATATCGAGCTTCCCACATTGTGAAGAAAACAACGGTAAGAAGGTGCTTAGATTTGGTGACCAGGAGGCCATTACACTATTTTCTCCCTTGCTGCAGCTGCTGCTACAGTTACTGCAGGGTGCTTGTTTTGTTGTTTTTTGTTTGTTGGTTTGGTTTGGTTTGTGTGTGTGTGTGTGTGTGTGTGTGTTTTGTTTTGTTTTTTGCTTGTTAATCTTTATAAAGTTCTTTGGTTACTTTTGGAGTCATTCCAAGTTGTAGGACTGTTATCAACCCTGGCAGCTGCTTAAGAACATTCTCTTCCACCCCACAGAAACACTCAGGACAGAGTACTTAATGAGCACTTACTAATTATAGGCCCATCAGTCAAAATTATGACCTTTAAAAGAGCAGGCTTTCAAAAGTCAGCTGAAGGTGCACGTGCCACGGGACAAAGCAGTCACACAAACGGATAGGGAAAAAAAGAGGTTCCCTTTAAAAGCTATTAACTTCACGGAATTGGGTAACTTGGGTTTTATGAGATGATATACTGAACCTTCCTTCATGCTTACTCTTGCAACTCCTGTCAACACTTCTTTAGGCTCCTTTTCAAAGGTTGCTGGTGACAGATCATGAGAAAACAAAGGGGGAAATGAAGAAGGTCAGCTGAGTTTTGTGGATAGAAACATTAAAGTTTGGGAAGATTTCACTAGCTTGCCTCTACTCTCTGTGAGCAGGGATTAAGGCAACATATATATGATGTGTCATTAAGTGCACAGACACAACCCTTGATGTGGTTAGGCTGTGTCCCCACCCAATTCTCATCTTGAATTATAGCTCCCATAATTCCCACATTTTGTGGGAGAGACCTGGTGGGAGATAATTGAATCATGGGGGCAGTTTCCCCCGTACTGTTCTCACGGTAGTGAATACGTCTCACAAGATCTGATGGTTTTATAAGGGGAAACCCCTTTCACTTGGTTTTCAATTTTCTCTTGTCTGCCACCATGTAAGACGTACCTTTCACCTTCTGCCATGATTGTGAGGCCTCCCCAGCCATATGGAACTGTGAGTCCATTAAACCTCTTTTTCTTTGTAAATTACCCAGTCTCGGGTATGTCTTTATCAGCAGGGTGAAAACAGACTAATACAACCCTCAAATATGTAGTGAACGTTATTCCACAAGATAAATATTTATCATGCATTTACTATATTCCTAGCAAAAGAAAGACAATTAGCCTTGCAGAAAACATCTTATCAGCAATATAAATGGTCAAAAGGCAAAAGAAAATGAGAACATGAGGATGGGTGATAAATAAAGAAATAAAATTGATAACTTCAAAACTAGAAGAAGAAAACAAAAACGAAATACACAAACAGGAACAACAACAACAACAAAGCAAAAATTAAACCCAAATATATCAGTAACCTATGTTTCAGTCACTATCTTTAAAAGATAAATAAATTTGTTTATATTGGGTGGATGAAAAACAAAAGCCAAGCATAGCCTATTTATAAAAAGCTACACCTAAAACATAATGACATATATAAGCTAAAATAAAAGATGTACTAGACAAATAATAACAAAAATATACTTAGCAAAATTGAGAGAAGGAAAAATGGAATTTAGAGGAAAAACTTAGTAGGAATAAAGAAAGACCTCACTTGATGACAAAAAGAGCAATACACCAAGAAGATATAACAATTTTGAACCTGTAGGCACTTCATAATGTGGTTTCAAATTGGCATGGTGGTTCATGCCTGTAATCCCAGTACTTTGGAAGGCTAAGAGAGAAGGATCACTTGAGTTCAGGAGTTCAACACCAGCCTGGGCAACATGGCAAAACTCCGTCTCTACAAAAAATACAAAAAATTAGTCAGGAATGATGGCAGTCCCAGTCTGTAGTCCCAGCTAGTCAGGAGGTTGAGGTGAGAGGATCAATTGATCCCAGGAGGTCAAGACTGCAGTGAGCTGTGATCATGTCACTGCACTCCAGCCTGGGCAACACAGCAAGATCCTGTCTCAAATAATAATAATAATAATTTGGTTTCAAAATATGTAAAGCAAAATTTTTATAACAGATATACCATCATAGAAGAAAATTTTACTTAACTTTTCTCAAAAAGTTATTGATAAGGTGGCAAAAAAGTATATATATATAGCAAAGATTTAATCTTCACTAAAAACATAGCTTGATCTAATATTTATATACAGAATATTGCACTCAACAAATAAAGAATGCACATTCATTTTGAGATCATATGGAACATTTATAAAAATTGACCACATACTAAGTAGGCTATAAAGAGAATCCCTCCAAGTCCAAAGTTGGGGAACTGTGGGCCAGTTACTGAACTTGCATTAATGGTGGAGAGAAATCTACTAATACTGTTGGCTTTCTTTAGTTCAGAGACTGGGAAAGTCCCAGCCCCCATGTAGCCAAGTCAGAAGCAGCTGGCCAGCTGGTCTAAACTAAAATTATGTCAGATTCCAAGAAAGTTTTCTGATGAATCAGAAAACATGACTTAAACTAAATCATTGGAAGCTCTACATTTGGGGTTCAGAAGCAAAACCACTTAAAAGATATTAAAATAAGAAATGAGTGTGATTGTATTATTTTCTAGTTTGCTGCTTTTCCTGAATTCATTTTTCTATCCAATGGCAAACTGCAAAATCATTTCAACTGCCACCTTCCATTTCTGTTGTACCTTCACACGTATTAATTCACTTGATCCTCACAATAAGCCTGTCAAGTAAAGAAAGTAATATTATTCTTATTCATTAAGCCAAAGTAGATGAAACCCACCTCTTGTCCATCACCAGAAAAAAAAAATCCTTTGATGATGGAAAACTCAGATTGTGTTTAAAAATATCTGCATGTTATTCTGGATAGCCAATAGCATCTTTATAACATTTACCCCATCACCAACCTATCAGCATAAAGTTCATTTTGTCAGCAAGGCAGCAGGATGAAAGTTATGGGAAATTATCAGTCCGCTAACAGTTTTCAAGCCAAGAACTGATTGTCTTTGGGCTATAAAAGCTTTGCCTCCTTCGCTCAGAGGAATACTAGCATTTTTTTAATTGATATATATTTGAACATATTTAAGTGGTATATGTGATATTTTATTACATGCACTGAACATGTAATGATCTAGTCAGGGTATTTGGGGTATCCATCACCTCGAACGTTTATCATTGCTTTGTGTTGGGAACATTTCAAGTCCTCACTTCTAGCTATTTTGAAATACAAAATACGTTGTTGATAACATGGTCACCCTACTCTGCTATCAAACATTATAACTTATTCCTTCTATCTAACTGCATGCTTGTACCCATTAACCAACCTCTCTTCATCTCTTTGCCCAACAGACATCCTTTCCAGTCTCCGGTAACCACTATTCTACTCTCTACCTCCATGAGAGCAACTTTTCTAACTCCCACATATGAATGAGAACATGCCATATTTGTCTTTCTCTGCCTGGCTTATTTCACTTAACATAACGTTTCCTAGTTCCATCCATGTTGAGGCATTTTTTTAAAACAGGGTCTCCCTCTGTCACCCAGGCTGGAGTGCAGTGGCGTGATCATGGCTCACTGCAGCCTCAACCGCCTAGACCCAAGCAATCCTCCCACCTCAGCCTCCCCAGTAGCAAGGACTACAGGTGTGTGCCACCACACCCAGCTAATTTTTGTATTTTTTTGTAGGGATGGGTGTCTCACCATGTTGCCCAGGCTGGTCTCAAACTCCTGGGCTCAGGCAATCCCCCCATCTCGGCCTCCTAAAGTGCTGGGATTACAGGCATAAGCCACTGTGCCAGACCCAAGAGGCATGTTTTTTACACTGCCTCCTAGAGTTCTCCAGCAGGCTTAAGTTCCGGTATCACCCCGTGTTGACTTTTCCCTTGCCTGTCTTCTTTCCCCACTCTCCATCAATATTTCCTTCATCTCTCAATTAAATGAGTTGCATTCGAATCTTTGTCCTGGTGTTGGCTTCTGTGGGAACCCAAACTAAGTCATATTTCACTCAGAAAAAAACTATTGCAGCATGTCTTGTACAATTTCTACTTATTGCTTAATGTCAGAAATAACTGAGTCATTAACTCTTGTTTTTTTATCTCCTGAAATGTAGAAAATTATTGGTACATTTTAATCAATGAACATGTCATTTAGTGAGCACTCCCAGCATGCATAGCTGATGCTGATGGCCTTATTTACTGCAGAGGGAGAAAGGAAGGAAGTGCGCAATATTTAAGATGGGTATTCACAACTGGAATTAAGTGAGGACTTGGGGCCAGGGATGAGCTGACAATCCTTCATGTTGTGGGTGTCACAAATGACTTGCCTGTATGTGCTCTAAAAACCTGCACAGCTCAATGCTCCGAAGGCTTCTGGAGACTACAGTAGGGTTTTGCTTGGCCCTGATTCCGGGTGGGAATTGAGACACCCAACATCAGTGTCACTTTTAGGGAGACCTGGTCTTTCCTGGAGACCTTCTGTGAGAAGAGTGACCTTCCCTAGGCAAACCGCCCACTCTCTGTAAGATCCGACTGAAATCTAGCTCCAGACTGCCCAACTCTATCACTTACACTACTTTTGGAGGAAATGATTAAGGAGCATTTCTTCTGCCCTTTATTCTTTTCAAGAGGATTTGCAACCATTCATTGCTCGTTCCTTACAAAGGAAATGCAGGGAATGCAGGGAAATGAGGAAATGCAGGGAAAAGCCAGGAGATTATAGATGGGTGACTCAGTTCAAATTACCCCTTCCAGCATCTTCGCACCCTTCCTTGGACAGAAAAAAAGTCTTTAAAGATCATGCTGAATCTTCCTTTGAAGTGACAGGTAGGACAATGCAAAGTAGTTCAAAAGGATATTTTATTTTAAAAAAGAATTTAAGATCCTGCTTTATCACTCTGTAATTTAAATAACTTTATGGAGACTTTGGAGTTATATGTATGTTCCTCCTGCTTTGTATACATGTTTTAAAAGGCCAAATTCATTCTATGATAAATAAAGCTTTATTCCCCAGGAAATGTGACTTTTGAGTTCTTTGCAATGCATGGGCTCTGCTTCTGGAACCATTGTTTTTTATCTCTGGTGAAATAATATCATCCCTTGTTTGAATAAATGAAACACATACTAAAAACTGTGGCAAGGAGAGAAGAAAGAAAACCAGACAGAAAAAAAAGCACTTTAAATAACTGGAAGAGAACTTCCCTTGTTGGTTCTTGTCCTTGTTCCAGACAGCAGCTATTGTAAGCAAAAAGGGACAAGTGTCCCCATTCGGTTATGATGAGGATGCAGAGGTTCAGCAGGGTCAAATGCCAGTTATGCTTAGGGTCACCAACCTTTGCTTTTCCTTTTTTATTGTTTTCAAATTTTGCATTCCACATTTGGAAGTCACGTAGGCTGGAGATGGGAGAGGAATTATAGACCACTGATTTTCAAGGAGGAAATTCCTTTTGATGCCAAACAAATCTTATTTGACTTTTCAATATATAAAGCAGATTTAAAAGTGGTATTTTATTTGTCTGAATTTATTTTATAAATTCTAAGTCAGTTAAGAAGCACCTTGTATTTTTAGTAGAGATGGGTTTCATCATGTTGGCCAGGCTGGTCTCGAACTCTTGGAGACCAGCCTGGATGTTTGTCTCCTCCAAATCTCATGTTGAAAATTGATCACTGTTGCTGGAGGTGGAGCCTAATGAAGGTGTCTGCGTAGGGCCTAATGGAAGGTGTTTGGGGCCCATGAAAGAGGGTGTGGATCCCTCATGGATAGATTAATACTCTCCCATAGGGAGTGAGTTCTTGTTCTAATAGTTCCCACAAGAGCTGATTGTTGAAAAGAGCCTGGCACCACCCCTCTCTCTCTTCCTTCTTTTTTCGCCATGTGATCTCTGCACACTGACTCTTCTTCACCTTCCACCATGAGTGGAAGCTTCCTGAGGTCCTCACCAGAAGCAGATGCTGGTGCCATACTTTTTATACAGCCTGCAGAACCATGAGCCAAATAAACCTCTTTTTAAAATAAATTACCTAGCCTCAGGTATTCCTTTGTAGCAACACAAACAGACTAAGCACCCAAGCCTTACCCCCAAAAAAAAGAAAAGAAAAAAAAAACAAGAAAGAAAAAGGAGCTGGGCACAGTGTTTCACACTTATAATCCCAGCACTTTCGGAGGCTGAAATGGGCGGATCACTTGTGGCCAGGAGTTTGAGACCACTTGGCCAACATGGCCAAACCCCATCTCCACTAAAAATACAAAAATTAGCTGGGTATGGTGGTACACACCTATAATCCCAGCTACTCGGGAGGCTGAGGCAGGAGAATCTCTTGAACACGAGAGGCAGAGGTTGCAGTGAGCCAAGATAGCGCCACTGCACTCCAGTCTGGGCAACCGAGCAAAACTGAGTCTCAAAAAAAAAAAAAGAAAAAGAAAAAGAAGAAGAAAAAGAAAGAAAAAGGAAAGAAAGAACACATGCATACCTATAACTGTATGTGATACTGACCCAGTGAGATAAGACCTATTACAAGTTCCCTTATTTGGACACCATGATATTTAATTGAGTGGACACATATGATTTGGGATGGTGTTTTGCATGAGCACAAATCCACATGCTTGAATTACAAAAAAAAAAGACAAAGCTGTAACCTTTCAAAATAATGACACAATGTTAAGAACGGGACTCCAATAAACAAATTAACATACCATAAAGAAGTGTGTGGTGAATGCTGTGATGTGCCACCCAGATCCCCCACTCAGGCCTGACACACCCCCCAGTTGCTATCAGTGCTGCCACTTGATGGCTGTCTGGGAATTGCCCTCAGCCAAAGAGAGCTGCCTCACTCAAGGTCACACCTCCATCCCTGGGCAGTTCACATCCAATGACTAGTGAGTGAGGAGACATAATATAGTCCTGGTCCTCTTGCCTCAAAAAGACCAACTGGGGCCAAGCACGGTGGCTCACGCCTGTAATCCCAGCACTTTGGGAAGCAAGGCAGATGGATTGCTTGAGTCCAAGAGTTCCAGAACAGTCTGGCCAACATGGCGAAACCCATCTCTATTAAAAATACAAAAATTAGCTGGGCATGGTGGTGAGCACCTGTCGTCCCAGCTACTTGAGAGGCTGAGGCAGGAGAATCACTTGAACCCGGGAGGCGTAAGTTGCAGTGAGCTGAGATTGCACCACTGCACTCAAGCCTGGGTGACAGAGCGATACTGTGTCTCAAAACAATATAAAAAACAACTGGGAAAAGCAATCCAAGTAGAGCTCCCATGAGTTCGACTGAGGCCTTTGTTGTAATTTTGGGGTTCACATCATCCCTGTGCTGAATCCTGCTACCTTGGTATCAACCCACCATCACACGTTAGAGTACCAACCTGTATACACAGAGACACACTTCAGGTCTATGACTTGGTTAATATCTCTTAATAATTGACAAGCTGTTGAGTGTGCCAGTGTGAACACATCTGTTCTCAGGTCCACAGTTTGTAAATTGGATAACAACTTTTCTTCTTAAGCTGGTATTCTTAGGCAGATCAAAAGGGCATTTAAACAATAATTGTTCTTGGAATCCAGTAAGTGAATATGAGTACAGCATACTGCCTTGCTAGGCACCACAAAAATATTTAATATATCAATGTGATATATCTCCCTTAAACAGACAGGTTTAATCAGTTAAGTAAACCAACAATTAGGTTGAAAACACAAGTGCTCATAGAACAAAGTGATATCCACTAAGATGTAAAATTTATTTCAGGAACATCAAGAAAGTGACTTACTTGGAAACTGACTTAAGTAGTGCCATTAAAATTCTGAAATGTCAACATTCTTTGGGAATGGAGTATATTAGAGATGCAAATGTACAATTCCCTCCTGGGGCTGGGCTTGTACAGTCTTGTTCAAGTAAGAGTAAAAGGCTCTAATGATTTTTGAATGGCTCTCTCAGTTAAGCAGGACTCTTAGCTGGCCATTTAGGGATAAACAAAATATATTGGATCATAAATATGCATATATATGTTCCTCTTTCTCCCTTTCTCTCTCTCTCTCACACACACACACGCGCGCACACACACACACACACACAAATTCTTCCCGTTTTTGAGAGGGGAAAAGAAATCTACCCTTGCCTATATCTTGAAGGGTGACATTTTCTTTAAACAGACATATGAAATAACTTTGGATTAAAAACAACAATCACCAGGGCAAAGTGGCTCATGCCTGTAATCCCAGCACTTTGGGAGGCTGAGGCAGAAGAATCACTTGAGCCCAGAGGTTCGAGACCCCAGCCTGGGCAACACGATGAAATCTCATCTTTACAAAAAATACAAAAATTCGCCAGGCATAGTGGTGCATGCCTGTAGTCCTAGCTACTCAAGAGGCTGAGGTGGGAGGGTCACTTGGGCATGCAGGGGTCGAGGCTTCAGTGACCTGTGATTGCACCATGCATTGCAGCCTGGGTAACAGAGTGAGAACCTGTCTCAAGAAAAAATCCTAAAGCTCAAGGTGATGTTATTGTGATGGGTAGAGGGGCCTTTGAGAGGTGATTAGGTCATGAGAGCAGAGCCCTTATTAATGAGAGTAGTGCCCTTATAAATAAAAAAGGCCCCAGAGACATCCCTTGCCCCTTCTACCATGAGGACACAACAAGAAGACGGCCATTTACGAACAGGTTCTCACCAGATACTAAATCTGCCAGCACCTTTACCTTGGGCTTCTGGTCTAAGGTACTTTGTTATAGCAGCTCAAGTGGACTGAGACAACTGGATTCACAGAAGACCTTTGGCTACAGCTTTATTTAGAGCTAAAATTCCATGGTTTAACTGAAGGAATTTTTCTCATAAGATATTCAGTTGAGATCTCAGTGCCAGCCCCAGCCCAACTGTGTAACATCCCTTGCAGCACTCTTCTTCTAGATCAAGTGTTCCATTTTCTGTTACCGTTACATGAATCAGAATTGGCCTATTTTAAATTACACATTCATTTGCATTATAAACAATACAAACAAGGATATGGTTTGGCTGTGTGCCCCCACTCAAATCTCATCTCGAATTATAATCCCCACGTGTCAAGGGAGGGACATGGAATCCCCACATGTCAAGGGAAGGAAGTGATTAGATTATGGGATGGTTTCCCCCATGCTGTTCTTGTGATAGTGAGTGACTTCTCACGAGATCTGATGGTTTTATAAATGGTAGTTTTTCCTTTGTTCATGCACACTTCTCTCTCCTGCTGCCATGTGAAGAAGGTCCTTGTTTCCCATTTGCTTTCCACCATGATTGTAAGTTTTCTGAGGCCTCCCTAGCCATGTGGAACTGTGAGTCAATTAAACCTCTTTCCTTTATAAATTACCCAGTCTCAGTTATTTCTTTACAGCAATGTGAAAATGGACAAATACAAACAATAATGCCTCCCACACCTATTTATTCCTTTGCACTCCCCAGAAGTAACGCCAACTAAGCATCCAGCAACTGTCCTCTAACTTGTGTGATGCATTTACAAATTACACATATATGCCCATGTGGTCTTTAATAAAGCAAATGGAATTGCATTTCATTTACTGTTCTGTGACTTGCTGTTTGAACTTAAGAAATATGTCTCTTGCAAGTTAGGACATGATTTTCAAATCATTTTATCTAGATTGATTGCATTTTTTTTTTACCAGTACTTTGTTGAGGTATAATTTATTTACAGTCTACTGCACATAACTGACTTTGAGGATTTTTTTGCATGTACTTACAGATGCTCTTTGATTTACAATGGGATTATGTCCCAATGAATCCATCATAGGTTGAAAAGACAAGTTGAAAATGCAGCCTGAGAGTCTTTGGTCAAAGAGTCTCCAGTGCTTAAAGTCTGAAACCTTGTGGTTGCATATGACTTTCACACCATCATAAAGTTGGAAAATCATTCATCAAACCACATACGTCGGGACCATCTGTATTCCTGTGTGACAACCACCCAGATCAAGATGAAAACATTTCCGTTACCCCAGAAAAGCTCCCCCATATCCTTCCAGTCAATATCATCCCACAGATATTGAGATGGCAACTACACTGACTTCCAACACCATGCAGTAGTTTTTCCTGTTAAACATCACATTCGTGGACTCACATGCAGGTATTCTTCTGCATCTGGATTCTTCTGTGCAACATAATATTCTGGAGCATCATCCATGTTTTTGCATGCATTGGTAGTTTGGGATTTTGTTGTTGTGGCTGCCTAGTGGTATTCCCACCAAAATTTGGGTTGTTTTCACTTTGGGGCTCTTGTGAGTAAGGTTATTGTGAATATTCTCACAGAAGTCGTTTTGTGGATATATGCACTTACTTATCTTGCGAATATGTTTACAATTGTTGAGTCATTGGTACTGCCCATTTAATTTTATTACAAACTACCAAATATTTTCGCACAGTGACTGATGTGGTTTGAATCTGGGCCCCCACCAAAATCCCATGTTCAATTGTAATACCCACCGCTGGAGGTGGGGCATGGTGGGAGGTGACTGGATCATGGGGGTGATTTCTGATGGTGTAGCACCATCCCCCTAGTGCTGTCTTGTGCTAGAGTTCCCACAAGATCTGGCTGCTTAAAAGTGTGTGGCACCTCCCTCTTCTCTCCCTCTTCCTCCTGCTCAGGCCATGTAAGATGTGCCTGCTACCCCTTTGCCTTCGACCATGATTGAAAGTGTCCTGAGGCCTCCCCAGAAGCTACCATGCTTCCTGTACAGTTTGCGGAACCATGAGCCAATTAAACCTCTTTTCTTTATAAGTTAGTCTCAGGTATTTCTTCATAGCAGTATGAGAATGATTAATACAGTGGCTATGCCACCTTACACTCCTACCAACAGTGTATGGCATTCCAGTTGTCCCATGACAGCACTTCGTATTTTCAGTCTTCACAGTGTAAGCCATTCTGATGGATGGATACTGGCATCTCATTACAATCTTAATTTGCATTAATCGGATGACCGATTATGTTGAGCACTTTTTCATGTGCTTATTGGCCCTTTCTATATCTTCTTTTATCACATGCCCATTCAAGAATTTTGCCCATTTTTAAATTGTATTGTTCATCTTTTTATCATTGATTTATAGAATTTTAAAATATATAATATATCCAAGTTCTCTCTCAGACATACGTATTGTGAGTATTTTTAATCTATGTCTTGCCTTTCATGTTGATACTGGCCACATTCTTTTTAACGGATGCCTATTTTCCCATTGGAGTGGGAGTTTCTTCATCTACGCTACAAGTTCTCTATTAGTGGACATTTACATTCCCAGCAGGAGGAAAATGTGCTTTGATGGAAAACAGCATTGTTTAGAGCACATCCTTCTGGGTTCTCAAATTCTGCTTCTGCACCTTTCATTGTCTTTGAACCATTTTTGGATTCTGTAAATTGTGTATAATTGAAGCAATGCATCTATAGATGGAGATTCAATTGGCTGCCTGTCCTCGCTGTGGAAGAAGCCAATTTTGCCTTCATTTGCACATTCACTTTCCTATTCCTGATGTCTACATGTGTCCATTCTTTCGATTGTCCTTTGAAATGGTTGTAACATCTTACCAGTTCCCTCATTAGTACTAGATTCAATAAAATCTCCAGCATATGTTCATTTTATATCTATATGAGAGCCATGATTTTACTTAAAAAAAAAAAAAACACACATCGTTTCCAATTTTTTTCCTTTTACAAAGGATATTGCAGCCCTAATTACATATTTATCTTAGTACACATTTATCTCTCTTAGGACTCAGAAGTCCTCATGCTCTCTTCACACTTGAAATCAAACCAACTTTGAGGAACAGATTTAACAATGAAGGCATAAGGGATGAGTACAGACAGAACTTACATTTTCACAGGGGAAAAGGTCAAATTAGGCTAAAACCAAAGAAATAAAACTAATCATGAATCCTCAGGCATGCTAAGGCAGGGTAACTGAGGAATGCTTTTGTTTATTGGGCATCTACTATTCGGTGTTAGGCACCAAAGACACAGTCTCTGCCTTCCGGAAGCTCAGGCTAGTGGCGAAGACAAATAATTAAGCAAGTGAGTGATGTTAAGGCTGACGCTGTGCGTTCTAATGCCACAAAGTGGAAGGAAGGGAATTTATCCATCTCTGGTCCTCAGGTTTCTGAATGCTTCCAGAGTTCCTGGAAATGCTTTCATATGGAAACAGCCTTTTATATTTGAAAGATACAAGAAATTAAATTTTGATCTTCATGTTTTTCAAATAAGAGCATACATCCTAATAACAAAGATACTCAGTTTTACTGCTAAGAAATATCTGAAATATTCATTAAACTGCTCACTGGTGGGTATGGGCACAATTGATTGTGAGTCCCTGTTTCTAATGGCACTGACTCCTGGGATAGTGAGAGGATCAAATGCATTAACATGTTATACTACATCAGAAGTTAGTTGGAGAAACAGAAGCCATGCTATGTACGCCAGGTAAAAAGGATTTTAGCATAGGAATTAGTGGTTTACAGGACTATTAAAAGAGGTAGGAAAGACAAGGTCAAAGAAGGTGTCATCGAAGATAAAGGCAGCAGACACTGGAGACCTCAGCTTAAAGCACTGAGGTAGAAGATTGTCAAAAAGATTATTGGGAAGCTGCTGAGGTTCTAAAGAAGCAGTGGAAATCCCCTCCCTCCCCTAGTCCCACCCTTGTCTGCTGTGAAGTGTGTGATTCTCAAGAGTTCCTTAAGGAAGCTTCTGTAAATCTCACGCCTGCCCACATGTCTGGCCATGGACAATAATGGCTTCTCGCTCTCTTCTGCCTTCAAATTTCATGCAAGTTTCTCTCACTGACAAACTCTCAACTGGAACTGTACTAAGGCAAGAGTTCTGGGGAATGTGCTTCTCAGTGTCTCTTCTGGAAAGCACAGATTCTAGAAGAAGGGCAGTGGTGACACTGAGTTGAGGCGGGACAGTTCTGCCACACAGAAAGCACAGTGCCTGGCCCTCAGCCAGATCTTAATAAGCCGTGACCACTATCATCATCACCATTCATGAAGCAGCAGGGACGCTGGGCCAGCACTTAACTTTTGCTTTGTTTGAAATTACTATTTTTCTTCCAGGATATCTGTCCACCATGCAGCCTCTTCATGCGCCCATTCCATTGTTCTATAGCTGAGCAAAGAATTGGCCGTCACAATCCTGGAAGGCAACTGCTGGATAATTCAGTGGTATTGAAAATATATGAAGGGATTTATGGGTTAGTGATAACACCCTTCGCATGAAAGTGAGACTTTAGATCTAGTCCTGGCTTTGTTGCTAGCAGCTCTATGATTTGGGGCAAACTACTGAACTGTTCTTGTAACTATTTTATGGAAAAATCTAGAAGGCTGTGATACTGAGACGAGCACATCAGCTCTGGGGTTTCTTCTCCGCAATGCATACCCTCAATCTAATCAGGAGAAAACATCAGACAAACCCAAAGGGAGGGACATTCTACAAAACAACTGACCAGTACTCTTCAAAATTGTCAAGATCAGGAAAAAACAAAGGAAGACTTAGGAGCTGTCACAGATTGAATGAAAGTAAGATGTGACAACTAAATGCCAGGTGGGATTTTAGATTGAATCCTGGAAGTAAAAAAGAACTTCAGTGGAAAACCTAGTGAAATACAAAGACAGTTTGGAGTTGGTGGTATTGTACCAAGGTTCCTTTCTGAGTTCTGATCATTGTAGCACGGTTATGTGGCTGTTAACCATGCTCAGGGGAGGCTATATGGGAACACTCTGTGCTATTTTTGCAACTCTTCTGTAAGTCCAAAATTATCCCCCCAAAAAAACTTTAAAAATAAAAGACTGCTAAGTAGCATCAAGAGTGAATTCATCACTTTGCACTGGGCCTGCAAATGATGTAGCCAGTCCTGTATGGAAGTATATGGAGAACAGGACGAAACATTTCCTAGGATGCAAAGTAAGGAAGCAGCACAAAAATGACTGCCCTGAGCTTGAGGGGGTTCTGGAAGGGATGGAGACAGGAGCTGTTAAATCTGAATGGAACTTGGGGACAGGAATAAGAATGGCTGTGGGACTGAGTGCAGTGGCTCACGCCTGTAATCCCAGCACTCTGGGAGGCCAAGGTGGGCAGACCACTTGAGCTCAGGAGTTTGAGACTACCCTGTGCAACATAGCAAGACTCACGTCTCTACAAAAAGTACAAAAATTAGCCAGGCGTGGGGGTGCACACCTGTAGTCCCAGCTACTTAGGAGGCTGAGGTGGGAGGATCGCTTGCACCTGGGAGGCGGAGGTTGCAGTGAGCAGAGATCACTCCATTGCACTCCAGCCTGGGTGACAGAGTGAAACCCTGTCTCCAAAAAAAAAAAAATAGCTTTATATATTAATATCTAAGAATTTTTAAAAATAAAATAGCTGTGGACCACTGATTGAAGACCAGCTGGGACAAGGCACACACACTTCAACTGATGATGGCTACAGAAAACGACAAGAATCTGATTCTGATATCCTCTCCCCAGCTTGGAATTGTAGAAGACCCCTAGAACTTAGAAGTAAGTCTGGAGAAAAGGACGGAAACACCACTCATTGGTATTCTCCCAACCTCAATCGATGCCCCGGGTTGTTTTCTTGTCTTCCAAGGAAAGTCAAAAGCCTTGAATGATTAAGATTAAGTTTCTACCTCCAGTGCATGGAGGCTCTTAATAGAAATTAAGTAGTTATAGAAAAATTAAGTTAGATTTCCTGCCCACCTGTGTTTGTGGACTGAGATTTGTACCTGTCTCACCCATCAGTCTTCCAAATTGATTTTACTAGTTAATTTGAGATTACAAATTATTCTACGTTGAAGTAGATGAGCATATTTTTTTAGCATAATGAGAAAGGTCATTGCAAATTTGATGCATTGTGAATTAAAATAAGTTAGGATGAAACGAAGGGGTGATAAGTGCTTTACTCTACAGAAGAGTTAATAATGTCAGACCTCCATGGAGAAATTACTCCACTAGATATGGATATGGGCTATAAGGAAAACTGAAAGCCAGAGCTGAAAATCTTAGCTTTGCTGGCCAAAATAAAAATATTACCATATATTTAAATAAATATTAAAGCATAAAAATGGCATGTGTTAATAACACTTAGATTTTACTCAGGAAGGACAAAGTACTGCCAAAGTTTTCAATAGACATAATTATATCTACCATGGTAAATTACTGTTACTGGGTTAAACTATTCTGTTTTGCTTATCAAGGAAGAAAGTCAACATTCTAGCTGTGCCACATTTAATAAACTGGCTGAAAAATATGTGTTACATTAATATAAAACACTGTAGGTAACATCAGCAAAAGTTCTGTAAGATGAGTTCATTAAAACAACAACCTGAGCATCTATATTAAGAGCATTTTAGATGTATGTTTATTGTATTTATTTGGGAAATAAAACAAAACATTAAAGATACATTTATTTATCAAAAACAAGTCTTATGAGCAGGCAGTTGAAATGTTTAACATTGGACTAATACAGTAATAGAACTAACTTGTTAAATTTTAAAGACAGAAAAGATCCACTTTAACATAAAATACAAAACATCTTCATAAAATTTATTTTGTCCAGTCAAATGTGATCCTCCCTCTTGAGCCCAGGAGTTCCAGATAAGCCTGGGCAATATAGCAAGATCTCCATCTCAAACAAAATGTGATTTTAAAGAAGTTATGTGTATGTTATTCCTCTTCAAGCCATGGGAACGACTTTTAAATACTTTTTTTAAAATAAGGGGCATTTTGAACTGTGCCATCCAACCCAGTAGCCGCTATCCACTTGTGACTATTTCAATTTAAATTCTAATTAGCTAAAATGAGAGAAAATTTTAAATTTACTTCCTCTGTCTAATTAGTTACATCTTAAGTGCTCAATAGCCATACAAGCCTATTGGACATTGCAAATTTATATTTTTAATGTGGTATGTTTATTTACATTTCCATCATGGTGGAAAGTTCTATCAGACAAGACTGCTTTAAATAACTTCTGAAAACCACTAATGTAATAAAGTTAGTAATAGAAGTCTGGAAATTTTCTTCTAAATGTAAAGTTTTGTTTCTGTGGTTTTGCTTCTAGTCCAGGGAATATTTCAGATACCACAAAATATTAACCAAATTCAAAATCTGCATATACAAATTGAAATTTCTTCTTGCCTAGGGTCGAATTGTATTTTTCTTTTAAGAAAATTATTTTTAATTGACAAATAATAACTGCGTGTATTTATGGGGTATGATGTGGTCTTTTGATCTATGTTTATAATGTGGATTACTATTCTGTATTAGCTCTGTTACTAGTAGTTTGTAAAATAACTTATGAAACTGAACGGTGAAGCCAAAGACTATCTTAGTTGGATTAAATCTGAATTACGGAAGTTAAAGCCTTTTTGCCCTTTATGGAAGAATTTTTATGCAAGATTTTTAAAATTATCTATTTTTTTTTCTTTTCCCGAGACGGAGTCTCACTCTGTCACCCAGGCTGGAGTGCAGTGGCACAATCTCGGCTCACTGCAATCTCCACCCCCTGGGTTCAAGTGATTCTCCTGCCTCAGCCTCCTGAGTAGCTGGGACCACAGGCACACGCCACCATGCCCGGCTACTTTTTTTGTATTTTTAGTAGAGACGGGGTTTCATCATGCTGGCCAGGCTGGTCTCAAACCCCTGACCTCAGGTGATCCACCCGTCTCGGCCTCCCAAAGTGCTGGGATTACAGGTGTGAGCCACTACGCCCAGTAAATTATCTACTTTTTAAGACCTTTGTAGGCATAGCTTAACTTATAAAGATGTATGTAGAAGTACTATGGTTTTATTAAGCTGAAGGCAACTACTACAACAAATCATTCAGAGAATTATTTTTAAAAATAAATCCTTAATATTTTATCTTTAAAAAGCTATACTTGTATATTATAAACTATACTTAAATTTTGCTAAAATACTCTAAAAGTTGAATTTTGAAAAGATATATTTGAAAATATGTATTCATTCTACAAATCGGTCACATTAAAAAATCTAAATCTCGCAAGTCACGAAAATAAAAAGACTTGTCAAGTTTTATATGAATTATATTATTTGACTGAGTGGCTCCTTACTTTCTATTGGATTTCTTTCTCTACTTTATCAAAAAAACAAATTATATTAATGTCAATTATTTAAGACAAAGACATGGGTCAGAATCCAGTGACCAAAACTAAAGGCTGACCTCTTACAAGGGAAAAAATTGCTTTTTGAACAATACCTAAGAATGCTATAAAACAGATGTGACTGAGGGCTATTTGATAGGTTAAAAGCTGAAAGATGGCATTAAACCTGGCAAAATGGTTCTTAAGCACAAATGGTCGAATGATGAAATTATAGAGTACTTCCCATGGCTGAAACATTCAAGAACTTTCTTTAAAATCAAGTGCCTATGTTAAAAATAAAATCCTATGCATGAGCAAAATGGGATTATTTTTTAATTCTCTAAGAATCCTGTCAATATCCTTTAAAATCACTTCTTTCTAACTGAATATGGAATCTTTTTTCACTTAAAACATTGTAAGATTTACATTTGTATGCACTTCAACTAGTAGAATCTATCAGAAAAATACAGCAAACATATTAAAACCTTCACCCAGACATTTCAGAAACCAAAAATTACGTTAGTGTCTGAATTTGGTCAGATCCTTAGCATTTATAGTAGCATATTCTTAAATCTAACCTACCTAAATGGAACTACAGTTTTATAATATGATTTTCTACGTTAACCCTGAGAAAACGTCAGTGCTAAGATATTATCAGGAGGTAACTAAAGAAATGCTGTTCTCATCAGGAGTAAATTAAAAGAACACAGGTCTCATCGGAAAGTTTAGGTTAAACTATGTGTCAAGCCTATGATTCTGATGGATGTATAAGAAAGGTACTGTGGGTGCTCTGGTTATATGTAAACCATACCTCGCTTCTGAGTTAGTGGCATTAAGATCTAAGCCCTTGGTTACGATGTACTTGGCAGATACTCAATGTCTAGTGCCTGCAAGTTTCTATGCTTGGCAAATATTTCCCAGTGCCTCTTCTACGGCTCCCTACCTATCTTTATTCACTGACACTCAGATGTCATCTGTCATTACGTGCTAAGTGTACTGATCTTCTCACCCCACATTCAAAGGCAATGAAAACTACCATTTTATATTATTTGACTGATCGACTCCTTACTTTCTATTGAATTTCTTTCTCTGCCTTATCAAAAAAAAAAGTATATTAATGTCAATTATCTAAGACAAAGCCATGGGTCACAAGCCCATGAGTTTACTACCATTCCCTCAATGAAAGGTTGTCATCAAATCCACAGATGAAACATTACACATCTTCCTAATGTGATTCTACCTCCTTTATGAGCAGAAAAAGAAGTTTGGCAATTTCTACAGGTGTTAATGCAAACTACTCTGCCAGTACAGCAGGCTGATTTTGGAATTAGAACTTGAGAAACTTACAAAATAGTCTTAACAGTTTAAAAAAAAAAAAAAAAAGTTTGGCAGCTGCCGTTCAGGTGCTTCTGTCAGTGGCGTTGGGATCTCTTGACTTTTACTCCTGCTCCGACTCTGGAGGGGTCACTGCTGGAAGCGACTGAGATCTGGCTTCAGCACTTCTGACATTATGTCTAAGGCTACGGATACTGCTGTTGATGGAGGTCACACACAACTTCCAGTCCCTTCCATTTTCCAAGAGATCACAAATTGGGTAGTTTTCTTGGAGGAACTCTGGTGGTAAAGACCCAAGACATAACAGTTTACTTGCAAATCACTTCTCAGAGAAATCAATTCATTCAACTTTCATTCTACTACGGTGTCTGTGAAAGGATCATTAACACTTCAATTAAAACACATAGGCTATAATCATTATTAAATTAGCTGAACAAATTCTTTAATCTAAAAAGAGAACTATATGAAACAGCACCATGCTTAAATTACAATAAAGCAAAAATCTCCCATGACCTTGCCACATACCAGAATAGAAATCCTCTGCTGCCTTGAGTATCCAAGGTCAACTTTTGTTACTCTCAAAAGTATCAAACAAGCATCTAGCATGTCACTTATCAGCTCGAATAGAGACATGCTAAGCCTCTGCAATGAACAAGAGGCTGCAGTGTCATCCTACTTTAAGAGGGAAGAAGCTGTAACTGCTAACTTTTCTGGTACTGCTGGATTTATCTCTGATAAAAGGAATAAGGGTATTTAGATCTTGCAATTAGAGGAAGACTTCTAAAAGGGAAGGTGACAGAGTAACATAATTCAAGGAGCACTCTTAGAGAAAGTGAGAAGACAGACAAGGAGAAAGGTATGGAAGAGAGGTGTTTATTAGAAGAACAGGGCTGCCCTCGGACACATCATTAGGTAATCAAAGGTCTAAGTGCCTTTCAGCCCTTGGAAAAGGATCTGGTGATCCCTACAGGTTAGCATTAGTTAGTTACATTAATCTCATTTGTTTTTCAATAGGGTTAATAGGCTAATAAACATGCCATAAACATCACATATATCCAAATTTTTTAGCAAGGTATGTGTCAAGGTTGAAAGGCTTTCGTACCCAAAGGACTAATTAATTAATGGATCAGTGGTAGCCTGGAAAAAGGTTTTTGTGGTATGTCACTGGATTCAGTATCCCACTCTATCCTGCTAACATTTTATTAATCAAAAATAAGTTCTGGAAAAAATGTTTATCCCATTTTCCCACAACAGCAAAGCTGGGAGGGATAATTACCACACCGGAAGACAAATACAATGCTTGCAAAGCTTTCAACAGGTGGCAACAAGGAGCCTAAATTGACTGGTGTTTCCCAAAATGTGTTCTCTGGAACGCTAGTCATAAAAGAAGTTTCTTGGGGAAAAAGGTGCTAGTTGCACAAATGGGAAATGCTACCCTCTGCAGCTAGTCACCACTTGGGGATTTAAGATTGCACACAAGCATATTCAGGGTTCTGAACAATCCCACAGAAAAGACAAGTGGAGCCTCCTTTTGCTGATTGAAATGTTAGAGATGCAGCTGCGTTGGTGGGACGCATAAATGAGGGAGGTGGCAGTGCACAGGACAACAGAAGGTCAGGGATCAAGACTGGGAGATTTAGGCAGGCTTGATGGCTAAAGGCATTCAGTTTTCAAACTGACAGTCGGCCAGGCACGGTGGTCAAGACGACCGGATTGCTTGAGCTCAGGAGTTCGAGACCAGCCTGGGCAACAATGGTGAAACCCTGTCTCTACTAAAAATACAAAAAAATTAGCCAGGCATGGTGGCGCATGCCTGTAGTCCTAGCTACTCAGGAGGCTGAGGTGGGAGAATCACCTGAGCCCGGGAAGTCGAGTCTGCAGTGAGCCATGATCTAGCCACTGTACTCCAGCCTGGGCAACAGGAATGAGACCCTGTCTGCAAAATAAAAGAAACTGACAGTCAAGTGAAACGCATCTATTGACTGAGGTCCTTGGGGTGCTTGCTTAAGGTCTTTCCTAGCCGTTTGACTTTAAAAGTATTTCACGAGGCTGGGCACAGTGGCTCACGCTTGTTATTCCAGCACTTTGGGAGGCTGAGGCGGGTGGATCGCTTGAGACCAAGAGTTTGAGGCCAGCCTGGCCAGCATAGTGAAATCCATCTCTACAAAAAAATTACAAAAATTAGCCAGGTGTGATGGCGCATGCCTGTAGTCCCAGTTACTTGAGAGGGTGAGGTGGGAGGATCATTTGAGCTTGGGAGGTCGAGGCTGCATTAAGCTGTGATCACGCCACTGCATTCCAGCCTGGGCAACAGAGTGAGACCCTGTCTCAAAAAAAAAAAAAAGAAAAGGTATTTCATGAAACACCTAAAACACCTACTAACATCTAGCTGAATTTGAGAAACACAGTTCAGGGAATGCTGACCTACACTGACAAGATATGATGCAGCAAAAAATATATTTATATTTTTCTTACATTAACATTAAAAGGTGCTAGCGGTATAAATGGTAACAGCCTGAATACTAACAATATAAATGTCAGTTATAGCAAGAAAGATCTAGAGGTCTTAGTTGACCATATATTTTATTTTATTCTATTTTATTTCATTGAGACAGGGTCTCACTCTGTCACCCAGGCTTGAGTGCAGTGGCACAATCACAGCTCACTGCAGCCTCAACCTTCTAGGCTCAAGTGATCCTCCTGCCTTAGCCTCCCAAGTAGCTAGGGAGTAGCTAGTAGCCAGTGTATGCCCAGCTAATTTTTGTATTTTTTGTAGAGACAGGGTTTCACCAGGTTGCCCAGGCTGGTCTCGAACTCCTGAGCTCAAGGCATCCTCCTGCCTCTGGCTCCCAAAAGGGCTGGGATTACAGGCATGAGCCACTGCGCCTGACCTGACCATAAATTTTTAAATGGCATGTGACATTTTAGGCTGCATTAACAGCCTAATAGGTTGTACTATTGTATCCTGGGTGGATTTAAGCACATCAGAAGGTAGTTATTGAATCAAATCATGAAGGATCAGGGCAACATGTATGTGAGGAATTCTGAAGGGAAATGTTAATATTTAACTGAAAAAGCATAAGGCTTAAGAGGGAAAAGGTTGGGTAGAACATTTCCTCTCCAACCCTCATGCTACCATGTGGAGAGACCTCTACATTGGAAAGTTGGGATGAATGGGACATGTACGATTGAAGAATAAAGCTGCTATTTTTATCTTCACCTGCCTGAATGGAGCAGCCCTCTCTTACTCGGTTCTGAACTTAAAAGGGAGTGTCTTTATGATCTCCTAATGCTCCAGCAGGAAGTGATGGCTGTCATTAACTGCTTGAAGGCCCAACCTGTGAAAAGTGATTGGATTGACCCTGTTTAGGTAGAGAAGGGATAACCAAGACAAATGTGTATGATTTACAAAGGAAGGTACATTTTGAGTCACTAGAAGGAAGAACTTTCCCATGAATTGTAGCTGAGACAGCAGGTGCCTCATCAATGGAAGTGTTCAAAGCCCAGGGGAGGTGACTCTGTCAAAGTTGAGATAGGAGTTCCTGCTGTGGGTGGGATGTTGTATTAGAGGGCCTGTAAAGTATTTCCTATTGCTAAGATTCGACAGTTCTGCAATATAAAGACATGGATGGGGGTTTAAGGAGTGAGGGTTGTTCGCTAATTGCAAATCTGCCTACTAACTTCCTCCCTATCAATTAAGAGCCCTTAAGTGATACTGAACTCTCATCAGAGAGCATCAGATAATAGTTATTTATATGAAATCTACACCTTTGGCTCCTGGACAGAGTTACCTTTGACTACTAATTTTCAGAAACTTTTCCCCCAAATAACAAAATATTAGGGTAAGAAACTATATAAGAATACAAGAATAAATTGGTTTATTCATTCAATGGGATATGAATCAGCAGTTCAAATGTATGAAAAGATCTCGAAAACATAATGTTGAGTGATTTTAAGTTGTGCAAAAAGATTACTGTACATCCCCATTTACGTACATTAAAACAACCACATGCCGAGTGCAGTGGCTCACACCTACAATCCCAGCACTTTGGGAGGCCAACGTGGGAAGATTGTTTGAGCCCACCAGTTTGAGGCTGGAGTGCAGCATTGCAGTGAGCAACAGTGAGCCACGATCACACTACTGCACTCCAGCCTGGGCAACAGAGCAAGACTCCATTTCAAAAAAAAAAGAAAAGAAAAAATAAAGTAAAATAAAATAACTACAGAACAATATTACGTATTATTTATGGATCTATTAACATAGGTAGCAAAAGTATAAAACATGCGTGGGAATGATATATCCAACTCCAGGACTGTGATTACTTCTGGGGAGCAGGAGAGAGGAAAGGGATGATGAGTTGGAGTGTTAATTATATCAGTAAAGCTTTATTATTTTTTTAAAAACAAAAACGTGGAGCACAAAACACGAAATGTCTATTATCAGTGACGGGGATAGACAGGTATTTATTATATTATTTTCCATACATTTCTGTATGTTTCAACTCATTTCGAATGAAGCAGTACTTTTACAGAAATCATATTAGGGGTCATAATCCCAGTTCTCCCACGAGTGCAGGTCTCTCCTCTCATATCTGATCACCCAGCCTTTGCTCTGACTCTTCCTTCTCCAAGTTCATTTTATCTTTATATTAAAGTGAAACAGACTTTCTTGTCAGCTTCTACTCCTTGGGGCTGGCTCTGCCCCTTGGGACAACAATGACTCTACTGTCTTCTCTCTGCTGAAATAACTGAAATGATTGTCCTTCTACAAAGCAATAGAACTTTGAGTCTTAGGAGAAATTTGTTAAAATCTGCCCTATGTGGATAATACATCAAACTCGTGCTGAATATTTGTTTACTGCAAAAGACATCTTTCAGATTTTAATATAATTCAGTGAGAGAGAAAATGATAAAAGGCTTAGAAAATATTTTTCATCAACTTTTAAAGAAGTAATCTTTTCTAGATGTTAAAGAACTATAAAAGTCACCTATTTTTCCCTGCATTAAAAAAAAAGTAATTAGAAAGACACTATTTCTTCCATAAACACATTCATTTCAGAATTGCCTACAAACTTTTTTTTTAACCATAAAGTAAGGGAAATTGAGTTTAGTTTTTTTGCCTAGTAGGTTAGCTCAGTGATGTTCAAGTTGCAAGTTGTGACCAATTACTAGGTTGTGAAATCAGTGATAGCAGTACTTGAAAGAAATGTAATGGAAGAGAAAATACTGGAATGTAACACTCATAGAGTAAGTACTGTTTGTGAAACTTTTGCTTTGGTTTTTAAAAGTCACACTCACACAGAGGCATGTACTGTGTCACAATGTAAAATGTAGTTCTTATTATGGGTTGCAGCAAAAAAAAAAGTTTGAAAACAATTGGGTTAGATGATAACAAATGCTTATAAAAGCTGCTAGCTGAAAACCAGGTTTCTTTATTCTGAAACACCAGTGTTGTTCAAATTTGTTGGCTATGAAAATGTATGATATGAAGGTAGGAACCACCTGAGATCAGAGCTACATCTTTGCTGGGTGCCAGTGACACAAGTAAGAAATATTTTGCTTCCACTTTGTCCAAATTTAAGATTTCACAAGAAGTTTTTAGAAGCTTTATTACTTCACTTAGCATATGTCACAGAGACTATATTAGGCTAATGTGCACAAGAAAAACTTAGCAAATTAACCTTCTGTGCTTTTGTTGACATTTCTGCAAATGGATAAAGCCCTTTAGCTTTGACCTTGCTCCTCAGTCAATGAAGGTGTTTTGAGTTTTCATACCCCTGGCAGTCCATAGCAGGGAGCTACAGTCAATAACCCCTTTCCTGTTCTAGCAAAGCCATTCAAGACACAGCAATTAGCCCTAAGAACCCAAATGCAGAGAGAAATACAATTCATGATCTTGCTCCTTGCTGTACTCTAATGAGGGACTCAGTAAAAGTTCCATTCTCCCCAGAACAAACACAACCTGAATGGATTCTTCTTTCTGCCCTTCTCTTAAACACAATTGGCTTTTATTTATTCAGACATACTCTACATGTAACAAACCTTGAAGAGCACTAATCTTATTAGGGTCAAGGGCATACAGGCCATGCTTTAGACTGCCATAGACGTTACTTTGGATCAGGACATCTTTTGTGAAGAGTTTGTGAATAAGGTATCTAGCTGACAGGCTTGCGCAAGACTTAGCTTTTGCCAAAGTCAGTACTGAATATGGCATCCGTATATTTCTCCAAGGTCTTCCAAAATAGCCTAGAAGCAAAAGAGAAAGATGTCAATTTTCACAGCAGATGTTAGGTTGCATTATTTTTTAAAGGCTGAAACAGAAACACTGATTTTTCTGAATTGTTAGGCTCAAGAATTTGAGAGGTTAAAAATCTAAGGCCTTAAACATTTTTATTTATTTTAAAGACAGAGTCTTGCTCTGTTGCCTAGGCTGGAATGCAGTAGCAAAATCATGGCTCACTGCAGCCCCAGCCTCCCAGGGCTTGAGTAATCCTCTTAGCTTAGCCACTCGCCACTCAAGTAGCTGGGGCTACAGGTCCACCCCACCACCCCCAGCTAATTTTTTTTATCTTTTATAGAGGCAGGGTCTCACTTTGTTCCTCAGGCTGGTCTCAAACTTCCAGACTCAAACGATCCTCCTGCCTCGGCCTCCCAAAGTACTGGGATTACAGGTATAAGCCGTCGTGCCCAGCCTAAAGCCTTGCATTTTTAGTGGATTATGAGACAGCATGAGAAATGAGGTAGAAATCACTGTGATTACACATGCTACCACGGTTCAACAGGAAGATTTAATATGCTGTTACCTTTTAGGATACAATAAGTTTTAAAATTACATTTAGTAACAAATTCTAAGTAATGTAATGCACTGTTTCCCTACTTATAAGAAAGATTTTTTCAAAAATAAGCTCCATGATTCTTCCTGAAAGAGTTATAATTTTTAAAATGTAGGTTTTCTATTTAGTATTAAATTCATTTTAAATCAACACACTGCTGGTTCACTTTACATATTGTATCTTAGAGATCTTATTTGAAATGAAAAGTAAGTTTTAAGACTTTTCATTTCTCAACTCTACAGCTTAATCATCATCATCTCTCTTCAGTCCATAGTGATTCAAATTAACTCTATTTGAAAAATATTATATTTTACATATAATAATTATTTGTTAAATAAAATATATTTAAAAATATAATATAATTATTATAAGTCAGTAAGTATATTCTTCATCTTAGAACATCCATCATTTAATGGGTGGCAATAAAAACTATTGAATCATCCAGATTCAACATTTAGCAGGAGAGATTATTTAGAAACACATTTAATGGGTCCAAAGACTTAATTCTGGGAGATTTACCTAGTAATATTTATCAAGGGTCAGGAAAAAAGGTTAATACTCTTTAACCTGGTAATTCAATTTCTAAGAACCTAACCTAAGATAATCCAAAGTATGAAAAAATCTATCTGAATCGGCCGGTGCAGTGGCTCACACCTGCAATCCAGCACTTTGGGAGGCTGAGGCAGGTGGATCACCTGAGGTCAGGAGTTCAAGATCAGCCTGGCCAACATGGTGAAACCCTGTCTCTACTAAAAATACAAAAAAAAAAAAAAAAAAAACTAGCCGAGCGTGGTGGCACACATCTGTAGTCCCAGCTACTCAGGAGGTTGAAGCAGGAGAATCGCTTGAACCTGGGAGGCAGAGGTTGCAGTGAGCCGAGATTGTGCCACTGCACTCCAGCCTGGGTGACAGAGCAAGACTCCATCTCAAAAAAAAAAAAAAAAAAAAAAAAAAAAAAATCTGAATGAAGACTGTTTTTTTGTAGACTGATTTGTAATCCCCTTCCAAAAAACCCTCAAACTAAAATGACAACAACAACAAAAAGAAACAAAGTAGGAGACAAATAAATTGGGATGCACTTAATTAATGGAATGTTATAATCCTACTTAGAGCAATGATTACGAAGATTGCAGATTCTTGAGGAAAAATAGATACATATTATAATGTTAGAGAAGGGGAGTAATTATATGGGAATCATAATGTTTCCAAATGTTCACAGGAAAAAAAAAAAAACTGGAGGAAAATGAAAATGCCCACAACAGTTTTTTAAAGTATTTTGATTGTGGGAGCTTTCTTCCCCCTCTTAAAAATATTTTCCAGTTTTTAAAATAAAATGGCATAACGGACTCCACACACACTACAGTGACTGCTTGGCTCACAGTGGGCTTAGTTGCCCCGTCCCCTCGTTATAGCTGAGTCAGGGTTAGAGACATGTGGCCCAAGTTCTCACAGTCTTGGGACTGCTCTAGTTCTTGCCTGCCTGAGACTCACTCGGTTCTTTGCTTCTTTGAATACAGGAGCTATTCAACTGGTGACTTGTGTTGTTGTTTAATTTATCCAGTCTGTGTCTGTAGTGTACAATCTTAACAAATACAGTAGTTAGATTACTTTTATAATGGAAGAAATAAAGCTATATCTTGTCAATGATTTCGTTTGAAAAGGATCCCAGGTAGTATTCTACTTAGGGTTAACATGGGGTCAGGGTACAGAGAGAATGAAGTTTTGCTACTTCAGATGTCACTCATCGGTATGGGTGATGCTAAAGCCCAGCACCCTGGGAAGATGCATTGGGAAGCACAAGTGGCAGGTGGCACAGTCAGTACTGAACCACTGCCACTTGACACCCATCAAAGCAGGAGGCGCCTTTAGCAGACAGTTTAGCAGTGGGAGCACAATGTTCTGAGAGATGAGATTCACGAATTCGTGCCAAAAATCCTATTGCACACCTGCAATGTGCCAGGCACACAGAGAACAAGAAGTGTATCTCAGCTGCAGCCCCTCCCCTTCACCACGGAGGGCAGTGCCTTATCAGAGCTTACACGGTCCAGTGAGTCGGCAAAGAGCCACTTTCCGTAGGAAAAATAACAGTCCCAGAACCATGTGTCTATATATTTCATTAACTCATTAATAAAAGACATTAAATTGTTTCACTTTCTGATGAAATTTCTCAAACACACATAAAAGTAGAGAGAATAGTACAATGAGCCCCAAAAATGCATCACTCAGATTCAACATTTATCAGCAAGAGAATTTATTTAAAAATAAGTTTTTTAAAAACTCACCCCATGCTTCACCAGGTTCCTCTGGATTATCAGTGGAAGGCTCTTGCATTTCTTCAGGGATAGAATTACTGTTTGGCTGCAAGTTCCCCTTTTCTCTCATTTCAGAATAATTCATTGGCTGAAACATCCAAGAACTGCCTTCACCACCATCTCTGTCCCTATGGTCATTTCTGTCTGCAGATGCTGGTGCAACAGGGTTGGTAAGCTTTTTATTTTTGCGAACAGTTTTCTGTTGAAATACAAAACCATATCCGTAAACAAAGTCCCACAGCAAGAAAATATGTCTGTGCTCTACCACCTACCAGGCCCCCCCTAGGGAAGCAACTAACTCTTTAAAAGGTGGGCTGAAGCCATAGGAATACTGTTTGTCGCAATACTATCTGGAAAGAAGGAAAGGGGTGGCTTCTTCCGCAAGCTGTCATGACCCGCTGCTCCTTGCAGGATTTTGTAGCTTTGTCTAAGGAACTGAATGAGAACTGCTGGGACAAATTAAGTGCATAATAAACATTTCACAAATAAACAAAGCAGTGAGTTTCTTGGAGATGACCACTTTTTGTTTCTCATGTTTTGTTTGTATTCTTTTTCCCTAGTGGCGCTCAAGTCTGGCTGCCCGTTTGAATGACCTTCGGGATCTGTAAAAACAAATGGTTGTGCTGGGCCCCACCCTAGGCAAATTCAGCCAGAATCTCTGGCAGTGGGAGTGGGGAGCTCAGGCGTTAGTAACTATTTTTAAGTGTCTCATGTAATTCTAATATGCACCGAGGGTTGACAACCACTGCTCTGGGTTAGCGCTTCTTGAACTTTAGTGTGCACACAAATCACATGGGGGATGGAGGTTGGGGAGGGTCTTGCTAAAATGCAAATTTTGCCCCTGAATCAAGACCCTGCAATTTTCACAAGCTTGCCAGTGGTCCACTGCTGCTGGGCTGTGGACCTACTCTGAGTGACAAGGACCTGTCCCATTCCTAGTCAAGCACACAGCAGGCACTTGGCAGATACTGCTTCTCTTCTCTTTTGACACCTAAGCAAATATGCAAATTACCATTTTCCAGGCAGTGTCTTAATTTTACATTCAAATTGTTTAGGGTGCAATTTTTGAAGGCTATAAAATGGAATGTTAAAAATAAGCAGATTTGGTTTCAGGCAGATGGTGCTTGAGCTATCACTGAAATCAACCCGTTCACCAGGAAAACATACGCTCAGCTACAAATATTCTTGGCAAATTGTTTCCATAAACTTACTCTAGAGACACAGGAGCGACTAGACATGGCCAGAAGAAAAAGGGGGTTGGTGGAAATTAGGAACTGTCATTAAGATACATATTTCATCAAAAGACAACAGATATGACACTCTTCCCTAATGGCCCAGTCGTGGTAAAACAAACAAAAATCTCTAATGTAGTTTGAAGATAGACTGGAGGAGAGAGAAACTAGATTTCTGTTATCACATAACTATATGGAGTGTAAAATATCTGTAATCGTTTAACGTCATAACGTGTTTATTTCACCAAGTTCCATCATCACTAAAAGTGAACAAGTAATGAAGTGCCTGCATTTTCCCCTCCACCTCCTCAGCTACCATTGAAACAGCCAAAGAGCACACAGCTAGCTCCTTTTTGTGTTGCTCGGTGAGATACTAAAAAAGATTTGCCAAATATCTTTGTAGCTGAAACTATTTTCCTAGTATTATCCTTGGCTTCAAATATACTAATTATAGCACTTTATTTATCTTTAGGATATTTTTATAGAGCATAAATCTCAAAAAAGTAAAATAAACATGCAGTATGCTTTTGAAAGAACATCCCATGCCCCCTAAGTTAAGTTAATGAGAATTTTAGCACATGGCCTAAGGAGCCTGTAACTCATGCTATCAGTTCTGAAGCTGTACACAGTACAAACTCAGGTAATAGTAACCATATTTAGACAAAAAATAACTTACTGGAGTACTCTTGGCTTCAGAACATAAACAGTAGATCATAGAATTGATACCAGAAATACAGTCCTGCCAGTCTTTTCCATGTTCACACAAATCACAGGTGGGAAAAGTTGTTGCCAGATATTCTGCAAACAGCAGAAAGTATTCACGAAAATTAGAAAAAAAATTAACAAACCAACGAAAATTTTTTTTCTTTAAATACTGACTTTTAGATGGTTCCATTGTGTAATGGTGAGCACTCTGGACTCTTAAATACTGACTTTGTCTCTTTCTACTTCTCATCCTTTTCTCTTATTCTTTCTGAGAATTTAGAAATTCCACCCAATGAGGATGCTTTGCTGAATTATTTCCCCTACCATGAGATCCCCTAAAACACTGACGTAGGAAGCTAATATTGAGCTCTTGTTGCTCAAAAAAAAAAAAAAAAGGTGTAGGCCGAGCACAGTGGCTCACATCTGTAACCCCAGTGTTTTGGGAGGTCAAGGCAGGAGGACCAGGAGTTTGAGAACAGCTTAGGCAGCAAAGTGAGACCTCATCTCTATAAAAAATATAAAACTTAGCTGGGTATGGTGGCATGCACCTGTGGGCCTAGCTACTCAGGAGGCTGGGGAGGAAGGGTTGCTTGAGCCCAGGAGTTCGAGGCTGCACCAGAGCTATGATCACACCACTGCACTCCAGCCTGGGCGACAGAGCAAGACCATGTGTCTGAAAAACAATTTTAAGTGTGTAACCAAATGTTGACTCTTTCAGGGTGTTCAGACCATTTAATAACCCAATGGATAAATCAGAGCTAAAAGGAAACATATCAAGAGAAAATAGTGTTACTGCAAACATGATTACACCAGGGGCTCACTCATTGTGTCTATCTTCCCCAGCTCTTCCCTCTGCCTAGAACATCCTCCTGTTCCCTCTACCTAGTGAAGGAGTCCTTCAGAATCCAGCTCAAACATCCTGTCCTTAGTTAAGCCTTCCCCAACTCCCTCAAAGCAGCTGCTCTGAGCTTCCCCAACACTACCACACTGGACTGGGATGTATCTGTTTCCATCAACATGTCCCTTTCTAGACTATGAGCTCCTCATAGGCAGAAACACTTATTCATTGTAGTATCCTTAGTACTCATGAGTTCTAGGATCTCAATAGACATGTCTGGAAGGCAGGAAGGCAGGAGGCTAAAAAGGACTAATCATAAAATTCTATTTCTGTGTTGCTAGTCTCCAGCACTGACAAGTCTTTAATTCCCCCACCTTTTGGCAGAGGAAGCTTTTTACTTTTTTTTTTTTTTTTTTTAAAGTAGCAAGTTTCAGGGCTAAAGAATTGACTTAGTACTAACCATAAACAACTATAATAGATGAGGCTTGTCTTATTCAACCATTCAAGTCAATGGACAAGTTTTATTCTTTGGAAGTTGTTACCAATGATATATTATTAAGTTGTAAAATCAGGGTCAGACAGGTGAAAAAAATGAAGAGTTTTAAGATTCACACAGACTTCATTGTTATTCCTTCAACTGCCAATAACATTCATTATATGACCAAATGATTATTAAAAATAAGATTCCATTATCACTTAATGTACACATACCTCTCAATGCAGCCATTTTGTTTGGGTCAAGGGACTGGCTGTCTTTCAAATGGATATCCACTGAGTTGCTAATCAGGATTTCCTTGGAGAACAAAATACGAACCAAATAGCAGGCTGCTTGCTTAGGTTTGGCCATATTTCGTACGGCCAGCAAATGAGTTTTAAGTACTCTGACATTTCTTTTTGGATCACCAAGATAGCCTTTAAAAATAAAGAGAAAAAGGAACATCCTTGGTTTTGTCATGCAAAGGTATCCTGAAAGTACACAAGAGAATTACACTGATTTCTTTCTTCTTCTTCAAATAAGGCAAATGCTGATAAACTGATTTCTAATTCATGAATTTCTACTTGGGTGAATTTTTTTTTTCGATTTTTTTTTCCTTTCCCTTAAATGGGTCTCTTTGACACCATCTGCCAAACTGTCAATATTCTTCACTTCTGCTGGTCTTGAGCTTACTGTATTGAACTACTCTCTTCATTAGTTTGAACACACGTCATTGTTAGGCTGCAGGTGCATATGTAAACATGTTGCCCTGAGTTCCCACTGCTCCATTTCACACTCTAAAAAGTATACTCAGAGCCATTCTACTGGGTAAGTGGATGTTCCCTGAAGACAGTATTGAAAGCATGGGTGGGGATCATTAAGAAAATTTTCAAATAGCTAGCATTTATCAGTAGTTCCTGTATATCAGGCATGTGCTAAATATTTTACATCTATGCACCAGCTCAGTTTCATCATTCTAACACCTCTATCATTACTCCCACCCCATTATTCCCACCCCCATTATTTCCAAATGAGGAGACCGAGGCCCAAAGAAGATAAGTTATTTGAAAAGGTCACACTGCTAGTTACAGAGCCAGTTTTAAAATCTGTTTATGAGTCAACTGCTCTAAACCATGAATCTTCTACTAATATCTTCCATTCTTTTTCCTATTTTTTTAAAAGAAAAAATTGAAATCATGCTTTAAGTATAGTTTAAATCCTGCTTTTTCAGTTAACATTGTATTTTGAGCATTTCTCTGTTTTCATCTTTTTTAAAAAAATCTGCATTCCTGTCACCATGATTTTCCTGACAAGTGACATTTATGTAGTACTTACGTCCGAGGCATTGTGTTAAGAGCTTTAAATGCATTGTCCTAGCCAGGTGCCGTGGCTCACGCCTGTAATCTCAGCACTCTGGGAGGCCGAGGCGGGCGGATCATGAGGTCAGGAGATGGAGACCATCCTGGCTAACACGATGAAACCCCATCTCTACTAAAAATACAAAAAATTAGCTGGGCATGGTGGCGGGCGCCTGTAGTCCCAGCTACTCGGGAGGCTGAGGCAGGAGAATGGCGTGAACCCGGGAGGCAGAGCTTGCAATGAGCCGAGAGCGACAGAGCGAGACTCCAGCCTGAGCGACAGAGCGAGACTCCGTCTCAAGAAAAAAAAAGAGAGAGAGCTTTAAATGCATTGTCCTATTTGATCTTCACAATTCTGTGAAGTAGGCACTATTATTTTTGTCACTTCACAGCTGAAGAAACTAATATTTAGGTTACGAAAGGGGCTGAAGGTCATAAGGTTAGTAAGACACAGAGCGGGGATTTGAAATCAAGCAGACAGACATGAGAGTTCATGCCCTCAACTATTAGGCTTTACTGCCTCACATGCTGTGGATATACCAGAAGTCAAGTGATTAATTCCCTATCATCATTTATTTTTGTTTGTTTGTTTCCAAATTTTCCCAATGATTCCGTAAAGGACATTCTTGTACCAAAATTTTTATGTAATTTTTTATTACACTTTCAGAGAGAAGTGAGATTACAGTCAACTGGCATAAATGTTTTTATGGATTTTTCTACAAACTATCTTTCAGAAAGTTTGTACCAATGTATACTTCTAACAATGTATCAGAGTGCCCATTTTAGTACAGAGAATCAACTTTTGTTTCTGGGTTTTTTGTTTGTTTGTTTTTTGTTTTTTTTTGGCTGGAGTACAGTACAGTGGCATGATCATGGCTTGCTATAGCCTCAACCTTCTGGGCTGCTCAAGTGATCCTCCCACCTCAGCCTCCCAAGTAGCTGGGATTACAGGCACATGCCACCATGCCTGGCTAATTTTTTGTATCTTTGTAGAGATGGGGTTTTGCTATGTTGCCCACGCTGGTCTCAAACTCCTGGGCTCAAGCGATTTTCCCACCTCAGCCTCCTAGATTGCTGGGATTAACAAGTCTGAGCCACTGTGCCCAGCCGAGACCACAATTTTTGAAATTTCTTCTAGTTTGAGTAATAAAATAATTTAAAGGAATAAGCTCTCCTCTAGGAAGGGAGTCAACAAACTACAGTCCACTGGCCCATCCCCCCACCGACATGTGTGAAAGGTATGCTGGCCATGGCCATGCCTATTCATTCGTCTACGGGCTGAGGCTGCTCTTATGTTACAACAGCAAATGTGGGTATTTGGGACAGACAATACTATCTAGCCCTTCACAGAAAAGGTTTCCTGACCCCTGTTCTAGGATATTAATAAGAGATAAGCTGCTTAGAAGTTGAGACAAAAATGAACTGACTACAAAATATTTGGAAGGCTTACCCTTAGAAGCCACAGAGCTTGGGGTCCCCTCATCTCTGCCACTGTGGCTTGGCAGGCAGTACATGAACTGGTAAGATACGTGAGCTTTAGGCCAGTTACGGTGGCTCATGCCTGTAATCCTAGCACTTTGGGAGGCCAAGACAGATGGATCACTTGAGGCTAGCAGTTTGAGAACAGCCTGGCCAAAATCGCAAAACCCCATCTCTACTAAAAATACACAAATTAGCTGGGCGTAGTGGTGTGTGCTTGTAATTCCAGCTACTTGGGAGGCTAAGGCAGAAGAATCGCTTGAACCTGGGAGGCGGAGGTTGCAGTGAGCCAAGATCATGCCCCTGCACTCCAGCCTGGGCAATAGAGCAAGACTCCACCTCAAAAAGAAAAAAGACACATGAGTTTTAAAGTCAGAGAAAGCTGGGGCAGAGCTCAAGTCCTACTCACCAGCTCTGTGACCTTGGGGATGGGGATAATAAAAGTGCCAACACCATGGGGTCATTATGGGTATAAGTGGAGAAGAGGCATGTCAATTGTTTAGCACAGTGCCTTGCATGTAATATGCACTCAATAAATGTTAGTCATGGTTCTGAATATCACCTAAAACCTGTCCTCAAAACAGGAAACACACAGCTTTCACTGTCTTGCATCAAGTAAGTGGAAGAATGTAGCTCAAATAGTGCCACTTATAATGTGTGTCATTTCAAACTCACCATACTTGGGAAGGATACAGACAGGTGATGAGGAAGAATCCTGGCCACTGTCACTGTTCAATAAAGTTGAGCGATTCATTGTGTTGAGGCTGTTTTCCGTGTTGGTATCTACTTTTACCAAAATGTTCAGAGGTAACAGTGCTGAAAGAAAAGAACTCTCAACTGACAATTCTATATCCAGCAAAACTATTTTTCAGGTACAGAGGGGAAATACACTCTCAGACAAAAGAAAACTAAAAATATTTGTTGCCAGCAGACCTACTTTTTTTTTTTTTTTTTTTTTTTTTTTTTTTAGACTCTGTTGCCCAGGCTGCAGTGCAATGGCATAATCTCGGCTTACTACAACCTCCGCCCACTGGGTTCAAGCAATTCTCATGCCTCAGCCTTCCGAGTAGCTGGAATTACAGGCACCCACCACCACACCTGGCTAATTTTTGTATTTTTAATAGACATGGGTTTTCGCCATGTTGGCCAGGCTGGTCTTGAACTCCTGACCTCAAGTGATCTGCCTGCCTCAGCCTCCCAAAGAGCTGGAGACCTACTCTTAAAGAATGGCTAAAAGAAGATCTTTAAACATAAAGGTTATGATGATAGAAGGAACAGTGGCACATCAGAAACGAAGAAAGAATAGAAAGATGCATGTGGAGAAATGGAACAGCCACACTGGAAAACAATTACTACATTTGTAATTATAATTACTATTATTGTAATTATTATTATAATTTAAAATGTAGTAATTAATTGCAGGGTTTTCTTAGGGTTAAGCACCTAAGAGTGAAATTGCTGGAAATTTCACTCTTAGGTATTTATCCCAGAGAAATAAGAGCTCGTGTTGACACAAAAACCTTCACATGAGTATCCTCAGCAGCTTTGTGATAGCCAAAACCTGAAAACAACCCAAGTGTCCTTCAATAGGTGAATGGTTAAAGAAACTGTGGTAAATCCATACCACAGAATACTATTCAGCAATAAAAATGAAAAAGAGAAAGAGCAGAAAAACAGGCGATACAAAACCATCATGAGTTCTCTAAATCATATGGAATGACTGAAACAAAAGTGAAAACACCATCTGATACCTATGACTATGATATTTAAAGGTGGGGAGAAAAAGAAACCTAAGTGGAATTAAAGTTTCAACACTTCATTCTAAGTGGTAAAATGCTGATTCCAACAGGCAGTGATAAGTCACATATGTATACAGTAACACTCAGAGCAACCACTAGGAAAACTGCACAAAGCAATATACTCAAAAACAAACAAATCAACATGGAATGCTTAAAATGTTCAAGTAACTCACAGGAAGGCAAGAAAAAGAAAAGGAGAATGAGAAACAGAAAAATAATAAAATGGAAGGGCTTAAACCCTGTATCAATAATTACGTTAAATGCAAATAATCTAAACATACCAATTAAGTGGCAGCAATTGACAAAGTACATAAAAAACAAAACCCTCGATTGCCAGGTAGTGTAAATGAAAACAAAAAAGAAAAACAAGACCCACCTGTATGCTCTTTATTAGAAACTCTACAAATTCAATAACATAAGTAGGTTAAAAGTAAAAGAATGAAAAATTACCATGTGATATGGTTTGGATTTGTATCCCTGCCTAAACTTCATGTCAAATTGGAGGAGGGGCCTGGTGGGAAGTGACTGGATAATGTGGGCGGATTTCCCCCTTGCTGTTCTCATGAGAGTGAGTGAGTTCTCACGAGATCTGATGGTTTAAAAGTGTGTGGCACTTCCCCCTTTGCTCTCTCCTGCCACCATGTGAAGAAGGTGCTTGCTTCCCCTTCACCTTCTGCCATAACTTTAAGTTTCCTGAGATCTCCCAGTCATGCTTCCTGTTAAAGCTGTGGAACTGTGAGTCAATTAAACATCTTTTCTTCGTAAATTACCCAGTCTCAGGTACTTCTTTATAGCAGTACGAAAATGGACTAATGCACCACGCAAATATTAATCCAAAAAAAAGAAAGCAGAGGGGCTATATTGATATCAGGTAAAATAAACAGACTTCAGAGCAAAGAAAGTTACCAGAGACAAATAAGAACACTACATAACAATAAAAGGGTTAACCCCCAGGAAAATATAATGATCCTCAACATGTTCGCACCAATCAAAAGTGTCTCAAAATATATAAAGCAAAAACTGAAAGAGTAGAAAGGCAAAATAGACAAACCCACAGTTATACTGAGGACCTCAAAACACCTCTCAGCAACTGACAGAACAACCAGACAGAGGCCAGGCACGGGGGGCTCATGCCTATAATCCCAGCACTTTGAGAGGCTGAGATGGGCAGATCACCTGGAGGTCAGGAGTCAGGGACCAGCCTGGCCAACATGGTGAAACCCCGTCTCTACTAAAAATACAAAAATTAGCCAGGCATGGTGGCACATGCCTATAGTTCCAGTTACTCAGGAGGCTGAGGCCCAAGAATCGCTTGAACCGAGGAGGCAGGGGTTGCAGTGAGCCAAGATCAAGTCACTGCACTCCAGCCTGAGTGACAGAGCGAGAATCTGTCTGGAAAAAAAAAAAAAAAAAAAGAACAACCAGACAGAACATCAGCAAGGACAGAGAAGACCTGAGTAACACACAACCAACCAACAGGATTTTCATTATAGAACATTCCATCTAATAAAAGCAGAATACACATTTTTTTTTCAAATGCCTATGGAACATTCACCAAGACAGACCACATCCTGAGCCAGAGGAAAAAACCTCAATAAATCTAAAAGAATTGAAATCATATAGAGTATATTTTCTGACCACAGTGGAACCAAACTAGAAATCAATAACAGACAAGAGAAAAATCTATAAACACTTGGAAATTAAACAGCAAACTCCTAAATAATCCACATGTCAAAGAGAAGTCTCCAAGGAAATTTGAAAATACACAGGACACAGCTCGGGAGCAAGATAGCTAAATAGAAGCCTCCACCGATTGTTCTCCCCACAAGAACACCAAATTTAACAACTATCGACACAAAAAAAGCACCTTAATAAGAAATCCAAGATCAGCTTAGGTCCCAGCTCAGCCACAGTGGGGTAGGGTACCAAGTGGGCTCTTGGGGTCCCTGATTCCAGGCCTTGGCTCTTAGATGGCATTTCTGGGCCTACCCTGGGCCAGAGGGGAGCCCACTGCCCTGAAGAGTGAGTCCCAGGTCTGGCAGCATTCACCATAAGCTGAGTGAACAGCAGCAGTGGCCTGGCGGTACCCCCTGTGGGCCTGTGGCAGTGGTGGCCACAAGGAGAGACTTCTCTGCTTGTAGAAATAGGAGGGAAGAGTGGGAAGGACTTTGTCTTGTGGCTTGGGTGCCAGCTCAGCCACAGTAGAATAGAGCACCAGGTAGATTCCTGAGGTCTCCAGCTCCAGGTCCCGGTTTCTGATTGGCATCTCTGGACCTGCCCAGGGCTGAGGGGAACTCACCGCCCTGAAGGGAAGGACACAAGCCTGGCTGGCTTCACCACCTACTGATTGTAGAGGCCGAGGGTCTTGAGCAAACACACACTGTAGCCAGGTAGTGGTTACAGCGAGCCTTGGGCAAGACTCAGGGTTCTGCTGGCTTCAGGTCTGACCCAGCACAGTCCCAGTGGTGTTGGCCACAGGGTTGTTTGTGTCACCCCTCCCCCAGCTCCAGGCAGCTCACCACAGAGAGAGACTCCTTTGTTTGGGAGAATGTAAGGGAAGAGGCCAGGCGCAGTGGCTCATTCCTGTAATTCCAGCACTTTAGGAGGCTGAGGCGGGCAGATCACCTGAGGTCAGGAGTTGAAGACCAGCCTGGCCAACATGGTGAAACCCTGCCTCTACTAAAAATACAAAAATTAGCTGGGCATGGTGATGCACACCTGTAATCCCAGCTACTCGGGAGTACTGAGGCAAGAGAATCGCTTGAACCCGGGAGGTGGAGAATGCAGTGAGCTGAGATTGCGCCACTGCACTCCAGCCTGGGCAACAGAGTGAGACTCCATCTCAAAAAAAGAACAAGAGTCTCTGCCTGGCAATCCAGAGAATTCTTCTGGATCTTAACCAAGATCACCAAGGCGGCATCTCTACAAGTGTTCAAGAGCCACTGCATTACTGGGCTTGGGGTGCCCCCTGACGCAGATACGGCTTCAGTGACCAAAAACTTAGATCAAAACACCCAAGTCCCTTCGAATATCTGGAAAGCCTTTCCAAGAAGGATGGCACAAGTAAGCCCAGACTGCAAAGACAACAATAAATATCTAACTCTTCAATGCCCAGACAGACGAACATCCACAAGCATCAATTCCATCCAGGAAGACATGACCTCACCAAACGAATGAAATAAGGCACCAGGGACCAATCCCAGAGAAACAGAGATATCTGACCTTTCCAACACAGAATTCAAAATAGCTTTTTTAAGGAAACTCAAAGAAATTTAAGATAACACAAAGAAGGAATTCATAATTCTATCAGATAAATTTAACAAAGAGATTGAAATAAAAAGTATCAAGCAGAAATTCTGGACTTGAAAAATGCGGTCAACATACCGAAGAATGCATCAGGGTCTCTCAATAGCAGAAATGATCAAGCAGAAGAAAGAATTAGTGAGCTTGAAGACAGGCTATTTGAAAATACAAAAAAAGACAAAAGAAAAAAAGAATGAAGCATGTCTACAAGATCTAGAAAACAGCCTCAAAAAGGCAAATCTAAGAGTTATTGGCCTTAAAGAGGACATCAAGAGAAAGACGGGGTAGAAAGTTTATTCAAAAAGATTTGCTAAGCGCAGTGGCTCATGCCTGCAATCCTAGCACTTTGGGAGGCCAAAGCAGGCAGACTGCCTGAGCTCAGGAGTTCAAGACCAGCCTGGGCAACATGATGAAGCCCCATTTCTACTAAAAATACAAAAAATTAGCCAGGCATGGTGGCATATGCCTTTAATCCCAGCTACTTAGGAGGTTGAGGCACGAGAATCACTTGAACCCGGGAAGTGGAGGTTGCAGTGAGCTGAGATCACACCACTGCACTCCCACCTAGGTGACAGAGCAAGACTCTGTCTCAAAAATAATAATAATAACAGACAACTTTCCAAACTTAGAGAAAGAATATCCAAGTACAAAGTTATAGAATACCAAGCAGATTTCACCTGAAGAAGACTACCTCAAGATATTTAACAATCAAACTCTCAAAGGTCAAGGATTACAAAAAGATCCTAAAAGCAGTAAGAGAAAAGAAACAAACAACATACAAAGACCTCTAATATGACAGGCAGCAGACTTTTCAGTGGAAATCTTACAGGCCAGGAGAGAGTTCCATGACATATTTAAAGTGCTGAAGGAAAAAAAATTTATCCTAGAATAGTACATCTGGTGAAAATATCCTTCAAGCATGACGGAGAAATAAAGACTTTCCCAGACAAACAAAAGCTGACAGAGTTCATCAACAGCAGATCTATCCTATAAGAAATGCTAAAGAGAGTTCTTCAATCTGAAAGAAAAAGACATTAATTACCAATAATAAATTATCTGAAGGTATAAAACTTATTAGTAATAACAACACACAGAGTATTATAACACTGCAATTGTGCTGTGTAAAATACTCTTAAGTAGAAAGACTAAATGATGACCCAATCAAAAATAATAATTACAACAACTTTTCAAGACATAGACAGTACAGGCCGGGTGCAGTGGTTGACACCTGTAATCCTAGCACTTTGGGAGGCCGAGGTGGGCAGATCACCTGAAGTCAGGAGTTTGAGATCAGCCTGGCCAACATGGTGAAACCCCGACTCTACTAAAAATACAACAAGTAGCCGGGCATGGTGGCGGGTGCCAGTAATCCCTGCTACTCAGGAGGCTGGGGCAGGAGAATTGCTTGAACCCGGGAGGCAGAGGCTGCAGTGAGCCAAGATCACCCCACTGCACTCCAGCCTGGGTGAAAAGAGGGAAACTCCGTCGGAAAAAAAAAAAAAAAAAAGACATAGACAGTACAATAAGACATACAGAGAAAACAAAAAGTTAAAAAGGGAAATTAAGTTAAAGTGTAGTTTTCATTAGTTTTCTTTTTGCTTGTTGGTTGGTTTATGCAATCAGTGTTAAGTTGTCATTAGTTTAAAATAATGGGTTATAAGAGTATTTGCAAACCTCATGGTAACCTCAAAGCAAAAAACATACGATGGGGCTGGGCATGGTGGTTCATGCCCATAATTCCAGCACTTTGGGAGGCCGAGGTGGGAGGATCACTTGAGCCTAGGAGTTCAAGAAAAGTTCAGCCTGGGAAACATGACAAAACCCCATCACTACAAGAAATACAAAAAGTTATCTGGGTGTGGTGGCACGTGCCTGTAGTCCAAGCTACTTTGGAGGCTGAGGTGGGAAGATCTCTTGAGCCTGGGAAGTCAAGGGTACAGTGAGTCAAGATCGTGCCACTGCACTCCAGCCTGGGCAACAGAGCAATACCCTGTCTGGAAAAAAAAAAAAAAGATACAATGGAGACACAAAAAAATAAAACAAGAAATTAAATCGTGCCACCAGAAAAAAATTACCATCACTAAAAGGAAGACAGGAAGGAAGGAAAGAAGGAAGGAAGAGAAGACCAAAAAACAACCAGAGAACAAATAACAAAATGGCAGGAAAAAGTCTCAACTTACCAATAAAAAAAATTGAATGTAAATGGACTAAACTCTCCAATCAAAAGATAGAGTGGCCGAATGGATTAAAAAAAAGCAAGAAACAATGATCTGTTGTGTACAAGAAGCACACTTCATCTGTAAAGATACGCTGAAAATAAAGGGATGAAAAAAGATATTCCATGCCAATGGAAACCAAAAAAGAGTAGGAGTACCTGTACTTACATCAAACAAAATAGATTTCAAGACAAAAAGCTGTAAGAAGAGACAAAGGAGACCATTACATAATGATTAAGTGGTCAATTCAGAAAAAGGATATAACAATTGTAAATCTCTATGCACCCAACACTGGTGCACCCACATATATAAAGCAAATATTATTAGAGCTAAAGAGAGAGATAGGCCACAATACAATAATAGCTGGAGACTTCAACACCTCACTTTCAGCACTGGACAGATCATTCAGACAGAATATCAACAAAGAAATATCAGATTTAATCTGTACTATAGACCAAATGGATCTAATAGATATGAACATTTTGCAGATATATTAAATGTATATTCTGCAGGTGTTCTGTAAATACCTATTAATATTTCTCCTCAGCACATGAATCATTCTCAAGGATTGACCATATGTTGTCACAAAATAAGTCTGAAAATATTCAAAAGAATTGAAAAATTATTCAATTTCAAGCATCTTCTCTGACTACAATGGAATAAAGCCAGAAGTCAGTAATGGGGAATTTAGGAAACTATACATGAAAATTAAATAATATGTTCTTAAATGATCAGTGGTCAATGGTAAATGAATGGTCAATGAAGAAATTAAGAGGGAAATTGAAAAAAAAATCTTGAAACAAATGGTAATGGAAACACAGCATACCAAAACCTATGGGATAGAGCAAAAGCAGTACTAAGAGAGAAATTTATAGCTAAAAGTGCCTACATCAAAAAAGAAGAAAAACTTCAAATAAATAACCTAATGATGTATCTTAAAGAACTAGGGAAGGAAGAGCAAACCATGCCCATAATTAGTAGAAGAAAATAATAATAAAGATCAGAGCAGAAGCAAAAGAATTTAAAATGAAGAAAATACAAAAGATGAAATGAAAGAAAAAGTTGCTTTTCTGAAAAGACATATAAAATTGGCAAACCTTTAAGCCAGACTAACTAAGAAAGAGACAAGATTCAAATAAATAAAACCAGAGATTTAAAAAGAGACATTACAACTGATACCGCAGAAATTCAAAGGGATTATTAGCAGCTACCATGAGCAACTGCATGCCAACAAACTGGAAAATCTAGAGGAAATGTATAAATTCCTAGACACATACACCTATCAAGTTTGAACCATGAAGAAATCCAAAACCTGAACAGATAAATAACAAGTAATGAGACTGAAGCCATAACAGAATTCTCCCAGTAAAGAAAAGCTCAAGACCCAATGGCTTCACTGCTGAATTCTACCAAATATTTAGAGAATTAATACCAATCCTACTCAAACTATTCCCAAAAATAGAGGAGGAAGGAATACTTCAAAACTCATTGTACAAGGTCAGTATTACCCTGATACCAAAGCTAGACAAAGACACATCAAAAAAAGAAAACCACAGGCCAATATCTCTGATAAATACTGATACAAAAACCCTCAACAAAATACTAGGAAACGGAATTCAACAATACATTAAAAAGATCAGCCGGGTGCAGTGGCTCATGCCTGTAATCCTAGCACTTTGGGAGGCCAAGGCGGTGGATCACGAGGTCAGGAGTTCGAGGCCAGCCTGGCCAGCATGGTGAAACCCCGTCTCTACTAAAAATACAAAAAAATGGCCAGGCATGGTGGCGCACACCTGTAGTCGCAGTTACTCAGGGGGCTGAGGCAGAAGACTTACCTGAACCCGGCAGGCAGAGGTTGCAGTGGGCCAAGATTGTGCCACCACACTCCAGCCTGGGTGACAGAAAGAGATTCCATCTCAAAAATAAAAATAAAAAATCATTCATGGATGGCCATGGGGTCTCGTGCCTACAATCCTAGTACTTTGGGAGGCTGAGGCGGGAAGACTGCTTGAGCCCAGGAGATTGAGACCAGCCTAGGCAATATAGCAAGACTTTGTCTCTACAAAAAAAAATTTTTAATTAGCCAGGCATGGTTGTCCATCCCTGTAGTCCCAGCTACTTGGGAGGCTGAGTTGGGAGGACCATTTGAGCCTGGGGGTGTCGAGGTGGCAGTGAGCCATGATCATGTCACTGCACTCCAGTCTGGGTGATAGAGACTGTCTCAAAAAGATCATTCATCATGACCAAATGGGATTAATCCCAGGGATTCAACGATGGTTCAACATACACAAATCAATCAATGTGATACATCATGTGAACAGAATGAAGAACAAAAATTGTATGATCATTTCAATTAAGTAACTCTCAAAATGTAAGCATATAAAAGCAAACATTACTGTAAGACAAGAATAGATATTTCAAAGAAGAGGATATGCAGATAGAAAATTAGCACATGAAGAGCCGCACATCATTTCGAAAGGCCAATGCATATTAAACCCTCAATTAAATATTACCATATACCTATCAGAATGGCTAAGTGGTGGGCAGATCATGAGGTCAGGAGATCAAGACCATCCTCGCTAGTGAAACCCTGTCTCTACTTAAAAAATACAAAAAAATTAGCCAGGCATGGTGGCACATGCCTATAGTCCCAGCTACTCGGGAGGCTGAGGCAGGAGAATAGCTTGAACCCAGAAGACAGAGGTTGCAGTGAGCCAAGATCGTACCACTGCACTCCAGCCTGGGTGACACAGCGAGACTCCATCTCAAAAAAAAAAAAGCAAACATACCAAATGCTGGTAAGAATGCAGAGAAACTGAATCACTCATACACTGCTGATGGGAATGTAAAATGGCACAGCCACTCTGGAAATAGTGACAGTTTCTTATTACACTATACATGCAATTACTATACCACCCAGCAGTTAATTGTACTCGGGCATTTATCACAGAAAAATGAAAAACATTATGTTCACACAAAAACCTGTACTCTGGTTCTCATACCTGCTTTACTTGTAATAACCAAAAACAACAATCTAGATGTCCTTCAGTGAGTGACAAGCCATGATAAATCCATACCATGAAATAGTACTCAGCAATAAAAAGGAAGGAATTTCTAATATACACAAAAACTTGTATGAATCTCCAGGGAATTATGCTATGTGGAAAAATGCAATCTCAAAAGGTTAAATGGTATATCAGTCCATTTATCAAACCAATGGTGTATCAGTCCATTCTTACAATGACAAAATTATAAAAAGGGAGAATATACTAGTAGTTGTATGGGATAAAGATGAGGCCAGGGAGGGAATGACATGAAGGAGTAGATATGGTTATAAAAAGTCAGTAAGAGAGTTCCTGGAAGTCATGGGACAGTTCTGTATCATGACTAGATACAGTTAGGTTTATTTATGACTGAACGCAGATGTCATAAAATTCCAGACAACTGGATACACTCTCTCTCTCTCTCTCTCTCTCTCTCTCACACACACACACACACACACACACACGTACTCACACACATACAAATGAATACATGAAAAGCTGAGGACATCTGAATAGATCTGGTGATTGTACCAACATCAAAACCCTAGTTGTGATATTTTACTATATTTTTGTAAAACAGTACTATTGGGGGAAACTGGGTAAAGGTACACAAGATCTCTCTGTATTCTTTCAATCCAGATTAAAGAGTGCTACTTGTAACACATATCATTTCAAACTCACCAAAATTGGGAGTGAGGCAGGCAGATGCTGAAGCATCATCTTGGTCACAGCTATTTTGCATTACAGTTGAGTAACTCATTGTCCCAGAATTCATTTGTGGGCCGGATTCTGTTTTGAACAACATTTCAATATGTAAAACATTTTCTAGTGCTGAAAGACAAGAAATCTCAACCATGTTTTTTATATCAGAAGAAACTATCCTTCGGGAATAAAAGAAAAACAAAGACATTCTTAGACAAAGAAAAACTTTAAAAAGTGGTCACTGGCTGACTTACCCTTAAAGAACAACTAAAGGAAGATCTTCAAACTGAAAGGATATGATTAAGGAAGGAATCTTGCAGCATCAGGAAGGAAGAAAGAACAACACAAAGAGCAGAAATATGGGCATGGAGAAACTAGGTCACTCACACGTTGCTGGTGGGGGTAAAAAATTGTACACTCTGGAAAACAACTTGGCAGTATTTTATAAAACTAAACATACCATTACCATAGGACCCAGCAACTGCACTCTTGGGCAGTATCTCAGAGAAATGAAAACTTGTGTTCACACAAAACCTATATGGTGTATGAGTGTTTATAGCAGCTTTACTTCTAATAGCCAAAACCAGGAAACAACCTAGATGTCTTTCAATACCTGAAAAGATAAACAAACCACAGTACATCTACACCATGGAATAGTACTCAGCAACAAAAAAGAAGGAACCATTTGGGGGCTTGCCTGTGGTAGAGGATACATGAACCTAATTAGACATATGATAAAAACTGAACTAAAACACATACATACACATGCACATAAATAAATACAAGTAAAACTGGGGACAGCTCAATAATATCTGCAGAAGGTATCACGTCAACATCCTGTTTGTGATAATTTCTTATAGTTTTGCAAGATGTTACTTTTGGGGAAAAGTGGTAATGGAAACACAGATTTCTCTGTATTATTTATTATAACTGCATGTGTAGCTAAATTTTTCTGAAAATAAAAACTTTAATTAGAAAAAGCTACCAATATCTTGCACTACGGATGCCAATCAATCTAGATTAAATAGTGCTGCATATAGCAAGTATCATTTCAAACTCACCGAAATTGCAAGGGACGCTGTGAAATAATGAGGAAACATTCTGGCGACTGTTGTTTTCTAATAAAGGTCGGTAATTTGTTTTCACAGACCTCTTTACTGAGCTGGTTCGTGCTTTTCCCAATGTTTCTATAAATAAAATATTTCAAATATTGAAAGACAATACATTTCAATAATGAATTCTACATCAGGCAAAAGTGTCCTTCAAATATAGAGAAGATAAAGACATTCTCACATGAGGGAAAACTAAAGTGTTTGTCACTAGCTGACATACACTTAAAGAATGGCTAAAGGAAAATCTTCAAACAGAAAAGAATGATGAAAAAGCAAATCTTGGAGCATCAAAAAGGAAGAAAAAACAATGAAAGCAGGGGAAATATGCATGCGGAGAAACCGGATCATTCATACATAATTGGAGAGAACGTAAAATGATACAGTCTCTCTGGAACACCATTTGGCAGTTTCTTATAAAACTAAACATGCAATTACTACACAACCAAGCCTTTTTACTCTTGGACATTTATCCAAGAAAAATCAAAACTTATGTTTATACAAAAATCTGTACATCAGTGGCCATTGCAACTTTACTTGTAATAGTCAAAAACTAGAAACAGCCGCAATATCTTCCAATGGATGAATGAATAAGCCAACTGTGAAACATCCATACCATGGAATAGTGTCCACAATAAAAACTAAGGACCACTCATACATCCAGCCAGTCAGATGAATATTCGGGGAATTATGTACTGAGGCAGGTGTGGTTATAAAAGAGCAAGATGGGCCGGGCGTGGTGGCTCACGCCTGTAATCCCAGCACTTTAGGAGGCCAAGGCAGGTGGATCACTTGGTGCCAGGAGTTGGAGGCAAGCCTGGGCAACACGGTGAAATCCCATCTCTACAAAAACTATAAAAAAAAAAAAAAAAAAAAAAAAGCCAGAGTTGGGTGCAGTGGTTCATGCCTGTAATCCCAGCACTTTGGGAGGCCGAAGCAGGCAGATCACTTGAGGCCAGGAGTTCAAGACCAGCCTGGCCAACACAGTGAAACCTCGTCTCTACCAAAAAATACAAAAATTAGCTTGGCATGGTGGCACATGCCTGTAATCCCAGGAACTTGGGAGGCTGAGGCACGAGAATCGCTTGAACCCAGGAGGTGGAGGTTGCAGTGAGCTGAGACTGCACCACTGCACTCCAGCCTGGGCAACAGATGGAGATTTTTGAGACTCTGTCTCAAAAGAAAAGAAAAGAGAAAAGAAAAGAAAAAAGAAAGAGTAAAATGAGGCATCTTGGTAATCATGGAAATGTGTATCTTGATCATGGCAGTGGGAATCAAACCTACTCATGTGACAAAACTGGGTAGAACTAAATGCACACAAACAATTTAACACAATTAAGTGGGAGATCTCAATAAGATGTGTGGATAATATCAATGTCAATATTCTGGTTGTGATGTTCTGTTACAGTTTTGCAAGATGTTATTGTTGGGAGGAATAGGTAAAGTGGAAGGGGTATTTCTCTGCATTGTTTCTTACAACTACCTGTATATCTTAAATGACCACAAAATTAAAAGTTTAGTTTAAAAAAATCTACCACTAGTTTTACATTAAGGACTTTGATGGATGTAGATTAAACAGTGCTACTAATAACATGTGTAATTTCAAATTCACCAAACTTGGGAGGAATGGAGAGCGATAAAGAGGCGTTACCTTGGCTATGGCCCCTTCCTGATGAAGTTGGGTAATTCTCTGTCTGAGTATTGTTTTTTACGTTAGTTCCTGCTGTTTCTGGCATTTCTATAACTTTTTCAAGTACTGAAAGAAAAGAACTCTCAACTATGAATTTTATACTGGGTGAAATTGTCCTTCAGGAAAGAAGGGAAAATAAAAACATTCTCACAAAACGGAAAATTAAAGGAATTTGTCCCTCGCAGATTTACCCTTTAAAAATGGCTATAGGAAAACCTTCAAACAGAAAAGATACTACAAGAGAAGAAATCTTGGAGTATCCGGAAAGAAGAAAGAATGATGGAAAGATCAGAAATACAGATATGGAGAAACTGGATCACTCATACATTGCTGTTGGAAATAAACAATAGTACAGCCTCTCTGGGAAACTATTTGGCAGTTTCTTATAAAACTAAACATGCTAGTACCATACGACTCAGCAATTGTTCTCTTGGTATTCATGACAGAGAAATGAAAACTTATATTCACCCAAAAACCAGTACACAGTACATGAATGTTCAAAGTGGCTTTACTTGTAATATCCAAAAATTGAAAGAAAAAACCAGATGTCTTTCAATAGGTGAATGGTTTAAAAAAAAAAAAAAAAACTGTTCCTATCTGTACCATGGAAAAGAAGGAACTATTCATCAATAGAAAGAAAGGAACTACTGAGAAATGAAAACTTACATTTATACAAAAATGTGTACATGAAGATTCATAGCAGCTTTACACCCAGTAGACAAAAAATAAAAATAAAATAAAAACACAAAAAACCCACCAGACGTCCCTCAGCAGGTGAATGGTTGAACAAAACATAGTATATCCATCCAGACATGCAATACTATTCAGCAATAGGAATAAACCATTAATAGAAAAAACAACCTGGACGAGTCTCTAGGAAATTAAGCTGAGTGAAAAAAATCCAATTCCAAATATGATTCCACTTATATAACAATTGAAAGAGACAAAATTATAGTGGTAGAGAAGAGATCAGTGGAAGCCAGGTGTTAGAAATGGGTCATGAGGTGTTACGGAAGGGTGACCTGAGAGAGTTGGTGTGGTTATCAAAGGCAACACAACAGCACCTCGTGCTGATGGAAATGATCTCTACCTTGACTGTGGTGGTGGGCACACAAACCTACTTGTGGAATAAAGCTGCATAGTACTAAACACACACACACACAAATAAATACAAGTAAAATGGGACATCTCTATAAGATCTGTGGCTTGTATAAATGTGAATATCCTGGGTTGTAATATTTCTGTTGTATTTTTGCTAAACGTAATTATTGGGGGAAATTAGGTAAAGGGTAGTCAGGATTTTTCCGTCTTATTTCTTATACCTGTGTATGATTTCTGAACTATCTCAATATGAAAAGTTTAATTTGTAAAAAGCTATCACTAAGAATTAATATTAAGAATGTTGATGAATCTAGATGAGAGGGCTGCTTGTGATATCCATTATTTCAAACTCACCAAAATTAGAAGTGATGGGAAGATTTGAAGACGCTGGATTTGGGACACTCATATTTCCCAATAAAGATGGGTAATACACTGTCTGAGAGTTATTTTCCATGTTGGTTTCTGTTGTTCCTGGCATTTCAATAAGTATAATTTTCTCAGCTACTGAAAAAAAAAAACAGAATGCTCAATCATAAATTCTACATGAGGCAAAACTATCCTTCTGGAAAAAAGGTAAAGACATTTCTCAAACTAAAGAAAACTAAAAGAATCTGTCCCTAGCCGACTTATCCATATGAAATCTCCAGGCCTGGTGCAGTGTCTCACGCCTACAATCCCAAAACTTTGGGAGGCAGAGACAAATGGATTGCCTGAGCCCAGAAGTTCAAGACCAGCCTGGATAACATGAGACCCCACCTCTACAAAAAAATTTTAAAAAATTAAAAATTAGCCAGGAGTGATAGCAAGTACCTGTAGTCCTAGCTGAGTCAGGAGGCTGAGGGAGCGTCACTGGAGCCCAGGAGGTGGAGGCTGCAGTGAGCCATGATCGCACCACTGCACTCCAGCCTGGATGACAGAGTGAAAAGAAAGAAAGAAAAGAAAGAGAAGAGAGGAGAGGAGAGGAGAGGGAAAGGAAAGGAAGAAGAAAGAGAGAGAAAGAGCGAGAGAAAGAGTGAGAGAAAGAGAGAGGAAGGAAGGAAGGAGGGAAGGAAGGAAGGAAGGAAGGAAGGAAGGAAGGAAGGAAGGAAGGAAGGAAGGAAGGAAGGAAGGAAGGAAGGAAGGGAGGGAGGGAAGGAAGGAAATGTTAAAACAGTAAGGATATGATGAAAGGAATCCTGGAGCATCAGGAAGGAAGAAAGACTAATAGAAAGACCAGAAATATAGGCCAGGCACAGTGGCTCCACCTGTAATCCCAACACTTTGGGAGGCCGAGGTGGGTGGATCCCCTGAGGTCAGGAGTTCAAGACCAGCCTAGCCAACATGGCAAAACCCCATTTCTACTAAAAATACAACAATTCGCCGGGCGTGGTGGTGAGTGCCTGTAATCCCAGCTACTTGGGAGGCTGAGGCAGGAGAATTGCTTGAACCTGGGAGGTGGAGGTTGCAGTAAGCCGAGATTACATCACTGCACTCCAGCCTGGACAACAGAGTGAGACTCTGTCTCAATTAAAAAAAAGAAAAAGAAAGAAAGGAGAAAAAAAAGAAAGGTAAGAAATGTAAATATGGAGAAACTGGATCACCCATACATGTAAAGCCGTTCTGGAAAAATGTTTGGCAGTTTCTTATAAAACTAAACATGCTAGTACCATAAGACCCAGCAATTGTGCTCTTGACATTCATGACAGAGAAATGAAAACTTATATTTATCCAAAAACCAGTACAGGAATGTTCAGAGCAGTTTAGTCCTAATACCAAAGAGTGGAGAGGGGGGAAATAATGACCTTCAATTGGTAAATGGTTAAAAACAACTACTGTATATCCAAACCATGGAAGATTATCAGAAAAAAAAAGAGGAACAGCTGATACACACAACAACCTGTATAAGTCTTTGGAGAATCATACTGACTGAAAACAAAACAAAAAAAAAACCTACCTGCCATAAGATTCCCTTTATATTACACTCTTAAAGTCACAAAATTATAGAAGCCAGTGTTTGTCAGGAGCTAGGGAACAGTCAATGGGGAAGAAAAGGGTGACCTGAGAGAGGTGGGGGTGGTTATCAAAGATGAGGCAGCCTGGTGGTGATGGAAATGTTCTGTCTTGACTGTGGTGGTGAGAATCAAACCTATTCATGGAAAAAAATTTGCAAAGAAAGAAATACAGATACACCCACAGATTATTATAACTAAAACTGGGGATATCTCAGTTATATCTGTGTATTTTATCAATGTCAATATCCTGTTGTGTTAATTTACTATGGTTTTGTAAGATGGTATTGGTGGGAGAAAAAGGTAAAGCATAAAGGGGATCATTTCTATTATTTCTTACAAATACATGTGAATCTAAAACTATTTTAAAATAAAAATGGCTGGGCGCAGTGGCTCACGCCTATAATCCCAGCACTTTGGGAGGCCGAGGAGGGCAGATCACCTAAGGTCAGGAGTTAGAGACCAGTCTGGCCTACATGGTGAAACCCCGCCTCTACTAAAACTACAAAAATTAGATGGGCATGGTGGCATGCCCTATAGTTCAAGCTACTTAGGAGGCTGAGGCAGGAGAATCTCTTGAACCCAGGAGGCGGAGGTTGCAGTGAGCCGAGACCACACCACTGCACTCCAGCCTGGGTGACAAAGTGAGACTCCATCTCAAAAAAATAAAAATAAAGTTTAATTTTAAAAATGAGCTGCTACAACTAGCTTGCATTAAGGATGTTAATCGATCCAGATTCAATAGTGTCACTTGTAATGCAGCATCTGAAACTCACCAAAATTAGGTGTGTAGCCGGCAGATAAAGAGGAAGAACATGGGCTGCTGCCATTTCCCAAAGAAATTGGGTAATTCATTGTCTGAGGGTTGCTTTCCAGCCTGGTTTCTGCAATTGTTGGCATACCTACAGAAAGAACATTTTTCAAGTGGTTAGGAACTCTCAACTGTGAATTTATACATAGTGAAATTCTCCTTGAGTAATGATATGGTTTGGCTGTGTCCCCACCCAAATCTCACCTTGAATTGTATCTCCCAGAATTCCCACATGCTGTGGGAGGGACCCAGGGGGAGGTAATTGAACCATGGGGGCCAGTTTTTCCCATGCTATTCTTGTGATAGTGAATAAGTTTCATGAGATCCGATGGGCTTATCAGGGGTTTCTGCTTTTGCTTCTTCCTTATTTTTCTCTTGCCACTACCATGTAAGAAGTGCCTTTCACCTCCTGCCATTATTCTGAGGCCTCCCCAGCCATGTGGAACTATAAGTCCAATCAAACCTCTTTTTGTTCTCAGTTTTGGGTATGTCTTTATCAGCAGTATGAAAACAAACTAATACGAGTAATTAACAGGCAATAAGGACATTCTCACATGAAGGAAAACTAGGATTACTTATCCCGCATAGACTTGCCCTTAAAGAAAGGCCAAAGGAAAATCTTTATGCAGAAAGGATATGATGAAAAAAATGGGTCTTTGGGCATCGGGAAGAAAGAAAGAAGAGAAAGAGCAGAAATATGCATGCAGAGAAATTGGATCACTCAGATATTACTGGTGAGGAGATAAAATGATACATCCCCGCCTTTCTGCCCATGGACTCCACTGAAGAAGCATCGTTAAAGTCTCTCTTCTCCCTGCCGTCATGTCTAATTCAGAGTCTCCTAAAAAACCCCAACAACTGAGGAAGCTCTTCACTGGAGGGTTGAGCTTTGAAACAACCAATGAGAGCCTGTGAAGCCATTCTGAGCAATGGGGAACGCTCACGGACTGTGTGGTAATGAGAGATCCAAACACCAAGTGCTCCAGGAGCTTTGGGTTTGTCACATATGCCACTGTGGAGGAGGTGAATGCAGCCATGAATGCAAGGCCACACAAGGTGGATGGAGGAGTTTTGGAACCAAAGAGAGTTGTCTCAAGAGAAGATTCTCAAAGACCAGGTGCCCACTTAACTGTGAAAAAGGTATTTTTTGGTAGCATTAAAGAAGACACTGAATAACATCACCCAAGAGATTATTTTGAACAGTATGGAAAAATTGAAGTGATTGAAATCATGACTTGACCGAGGCAGTGGCAAGAAAAGGGGTTTTGCCTTTGTAACCTTTGATGACCATGACTCCATGGATAAGACTGTCATTCAGAAATACCATACTGTGAATGGCCACAACTGTGAAGTTAGGAAAGCCCTGTCAAAGCAAGAGATGGCTAGTGCTTCATCCAGCCAAAGAGGTCGAAGTGGTTCTGGAAACTTTGGTGGTGGTCGTGGAGGTGGTTTCAATGGGAATGACAACTTTGATCGTGGAGGAAACTTCAGTGGTCATGGTGTCTTTGGTGGCAGCCGTGGTGATGGTGGATATGGTAGCAGTGGGGATGGCTATAATGGATTTGGTAATGATGGAAGCAGTTTTGGAGGTGGTGGAAGCTACAATGATTTTGGCAATTACAACAGTCTTCAAATTTTGGACCCATGAAGGGAGGAAACATTGGAGGCAGAAGCTCTGGCCCCTATGGTAGTGGAGGCCAATACTTTGCCAAACCACGAAACCAAGGTGGCTATGGTGGTTCCAGTAGCAGTAGTAGCTATGGCAGTGGCAGAAGATTTTAACTAGGAAACAAAACTTAGCAGGAGAGGAGAGCCAGAGAAGTGACAGGTAAGCTACAGGTGACAACAGATTTGTGAACTGAGCCAAGCACAGTGGTGGCAGGGCCTAGCTGCTATGAAGAAGACATGTTTTAGACAAATACTCACATGTATGGGCAAAAATTCAAGGGCTGTATTTGTGACTAATTGTATAACAGGTTATTTTAGTTTCTGTTCTGTGGAAAGTATAAAACATTCCAACAAAGAGTTTTAATGTAGATTTTATTTTCTTGCATCCATGCTGTTGATTGCTAAGTGTAATAGTCTGATCATTACACTGAATAAATGTCTTTTAAAAAAAAGATACAGCCCCTCTGAAAAAAAAGTTTAGCATTTTCTTATAAAACTAAATATGAAGTACCATATAACCCAAAATTGCATGCAAACTTGTTTACACAAAAACCAGTACATAAATGTTCGTAGAGCTTTACTTGTATTGACCAAAAATAGAAAACACCCCTGATGTCATTCAATGAATAAACAGATAAACAGTTATACATCACTACTATGGAATAGTACTCAACAATAAAAATGGAGGAACTATTGATGCATACAACAATTGGTATGAATCTCGAGAAAATTATGTTTAGTGAAAAAAAAAGCCATGCTCAAAAGGTTACACAGCATTTAGTTGCATTTAAGTAACAACATTCAAATAATGAAATTCTGGCAAGCAAAGTGAGATTGCTGACTATCAGTAGTTAAGATAGGGCAAGATGAGAGAGAAGGGAGATCGGGGGAGGTGGCTGTGGTTATAAAAGAACAATATAAAGGATCCTTGTAGTGATGATGGAAATGTTCTGTATTGTAACTAATAGTGGACATGTAAATTGACTCATGATTAAATTTCATAGAACTAAATACACACACACTGATGTAGATTTAATCAATGCCAATACCCTGGTTGCAGGATATAGTTCCTTAAGATGTTATCATTGAGGAAAATGGGTAAAGTACACATGGGATCTCTGTACAGTTTCTTACAACCACATGTTAATTCAAAATTATCTCAAAATAAAAAGGCTAGTTTTTTGGTTTTTTTTTTTTTTTAAGAGTTATCACTGACTTGCATTCAGGATGTTGATGGAAAATAAACTCTCAGCCACAAATTCTATGCCCAGCAAAACTATCCTTAAAGAATGTTAGGAAAATAAAGACATTTTCAAATGCAGGAAAACTAAAGAAACCTGAAAGAAAGGCTGAAGAAAAGTATTCAAACAGAAAGGAATTGATGAAAAAAGAAAATATAGAGCATCCAGAAGGAAGAACAACAGAAATAACAGAAATATGAATGCGGAGAAACTGGATCACTCACGCATTGCTGGTGGAAATGGAAGATAATACAGACTCTCTGGAAAACTATTTGACAGTTTCTTATAAAACTAAACATGCTAGTACCATAAGGCTCAGCAATTACACTCATGGCATTCATGACAGAGAAATGAAAACTTATATTTACAGAAAAACCTGTTCATGACTGTTCATAGCGGCTTCACTCCTAATATCCAAAAACTGGAAAAAAACAATTTGATGCCTTTTCAATGGGTGAATGGCTAAACAAACTGTGGCATAGCCATACTATGAAATATAAATCAAAAATAAAAAGGAGGGTAGGCTGGCCATGGTGGCTCACGCCTGTAATCTCAGCACTTTGGGAGGCCACGGCAGGCAGACAACTTGAGGTCAGGAGTCTGAGACCAGCCTGGCCAACATGGTGAAATCCTGTCTCTACCAAAACTACAAAAATTAGCTGGGCATGGTGGCACACACTTGTAATCCTAGCTATTCAGCAGGCTGAGGCATGAGAATTGCTTGAATCCAGGAGGCAGAAGTTGCAGTAAGCCAAGATCGCACCACTGCACTCCAGCCTGGGCAACAGAGGAGACTATGTCTTAAAAAAAAAAAAAAAAAAAAAAAGGAGGAAACTCCTGATACATGCAACAAGCTGGGTGAGTTTTCAGAGAACCATACTGAGTGAAAAACACCAATCCCCCAAAATTACATACTATAACATTCCCTTAATGTAACATTCTTGAAGTGACAAAATTATAAACAGAGAACAGATCAGTAGTTACCAGGTGTTAGGGATGGGGCAGGTTGAAAGGAAGGGATGACATGAGGAAAGTGAATGTGATTATCAAAGGGCAAGACGAGGCATCTTTGCAGTGATAGAAACGTTCTATGTCTTTGCCGGAGGTAGACATTAAAACTACCTGTGATAAAACTGCAAAGAACTAAACAGACAGACACAAATTAATTACAAGTAAACCTGAGGATATCTTAGTAAGATGTGTGGAATGTATCAATGTCAATACCTTGGATGTGATATTTTACTATAGTTTTAAAGATGTTATCCTTTGGGGGAAATGGCTAAATCATAAACAGGTCTCTGCATTATTTCTTACAACTGTGTGTGAATCTAAAATTATCTCAAACTAAAAAGTTTAATTTGAAAAGAGTCACACTAGCTGACATTAAAAATACTGGTGAATCAGGCTGGGCGCAGTGGCTCACGCCTGTAATCCCAGCACTTTGGAAGGTAGAGGCGGGCAGATCACCTGAGGTTGAGAGTTGGAGACCAACCTGACTAACATGGAGAAACCTCGTCTCTACAAAAAATACAAAAAAAACTAGCCAGGCGTGGTGGTGCATGCCTGTAATCCCAGCTACTCGGGAGGCTGAGGTAGGAGAATCACTTGAACCTGGGAGGCAGAGGTTGCAGTGAGCCAAGATCGTGCTATTGTACTCCAGCCTGGGCAACAAGAGCAAAACTCCATCTCAAAAAAAAAAAAACAAAAAACAACTAGCTGGCAAATCAAGATTAAATAACGCTATCTGCATATTTCTTATTTATTTATTTATTTATTTATTTATTTATTTATTTTAGACGGAGTTTCGCTCTTGTTGCCCAGGCTGGAGTTAAGTGGCACAATCTCAGCTCACTGCAATCTCCACCTCCAAGTTCAAGTGATTCTCCTGCCTCGGCCTCCTGAGTAGCTGGGATTACAGGTGCCCACCACCACGCCCAGCTAATTTTTTGTATTTTTAGTAGAGATGGGGTTTCACCATGTTGGTCAGGCTGGTCTCAAACTTCTGACGTCAGGTGATCCACCCGCCTCAGTCTCCCAAAGTGCTGGGATTACAGGCGTGAGCCACCATGCTCAGCATTATGTATCATGTCAAACTCACCAAAATAGGGAGGGATGAAGACAGATAAAGAGGCAGTATTTTGGCCACTGTAATTTCCCATTAAAGTTGGGTAATTCACTGTCTCAGTGCTGTTTTTACTGCTGTTTGCTGGTCTTTCTGGCATTTCTATAAATAAAAAGTTTTCAAGAGCTGTAATACAGGAACTTTACCCACAAATTCTATACCAAGCAAAATTATCCTTCAAGAAAGAAAGGGAAACAGACATTCACACACAAAGGAAAACAAAAAGAATTTGTCCCCAACAGATTTACCCTTAAAGAAAGATTAAAGAAAACTCTTCAATCAAAAGAAAAGAAAATGATGAAAGAATGAATCTTGGAGCATCAGGAAGAAAGAACAAAAGAAAGAGGAGAAATATGCATTCAGAGAAAATAGATCACCCATATATAGCTGGCAGGAATGTCAGATGGTACAGCCCCCCTGGAAAATAGTTAGGCAGTTTCTCATAAAACTAAACATGCATGTCCAAACTCATCACACTGGGTATAATAAATATGTGCAGTTTTTTACTTATTAATTACTACGGTTTGAAGGTATCTTTTCCAAAATTCAGGTGTTGCCACTGTGATCATATTAAGAAATGGGACCTTTAAGAGATGATTAAGCTATGAGGGCTCCTCCCTCATGAATGGGATGGAGGACCTTATAAAAGAGGCTTCACACAGCATTTTGAAATCTTACCCTTCTACCTTCTGCCATGTGAGGACACAGTGCTCCTCTCTTGCAGAGGATGCAGCCCTCACCAGACAGACGAACTGGCTGGCACCTTGCTCTTGAACTTCCCAGCCTCCGGAGCTGTGAGAAATTACATTTCTGTTCTTTTTCAATCACCCTGTCTATGGTATTTTGTTACAGCAACACAAACAGACCAAGACATTAATATATCAATAAAGATTTGTTTTTTAAAAAAACCTAAACATGCAATTAATATATAACCAGCAGTTGTACTCTTGGGTAATCATGTTAGAGAAATGAAAACTTCCATTTACACAAAAATTTGTATATGAATTTTCATAGCAGCCTTACTCCTAATAGTCAAAAACTGAAAAAATAGTTTCCTTCAATAGATGAATGGTTAAACCATGGTACACCTATACCATGGAATAGTACTTGGCAATAAAGGAACTACTGAAACACACAACTTGGTTGAGTCTCCAGGGGATTATGTTGAGTGAAAAAAAAAACAATACCAAAAGGTTACATACTATATGCATTCAATTAAGTGATAAAATTATAGAGATGGAGAAGAGATCACACTTGCCAAGGGTTAGGAATAGACAAGTGGGGAAAGGAAAAGGAGGATGGGTTTGGTTATAGAAGGGCAATACAAGCATACTTTCTGGTGATAGAACCGTTCTGTATCTTGACTATGATAGGAACATACAAACTTTCTCAAGTGATAAAATTGTTTTTAAAAAAGCCAAAAGTCAGACACACAAATCAATACAAACTGCAGCCTTATGAGATGTTACCACTGGGGAAAATTGCGGAAAGGGTATCTCTCTGTATTATTTCTTACAACTACATATGAATTTATTATGATTTCAAGATAAAACTTTTAATTTAAAAAACAGCTAACACTAATTTGCATGAAGGGTGTTTTAAAATCTAGATTGAAGAATGCTATCTGTAATATGTGTCATTTCAAACTCACCCAAATTGGGATGGATGCAGAAAGATGACAAGGCTCTACCTGGGCCCACATCTTCATTTTCCAGTAGAGCAGAGTAATTCACCACACCAGGGTTATTTGCCAGACTGGGTTCTCCTCGTGACAGACCTGCCATAGGTACTGCTGTAGTAGCATCGGCAAATGAGATGACAGCATGGGTACTTTCAGCACCTCCACTGATAAAGTTACATGGCATACCGAAACAAGGAAATGAGCCACCTTGTGCGACATACGGCTGTAATGAACGTGAGGAGACAATTCTGGGATATGATGAACTCTCACTGAGGTCTCCTTCCTGCAGTTCAGGACATGCTGCTGACTCAAGAGATGCTACAGCAGGGCTGGCCCAGGCATGGGTTTCCTGCCTTTCTGCTGGTGGTGGTGTGCTAGACTGTACCTATCCCGGGTAAGAGAACAGAATGAGTCAAGTTATTTTCTTCGGTTCCTAGACTTCAATTTTTCCATGAGACATACAATCAAAACTTTTTTGTGTAAATCCAGACGACCTCTAAAATGACACCAACCCAGTATAAATCAACTGTAACTTAAAATGAGGCTTTAAAAGTTGATTTTAAAAAAACATTCCTATGTATTTTCCTTGCAACATCATTTTCCATTGTTAAGGATAAATGCTGTACTTTGATTATATGATTTTTATTCTTCTTCAACCCTGCGTTTTATACATGATAATTACTAACATAAAAATACTAAGTGTTGTAATCTGTCAGACCTAAACTTCAGCATTCTTCCAAGGGAATTTTAGTCCCCCATCTGCTATTAAAGTAAGTAGAGAAAAGCCTTGCTAATCTCAGAGTTACTAGTTCTCTATCAGTTCTAACTGATTGGTGTCTTTAGGAGCTAGAGGTTTATCAAAGTTGTAAAAATGTTTTTGTAACACACATTTTATCAAAGGTGGTTGCTCCCAAGAACACTGCACTTCTGAAACAGCTCCACAAAGATGGTCAACTTGCATAGTGGTATTTTCAATAAGATCTTCTACATTCTATTATACTTAAAAAATAGTAGTTCATATTTCAAAAGAAAAATAACATGTGAAAACGCCATTAAGTCAAATGTTAACTGCTAGACACAACAAAAGTTCTCAAGCCATCAGAAATGTCTTGCTCCTATTTGAGGCCTGGCTGTAGGTGACACAAAGCCAGCAGGCTGAGCTCAGGAGCCCGAACATCCCCTCTGCTGCTCTACCCCGTGCAGGCACTAAGGATGCTCTAATGCCAGCAAATGAAAGTGCCGCTATGCCTCTACACCAGCACATTTATGATGAAGACACTGCACATCAAGGAAGGTGCTATTTTACGAAAGAAATCCTCAAATCTGCTAAAAGGCCAAAGACTCACTTTATAATGTTCATATGTAACATATATGTTCATCTATGTACAAATATGAGGTCTATATTATATACAGAGAGTGAGTGTTCCACTCCAGAAAGAACAGTAAGCCAAATATAACAGATGTGACTTTTGGCTTCAAACATTTTGAAATCATGCAGTCAACAACTAATCTTACAAAACCATTGAGTACACATCCCCTACGTGCCAATCAAGCATATATGACTGATAAAAATCTGAGAATTCCTCTTGAAATACACAGAAACTTTGGGCAAAAAAAAAAAAATACACTTAAACAAAGGGCCAGAAACATTTCCTCATTCATTCATTCAACTAAACCTTTATTGACGGCCTACCATCTGGCAGAACTACTTTGCTATGTGTTGGAAACATGGACTGAAAGAAAGCTCCTAACCGGGCACGGTGGCTCATGCCTGTAATCCCAGCACTTTGGGAGGCCGAGACAGGCGGATCACTTGAGCTCAGAAGTTCGAGACCAGCCTGAGCAATATGGCAGAACTCTATCTCTAACAAAAACAACAACAACAAAACCTCCGTTTCCGGAAAAAAAAAAAAATACAAAAAAGTAGCCAGGCATGGTGGCATGCACCTGTAGTCCCAGATACTTGGGAGCCTGAGGTGGGAGAATCACCTGAGCCTGGGAAGTTGAGGATACAGTGAGCCACGATTGCACCACTGCACTCCTGCCTGGGCAACGGAATGAGACCCTGTCAAAAAAAGCTCCTGTCCTAGAGGAACTGCCATCTCAGCTGGGAGAGAGACAAGTAAAGAGAGGATTCCAATAGACAAAGTGATTAGCAGCCTGGAACAGTGGTTTGCAAAGTGGTCCACAGACCAGTAGCATCAACATCACCTGAAGCTCATTAGAAATGCCAAATTTCAGGTTGTACCCCAGACCTCTGGAGTCAGAAACTCTGAGAGTGACAACAGTGGTCTATGTTTTCACAAGCCCCCAGGTGATTCTGATGCTCCCAGTAAGAACCACTGGGCTATGGCAATGAGGTAAGTAGTGCAGGCTCTAGGGGAACATGGTTGGGGTCAAATACTAGAGTCCAGCCACTTATTGGCTGTGTGACCCTGGGCAAGTTACTTAAACTCTCTGTGCTTCAATGTCCTCATGTAGGGAATCGGAATGAAAATCTCTCTCAGGGTTCTCTTGAGGACAAGAACCTTGCTATAGTATTAGGTTAATATTAACAGTAACAACACTACACTATGCCCGGTCCAACAGTGCTCAGTGGTCTCTTCCTGTTACTATTGTTATTACCAGCACCATGACACAGACAGGAACAGGAGGCTAAGCATGCACAGAAGAGTGGGCCTAACCCAGGCTGGCAGTCATGGAGAGCTTTTCAGAGGAGGTGAGGTCTGAAGTGAGAATTAAAACATGAGAAGGTGCTTGCCAGGTGAGGATGCATGGAAGGGTTTACAGGGTAGAAGAAACAGTAGGTTCAAAAATACCCAGAGAGAAAAACAGGAAGCCAGATGTGAAGACAGCGAGTATGAATGACATTCCAGGAGCGGGGCTGTCATGGGAAGGAGAGAGTGAGGATGACAGCAAAGAAGGGATGGGAGGCAAGAGAAGTGGCTTCTCCAAGCTGTGGGAGAACTTGTAGAGGGGAAGGAGGAACAGGGGCTAGAGCCAGAGGAGAGAGAGAGGGACGCCCGATGGGGGGCAGCTCTGAGTTCGGGGAGGGGACTAGATGCAGAAAGCAGCAAGGATGTCAGCCCTGGTCACTAGAATGGTCGGGAAGGGGTCAGAAGAAGGGCAGGGATGGGGGCAGTTGGTTGGCTGTGGGGACAGATATGAGGAGTTGGAGGAGAGGACTGCCCCAGGCACTCCACTGTCTCCAGGAGTGAAGAGGCAGGACTAGGGGGCTGAGATAGGCTGGGGACTGCCAACAGAGGGGGTCCTCCTCTGCTCCCAGCTAAGCAGGACAGAGGTGGACTCAAGAGGGAACTGGGATGAAAGAACAAGGCATGCTGCAGCGCCACCCCTATGATCTAGAACGGGCAGGGGAGGAAAGAGCCAACTCCTTAGGAGCAATGGAGAGGAGCCATTGGGGCCATTTCAGGCTGACTGTGGCCCTAGGCACCTCCTCCCACAGATACTGCCTCCCACCCCAGTGTGCAGGCTTGCCGAGGGGGACCCTGGTCTAGCAGTGCAGGGGAGGCAGGCTAGGGAGAACCTGCTCCCTACCTTCTCAGCTCGCCTCTGTACCCACTTCCCCCCAAGACTGCATGTGTCCTTTGGAAGCACTCCACTTCTGTTCTCCCCCATGATCATGATAAATGCCCAAACAATTTCACTTCCCAAAATATTTTAGCTCATTCCATTCAAGAAACATTATACACGGTAAGAAACATTTTTTTTTTCTAATAAACCTTCATTACCTCTGGCTTATAACACAAAATCCCCGGTAATCACATATTTACCAACATGATGATTCTTATAAGGAAAAGAAGGAAACAAAATGCTTCAGAGCTCATTGTCTAATGAAAAGAAGCATACAGATTCAGGAGAGAGAGATATTTCCTTAAGCCTGAGTTCAGAGTAATTCTACAGTGTATACGAAGACTGAAAAAGAATCCAAATTGCTTTCTTGGAATATATTTGGCAATGAGGATTTAACATAATATAAAGATTCAAAGTCTGGTATACACTCATTAATGATACTTCCACCTTCTTCACAATCAAGTATTTATGTTACTGTCTAAGGAAAGTTTATTAATAAACCAAAAGGAAATATGAAAGAAAGAAAAGTTCAGGACTTCTACTTCATTTTCAAGAAGCACCTAAGGCCTATTTGTGATATCAAAGGACCTTTGCCGATTGCAAATCCTACAACTACAGGAAAAGATATATTTGCAGAATTGTGTTCTCTTTAACCCAGCTACACTTAAGACACCATTTTCATCAAGCTTAACCATTTATATACTTTGTGGTAGATAAACGAGTTTTCTAGCACCAGAACTGCTTTAAAAGCAAGTGTTTCTAACCATGAACAAAGAACCAAATGTTAAATGGCTTTTGATTTTCAAATAAACCAACAGTGACACTCTGTGGACAAGACAGGAAACACTTAACCACCTATATTTCTTGATAAATTAATCTGTAAACCATCTTAAAATATTTTTTGGAGTAAGGCAGGGTATAAATAAGTAACCAAACAGTAAATAACCATTATATTTCTGAAAAATTATTCTAAGGATGAATTGTGGGCCATAAAAATAATTTTAACATAAACATACCAAGTAGTTATCTACTTCTTTGTTTCAAAATACATAATAAAAAATTAACTGAATTAGCCCAGCATTACAAACTTATTAGACAGCCAAAATTATATCAAATTATAATAGATATTAATAATTGTAAACACAATATTACCATCTTACCCTTGTATAGTGCTTCATGCTTTCCAAAGTACTTTCAGATAATTATGTACAAAACCATGACACTGGGCAGATAATTAGCATTATCCCCAAAAATGAAAACATTGAGGCTGACAGAAGTTAAGAATTGCCTACACTACTTACGTGGCACTGATATCCACATCCTTATGTAGGTAAACAAATACATTTTCTGTTAAGCCAAATTATATATAGTTTAATAATCTATTTTATTCAACTTCAGAGATCAAAAAGCACAGGAGAATATAGTGGTAATGTAAAACAGTACGACCACTTAGAAAAACTGGCAATTTCTCATAAACTTTCAATTACCCCATTACCTAATACTTCCACTCCCAGGTATTTACCCAAATTAAATGTAAACATAGGTTCACAAAGAGACTGCCATAAGCGTGTTCATAGTCACTTTATTCCTAATAGCCCAAAATTGCAAACAACCCAAATGTCCATCAAAAGAATGGATAGGCCGGGTGCGGTGGCTCATGCCTGTAGTCCCAGGGCTTTGGGAAGCTGAGGCAGGCAGATCACCTGAGGTCAGGAGTTTAACACCAGCCTGGCCAACATGGTGAAACACCATCTCTACTAAAAATACAAAAATTAGCCAAATGTGGTGGTGGGCGCCTGTAATTCCAACTAGTCAGGAAGCTGAGATAGGAGAATCGCTTGAACCCGGGAGGTGGAGGTTGCAGTGAGCCGAGATGGTGTCACTGCACTCCAGCCTGGATGACATAGCAAGACTCCGTCTCAGAGGGAAAAAAAAAATGGGTAAGCAGATTATGAGCATTCATATGACAGAATACCACTCAGCAATGAACAGGAATGTAATATTAATACTATGAAACAAATCTCCAAAACATTATTCTAAGGAAAAAAGACTATGACCCAAAACAGTACATACCGTACAATTCTATTTATGTGAAGTTCTAGAACAGGCAAAACTCATCTAGGATGGAAAAAAACATCAAAATGTATTTCCCCCAAAGTTAAGGAAGATGGGGACTTACTGGGAAGAGGTCCGAGGTCACTTTCTAGGGTGATGAAAATGTTCATTACCATCTTTTTTTTTTTTTTTTTTTTTTTTTTTTTTTTTTTTTTTTTTTTGAGACAGAGTATTGTTCTGTCACCCAGGCTGGAGTGCAGTGGCACAATCTCGGCTCAATGCAACCTCTGCCTCCCAGGTTCAAGCGATTCTCCTGCCTCAGCCTCCCGAGTAGCTAGGATTTCAGGCATGCACCACCACGCTCAGCTAGTTTTTTTGTATTTTTAGTAGAGATGGGGTTTCACCATGTTGACCAGGCTGGTCTCAAACTTCTGACCTCAGGTGATCTACCTGCCTTGGCCTCCCAAAGTGCTGGGATTACAGGCGTGAGCCACCACACCGGGCCAAAATGTTTATTATCTTCATGGGGTGTAAGTATACACATTTTTCAAAACTCACTGATTTGTGCATTTGACTGCATGAAATTCAACTCCATTTCTTAAAAAGAAATACAGCAGAATGAAAAGAACAAAGAGAGATTTTCACTTTAATAAACAAACCATAATATCTACCTCTGGAGTAGATAATCTTCCTCTTTTTGGCAAATCCACTTCCTCTGAGTTGTAACTGTATCTTCTTAAATGTACTGGGCATTTGATCTGTGAAATGGTTTGGTCACCATGGGCTACTGCGAAGCAATGCATAAAAAAGTTATTTCATACACTACTCTCTTAATAACCTTAATACGGATATGTTCTCAGAATGCTAACTCAAATTGAATTGGACTTTGGGTTGAATTTTAGAGTGACAAAACAAGAATTCTTCCATAATCAATTTAGAGTAACTCTTTTAAAACTGAAGGGCTATATTACCCATGACTAGGAATAAGAATCAAATCAAATGCAATTGCAAACTGTGAAGTGACTGCTTAGTAACTTAAAGCCTACACAGTAAATGCTGGAAACAAATGAACAAGAGAATGCAAGGGCTAACTGCTTTTGTAAAGGAGCCCCAAAAGGCCCTTGACTAAGGAGACAGCATTGTGTCCAAAATGTAAGCCAGGAATCTATTCTAGATCGGACCCCCACCACTATGTGGGCTGGGCAGACCACTAGAGACGCCACCTCCTCATCTGCCAGGTTAACATCAGTTGAGATGATCTCTAAGGTTCATTTCAGCTTTCAAGTTAGGATTGCCTTATTAAAGTTTATATTAATCCTAAATAAATGGATGTGAAATGTAAGCCAAACAATCTAGAATTAGGAAGGTCTGGTTATGGCTCTGAGTCACTTAACTATGGAACTAGAAGAAGACATTGGCCGCAACAGTATTGGATTATATCTTGTACTAGAGATTTGCTTTGAAAGCCTGCATCACAGTGACTGGGAGGGACACTTTAATGAAAGAGCTACTTCACTTAAACCTTCCTGAGCCAGGGCAGTAATGAGAGGCACAATTAAGGGATTCAGGTTTCATCTCTTTCCTGTTCCCTTTCATTCTATAGTGGAGATCCTAATGACCAAGGACCCAAAAGAGAGAAATCAAAAGGGGATAAAGAAAATGGGAGAACTCTCAAGTTAGATAAACACAGACTAAAGTTATATAGAAATATCAAGTTATAAAATACCTCCAGGCTGGACCCAGTGGCTCACACCTGTAATCCCAACATTTTAGGAGGCTGAGGCAGGATGATCACTTGAGCTCAAGAGTTGGAGACCAGCCTGGGCAACATAGCAAGATATCATCTCTAATAAAAATTTTTTAAAAATTAGCTGGCATGGTGGCATGCACCTGTCATCCCAGCTACTGGGAAGGCTGAGGTGGGAGAATTGCTTGAGCCCAAGAGGTTGAAGCTGCAGTAAGCTGTGATCGTGCCACTGCACTCCAGCCTGGGTGACAGAGTGAGACCCTGTCTCAAAAAATATAATAATAATAATAAAAGATACAGTAAGATACCTCCAACTTGAGCTGTAACTTCAACCAAATTTTATTTTTTAAACTGTTTGAGTTTTTTCTGACTATAATACAAGCTATAAGTAATTAAATTCTGATGTATTCAAACAAAGGAACTACACAGCAATGAGAATAAACCAACTATTGCAGCACATAGCAAGAAGTAAAAAAAGCCAGACACAAGCCGGGTGTGGTGGCACGTGCCTATAGTTCCAGCTACACAGGAGCTGAGGCAGGAGGATCAATTGAGCCCAGGAGTTCAAGTACAGCATGGGCAACACAGCAGGACCCTGTTTCTGAAAAAAATGCCAGATATAAAAGAGAGTATAGCATATGATTCAATAGGTATAAAACTCAAAAACAGAAAAAAGTAATCAATGGTAGGAGAAGTCAAGATAGTGGTTACCTTACAAAGAGTAGTAGTGACTGAAAGGGGTTGGATAAGATTCTAGGGAGCTCATAACCTTATATTTCTTGGTATGGGTGCTGGTTATATGCATGTATTAGTTTGAAAATTATTTAAGCTGTATATTTATGATGTGTGTATATTTTGTATGTCATATAACTTCCATAAAAAGTTCACCTATGGCCGGGCGTGGTGGCTCATGCCTGTAATTCCAGCACTTTGGGAGGCTGAGGTGGGCGGATCGCTTGAGGCCAGGAGTTCGAGACCAGCCTGGCCACGATGTAAAATCCCCTCTCTATTAAAAATACAAAAATTAGCTGGGTGTGGTGGTGCACGTCTGTAATCCCAGCTACTCGGGAGGCTGAGGCAGAAGAGTCGCTTGAGCCCGGGAGGCAGAGATTGCAGTAAGCCGAGATCACACCACTGCACCCCAACCTGGGCAACAGAGAGAGACTCCATCTCAAAAAAAAAAAAAAAGTTCACCTAAAAAATTCAGCTCATTATAAATAACTCAGAATCTAAATAAAAAGAGAAAGCAATCCATCAGCAATAAATATTGTAACCTTTAAATACATTTATCTTACTCATATATTTTTTAAGCAATTTTGTGTGTCATTTATAATTTTAAAAATATTTTTAAATGCCTGCATAATATTCCATTTTATGGTTGTCCAGAGGTTCTGTTATCTGTTTTCCACTGTAGGACATTTATATGGCTTCTAATTTTTCACTATTTTGATATAATGATGTGTATACATTGAAAGGCAAACATTTATCATTTTAATCATTTGTAAGTATACAATTCAGTGGCATTAAATATATTCAGAGACTTGTATAATGATCATCACTATCTATACCCAAAATATTTCTATCATCTCCAACATATACTCTGTACCCATTACACTCCCCCTCACCTCAGTCCCTGGTAACCTCTATTCTACTTTCTGTCTCCCTGATATCAGATGTTCTATAACACACTAAAGAAGTATCCTGCTAGCCCTGCTTATAGTTTTAAAACCAAAACAGATAAGTGATATCAAACTGCTTTTTTTGTATCAGATCAGGGAGCAAACCATAACCTGTGGACCAAATCCGCTTTGCCACCTGCTTTTGTATAGCTCATAAGCTAAGATGTTATGGAGTTTTTTTATATTTCTAAATTATGGGGGGGGGAGAATATTTCCTGAAATGGAAAAATTATAGGAAATTCAAATTTCAACGACCATAAAGTTTTATTGAAACACAGCCACAACCATCTGTTTACATATCAGCTGCTTTCATGCTATAAAGGCAGAGTTAAATACTTAAAGCAGAGACCTTATGGCCTGTGAAGCCTAAAATATTTACTATCTGGCCCCTTACAGAAAAAATGTACCAGTCTCCAACATAAGCAATAACATTTCCATGTTTTGAAGAGAAGAAAATCCAATTCTCTAAGCAAAGGGTAAAGAATAAATTGTCATATAGCTAAGGAAGAAATATTCCAAGGAATTAACGTCTCATGACTCTCTGTACAAGTGAGGATGTGGAGGGTCTCACATTTCCTAGAGAGCCATTCAAAGGACTAGTGGCTATAGCAGTTCTGGTTGCAGGACTGCACTTTCCATGGGGTCTTGGACGCTAATGTAAATTTCAAATTCCAATTGTTTATTGTTGGCATGTAGTACAGTGATTAACTTTTGTATATTAACCTGTTTCCTGCAACGTTGCTATAATCACTTATGACTTCCAGGAGATTTTTGTTGATTCTTTGAGACTTTCTACATAGATAATCATGCCACCTGCTCCATGGACTCTTGACTCAAGCTGTTATTCCTAGAAGTTCAGTTTTAGCTTTTTACTTTTGCATTGCCACCAAATTGTTATAATTATAGTTGCCAGATATAAATAATTGTTCAAAGAGAATATATTCTCCCCAACGCTTCCTAAGACTGTCTCACACAGAACAAAAGAGACATGGCAAAGGTTAAGTGAAGTGAAAACGCAAACAGAAGTAAACATTGTGGTATTACCACGAAGCTAAGCCCTCTGGTCATAACTAATTATTGTAAAGGTTACAGGAATATTTAAGCAATTTACTGGAAATGGGGACCAGAGAGCAAAATTTTGCCAAAGAGGAAATTTAACAAAATTACCATATGACATTTGGAGTGGACGGTGATGGTCATCACTGCCGCCTGGAAAATTTGGTTGTGTGGCTGTGTCATCAGTGGGATTATCTGCTGTATCATAAGTGGAATCATTTGCTATGTCATCAGTGGAATTATCTGCTGTTTCAGAATCTTCCACCATCTCAATACTGCACTCATTGTTATCATCACTGTCGTCAACAGTTACAATAACAAAATCTAAGAATAAGCAAAGAGAAAGATTAGATTCAATACCACATTAAATAAACAGTTTCTTGAGGAAGCTACCTTATAAAGTTATAGATTGTTTAAAAAACATATCTTAGCTGAAAATTTGTATTATGTATTTTTATATCTGTAATCATTACAAGTTAGCTAATGAACCAATAGTAGGAAGTTTTGAAGTATGTATATACATATGTATGCATATACACACATAGACTACTATCTCTAGTACTTCCAATTTCGTAGAGCAATAAATTTCTTCTCATTTAAGAAATGTGGCCAGCTGGCCCATGCCACAGTGTTCAATGATATCCTTTTAACTTAAATGATGCAACTGGTGTTAAGTAGACATACTTGTGGTGACCATGATGTTCTAAACTTGTTCTCTAAAAACTAGTATTAGTGTCTATGATGACTGATAATGCAGAAATAAAGTGCAAAAGTAAATGTTGTTATGAAATGAATTAAATCTGAATCTCACAAAATGTGAAATAGGTAACCACAAATATACCAGATGTGAAATATCAACTTGGTAAACCATTTTAATGAACACGAAAACACATTATGCAAAATGTCTAAGATCAAAATAAGCTTTATTTCTTAAAGCTGGCCTGAAAAAGAACACATTTAAGCTTGAAGTATTTACTCAGAGATCACATTTAAACTACATCATAACTTGGATTTATTCTATTTATTTCAAAAAGACTAATGCAGGAGAATAAAATAATTAGCTAGTGTGAGGGGCATGTGATGATTTGAAAATGGTACTAAATTAAGAATCACAGAATGAAGGTTCCAATTCAGGCTCTGTAATTATCCAGAGGTATGACCATTGGGCTAGGTAAATTGACTCTTTTGCCTCTGTTTTCTCACCCATAAAAAGTGGGGTTTTTTTAAGAGTCACTCTGAAGTCTACTTAATAGTCTTCATGGGAAAAAAAATATGACATTAGAAACCACTTAACCATCTAAACCAAAGTATTAAATAAACAAAAGCTTAAATAAATTATGGTATTTCCCTGAGCTGGAATGGTATATTGCCAATAAGAAGTGTGTTCTCAGGCAGGGCGCGGAAGCGAATGCCTGTAATCCCAGTACTTTGGGAGGCCAAGTGGGGCAGATCGCTTGAGCTCAGAAGTTCGAGACCAACCTGGGCAACATGGCAAAATTCCGCCTCTACCAAAAAAATAATAATGATGATAATAATACAAAAATTAGCCATGCGTGGTGGCATGCGCCTGTAGTCCCAGTTACTCGGGAGGCTGAGGTGGGATGGCTTGCACCCGGGAGGCTGAGGTTGCAGTGAGCCAGGATCCCGCCACTGCACTCCAGCCTGGGCGGCAAAAGGAGACCTTGTCTCAAACAAAAGAAGGAAGGAAGGAAGGAAGGAAGGAGGGAGGGAGGGAGGGAGGGAGGGAGGCAGGCAGGAGGGAGGGAGGGAGGGAGGCAGGCAGGGAGGGAGGGAGGAAGGAAGGAAGGAAGGAAGGAAGGAAGGAAGGAAGGAAGGGGAGGAGGAGGAGGAGGAGGAGGAGGAGGAGGAGGAGGAGGAGGCGAAGAAGCAGCAGCAGCAGCAGCAGCAGCATGTTCCCAAAGAAAATGTACTAATATTAGATATGCTTGTGAAATAAAGTTAAATAAAGTTAAAGGGGAGAAAAGGATTCAAAACAGAAAAATACAGTATAATCCTAACTTTGAGAGCCAAAGGTAACATACCAATGGTTATCTAGGTGGCTATCACTGAATAGCAAATTTATTATCATTAGACCTCTCTGTCGATTCTCTACAATAAACTTTAGATTCTGTCATCAGAAGAAAATAACCAAGGCAATTGAAAGTGTATTTTTAAGACAAGCTTTTGTATATCAACAGATCTTTCAAACTAGAGCTAGTAAAGCTATTGACAATGCCACTAAGGTTTCTCAGTAAATATGTAAAAGTCCAATCAGTTCTTTTAGGTGTACACATAACTTTCCCAATTAAATTTTAAAATACATTTTAACATTTAGAAATTGTTTGAAGATGGCCGGGCGCAGTGGCTCTCACCCGTAATCCCCGCATTTTGGGACGCCGAGGTGGGTGGATCACTTGAGGTCAGGAGTTCGAGACCAGCCTGGCCAACACAGTGAAACCCTGTCTCTACCAAAAAATACAGAAATCAGCGGCGCGTGGTGGCACGCGCCTGTAGTCCCAGCTACTCAGGAGGCTGAGGCGGGAGAATCGCTTGAACCTGAGAGGCAGAAGTTGCAGTGAGCCGATATCGCGCCACTGCACTCCAGCCTGGGCGACACAGCGAGACTCCGTCTCAAGAAACAAAACAAAACAAACAAACAAAAACAAGAAATTGTTTGAACATTATACTACCAAGGCGCACGGCTTTCAATTGCCATCAACTCATCAGATGAGGCACAGCTCACAATGTGGTCTGAAAACGGCTTTTCACGCCGGGACCACTTTGAGAAACACACAGAAAAACGGGGCCAATTACAACAGCCAGACCGCTCCGTTTGTTTTAAGAACAATCACTTTCTAAATCCTCCTGCGAGACTCTCAAAGGCAGCCCTTCCATTGCCGCCAGAACCGTATCCCATCGCCCAGCACTTGCCGCAGGCCGGACAAGTGAGGCCCAAAAGGGCACCCAGCCCACGGCCCGCTTTAGAAAACACCGCACTGCAAAGCTGCTGGGAAAATCGCTCTCTTTTAGTCAACCTGAAGCCACTTTGCCGCACTTGGGGAAAGTCGGGGAGAGGAGGGAGGGACGCGATCCGCCACCAACCAAATCAGAGCCTTTCCTGTTAACGACCGTGCGGAAAGGGGGCCGGGGCCGGGCCCTCGCACACCTCGACGGCCTCCCCCGCTCCACAGGGACCCCGATATCGCAGGATCTCCCGACTCCCGCCTCTGCTCCCGACACCCTACGTTTTTCTCTTCTTTCTCATTTACGTATTTACAATAAAACAGCGAAGCTGCACGGTCTCTAATCAAACGCGGTTACCATCAAAGCCTCAGACTCTGTCTCAACCGCAAAAGGTCTGACAGGAAATCAACTCCGGAGTTTGTCAATTCTTTAAACTCAAAGCTCTCACCCAGTGCGGTGGTTCACGCCAGTAATCTCAGCACTTTGGGAGACGGAGACGGGAGGATTGCCTGAGCCCAGGAGTTCGAGACCAGCGTGGGCAACATGACGAAATCCCGTCTCAACAAAAAATACAAAAATTAGCCGGGCGTGGTGGCGCGCGCCTGTAGTCTCCGCTCCTCAGGAGGCTGAGATGAGAGGACTGCTTGACCCCAGGAGGCGGAGGCTGCAGTGGGCCGAGATGGTGCCACTGCACTCCCGCCTGGGCGACAGAGCGAGACTCTGTCTGAAAACAAAACAAAACCAAGCAAAAAAAACCTCTGTGAAAGTTTGAGTCATTCCTCATTCCTCGCCCCTCATACCCCGCCTCACCAAAAAGAGAACAGCTGAAAAAGGATCAGCTTGTCCCAGAAAGTCGGCATCAAGTATCTTATAAGCTGCAAAATCTCAAAATGTCACCCGCCCGGGCACCCCGGGAGAGGCGGCGGGTACCACCCAAAGCACCCCCTCAGAACACCCGGAATTTGAGGCTGCACCCCAGCCGCTATGCCAAAACGCTGAACAGGGCTGTGTTCCGCGGCTGCCCACCAGGGAAAATCAGTAAATTCAAGAAAAAGTGCGGCCTCACAGACCTGCTGTATCGCCGGAGCCCGGCGTCGCGACCGCCTACATTGTTTCCCGAACACTCGAGGCTTCGGAGAGAACCGTGGGCCGGAGGGCAACCAGGCCCAGCCTCTTTACACACTCTCGGCACAAGCCCGAATCACCCCAACGCCGAGCCACCAAGAGCCACGGGGATGCCATGAACCTCAGGATCACCTCACGTCTCAGGGACATCTTGAGCCCCTGAGACGACCTGAACTCTGGGCCATCTCTGTCCACCACGCCAAATTTCCCACCAGCGCGCTGAGCAATCGGCGGCAGATGGCCGATACTCAGAGGCCGCCCACCGACGTGCCCCGGCCGATGAGTAGCCAATCCTGCCGCCCCTGAATGGCCGCCTAAGTGGGTGCCGTCCAGACTCTGACAGAACTTGGGGCCCAAGTTAGTGGGCCAGTTGAGGCGAGGTCACCTTACCCTGTTCCTCGGTCCCCTCAGACATTGTGAGATGGCGGGGTCTAGCTCTGAGGCCCGCGACCTGAGGCCTATGTCTGCGCCGCGACTGTGTGGTAACTCCTTGGTAACTGCGTGGTAACTGCGTACACTCGTTGTCCGAGGCACAATGAGGCGCGGGCAGGAGCCTGGACCACGTCTCTGCGGCTGCGCAGTAGCACGTGACTCCTGGGGGGTCAAAGGGCCTCGCCCCCCCCCCACTTTCGACCTATTTTCTTAAAGTGTCCTTTTTACAAAAATATATACATGTATGTGTATATGTATATATTTGTACTATATATGTGTGTGAATATATGTAGATATAGATACAGATAGAGAGAGAGAGATAATGAACTGGGAGCCAACAGTGTAATTCTGCTTGTCCCAAAAAGCACATCATAAAAAATAAAAAGTCCAATGTAAGAGAATTGCGTTCAGACTTTCTAGTGTTTTCCGGGTTGCTTCCTCACATCCGGTGCCGGCTTTGGGAACAAATCCGAAAACAAGCCGACTTTGAAAATGTGCCCCTAATAAATACCTAGCAACCCCTCTCCTCCCCTCCTTCCTGCCGCCTCTAGTAGTCTATAGCCTATTGTTCCCATCTTTCTGTCCCTGTGTACCGGATATTTAAGCTCCTACTTACAAGTGAGAAGATTCAGTATGTGGTTTTCTGTTTCTGTGTTAATTCACTTAGGAGAAAGGCCTCCAGCTGTGTACGTGCTGCTGCAAAGGACATGGTTTTGTTCTTTGTTACGACTGCATAGTTTTCTTTATTCGGTCCACCACTGATGGACACCTGGATTGATTCCATGTCTTTACTATTGTCTTCACACCTTTCAAAACCTGTCTCGGTACTACATCTGTTCGAATAATACCTCCATCAAGACACTTTCCGATAGCCCCCTGGTAAGAAGGATCCCACAGCAGGTAATCTTCACGTCCCTATTAGTATTTAAATTACTTTACCTGATATTATAAATCCTTGTCAACATGCCTCTCTCCTAAGTTCCTGGAGGACAGCACCATGTCTTATTTATATTTGAACACCACCTCCCTCACAAGATTCTAAGAATTAAATGTTATGAAATATAAAGAACCTGGTGCCTGGAATTTGGGATCCATTTCTTCACTGTGTCAGTTATACAATGACTCTTGGGACTGTGGGTCTCTTCATTTGGGGGAAGGGTAAGAATTTCTTTACTTGTGAGAAGCAAAGGTGTATATTGTTAGGTAGAAACAGAGTTGTTTTGCTATCGTACCAGAGTGTACATATGTGTAGGAGGATGCATAGAGAAACCGAGGGCTGAAATGGATACACTGTGCTGGTTACCAATGTGTTACCTCTTACCTCCAACTTCACCCACTTTTGCCGACTCTGTGAAAGTGGATGTGGGCCCTTTAAATATTTTTCCCTTTGTCAGTAACACAGTTTAAACCTTTGGCAGTAGAAGGTGCTAAAAGGAGACCGTAGGAGGAGAAGGTTTTTTTTGCCTCCTGGTTGACCTGTGCTCTCTGAGGACATTGATGCAAAGTGTAGCTTTCTCCTGCAGGAGAAGGCAGATTTCCAGTACTTTATAGAGGATATATTTCCAGCAAATTCATCAAGTTGCAAGGTTGGGTTTCCAGCAAATTCCAGAGAATAGATTTACAGTGAAGTCCACCAGTGCAAGCCATTGAGTGAGTCTTAGACACTGTGTCTCAACCCTAAGGGTAGTGCCTGTTTCTTATAGCTGTAATTTGTAAATAATATTTTAGAATTTTATTATTAGCTAATCTCTCATTACTCCAGTCCTCTTTTATACTTAATAATTTTTTCTTTCTTTCTTTTTTTTTTTTTTTTTTTTTTTTTTTCTGAGACAGGGTCTGGCTCTGTCATCCAGGCTGGAGTGCAGTGACTCGATCATGGCTCACTGCAGCCTGGATCTCCCAGGTTCAAGCAATCCTCCCACCTCAGCCTCCTGAGTAGCTGCGACTACAGGCATGCACCACCATGCCCAGTTAATTTTAAATTTTTTTGTTGAGATGGGAGTCTCCCTGTGTTGCCCAGGCTGGTCTCAAACTCCTGGGCTCAAGTGATCCTCTCGCCTCAGCCTCCCAAAGTGTTGGGATTACAGACATGAGACACCACACCCAACCAATAATTCTTTACATTAAACTTTCCCTGTTCAAATTACCACATAGTGTTTCTCTTCATATTGGACCTGGAGGGATGCACCCACCTTTTGGGATTTCCTTCTAGCACACAGTACTCAATAGGTACACAAGGTTTGTTCATGGACTGTAATTGAATAGCCAACAGATACTCAGTAATCCCCTTCAGTTTAATTTCTGGTCAGTCCTCTCCATTCATTTGCCTGACGCCTCTTCACAGAGAGAGGTGGGAGGGAGGGAAGAAACACTTTCCTATTGTCACGCCTAAGACTGACTTTCCATTTCCTGTCCTACCTAAGCTACATTAACCTGAGCAGGAAGAACAGCAGGCAAGGGAGGCTTCCCAGCCACGGGAGAAGTGGGAGGAGATGCTGCAAAGCTGTCTGTTCCCAGGTGCAAGCTGGACCACAGGAGCTACAGAGCAGGTATATCTGTCAACAGCCAGTACAGTCACAGCAATGTGGAGTTCCGCAGCCTGTAATTGTGGACTGGTAAACATCTTCTGAAAGACAACTAAAAAAAAAAAAAACTGGATGCAATGTTTTTTAAATATTATAGCATTAGGCCGGGCGCGGTGGCTAAAGCCTGTAATCCCAGCACTTTGGGAGGCCGAGGCAGGTGGATCACGAGGTCGGGAGTTCAAGACCAGCCTGGCCAAGATGGTGAAACCCAGTCTCTACTAAAAATACAAAAATTAGCCAGGCGTGGCAGCGGGTGCCTGTAGTCCCAGCTACTCGGGAGGCTGAGGCAGGGAATTGCTTGAACCTGGGAGGTGGAGGTGGCAGTGAGCCAAGATTGTGAAACGGCACTCCAGCCTGGGTGACAGAGCAAGACTCTGTCTATACACACACACACACACACACACACACACACCATTAAAGAATATCATAAAGTTAACAATTTCTGAGCTAAGATCTGAGAAAGACCCAAAACCTAGATAGGTGTGAGAAACTGAGAGCATTGCTTTTGTTCTTGGACATTTGCTGATGCAGAGGAGGCCAAAGGAGGCTGAGCTACACGTTGGGTGGTTTTGTGGAACTGAGGGACAAAAGTTGGAATCTGGGACCCACCAAAGCAGAGTTTGTAAACCACCTCCCACCTCAAACTGGGACCACAAAGAGACAAATCTTTAGAGTAAAAGTAACCAAAAACTAACCATGTGGTCTCTAGATCAGCCTCATGTCACCTGCGAATTTAGCACTCCCAGGTGCCTGCATAAAGCAAGCAAACATTCTCTCTTGCAAAGGTAATGGTAACTTATTTCTACAAAGAATTATTTATTTTATTTATTTATTTTCAAAGATATTATTTTTTTAATGTTTTTTATTTCAATAGCTTTTGGGGTACAAGTGGTTTTTTGTTACAGGGATGAAATATATAGTGGTAAATTCTGAGATGTTACTGCATCCATCACCCAAGTAGTGTACACTGTACCCAATCTACAGAGTCTCACTCTGTCACCCAGGCTGGAGTACAGTAGCACAATATCGGCTCACTGCAACCTCTGCCTCCCGGGTTCAAGCGACTCTCCTGCCTCAGCCTCCCGAGTAGCTGGGACTACAGGTTACAGGACTACCACGTTTGGCTTTTTTTTTTTTTTTTTTTTTTTTTTTTAGTAGAGACAGGGTTTCACTATGTTGGCCAGGCTGGTTTCGAACTCCTAACCTCTGGTGATCTGCCTGCCTCAGCATCCCAAAGTGCTGGGATTACAGGTGTGAGCCGCTGCAGTTTTTTTAATTCCACACCATCCTCCCACTCTCCTTCTTCTGAGTGTCCAATGTCCATTATGCCGCTCTGCATGCCTTTGTATACCCATAGCTTAGCTCCCACTTGTAAGTGAGAACATGCAGTAAGTGGTTTTCCATTCCTGAGTTACGTCACTTACAATAATGGCCTCCAGCTCTGTCCAAGTTGCCGCAAAAGACAATATTTCATTCCTTTTTATGGCTGAGTAGTATTCCATGGTGTATATATACCACGTTTTCTTTATCCACTCATCGGTCAGTGGGCACTTAGGTTGGTTCCATATCTTTGTAATTGTGAATTGGGCTGTAATAAATCTACGTGTGGCAGGTGAATCACTTCAGGTCAGGAGTTCAAGATCAGTCTGGCAAACATGGTGAAACTCCGTCTCTACCAAAAATACAAAAAAAAACAAAAAAATTAGCCAGGCATGGTGGCAGGCACCTGTAATCCAAGCTAGGGGCAGGGGCAGGTTCCTAGCATCAACCTGGTTGATTTGCAGGGGAAGCAAGCAGGCCATGCAAGAGGAGAGGGAGAGTTGACTTAAATGCAGCCCACAGGACACGAGACGGGACAATATGGCCACAGAGCAGTGTCCAGCTGCCCAAGGCGCCACTCTCCACTTGTTTCCACTCCACTCCATTCAAACTCCTGCCACCCGGGGGGGTTCCATCTCACCAGGCACAGTGGTCATCACCCCTGGCTTGGAGCCCCGGACACAGCTCCGGTGGCCTGGCCAAGGCGTGCAATGCCATGCTTTCATGAGGCCCTGAGAGCCTGCTGCTTTGCTGACCCCAGTGTCTGCAGTGGGTTTTTGGCCCTAAGGGCAGGTTTGAAAAGGAGTGTGTATTAGTCAGGGTTCTTCAGAGGGACAGAACTAATAGGATAGATGTATATATAAAGGGGAGTTTATTAAGGAGGATTGACTTACACGTTCACAAGGTAAAGTCCCACAATAGACCATCTGCAAGCTGAGGAGCAAGGAAGCCAGTCCGAGTCCCAAAAGCTCAAAAGGAAGGAAGCCAGCAGTGCAGCCTTCAGTCTGTGGTCGAAGGTCCAAGAATCCAAAAGCTGAAGAACTTGGAGTCTGATGTTTGAGGGAAGGAAGCATCCAGCATGGGAGAAAGATGTAGGCCAGAAGACTAAGTCAGTCTAGTCCTTCCACGCTCTTCCACCTGCTTTTATCCTAGCCGTGCTGGCAGCTGATTAGATGGTGCCCACCCAGATTGAGGGTGGGTCTGCCTCTCCCAGTCCACTGACTCAAATGTTAATCTCCTTGGCAACACCCTCACAGACACACCCAGGGACAATACTGTGCATCCTTCAATCCAATCAGGTTGAAACTCAATATTAACCATCAGAGGGTGTGTTCTTTGTAAGGACAGGGAAAGGCCTGGAGGAGCTGCAGAGCAGCACCGAGCTCTGGCCATCAGTTGTGAAAGCTGGATCCCATGTGTTCATGGGCACAGACACGTGTCTGTGTGTGAGTGTGTGCGTGTGTGTATCAGAGAGAAAAAGAGAGGAGGGAGAAAGGAAGATGGATGGGGCTGAGATGGTGATGAAAAGGGGAAGACAGGCTGAGCACGGGACAGAGTGACAGGCTAGCACCTCACCATTTCTGTGTTACCTACAAAACGGTGACCTTAGCAGAGTAAAATTTGCCTGAGAACTTCACCCTGTCTCCCATGTTGAGTCTAGCACTCAGCCTCCCCGGGGAGAAGGGGGGCGGAGGGCGGCTAGCAGGGTCTTAGGTATGCCCCAGGGGTGGTAGAAGGTGGAAGCATCTCCAGCTGGAGGAGGCCTCCTAATTAGGCACAACCTGCGCTGTCACCTCCTCTGACCCCATCAGCCCATGCTGATCGTCACCAGGTGCGACTCCAGGGCTCCCCTCTCACTCACCTAGCTCCTAGTGCGGAAGCAAATCCCATGTGGCTTCTTCCTGCGCCTGCATTTGGGTGGGGGGACTGGCCTGCACCATCCCACCCTTTCAGGGCCCCAGGAGGCTGGGCCCCAGCGCACTCCGCCCTCCCCCTCGCCCAGTTCAACAAAGAGTCTGCAGCCTCCAATCCAGATCGCAGAGGGCCAGGCTCCAGTGACCTTTCTGGATTCTGCATCTTGACGTTTTCATGCTGAGAAAGCAAACAGGGAAGACGCCTTTTGAACGCTCTAGTCAAAGGTTCCGCTAAGAGCACTGCAGAAAGCTCAGCTTCTCAGACCTCAGGCAAGCTTGAAAGTACTTTATCTACCATTTTAAGGAGAAAGGGAGTTGCGCTTCCCTCGCGGTCATTAACTCAACAACTCGGACTACTTTCAGAGGGATGCTTGCTCTTCTAAGCACAGCCCAGGAAAAGGCAGGAAGAAATATTTCGAGTGGACCCCAAGGAAAATACGCGGTTGGGATGCATATCCCAGGTAGTGCGCAGAGCAGATGGTCAGCTCCTGTTGGCTGAGAGCTCCAGAGCTCCCAGAATACGGATCTGATTGTGTGGCCTGCCGCCATTGATCACCCTTCAATTGATTCCCACAGCTCCTGGGATCCCATTCAAAGCCTACCCAAGGTCCTTCCTGCTCCAGGCCCTGCTCAGCTGTCCAAAATCCAAGCTCAAAAGAATTTGGAGAAGGAATTTAAAGTCTTCCTTAATAGTAAGGCTTGCTAGGGCTGCAGTTCCACTGTGTGTGTGGCGGGGTGAGCCGTGGCCAGGCTGTAGGAAAGGGAGTAGCAAGGGCCTGGGGACGGGAAAGACAGAAAGACAGGCAGAGACAGAGTGGGCACCCTTTGGGATGAGGCACTTCCCCATCTTGACCTCCCTAAACTGTCAGGGGAGGGGCGATCCTCATTGGACCAAGGAGAAAACAGACTCGGATTGCCTGAGCTCTGTGAAAAAGCCACACAGGCAGAGGGTCCAGCCCTGAGCGCCCTGGGCAGGTCTTTCCCTCTCCAATCCCTTTCTGAAAGGCTCTGAGGCTCTTGGACGGAGAAGGGGCCCCGAAGGAGAGGCAAGGAAAGCGCCATGGAGGAGCCTCCTTGGATAGGGCCAAGCCAGCAGGAGCCGGCCCTGAGAACAGGCGGCCCCCATAGGCCCTCCGCAGACCCTCAGCAGGAACTGGTAGACCGTCTGCGTGCACTGGAATTTCTGACTTGGTGTGGGTTTGGTGACCCGCGCATGTGTTGGTACAGGAGTCCGTGTGTTGCCTTCACCCAAGGGGCACGTATAGACAGCGGCTCCTGGTGACTGAAGTCAAGCCCTGTCTATAGGCCAGGAGCCCCAGCTCCCTCCCACGACGGCAACACGGCAACACGACAGCAGGACCAGCCCTCCCCGAAGGAGGGCCAAGTCCCTGGCCCAAGGCGTGCCTCACACGTTTGCTGCCGAGTGTTTTCTTCTCCGGCCACTGAAATTCTCACGTTTCTTTTCCTCCCTGAACCCACCCCCCAGCCCTCCCTCCTTCCACCACCTTCCGCCTCCTGGGTCCTGCAAGCGCAGTTAGCCATAGCTGACTGCCGGCTTTCTGCAGTCCAAATCCTCTGGCTCTTCCCAGCTTTCCTCTGCCTTGGGGTCCCGTGGATTTCAGCGTGCGTGGCCACTCCTGCTGAGCTGTGTCTTGACTCCTGGAATTCACTTCTTCATTGAACACATCCTCACTGAGCACCTCCAGGGCAGGGTGCCAAGCACAATCGTGAGGCGGGGACAGAGCGGGCAGCCGCACACACCAGGCCTTGACCTTGACCTTCTGGTCAGCAAGGGGAGGGAAAACAGAAATGAACAAAATACTTTCCGGAGGCGTGGAGCACTGTGAAGAAAGTAAAAGGAGATGACAAGGAAGGGAGGACGTGCCAAGAGGGACAGTCACAGAAGACTTCTCTGAGAGGCCACATTGGAACTGAGACGTGAATGGTCCAAACAGGAAGAAGCCCCAACACCTGGGAGCAGAGGAACCCAGGAAGAGCCACTGCAAGGGCGGGGCCTGAATTCAGGAGGAAGCTGGACATGCCGAAGCATCCAAGAAATGGCCAGGGCAGCTTCACAAGGGTGGCTGAGAGGAGAAGGATGGGTCTAATATTCAGTAAGGGTCAGAATCAAATAAGACAATGAGAGAAGGGAAGGAAACACATCGCGGGTAGGTATGGACCCTACTAAAACAGAAAGACACGGACAGAAGCAGAAGAGGTGTGAGGATGGAGCACAGAAAGACAGAAGAGATGGGCGGGGGCAGATCCTGTGTGAGTATCAATGGCAGGAAGACAGGAAGAGATGGTCAGAGCCACATCATGTGTTGGTGTGTCAGTAATACAACAAGGCCTAGGCTGGGCATGGTGGCTCATGACTGTAATCCCAGCACTTTGGGAGGCTGAGGTGGGTGGATCACTTGAGGTCAGGAGTTTGAGACCAGCCTGGCCAACATGGCGAAACTCCGTCTCTACTAAAAATACAAAAATTAGCCAGGCGTGGTGGCGCGCGCATATAATCCCAGCTACTCAAGAGGCTGAGACAGGAGAATGGCTTGAACTTGGGAGGCGGAGGTTGCAGTGAGCCGAGATCTCACCACTGCACTCCAGCCCGGGTGACAGAGCAAGACTCTGACCAAAAAAAAAAAAAAAAAGAAAGAAACTTCAATGCCTTTTGTTCACGTGACTTTAGCAATCTTTTGGAAATAAAGACAGTTTTAAAAATTATTGGTTAACAAGGTGTGGTGGCTCACGCCTGCAATCCCAACACTTTGGGAGGCAGGCAGGCAGATCATTTGAGGTCAGGAGTTTAAGACCAGCCTGACCAACATGGTGAAACCCCATCTCTACTAAAAATACGAAAAAATTAGCTGGGTGTGGTGGTACACACCTGGAATCTCAGCTACTCAGGAGGCTGAGGCAGGAGAATCGCTTGAACACAGGAGGCAGAGGTTGCAGTGAGCTGAGATCACAAAAAATAAAAGTTGCTAAGAGTTAACACTGTAATATGTAATTGACACTACTGGAGAAACAGTTTTACATACAAGGTGTGTAAGGAAAGTATAATGTTTCTTTAGTAAAAGATTAGAAGAAGGCATGGGAATATGGCTGTTGTTAAAGGCAATGTAATTTTGTCTAGTTCAGAGGGTTTAAAGATTGCCTTCACCTAAAAGAGTAACGAGACAAAACTGAAGGTTTAAGCAAGGTGAAAAGGGTTTGTGAGGCAGCAGATGGCAAACCCACACTCATGACTCCTGCCTGAGGGCGCTATTGACACAGGCAGGACTGCAGAGCTATAGAGTGGCAAAAACAGGAGGGGAAAGGACTCAGGGATGATGAACAGGAGATGGCTGTGGCTTGGAGGTGGAGACATTAGCTGAGAGTTGGATGCACGGGCCAGGAACACAAGGAGAAAGTTCAGGAAAGAAGCTGTGCCTAGAAAGGTGGTGGTGGTGATTGTTGATTTTGTTGTTAGTGCCTCAGAGACTCTCATTAACTTCCAACTTTTTGCCCCAGGCCATAGCCTGTACTGTGCTCTGACATTCAGAGGGTTCTGGTAGCATAGTAGGTACTCAATTTTGTGAACGTTCTATGGAGTCCTGAAAAGTCTGTGTTCCCTTTTTGAATTTGATGTCTATTAATAATGCCTTTACAATGATACCAATATCTACCATTAATTTTGCATACATCTATCAAAAGCTAAGAACAAAGTCTTTCATTCCTGTTGCCTTTCTATTAAATTATCCATGAGGTTCATCTGGTTCTGCTTTCTACTGTTGATTATGTGTAATTGATCATATATACCTTCATGATCTGTACTTGAACCTCATACCAGGTAGCCATTCTGATGCATTGACTGTTTTTGCCTCTAATTCTCCCTCACCTGGATCAGTATTATCACGGTGGTACTTTCTGTTTGCTTGTTGATCAGTTTTTTTCCAGTCCTTTATTTATTTAAGAGACGGGGGGGGTTCCCTATGTTGCCCAGGCTGGTCTCGAACTCCTGGGCTTAAGCAACCCTCCTGCCTCAGCCTGCCCAGTAGCTGGGACAACAGCAAGCACCACCATGCCCAGCTTGACCCTTTATTCTAATGTTTGAGGTAAATGATGAGGTAGGTAAAAGCATAAGATTGTTTTAAAAATAAATCCTGGAATCATTTTAACATGGGCGTTTAATCTGTTTCTATGTAATGTCATTATATTAAGTTGGTCTTCTGACATACGTTATGCTTTTTCCTTATAATTTTGGCTGTTTCTGCTGCCTGCTAAATGGCAATGTTTTATTGCCTTTTGTCTTCCACAGTGATTTGGACATGATATAGCCTGTGTTCTTGAAATTGAACAATTATTATAACAGCAATGCGCTGCAGAGAAATCAGAGAGTGAAGATAAGCAAAACGAAGAGAACATGGCCAGAATCCCACCTGCCCCTCCACACCCACTATAGACGGGTTCATGTGTATCTTCCAAATATCTTCTAGATGTATAAACACATCTGAGTATAAACACACAATGGGATCCCCTGGAGAAGGAATGCTACAAATCTGCCTGTGACCTGCTTTGATCAACATATCGTGTATCTTTCCATGTGAATAAATAACTTTCCCCTGTATAACTTTTCATGACTGCAAATGTGTGCATTCAATGGGTGTAACATAATTTCAACAGTTCCCCTGTTGTGGACCTGTTTATGAGCCCTTTGTCATTTCTAACAATATTGTGATGAACAGGCTTGCTAATACCTTACTCTTTGAGCACATGGTTACTTCTGCAGGATACATTGGAAGTAGAGAAATTACCAAATCAATAGGTGTGTGCCTTTTTCAGGCTTTTCCTGTGTGATGCCTAACTGCCTTCAGGACACATTACACCAAATTCACATACCATTAGCATGAGTACTTGACATTGCTTTGACCTCTGCTAAATTTTGTTTCAACTTTTATTTTAGATTCAGGGAGTGCACGCACAGCTTTGTTACCTGGGTATATTGTGTGACGCTGAGGTTTGGGGTACAAATGATCCCGTCACCCAGGTAGTGAGCATAGCACCCAACAATGAGTGTTTCAGCCTTTGCTCTCTTCCCTCCCTCCCCCATCTAGTAGTTTTTTTTTTTTTTTTTTTTTTTTTTTGCTGCCACCTTTATGTCCATCAGTACCGAATGTTTAGCTCCCACTTATAAGTGAGAACATGCAGTATTTGGTTTTCTGTTGCATTAATTCACTTAGGATTATGGCCTCCATGACTTTGCTAAATTTATAAAAGGTGAAGAATCACACACACCCTGTTTTACTTCGTGTTTCTTTAATCACTGGAGAAGCTCAACATTTTTCATGTGTGGTATCAGCCCACAAGTTGACCCATAGTGGTCCCCCCCGGCCCCCGGTAGTCCCGCTCCTGTGTAATCCACCCCACAGTGAATCAGGGATGGTCTGGGGGCCAACAGAACACCGCAGAAGTCATCACTTCTGACCCTAGGCTACAAAAGACAGTATTTGTTTCCTGTAATTCACATGTTCCTTGTTGCTGAACCTGTGCTCAATTTTGTGAAAGGTCTTCGGATGCCTCTGCCTCTCTCCTGAATCGCTTTTGCCTCCCTCTGCCGCAGTCTTGGGAGCCTTGTACCAGAGGGAATAGGTGGCTGAGATGGTAGCCCCATGAGAATGGAGGCCTTCTGCCAAAAGCCACAGCGAAGTCGAGGGCTCCAGTCAACGTGTGTGGGTGGCCAACCATCCCGGGACTGCGGGGTGAGCCAGGGCACAAGCCTCTCAGCGCTAACTCTGGGGACAAGCTGGTCATCCTATACATAAGTGAGCCGTCTGGGAAGCAGAGCCCCGTCCTAGTCAAGCCTTGAGATGACTACAGTTCCAGCCGACAGTGAGTGCATGACCTGGGGCAGAACCATGCGGCTGAGCAGTGCCCAGATTTCGGATCATCAGACCCTGCGTGAGATCCTGAGTGCTTGTTGTTTTAAGCTGCTAAGTTTGGGGGTAATTTTGTTCCACACAAATAATACATTATGTTTTTAAAACATTTTATAAGGATTTAATATGTGATAAAGGTGATAAATTTACCCTTTGGGAAAAGTGTAGGAACAATTGGTTTATCCTGGGGAAAAGATAAAGGTTTTCAATCAAATGATCACCAGATGTACTGAGGATGTCTTGAAAAGAAAGCCACAGACCTACTGGAAGAGGGACAGGTGTGTCTTGACAGAAGCTCACTCCTGCTCAGGGTCTTTGGCCTTCGACACACACCTCCCTTGACCCCTGCCCATCATCCTTCAGGTCTTGGTGGAAACGACGCTTTCTCCAGAAGCCCCGCACAATCTTCTCAGCCAGGTAGAGGCTGCCTGGTGGATCTCTCATGGCTACGCCATCTGCCGTATCTTGCACACTCATGAGTTACATAGGCGTTTGTATGTTTCATGCTGTCTTCCCAGATAGACTGCGAGCATCCTGAGGCCGGGGATGGTGCCTGTGCTGTGCACTCTCTCATGCCCAGCTGCCTGTCAGTCTGCAGTGCCTTATATGGGGCGTTTTCCTCCCCCACTTCCTGGTTCTTTGACACGGGGTTTTGAAAACTCCACTTGGCAGTGTGTGCTCCCATCAGGGCTCTTCTGCTTCAGCTTCCACCTGCAGTGCTGTGCCTGTGGGGTCCACATGCACTACCCGCGCCCCGGCTCCAGGAGTTGCAGCCGCCTCCTTGGCTAGGGTTTGCTGGGTGTTTTGGAATTGACATAACCTGAAGGAACAACGCAAGGGGTGCAGCATGGCCACGCCCCGAATGACCGTACTACATGGCATCTGAAGACGCCATGGATTGTAAAACCCATCCAGATGTCAGACACGTTCATGCCTGGGAAAAAAAGAACATCTTAGAATTGATGATGTACGTATTTTCTCAATCCAGCTTCAAGGGCCTGAGAGTTGTAGAAATATTTCCCAGATGGGCAAAAGCTTGCCTGCCCTTCTAATTTTCAGGGGTACCCTGTGTTCTGGTCATTTTCATTTTCTGAAAGGTATTTAGTGAGAAGGCGAGAGTGAGTGACTCAATGGCTGCTAGCAAGCTGTCATGTTAAACCAGTTTTTAATTCTCTTCAGAGCCACACCGTCCTCCAATAACTCCCTCTTTCTTCTGATAGTTTTAGTGCTTGACTGGCTGTATATAAAACACAGAAGTGAAACCAACCAGAAAATAATCCAAAGGCCAAATGGCACCTTATGCCAGTCATTCACCGATACTTGTGGAATGGCTCAGTATGTGTTTGCTACTTAAAAACTCAGCCTCAATCTCCTAACTCATCATGTGACTAAGAACGCCTGGCCTCCTGGGAATGCAGCCCAGTAGGCTTCAGCTTTATTTCACCATCTATTCTCTCTGAAGGCTGCTACCTATGAGGCTTCATCTACATAACAAGAATCTGGACCCCCACAATTCCCCTTATCTTAATGCAAGCATTTCTTTCTACTGACTTCAAGTCTTGGGACAAAGCTTAACTCTTTCAACAGGTTGCCAATCAGAAAATCTTTGAATCTACCTATGACCTGTAAGTCCCTGCTCCAAGTTGTCCTGCCTTTCCGGTCGAACCAATGTATACCTCCCATGTATGGGTTTTTGTCTTTGCCTGTAATACCTGTCTCCTTATAGTGTATATAAAACCAAACTGTAACCCAAAAAATAAAAAATAAAAAATAGAAACTCAGCCTCGATCTGATTCCCAGGATTACGATTCTATCAGCAAGTAATTGATCCCTGATGGCAAGAATCAAAGCTGGTGAAACTCAGTGCCCTCATGAAGAGTTCATTCTAGTGGGGAAAGACATCCAATATGCAAATAAATAAACAAGTGAATGAATGAATGAACTGTGGCAGGAAATGTATCAGTTGCATCTCACCATATTTTTAAGCTGTGGTAATGAATCCCTAAATCCCAGTAAGTTACAACTGTAGACACTACTTCTTCCTCACATAATATGAAGGAGGCCACAGGATGGCCTTGGCCCAGCCCCACAGGCCTTCTTGCTTGCTCCAGAACCCAGTCTGAAGAGGCAGCCCTGTCTGGCCAATGCTGGGCTCACAGCCAAGGGAGAAGCATGAGACAGATGATCTCTCCCATGGGAAGGCTTCTGCTTGATGTGGTGCTCTTTAGTCCACTTGTGTACCTCCCAAAGGCCAAAGCAGGGTTCAGGGCCAAGTGCAACAATGGGCTGGGCAACAGAGTTCACCTTCAGGGAGGAACTGCAAATCCCATTGCAATGAATGGGAAGAAATATTCTTTGCAGGGAAGAGTTGATTGCTGGGAACAATAATCTAAGCAGCCATAAGTTTAAGTGACGTAAAGATAATATATCAGGGAAGGAGGCTAAGGGGAGCCCAGGTGTGTGAGTGTCATGGGGTTAGAGGGGTGCCACAGAGAAACTGACAAACTTACAGGAGGAATAAACAGGTGATGTTCTGACGTTAGGATCATGATGTATAGTGGAGACTGCTGGCTAGTTACCAAAAACCCATTTCCTCATCTTCCTGGGTACACAGACTTTTCCTGGCCACTGTTAACAGTGAGGTGTGGCCATGTGACTGAGGTCCAGCCCATGGAGTGAGAACAGAAGTGATGTGTGCCCTGCCACCAGGAGTCCAAGGACCCCAAGGTCCTAGGGATGGTGGAGCCACAGACGGAAGGAGCCTGGGTCCCCAAATCACCATCCAGCAGAAGGACATCTACTTTGGATCGTGAGCAAGTAAGCTGGAGTGCAATGGCGCGATCTCAGCTCACTACAACCTCCGCCTGCCGGGTTCAAGTGATTCTCCTGCCTCAGCCTCCCAAGTAGCTGGGACTAGAGGTGTGCACCACCACGCCTGGTTAATTTTTGTATTTTAGTACAGACCAGGTTTCACCATGCTGGGCAGGCTGCTCTCGAACTCCTGATCTCAAGTGATCTGTCCATCTTGGCCTCCCAAAGTGCTGGGATTACAGGAATGAGCCACCGCGCCTGGCCAAAACCAGGGATTTTATGGTCTTTGGAAACCCACTGGTAGTGACTTCATAGTGACGTCGTTTACGGTGATGTTGACCTAGGTGGACTCTTCTGGGAGAGAGACTTCCCAACATGGAGAACGGTGTATATTGGCAAATGTGAGTCATGAGGGGCTTCTTCAGGTGTATGGAAGAGAACAGTATATGGGGAAAAAGAATGAAAAAGGAACTGAATCCCTTTGTCTGAAAAGCAAACACAATTAGAGAGGTAATAACTGGAATAACCAACTGAGAGAGTGCTAACAACTTTGAAACCACCAGCCCTTGTACTTGGAGGAATTCCCCAGAATACCCTAGAGGCAGAGGCCCCTTTGGAGAGGGCAGAGTGTGGAGAGCATGGGTGAAGGGATGAGGGTCTTCCCTTTCTGACCATCGCTTCCTCCAGGAAAGCAGATCAGATTCCACCATACACTGATGAGTTTCAGAAACACCTGTCATTTCATTCAACAGAATGGCAGACCTGCCACCCTGCCATTTATCTGGATTTGTGTCTTCACGTCTTCCTGTTTTCTACATGCCTCCCAATTATTTACTGACAAAGGAATGAGTTGACCCTTTGCCCTGTTTTGTTTTTCATCTATTACTTCAACCTCGTTTCCTTTTCAACTATAATAGGAAGAACAGGTGCTTCTCAGTCGTAGGTGGCTTAGCTGTCTTTGGCTAATATTAAGAAACCTCAAGCAAGAAGTCTAAATATTGATCATTAATTTACTGAAACCCTCTGTATATTGAATGTTGCTTGACTTCAGACATCTCTGAAAAGTATAGACAAATTTGTCTTCATATTCTGCATAAACTTTTTATTATGGAAAATTTCAAATATACATGATAGTAGAGAAATTTGTGTAATGGATTCCCATGTATGTGTCACTGGCCACAACAAATACCAACATAAGGCCAACCCTGTTTCATCTGCATCTCCTTCCCCATTGAATTATGTCAAAGCAATCCCAGATATCATCTCATTTAATATGTAAAGTTTTTATAAGATACTTATTTCCAAGAGATAGGGGCATCATCTTTTCAAAATACCATTATAATACCAATTAGCACCATTGTTAGAAATGAATAGCAACTCTTCAGTATCATCTAATATCCACTGGGTATTCACCTTTCCCTGGATTGTCTCATGTATGCATTTTTCCTGTTGTTTTCTTTTAATCAGCATCTAAACGAGGTCTGTGCATTGCATTTGGGTGACATGACTCTTAAGACTCAATCTACAATCATTCCAAGTTCCCCTTTTTTTCCTTGGCTGGATGCAAGGAAATTGTTAAATGCCTTGCTAAATATGATGGCTTCATCCTAGTACTAGTTAATACCTAAAGGCAAAATACACATTTGTGGTAAGGCTTTTTGCTTACGATAATGGATACAATTTCACATTTCAAAGTCTCCTTGGTAATTGTGAATTTGGGGCAGATCTGATTAGATCACTTTTGTTTTAATTTGTACTAGGTTGTTGCAAAGCTCAGACGAGCTCTGCCATTTTCTTGCCATTCCTTTGGGCTTATATTATTAGTCTTCAATTCAGTTAACGTAGCTTCTTTTCATTCACTTTTTAAAACCACCTGTTCAGGCCGGGTGCAGTGGCTCATGCCTGTAACCCCAGCACTTTGGGAGGCCGAGGAGGGCGGATCACCTGAGGTCAGGAGTTCGAGATCAGCCTCGCCAACATGGTGAAACCCCATCTCCACTAAAAGTACAAAAATTAGCCAGGTGTGGTGGTCTGCACTTGTAATCCTAGCTACTCAGGAGGCCGAGGCAGGAGAATCACTTGAACCCAAGAGGCGGAGGTTGCAGTGAGCTGAGATCGCACCACTGCACTCCAGCCTGGGCAAGAGAGAGAGACTCTGTCTCAAAAGATAATAATAAATAAAAAATAAATAAAACCACCTGTTCCGCTTTTAAGAGCTAACATTTTATGTTTTAAACCACCCATCTTTTCACATTAACATCTATGAAATCAGTTTGCATTTTATAATCAATGGTGATAGTTTAATAGGTAGCATTTTCTTTTACTATTTAGTAAACAGTGGTGCATCTTACAAAGAGGTCTTAGATTTGATGAAATATACTAGTTTATTTAAACTAGGTAATATAAAGGGCCCTTTCTATGGAAGTTTTACTCTTCTTTCTGAATAGTAGGCCACCTCTACAGGACAGATACGCTAAAGAAGGTAGACAAATCCAAGCCTGGCCAGGAACACATGAGCCATTCTGAATCTTCAGAATGGAAGTAGTTTAATACAGAATCAGAAGCTTACATGGCTCCTGGAAGGCAGGGGCTAAGGTGAAGGAAGAAGTTTCTAGAAATCCAGGAGTGCAAGAGTCACAGGGAAGCTCCCCTGCCCCCAGGTGTCTCAGCTGCCTGCACGACTGAAGTGGGCGAGGCTCAAGATGATATCCAGAGGCTGCTGGCAAACCCCACATCTGCCTCCTGCTGATGCTCAAAAGCCTGTCCTGTGCAGCCACCAGAAGGAAACGGCTTCTCCTCACCTCCCTCCTCCCCAAATCAGGGCACAGGGTCTCTTGGGGCAGAATCTAAGAATCCATGTCTACCGGTAAAGGAGTGTGGCAAGTGTCACGTTCAGGCTTTATGCCTCTAAGGACAGGGAGAAACCAAGAAGGGCTGGGATGGTGGCAAGTACCAACAATGTTCAGCACTTTAGAACACATCAGTGAATCCGTACGTTAACTGCAGAAAAGCTTAATCTTTTTCCTCTTACGTGAATATAAAAGGAAGTTGTAAGATAAGCTGGGATGGTGGCAAGTACCAACAACATTCAGCACTTTAGAACACATCGGTGAATCCATATATTAACTACAGAAAAGCTTAATCTTTTTCCTCTTACGAGAATATAAAAGGAAGTTGTAAGATATGTGTCCTGCTCCCAACGGATTGATTTCTGCCCCTGTGGAATATGTGCACCCACCCCACCCCTGACGTCAGTGGACTTGAGCCTCCGAAGCCAGCCAAAGCCAGGTGGAGGAGTGAGGCCAAAGGAGGAACAGGGCTTGAGAAGGCCAAAACCCTGCCCTGGCCGCCCTGTTGTCCCTGAGGGATTATTTCCACAAATGCATGTGCTTAAGGGCTTCAGTTCTATGGCAGGAGAACAGGACACACCATTACTGATGCATAAGGACACGTCACTTATGGGCACTTAGCACTGACTCATATGCTCTGTCATAAGTGCCCTGACGTTCTCCTTTTCACGAACACTGGTTTGTCTGTTATGTTGAGGCAGCTCGAGGGGAGGAGCTAGGCCCCTTGTTTCTTAAAGATCTCCCCTCAATGCTGATAGTATCCCTAAAGCCAGAAAGGTGATCCCATAACAAGAGAGTTGCCTCTATTAGAGCAGGGGGAGTGGCCAAGCTCAATTTGAGCATGTGCTAACTACAGAGCGTCGCTCTTAAGGTTTAGTGGCATCAACCTGCTGACAAAATAGGGCAAACAGCCAGAAGAGGAAGAACTGTCCCCCATGCATTCCAACAGTGGGCTATCACTTGCACGTCCTCTCAAACCTAAAGGTCTCCCACATTGCCTGGATCAGCTGCGGGGGACTTTGTGAGCAAGCCCCAGCATCAAGCTATAGCCCCAGAAATTTTAACCTACTTCATGTATTCAGCCAACTGCAAGGACAATCCCTTCTGCAGCTTGAAAAAGCAGTGCTTTTCCTCCCAATTACACTGTCACTACTCACAGTATTTACTTTTTACTTTTGAATGTTACAGAAGGCCATGGTGTTTCTATGCCTGCAGAGGGAGGCCTTGGTTTAAAAGTTTGGGAAATCACACTCTAGAACATGTACTGTAAGACATTTCAACGATAAGAAATCCCACAGACGAAAGACTAAAGCAAATGTTAGGTGTGCCTAGAAGGTCATAGAGCTCAAGATGCAGAATTCTGCAGGTTACAAAGCATCGAAGGATGGAATGAGAGGCAAAGCCAGAGGAAGATCATTTCATATCTGGAAAATTCACAGGAAGGATAATATAGCATGATAGTCTGCAGACTAAAAGTTTACAAGCCAGATAGGAGAAAAAAAGGAGCCACGAATTACTCAAGTCTCAGATCACTCAAATTGACACCCCCGTTCCAGTCACTGAGCATCACCCCTGGAGCCTCAGTCAGGGCCCTGTTGTCTCCAGTGAATCACAGGACACGCTGCTGGGGAGCAAGAGCAGTGAGGATTTCTGGGTTCCTCAGCTGGAGCCGCAGCTCCTGGGGTCGGGGTAGGGGCCAAATAAGTGAGGCTATGCAAAACCCCAGTCCTCCAAGGGCATCCCACCGGGGCAGCTGGACCATCTGAAGGCAGAGGGCCAAGAGCAGGTGCATGCAGGAGGCGGCCTCTGGCCCCCAGTGGTAAAAGAGCAACCACAGTTGCCAGCCAGGTGTACAGGCTCAGATGGGATGAGATATCTCGGGGCATGGGCATTTTCTAGCACTCTCGCATCACTGATGATATCATAAATAACAAAGGCTCTGAGTACAGATACAGCTCATCGACTGAACTTCTTACAGCCCCCCTGGGGTCTCATTGAAGACCCCTGTAAGAAATCAGCCCTTGGTTCTTAGGCATCCTGTTTAGCATTAGAATCTGGGCAGGTTTTAAAACTCAAGTATTTGGACACGGAAAGCCACAAACTTACTAGACTGGCTCTGTTCCAGTTCCAACAAATATACACTTTAATGTAATGCAGTTAACGGTAAATAAAATCACACCTGAGGCTTTGAATGAATCGTTTCGATTAACTTTATTAATATTTTAAAATATGAAAACTGTAAAACATAGTATTTATGTAAACACCTGAGGACTGTTCAAGTGGGTACAGCATCTTCATACAAACAACTTGAAAGAAGACCAAGTTTAAGTGAGAATCTTTTGACATATAAGGAATAACATAAATGAAGCTATTCTTTAAATAGTTGCATTCATGTCTAAAGTACATTTGGTTTTCTAAAAAGAAAATGTACATTCTTGCCCCTGGTGAATATTTTATTGGCATTTACAACAAATGGCTAATACTTTTATAACTGATTCTCATAGCTTATAGACATTACATCAAAGTTACACAAAGTAATAACAATAAACATATAGCACCATTTCCTCTTCAAAGTTCTAACTTATAAAATAAAGCCCCAAACATGGCTGGGCACGGTGGCTCATGCCTGTAATCCCAGCATTTTACAAGGCCGAGGTTGGCGGATCACCTGAGGTCAGCAGTTCGAGACCAGCCTGACCAACATGGAGAAACCTCATCTCTACAAAATTAGCTGGGCGTGGTGGTGCATGCCTGTAATCGCTGAGGCAGGAGAATTGCTTGAACCAGGGAGGCAGAGGTTGCAGTGAGCCGAGATCGAGCTATTGCACTCCAGCCTGGGCAACAAGAGTGAAACTCCATCTCAAAAAAAAAAATAAAATAAAATAAAGCCCCAAACAATAAGTCTGAACTAATATATCTCTCAAAGTGTAGCAGAATAAATGGCTCAGAACTAAGCAAATTAATTAGAAACATTGCATAGGACAGAGAACTTCCCTGTATGGAAACGAATCTACAGATTGTTTCATATCCCCTGAAGAGTAAGCTGAGAGGTACTGGTGATAGCAAACGATGGACATATATTTTTTACGAAATCAAAACATCTAACTATATACACAGTTCATCGTTACCTCTGTGGCAGTGCAAAGTGCCAGATTAAATTCAAGAAAAAAGAAGATTTACTTGTGTGTAAACCTACAGGTATAAAACAATATACAAATATGGTAAAGTACCATATGAGGAATAAACACATATAATATATATCTTCAAAAAATTTGGACACTGGTATCTTCATATAGAGATGTAAGAAAAGAATGCCTAGTTAAATGTCCAAGCTTAGTGAAAATACGGAAAGTTTTAAAATAATAGGTATTTTACTGAAAAAATTTAATCTTACTCCATCCAAACAACCCTCGTAGTATAAATATCTCCTGCATAAAATGACAATTCTATCCTATAATTTAAAAAATTTATCAAAAACTGGTAAGAACACTTTATGAAAGCTTATAAGCTTTATAAGCTTGCTTTTTTCCTTTAAATATGATCAAATACAACATACAGAGAAATAATAAAAGGAAAATAATTTATATGGCTATTCCCTTTCTAGATATACTGATAGAACATGAACAGAACACCACAGAGTATCAGACAAAACATCTGAGAAAAGATGATATCTACAGGTGCACCTTTAAATTCTCTGGTGAGGAAAAATTCTCATGGATTTAATTATAGAAGTTGTCAATCCCTGATATTTTCCCCTTTGGGATTTAGCTGTTTTGGTTCTAGATATAAAGATTAACCAAAATCAAAGGTTTTTCTCTGTTAACTACATTAAGTATATTTGTAAACTGTACAATGAAAATTTAAAAAGACATAAAGAACTGCCAATTTGAAAATGCCAATACTAACATGTTAAATGCTTTTTAAAGAAGTAGACTGGGGGAGAGGTGGCTGTGCCTCCCGAGGCTGGTTGGTGACTCCAGGGAAAAAAAAAAAAAAAAAAAAGTTGACTGAACTGTTAATACAGTTCTGCAATTCTGATAAAACACTTTTATAGGAACTGTCTACAAAACAAAAACTGCTGAGAAATACTTTTAAATTAAAATGTTAACAGTACACCTGAGAATTATGTCCAATCTAAACTTACGCATATTTTTTTCAATTGTATTTTCCTTCTTTAAGTTTTTCAATGTAGTAACACAGCTTTAATGCTGGCCCCAGCTTCAGCCCCATATACTTCATCATCACATCACTCTTGAGTAGGAACAGAGCCTTCCCATCAATTTCCTACAGAGAGAAGGAAATCATACTCATTAATAATGCTTTCATATCAAGTTATTTATACATAAGAACATGTAAAATAGAGCAGCTGTATACTCCGGATATATATTCTCTGAATATGCTTTATTTCCTGAAAACTATTAAAAATATAATTTATATAGTGAAGCATTATTTGATAATTTATGAATTTAGTTTAAATTTTAAGAAAAAGAAAATTTAACCTTGTATCTTCAAAAAATGTCCCAAGTATCAAACAATCTGACTTTAAATACTGTGTGTTAAATAAAATACTAAACATATCTATGACAAAGGGTCAAAAACTATTAATGGTAGAAATGAATTTCAGATGGTCAATAACTTTCTGAGAAGGGCCAGGAATATGTCAATATCAATGCAAACTGTAAATGTGCTATACAGTGTTGTCATTATGTTGAAGGCTAATCAGTTAGTTGTCTGAAGCTGGTTAGATGCTAAAACTAATTACTGATTTTCTTGCAATAGTGAAAAGGGTACCTCAGATAACAGATCACTCATTTGATTTGTTAGAAAACACTGAAAATATTACTTAATAGTCATAAGGCATCCTCCTAAAATTCTTTATTACCTTAACCAATTTATGTTATGGAAGCATATTATTTGGTATTTGTGAGTTCCTGTTTAAAAGGATGTACTTAATCTTATACAGTTGCTGGATTCACTGGAGGAAGGCCACCCTGTAATAGCCTGTGGTCAACCCCTCCTACTCATGGTCCTGGCGCTGAGCTGGGTGCAGGTCGGGGAGGATCCTTGTATCTGTCGTTACAAAGGGGAGGTACACCTGAGAGTTGCAATGCTGAATCATTGTATCTTGAGAAGGTGAAGCAGTTTGTATTTTAAGCACCTGCATACTCACTTAAAGAACAGACCATTAATCTACCATTTAAGGAACTAATATCTTGGGAAAAATAACCTTTCTCACATATGGAAAAATCAGTTGATAGGGTTCCCCCACCATCCACACAGCATCCAAATGAAGGGCCTGCACAGAGGTCATTCAAAGGCATTACGGCAGGAAAACCGGATCAAAAGATACATTACATGTTGCCTGAAGAGGTCGGCGAGGGGGCCTGATATCTGAGGATCTGTATGTTTCATAAACTGTATCACTTCATCCACAGACCAGGTTGAAGGGTCCTTAGAGAAGCCTTGTTTCAGGACACTGGGATCAGGTACAGCTATATAACTTGGAGCTTCAATGGGGGGGAAAAAAGACAAATCATACTTGACCTGATCATTATCCTGAAAGAAGAGATGTTAGGTAGGGAATAATGGTCTCATTCCTGGAACCTTCTGTTAAGTTCCCCAACAAGGTCTCAAGACTCCAACTGTGAAAGCTTATACAAAGATGATGTGAGGATGGCTACATAAGAGCATCCCATCTGACCTCCCCCAAACAACAAAAGCAGGTTCAGCAGTTACCTTAAAGCTTCAAAGATCACAAAACAGACTAAGCAATCCAAGGCCTCTTTGGCCACAAGCAAACACAGCAAAAGACCTGTTACTTGGGTAAAATTAGGTTAATCTAATCTAACCTATGACTTCTCTCTTAAGTCTTCCAAGGAATTTCAATCTCTCTCTATCTGTCTAGATTAGGTTTATTTTACTAGCTAAATCCGATGGAAATTCCCCAAATTTACAGCTGGTTTTGTTTTTGTTTGTTTGTTTTGTATTTTTGTTGCTGTTTTGGTTTTTTTGAGACAGGGTCTCGCTCTGTTGCCCAGGCTGGAGTGCAGTGGCACAATAACGGCTGGAGTGCAGTGGCACAATCATGGCTCACTGCAGTGTTGACCTCCTGGGCTCAAGTGATCCTCCCACCTTGGCCTCCCAAGTAGCTGGGACTACAGACACATGCCACCACTCCCAGCTAATCTTTATATTTTTTGTACAGACAGGATTTATCCATGTTGCCCAGGCTAGTCTCAAACTCCTGGGCTCAAGCAATCTGCCCACCTCAGGCCCCCAAACTGCTGGAATTACAGGCATGAGCTACCACGCCAAGCCAAATTTAGTTTTCTAATTGCTTAAATGTGTTCACTTTAATCAAATAATTTCAATAATCCCATTATTTTTGATAAACAAAGTAGTCCTTTTACCAAATCTCTCTGATGTATCCAATAAGAATATTTTTAGCATCACTTTACTCTTTAGATTTCCTGTCTCTCATGGCTTAAATGCCTCTCTGAATTTTTTTTTTTTTTTTTTTTTTTTGAGACAGAGTCTTGGTCTGTCACCCAGGCTGGAGTACAGTGGCACAATCTCGGCTCACTGCAACCTCCGCCTCCTGGGTTCACACCATTCTCCTGCCTCAGCCTCCCGAGTAGCTGGGACTATAGGCGTTCGCCACTATGCCCGGCTAATTTTTTGTATTCTTTAGTAGAGACGGGGTTTCACTGTGTTAGCCAGGATGGTCTCTATCTCCTGACCTCTTGATCCGCCCGCCTCGGCCTCCCAAAGTGCTGGGATTACAGGCGTGAGCCACCGCGCCTGGCTGCTTATCTGAATTTTGAAGAAAACAAGATTATTTTCTGCTACGCTAGGTCAGAAATAACTTTAACATTTAATTCCTTTATAATGTTTAATTGCATAGTAATAGATATTTTGGTTGAAGGTTTATACATTAAAAAAATACATAACTGAGACATGAAACAATTTAAGTGCTCATATCTCAAATGGTCTTAGCTGCACTCTTTACTAAGTTGTGATGAAATCTGTGTCCTGACAAGTATTCATTTACTCAACCAGAGCCCTTAACTCCCTAAAGTTAGTGTGTGATAACTGAAGTGAATTTTGTACTTAGCTAGGAAGATTTGTTTCTCTAACCAAGGACCATCAACACAAATCAGATGGTTTTTTGTGTGTGAATTAGCCAAAGGAGTACCCTTTCTTTCCTACCCTCTGGGCTATGGCCATTTTAGAAGCATTTTAAGTACTTACCTAGGGGAAAGGTAAAGAAAAACAGAAAATAAAAGAACTTATAGTGGTTAATTTTTTGTGTGTAGCTCTGAATTTTATTTCTTTCCAACATCACAACGATGATGTGAAATAAAAACTCTATACCAAAATATATTCTTCCCTTCACTCAGAGAAAAAAATGTTGGCCATATCTACAGAGAAATTCTGCTGGGCTGTATCGACCCAAGTAAAAATGATGATGCTGTAGACCACGCTATGCCTAAGGCATTCTGACAATTTAGACAGAAACACCATCTCCTTTAACTCAACAAAGACACAATGTCACATGAAAAAAATCATTGGCAAAGCTAATCATATCTCTAATTTAACTTATATTTTTGTGGAATTTCTGGTTTCTGTCATAATCTGGTACATTTATGTTTTGAATAACATGTAACTAGTTTTACAGTTTACTGCAGATAAACTATATGTAAAAAGATATGATTTGGGGTATAAAATTAATTTTATACTAAAAATAAAACCATAAGATTTTCTATTTTTAGTCTATTATGAAAATATAATTTAATTGGGCCTACACCTTCAAAACAATCAGAGACGTTTGCAAGCATTACATTACTGTTATTCAAATAATTACATGAAACAAACTAATCATGTGAAAAATAATCAAAGTCCAGTCATGCTTTTCTCCTGAACGGCTCTGTCTTATATACACTGGCATATCAATAAATATTTCTAGAATAAGTATAATGAAAGTATGAAAGTGATCTGATTCCCCCTGACATCACTGGATTTCTTTCCTATAATAAAGATCAGCAATATTTTTCATTCGAATAATGGGACAAGGCAGGACAGGAAATTGTGTGAGCATCACTGGCTGTCAGGAGTGGAATCAGCTCTAGGTAACAGTTCAAATGCCTCAAAAATAATAGTAATGGCACCTGTAGACAGTTTCTAATGGAAATAAGTATCTGTTCTTGGGAGATGTAAGTAGTACAGAAGTTAAGAGTACAACCCTGGAGTCAGAGTGTTTGAGTTCAAGGACTGGCCCAGCCACTTTTTAGCTGAGGGACCTCAGCCAAATGACTTCAAATTTCTCACCTGAAAATGCTTGCCAGCACCTACATTTCAAAGAATTGTTGTAACAGTATAATGTAGGAGGCCATATGAAATATTATATGCCTGGCATATGTCAGATAGTGATGAAGATGATGATTATTTCTATTACCACTAAGTAAATTATTAGAAAGCAATGTTATTACTATTAGTCTCTACATTCCTAAGAAGACCAGAAGCCAGCCTTCTGAAGCCCCAATACTGGCTACCTTAGCACAACAGTGTTTGACATACATTTCAAAGTGAGATACTCAGCATTAGAAGTAATCTTATACTGAGAAGGCCTATCTTCAAAAGGTCAAACTTTGTGAAAATACTTTAAAATGCAGGGTATACTAGCCCTTATGGAATAAGCATCTATTGTTAGACTCTGCAAACCATGTCACTCTAAAAGCAGAGAAAATCTCCAGAAGGGATGGGGCTGACAACATTAAATGTGTCATGGGATGTGCACAGTGTGGCTGCCCATAGATAACACTCATGATCAAAGGCAAGGGTTCCCACTTCCTACACTCCTCAACCTCGCCTATGTGCCTACCTGGAGAAAAAGGACAAGACACTCTCCTGCACCCTTAATCCTTCAAAGGTACAGGGTATTAGCCCTCTTTGCACATTGAAGGCTGTTTTGGCTCTTTCTTTCTTTTTTTTTTTTTTTTTGAGACAGAGTTTTGCTCTTGCTGCCTAGGCTGGAATGCAATGGCGCAATCTCGGCTCACTGCAACCTCTGCCTCCCGGGTTCAAGCGATTCTCCTGCCTCAGCCTCAGGCTCCCGAGTAGCTGGGATTACAGGCATGCACCACCATGCCTGGCTAATTTTGTATTTTTAGTAGAAACAGGGTTTCTCCATGTTGATCAGGCTGGTCTCGAACTCCCAACTTCAGGTGATCCGCCCGCCTTGGCCTCCCAAAGTGCTAAGATTACAGGCGTGAGCCACCCCGTGCCCGACCTGTTTTGGCTCTTTCTAAATGGCAACAGGATGTTGCCCTACTTATACACGTCATGTCTTCCTGGTGGGTCTGAGGAAGGATATGGAGAATGAGGAAATGGTGTGGCTGTGGTAACAAGATGCCAGCCCGAATCCAGGAGTCAACACAGGCTAAGGCCAGGAAAGGTCTCAAGAGAGACTAAGAAAAGTGTACAACAGAAAGGAGAGGGACTGTCTTTCCAGGCCTCAGAGTCATGAGAGGTTTGTGAGTTCAGACAGTACCCAAGCAAATGATAAATTACAACTGCTCAAGCACTACTAATCTGAGAAGTCTCTATCAGAGACATGGTTGGTGATCCAGATCCCCAGAGACAGTTCTGTGCTGTCAAGAGGACTGGAGGATCCATAATGGTCTGACCTGACAGTGATGTGAAAGGGAGGACTCAGCCTCCCAAATTTTAGCACTTTCTCCAATGTGATACTCTCAAGGGATGCTGTTAGGTATGAAAATCTCAAGGCAAAAGACAAACACATTGAGAGCCACTATTTTTTAACATACCTTCACTTTTCCTCTGCATTTGGAATTTAACTTCATGGGGACTGCTCTTGGGGGATGATTTGTCCCCAACTAGTAGTGAACTTGTGGTGCCTGGCACACTTTGAGAAAAATCCTGGGAGACTGAAGTCTGAATATACATAGGATTTCTACAGGCAGGATTCAAACAATTTCCTGAATTTAGTGATGAGCTCTTAGAATCTTCTGAAAGATTTTCCTCTTTGGGAATGGCATTTCTCCCAGCAAACAATGGTTCTTCTACAGGGAAAAAGACAAAGGAGGCTATCTTCAATAGACTTACAATTCAAATACTACTAAAAGGAAAAAAATTTCATCCCTAGCAAGTTCACTTAACTTGTGCTATACTGAATCACAATGCTCTAACACAAAGTTCATGGCTATCCCCTCCTTGGTATGGATGCATGCACTGATTGATTGATTGAGACAGAGTTTTGCTCTTGTTGCCCAGGCTGGGGTGCAGTGGTGCAATCTTGGTTCACTGCAACCTCCACCTCCTGGGTTCAAGCGATTCTCCTGCCTCAGCCTCCCAAGTAGCAGGGAGTACAGATGCCTGCCACCACGCCCGGCCAATCTTTTGGGTTTTTTTTTTGTTTGTTTGTTTGTTTTAGTAGAGACAGGGTTTCATCATGTTGGCCAGGCTGGTCTCGAACTCCTGACCTCAGATGATCCACCCGACTTGGCCTTCCTTGGCATTTATATTAATGGACATTGTCCTACAGTCCAAAGTGATTGCATATCACCTATATTTTTCATAGTAACTTACTATCATTTGCCAGTCTTGCCACCAAGACTATAAACACCTCACTAAAGCATTTGTTTTTAGAAATGCAGTTCTTCATTACTATTTGTTATAATATGATCATACAGTTGGTTTCTAACATTTGTTTACTACTTGGGCAGTTAACACATTCTCTGGAGAAAGGCAGCAGGTTTTTCTATTCTTCTTTCTACCAATTTTTAGCAATACAAAAGTGAAGGAAAAAGGTTATTAGGTTATTATATTTTTTTTTTCTATGGAGAAATAACAGCCATGCACTTCTGAAGGGAATGAAGTGTTCAACAAAGCTGTCCAAGTAGTAGCCTAACTGCCAAACTTATTTAGGCAAATTTACCTCTCTACCTCCAATACTACCACCCCAAGAGTATACACAAGTGGTAGCAGAGAAACATTTCTTCCCAATCCTGGGAGGTGTAAATGCTATTTACCTTCAGATGCGTACTCCTTTGTTTTGGGGAGCTTAGGAGAGAGAGGAACAACATATGGTACAGATTGCTGAGGAGATCGTTTGGTACTTTGCCTTTCTGTTACATCTTCTTTTGCTGTTCTCAAAGAAAAAACAGTTGTCTGTTATAACGAACTAATATACTCAAGCATTTTCATATCATCAGCATGAAACACTTGTTTCTACATCATTTGCCTACAATACCTTCATTGACAACTTCTCAATTATTTGATGTTCTTGAATAACATGTGTCTATTTCATCCTATTTTATATTTTCACTGAAATAATATTCAAGACTTAAAAGCATTTCCAGAAGGAGTATATCTAGGCTTCTTTATTCTGGGGTTATCAGATCTCTCTAAATATCTCACAAGGCAGTGAGGCAACCCATTAAAATGTGTCTAAAATGGCCTGGGAAAATTGCTCCCATGAGCCGGAGGAGTTAAAACTTCAGAGAAATTAAATAAAAGATATGGCATAATGAACATCCATTTTGTTAAGTAACAATCCTGGCTTAGAGCTACCCTTAAAACAAGTCTACTGCTTACTTATCATTCAACCAAACGCACTTCTACCTAAAGGACCACTCTGTAAAACATGATCCTGAAAGTAAAGACAGCTTCAATTATCAATTATACCCTAAGTATCAACAAATATCCTGATTTAACCTCCAACTAAAAGGACAAATAAGGTATAAGAAAAATCTTAAAAGTCTGATAGTAGACCTCAAAAGAGAAGAAAGATTGCAATGAGTATCAAAGTCAAACTTCATCTGGTTCAAAATTTCGGCTGAGGGCCACGCATGCTGCTCAAAATGTTATGATGAGTAACCTTTAGCTCAATCTAGTTACTCAGTGAATCCCAATGAGTCCGGTAGAGCTCTTACCACTTTAGTTTTATTTTTAATAATGGACTATAAAACCAACAGGCAAAACATATCTCAAATTTCTACAATTAATTAATTCATTAAATTCTAAGGAAAGAAATAATTGGCTTTTCATACCAACTTAATAATATGGAAAATTCGAGTTCTAAAATATAGTTTTCTATAAATGTTTATTTCCCTCAGAATCTTGGCAAGATTAGAAAATGTCTTCATCATTTATTTGTAATGTACTAATGCTTTATGAAAAGTTTACGAAGCTGGGTATGCTCTACTATCTGGGGCTGAAACAAATATAAAATTGACTCGACTTCTGCTTCTGGGTATTGTAGTAAGGCTAAGGGAGGAAAGTGTTCCTACAGAGATAACTAGGAAAAGCCAGGTAATTTACAAAGTATTTTTTAAATCATCAGAGAAGCACTTCCAGGATGACTGATCAAAGACCTCCAAAAATCTACTCCTTCATAAAAACATTGAAAACAGTGGCAAAAACTATAAAAACTTTTTCAAACCTCTGGAAATTAAAGACTTGCCACAATCCAAAGTGTTTAAGAAAAATGAATGGATCTCAGAAAAAAACAGCAAATTCTGTGGCATTTTAACTTGCCCTAATATAATCCCCCTCACCCCATTTTCACAGTAGCCTTGAAAACCAACACTTCACAACTACGGCAGGTATGAAAAACAGCCATGCAATAGTCACTGGATGGGGACATAATGGGTTTGGAGCTCTCCAAAAGCCCCATGCCCAGAGAACTATCACTTAGACCAGTCTTGAAGCTCACTGAAAAGCTCCCTTTCAGGGTTTGTCTTTATTTGACCTAAATTAGAGCTTGTTCTGTGTGAACAACCCCATCTCCAGGGCATCTGATGGGGGAAAATGGTGGCAACTGTTTAACTTTGCAGCTGCCTGAGACCATATTACCAGTCAGGGCTAACAAGAGGTTGGCCAAAAAGCTTAAAAGGAAAAACTGGGTATAAGATGCCCCCTAGGAGACTGAAAAACACAGACATATTCCTGGGAATCGAAACAGTTCACATGCATGTGCTCGGATGTATATATGCATGCCCAGGAAAGACATGAGAACACCCTAATCTTTCATCTCTGGCTGACCTTGAGGCTCTGCACAAAGTCAACTTACAAGCTGCCTCTTGGAGCACTGATGTTATGTCCCAACACACACAGAAAACCCCTTGGCCAAGGCTGGGAGATACACTGGTTCCAGGTATTTAAGGAAATTTCTACCCAATCATTAACCACATTAAGCTAAACAAGCAGACTTCAGTGACCACTCTTAACAAAGAAATACAGACTTTACAGAATTAGTCCAGGAAAAGTCACTAAACAGCACCAGCAACAACAACAAACCCTAGGGAGAAGGGAATCTGATTTCCAGAGTTGCCATATTATATGATTTTTAAATGTCCAGTTTTCAACAACAACAAAAAGAGACATGTGAAGAAACAATATGGTCCATACAAAGGGAAAAAAATCAGTTAACAGAAATTGTCCCTGAGGAAGTCCAGACATTGGACTTACTAGACAAATACTTTATTTTGGGACACGGTCTCAATCTGTTGCCCATGCTGGAGTGCAATGGCATGATCTCAGCTCACTGCAACCTCTGCCTCCCAGGTTCAAATGATTCTCGTGCCTCAGCCTCCCAAGCAGCTGGGATTATAGGCACATGCCACCACACCTGGCTAATTTTTTTATCTTTAGTAGAGAGAGGGTTTCGCCATGTTAGCCAGACTGGTCTTAAACTCCTGGCCTCAAGAGATCGTCCCGCCTTGGCCTCCCAAAGTGCTGGGATTACAGACGTGAGCCACTGCACCCGACCTAGACAAATACTTTAAATCAGCTATTATAAATATATTCAAGGAACTAAAAAATGAAAATCATGTCTAAAGAACTAAAAAAAGGCCAGTGTATTAGTCCGTTCTCATGCTGCTAATAAAGACATACCCGAGACTGGGTAATTTATAAAGAAAAAGAGGTTTAATAGACTCACAGTTCCACATGGCTGGGGAGGACTCACAATCATGGCAGAAGGCAAAGGAGGGGCAAAGGCACGTCTTACATGGCAGCAGGCAGAAGTGCAGAGCAAAGCAGGGAAAGCCCCTTCTAAAACCATCAGATCTCATGAGAACTCACTCACTATTACAAGAACAGCATGAGGGTAACTGCCCCCATGATTCAATTACCTCCTGCTGGGTCCCTCCCATGACATGGGGGGATTATGGGAACTATAATTCAAGATGAGATTTGGGTGGGGACACAGTCAAACCATGCCACCTCATCTCTACTAAAAATACAAAAATTAGCCAAGTGTGGGGGCACACACCTGTAGTCCCAGCACTCACTCTGGAGGCTGAGGTGGGAGGATTGCTTGAAACTGGGAGGCAGAGGTTGCAGTGAGCCAAAATCACGCCACTGCACTCCAGCCTGGGTGACAGAGCAGGACTCCATCGCAAAAAAAAAAAAAAAAAAAAAAAAAAAAAAAGAGAGAGAGAGAGAAAAAAAGTAGGAAGTTAAAAGACAACCCCAAAGAATGGGATAAAATATATGCAAAGCATATACCTGATATAGTACTTGTATCTAGAATATACAAAGAACTCTTATGACTCAACAATAAAAAATGAAACCAATTAAAAGTGGACAAAGGATTCGAACAGACATTTCTCTGAAGATATACAAATGGCCAAAAAGCACAAGAAAAGATGCTCATCATCAACTACTGGAAAAATGTAAATCACACCGTAATGAGATACCATTTCACACCTGCTAGAATGGGTATAATAAAAAAGATGGACAATAACAAGTGTTTACAAGGAGAACTGAAACCTCATTCACTGCTGATGGAAATGTAAAATGGTATAGCCTCTTTGGAAAAGTCTGTCAGGTCCTCATCAAGTTAAACAGAGTTAACCATATGACCCAACAATTCCACACCTAGGTTTGTACCCGAGAGAACATGTATCCACACAAAAACTTATACACAAATGTTCATTGCAGCAGCATTCCTAATAGCCAAAAAGTGGAAACAATCCAGAAGTGCATCAATTGATAAATGGATAAACAAAATACAATATAGCCATACAATAGAATATTATTCAGCCATAAAAAGGAATGAAGCACTGATACATGCTACCACATGGGTGAACCTTGAAAACACAGGGTGGGCACGGTGGCTCACACCTGTAATCCCAGCATTTTGGGAGGCCAAGATGGGTGGATCACTTGAGGTCAGGAATTCGAGACCAGCCTGGATGATGTAGTGAAACCCGTCTCTACTAAAAATACAAAAATTAGCCGGGCGTGGTGGTGGACACCTGTAGTCCCAGCTACTCAGGAGGCTGAGGCAGGAAAATCACTTGAACCCTTGAACCCAGGAGGCAGAGGTTGCGGCGAGCCGAGATCACACCACTGCATTCCAGGCTAGGCAATAGAACGAGACTCCGTCTCAAAACAAAACAAACAAAAAAACACATTATGCTAAGTGAAAGAAGCCACACACAAAGACTGCATATTATATGATTCTATTAACATGAAATGTCTAGAATAGGAAAATCCATAAAGACAGAAAGTCAATAAATAGTTTCCAGTGGTGAGGGAGAAAAGACATTGAGGGATGATAGTTAACAGGTATGGGATTTCTTTTGGGGGTGATGAAGATAGTGGTGATGACTGCACAACTCTGTGAATACACTAAAAAATATTGAATTGTGTACTTTTAAAAGGGTGAAATTATGGTATGTGAATTATATCTCAATAAAGTTATTATAAGAAAAGCATCCTCAAGGTATAGCAGTCATAGGAACTAATAAAATCAAATTCCAGAGGGGGAAGAACCATTCTAGTCTAAACTGAAGATCTCGTCATATTTTTTCCCTGTAGGAATTTGCTGACTCTTGGCACTACACTGAAAATAGAACCTGACACAGGCAGAGGGCTATAACTAGGCAAAAATAAATCAAAAAAGATTCAGCAGCTTCACACAGCTGGAGTGACAAATCAGAAACTCAAACTCATAGCTAGTTTTCCCCCATGGGACATCTGCCAAGTTCTGGAGCTATACAGGAAGCTGGGGAGTTAGGCTAAAAACTCTTAAAAGGCACGCTGAAATCTCTCGCAGTCTCACGATGCTTAAGAAATAAAGACCCACCAGGGTGAAGAGGTCTAGCTCAAACACACAAGCCACCTAAACACAAGTGTGAAGTTGTGATAATACATGAGGAAGAAGGCTGAAGAGCTGAGCAGCAAACCCCTGAAGGAGGGAAGTACAATTCCCCATAGTCTTTCAAGGTTAAGGAGCTAGGGAATTCCCAGGTTCTCAATCAAAAGCCTGGGAAAGTAACACCTGAAGAATAGCGAGGAATCAGGAGATAGACTGAGTCTTATTAAAACTGCTATTCAGCCCCAACCCAGTTCAATCACTGAATGGAATGAGCCCTCCTTCTTTCTGCTTAAAAAAGAGGAAACTTTTTAAGGTAGAAATCTGGAGCTTCTGCAGATCTTTTATATACAATGTCCCACATACCAAAAAATAGTGGTAAACATGCAAAGAAGTCAGACCATATAACCAACGATTGAGAGAAAAACTACTGGTGTCAGTAGACAAAGACTATAATGCAATTTTGATGAATATATTCAAGAAAACAGGAAAAATGGACAGAAAAGATCAAATAAAAAATTTCACCTGAGAATTATAATCTATTTTAAAAAGCAAAGAGCTGATAGGAAAGTAAATTGAGGCAACCACTTTGAAAAACTGTTTGGTAGTATCTACTAAAGCTTAATCTACACATTTCCTGTGACCTAGCAATTCCCTCCAAGATAGATACAGGAACAGAAAGACGTGTATAGAATGTTCATGATAACACTACTTATAAGAGTACAAAACACAACACTACTTATAAGGGCACAAAACAGAAAGCACTCAAATGGATACATACCATGGTAGCATATTTATACAACAGAATATTATACAACAATGAGAATGAATGATCTAACTATATGCAACAATACAGATGAATCTTACAAACATAATGATGGGCAAAAAAAGCTAGGCACAAGAGTAAATGGTGTATAATTTCATTTCTATAAAGTTCAAAAACAGGCAAAAGTAACACATGGTACTAGAAGTCAGGGCAGTAGGTATCCATGTGCGAAGTGAGGGGTAGTAGCGGATGAAAGGGGGTTTGACACATTAGCAGTGCTTCTAGGGTACTAGTAATAGCTATTTTTCCAACCAGGGTACTGGTTATACAGGCATGAAAATTAATCAAGCTACATTCCATGTACAATTTTCTCTATGTATACTATACTTCAGTAAAATGTCTAAAATTACTGCTAAAATGTGCAAACACAAGATTGGTCAGAATCAAAGTCTCCTAAGAAGAGCACTCTATCTTAAACTATTTTTGAGTCCCTTATTTTAAAAAATGTAAGAGAAATGGGATACTAGACATGAAATCTTAGTAATAATCAACCTCATAACATTTACATGCAACTTCTTTAACTACAAGCTGACTTAAGAAAAACCTAAGAGTTCCAACTCAAAGCCACTTTCAAATGGCTAAATTAAGCTTTCTGTGAGAGAAAATTAATAACCCTTAAAATAATGTAAAATATGTGGATTATTCAGTGTATTTTTTCAAATAGTTACCTATTATTATTGGATTAATCTGAAAATTCAAACATCCTGTGTTCAATTTAAAGAAGAATTACATTTTCTTTAAAATCTTTCAAAGAATGGGGTTTTGTAAATTACTGGCATTCTTAATGCTTTGTATAAGAAATCAGGAAATTGGCCCTGGCAGGTGGCTCAGGCCGGTAACTCTGGGAGGCCAAGGTGGAAGCATCACTTGAGGCCAGGAGTTTGAGACCAGCCTGGTCAACAAGGTGAAACTCCACCTCTACTAAAAATACAAAAATTAGCCAGGCATGGTGACAGGCACCTGCAATCCCAGCTATTTGGGAGGCTGAGGCAAGAGAATTGCTTGAACCCAGGAGGCGGAGGTTGCAGCGATCCGAGATGGTGTCATTTGCACTCTAACCTGGGCAACAGAGTGAGAAATCAGGAAATTGTACTCTCAGCATCTCCAACTCATATTTTTCCCCAAATTACTCTTAGAAACAGAAAACCTATCAATACACAGACACCCCTCTTCCCACACAGGTGGCCCTTCCCTTTCTAGCCATCTTCCAAATTTCCTACCATTTTTGATGACCTCCTACCTCTCCCGAAGAAGGAAAAAAAAAAGGATAATATCACATGAAAACATGAAACTTCACTCTTCCTCTTCCCCCTAGTTCTGACAGCTAGCTTTTATTGCTCCTACTTCATGCCAGGCATAATGCAGGTTAAGAATTTACAAATACTTTCTTTCAATTTCACAACTAAAGAGGTATCCACTTTGCAGATAAGGAAACTGAGAACTAGAGAGGCTCAGTACTTTGTCTATGGGCACATAGCTAGTTAACAGCAGGAACTGAATTAAAATGTAGGCCGGTCAGACTTTACACTCTTCCAGCATAGAGATTACAAGGCCAGGATTGGAACTCAGGTCTGACAAACTCCAACACCTGTGCTCTCCATGCCACTGCTTCTCCATGAATACTTTTGCAAGCATGTCACAGTATCATACCTTTATTTCAAAGGGACTCACTGGACAGCTACACCAGAGGGGAGACACTGGAAAGAGGATTCCAGTTAGGAGCCTGCTTTACTAAACCAGTGAAGGGGTTAGTACCGTCTGAAGCAGGGTAGTAACAAGGAAATGGAAAAAAAGGGGATGGATATGAGAGGTGTCACTGAAGTAGAGGAGACAAGCTTTATGAAGAAGGGTGTGGGTAACCAGGAGGACCAGAAAAAAAAAAAGTAGTAGCTAGAGACATGGTACCCACACTTCACACTTGAGTGGCACGTGAATTAGAATCCCTGGACTTAAAAAGATAGTCTGATGGTACTCTGTATTTCCAGAATCAGCAGCACCTGGCCAGAAAATCATGCAGCAGTAACACCTGAGAACCTCAGCTACTCTTGAAAGACCCACATACAATCCTGCCATGATCGGTAGAACATAGTTAGCTTTCATAAGTCACATGAAAAAGAGACAAACCACTCCCAAAAAACAAAGAGCACTTGCATAAAAGCTGGAAGAGCTTTCTTGCTTTACGGATCAGAAGCAAGAAACATGCTTTTGGTTCTACAGGGCTATCTTATACCTACCCTCTTATTCAGGCATCAGTTTGGGGTTCTTATGGAAGAGAAGCAACCATGGTTCAAATGTCAAATCCAAGCATATGACAGGCTGGGTGTGGAGGCTCACGCCTGTAAATCCTAGCACTTTGGGAGGTCAAGGCGGGAGGATCACTTAAGGTCAGGCGTTCAAGACCAGCCTGGCCAACATGGCAAAACTCTGTCTCTACTAAAAATACAAAAATTAGCTGGGCATGGTGGTGGGTGCCTGTTATCCCAGCTACTCAGGAGGCTAAGACAGGAGGATCGCTTGAATCCGGGAGGCGGAGGTTGCGGTGAGCTGAGATTGCGCCACTACACTTCAGCCTGGGGAGACAGAGCGAGACTCTGTCTCAAAAAACAACAACAAAACCGTATCATCATTTGTCAAACCTTGATGACTGCAACAAAATCTTTATAGCCAATGGGCTCAACATGCTTTGCTAACTTCTTAGGATTATAAAGGTCAGTAACTTTAAAGCCATACTTCAGTCTAACAGAGAATGTTTAACTCTGTGAGGTAGTCACAATGAAGCCAAACGTAAGTAATCCATGGGCTTTGATTCTCAAGTTCATTATGAATACAAGAAATTACTTTCCTACTTTGAACGAACAAAAACAACTACATGTTATACATTTCTCATTAGCTCACTGTGGCTAAAATGTTTACTTTGAGGAGAACACAAGGAAAAACAATTATACAAGATTCTCAAGTTAAACAGAAGTATAAGAGTTTACATTTTCTCTCACCTGACTGATTTTTATCATGCTCTGCAGAGCTGTGAGTATGACCCCTGGAAGAACTAAAAGGCTGGCTACTCAAAAGGTTATCACACTGCAGACTGTGGCAGAAGTTCTCAAGAAAGCGAAGAGCAAATGATGCACTGTTCACTGGAGGGAGCTGGATGGAATGAGTTTCCCCATCAAAGGAGGCTATTGGGGAAAAAAAGGATGTCAAGAGTAATCTCAGAGAGATGAGAAATACAACAGTAATTTTAAAAAAAAAATCATCACTTTAGGAAAGGTATTATAAGTCTAATTTGTGGTTTTTGTAATTCATAAAGGAATAATCTTAAATTATAAAAGCTCCTCTCATTCAAACACAATAGCCTGTATTGGTAAAAACATCCTCATTTGAAAATATTCTTAAGTCAACAACAACAGAAACTCACTGATCTATGTAACACTTCCTTCTATTCCAAATATTCCATGGGTATGAATGTTGTGGTGTCTGATCACAGCTACCAACTGCATCTTCTTGCTTAATGACTTCTTGAGTCGCATTTTTATTTAGAGCTTCTTATAGATAAAACATATTATCAACCAAGGTACTTTGCCTATAGTGAGCTTAACACAGCATGTAAAATGAAGAATCTGTGACTTTTGTCCCAATTTACATTATTCTGACATCATTTGTCCATTTTAAAAGTAAACTTTTCAAACCAGGGCTTAAAGTCTATAAACATAAAACTCCTTATATGTATAATAGTATAATTAAATATTCTATTATACTAATATAATAAATATTACAGGCTAAGTGCAGTGGGTCACACTCGTAATCCCAGCATTCTGGGAGGCCAAGGTAGGCAGATCACATGAGGCCAGGAGTTCAAGACCAGCCTGGGCAACATGGCAAAACCCTGTCTCTACTAAAAATACAAAAGTTAGCCAGGCATGGTGACACATGCCTATAATCCCAGCTACTCAGGAGGTTAAGGTGGGAGAATCGCTTGCACCTGGGAGGTGGAGGCTGCAGTGAGCCGAGATCACACCACTGTACTTCAGCCTGGGTGACAGAGTGAGACCCTGTTCTAAAAAAAGAAGGAGGAGGAAGAAAGAAGAAGAGGAAGGGGAGGGGGCGGGGGAAGAGAGGGGGGAGGAGGGAAGGGAGGGGAGAAGAAGGGAGGGGAGGGGAGGGGAGGGCCTGAATTAGACAAGCATACCAGTTATCACTTCTCCTCCACGATTATCTGGCTTCAGGTATCCAAAAACAGTTTTAGTTTCAAGGGCACAATCCACACAAGCCTGCACAATCCGGCGAAGCACCACATTCACGGGGCCTGGGCCAAAGTGGTCAGGCAGCTGCTGGATTCTCTTGGGATCCAGGTGAGGGCCAAAGTTTCCATGTTTGTTTACATAGACACAGACTTGAGGAAAAATACGTATGCAGACATAACAATGAGACTGATTAAAAGAAATTTTGTGAAAACACTACATAATCAATTACTATATCCCACTAGCCACTTCACTCACAGAAAACCTAAATATAGTTAATATCAATGATCATTTCTGTTACCTAAAAATATGTAGGTAAATATATTTTTACATTCATGCAACCATACATTCATACTGAACCCACAAAGAAACCATCAAAATGTTTACTCAATTTTTTAGAATCTTGTCCAAACTGACGATATAAAACCTACAGACATTTTAGGAACATCACAAAAACAATTCTTCATACATTCCCACATTATATAAAATGGCACAAAGACAGATGAATATTTTCATCTTTTAATTGTATACACAGTACAAGAAATTCCTTTCAAAATGGGTCATCTTGCTATGCTCTTTTTTGAACTGAATTTCTTTTAAATCACCAATACTACACCTCAATTATATTTTCTAAAGTAACCAAATAATTTAAGATATACATAACAGTTAAGTTCTATTGATATATATTAATATTTTATTAATTTTAAGAAAATAAAAATGTTCCTTCTATATATACCAAGATTCACGGAAGAAAATTTTAAAATAAACTCTTTCCTTAGTATAATAAAAGCATATGATATAGAAGCAATTCATCTATAATCACATAAATGCCAACTTCCAATAATTTTCTTTACTGAGAATCAACAAACGCAAATCAATATACACTATAAAAACATGAGGGAGGCTGGGCGCAGTTGCTCATGCCTGTAATCCCAGCACTTTGGGAGGCCGAGGTGGGTGGATCAACTCAGGTCAGGAGTTAGAGACCAGCCTGGCCAACATAGCAAAACCCCATCTCCACTTAAAATACAAAAATTATCTGGGTGTGGTGGCACATGCCTGTGGTCCCAGCTACTTGGCAGGCTGAGGCAGAAGAATCGCTTGAACCCGGGAGGCAGAGGTTGCAGTGAGCCAAGATCGTGCCACTGCACTCCACTCTGGGTGATGAAGTGAGACTGTCTCAAAAAACAAAAAACAAAAAAAAACAAAACATGAGGGCACATTACTACCAAAAATAAAATAAATTGTTCCCCTAAGAAGCACGTTATTTTTAATCCATTAATTAATATTGCAAAACTTTCACACACACATAGTCTATATTTAGTATAAGAAAACTGATCAATCTCACTTTTGCTCTGTTGAAATACACAATTCAACTTTGTGGCAACAGCCAGAGGAAGGACTATGTTATCCTTCAGAAATGAAATAGCAATTAAAAATTCAACCCACGGTGCTGATGGCATGGACAAATTCTACTGAATACAAGTGAAGCTAAACAAGGATTTCAATATTTTATCTCCTTTGTGTTATATCCATTCAGCTAGTCTTTCCTGCTAATTAAAAATCAGAAATAATAAACTGAAAAAAAATGAGATATGTTATAATCATTTTTAAAGTGACTTCTATTTTTAAAAAATTAAATTTACTTTTAATCAGGAAAGAACAATTAAAAGGAAAAAAAAGTCCAGGGAATAGGACAGTGTAAGGGAGATAATTTTTAAAAGGCATTAAGAAAAGGTTTGAGGTAGCTTTGAAAATACATACAATACAAAAAGACAAATTTTGAAATGAGATAAAGGGAAACCAAGAATAGATTTGACAATAATGTAAATTTCATAAATCTTACTTAAATAGATAAAATACTTTAAGAGTATCTGAATTTTCAAGTGACTCATGTATTTAAAGACTTTTTCCTTAATGTAAAATGGAACAATCAGAATTTCAAAATACTTTAATATGAAAAATGCTAAGATAAATGTTTAATATTATCATCTTTTTCCCCTACTATTTTATCTCCAGGACTTCGAAGACACTGAAAATAATACAGGATAAAAGATTAGTAATTCTATACTATTTTTAAAATATGAATTTACCTGTAGACATCACTATTTTACATGGCCCAGAAGCGGCATCTTTATATAACATGCCTCGGTCTCTGGTCAGCGATTTTAGAGAAGCTGCAGATGTAGAACATATCACAGGCAAAGGTTTTTCCTGTTAAAAAGAAAGGGAAAAAATACAAGTATAAAATACTCATTAATATATTCTTAGATAAGAAAGTCAGAAAATTATAAATATCATTGGTTTACAAAATTATTAGTTATCAGAAGTCCTCAGGTTGGAAACTCCTGTGTGTGTCATGAACTCCAGAACTTTCCAAACTGAGCTTCTCAGAGGTCCATGAACTGTCCAGGTAGGGGAAGAAGACACCAGATGGCTGGGATTCCCTGTCCTACCCGTGCTCCAACTAATCACACCTTAGCCAAATTAGTTTATTCTGTAAAACTTACTTTATTTTTTGAGGTTCCCTGTAAGACAAGTTTTTTCACATTGCTAAAGAAAAGTCTGTAAATCTCTAACCCAGAGCAATACATCCAATAGAAAAAAAATCTCAGCAAGGCAGAGGACAGAGTTTATTTTCAGAAAGAAGTTGCTCATCTAGTCTTTGCTGTGTCTAACCCACATTTCTCCATATTACATACAATAATTCTGACAAAATCACAATAGATGGCTTGCTAAAGTCTATACAAAATTATGCCTATCGCCTATAAGAACCAATGTCTCCTGAGCATTGTTAAAGTTCACTAGTATTTTGTTTATTTTACATCAACTCTTGGGGTTTTCCAGGAGCTACCTTCAAACATGACTCTCCAATATAAGAGAAGGGACACCTGTGCATAGAAAAGGTAATAACAGAGGACATTTAAAAGGCAGGAGCAAAGGAGTAAAAAATAGAACATTCAATGTTGCTGGAATTTATTTGCTTAAATTAATGACTGTCGTTTGGGTTGACAGTAATCTAGTAAATCACATTATTGTTTATTTAACATTGATACAATTTTTTTATCAATGTTAAAGAAACAAAAAATGTGACTTTTTTTTTTTTTTTTTTTTTTTTTTTTTGGTCTTAATATGTTGCCCTGGCTGGATTTGAGCTCCTGGGCTCAACAGATCCTCCTACCTCTGCCTCCCAAAGTGCCGGGATTACATGGCATGCACCACTGCCTGGACACAATCATGTTATTTTTCAGTACTGAATTATAATTACTGGGTTGATCATATCATTCTTTCACTATTTTAAAAATCTGAAATCTGAATCCTTTGTCTTGAGACATACCAAGATAGCATGTTTGCACTAACACTGCAAATTGAATAAAGATACATTTATTTAGAAAATGTGCTCCTGCACTCCTCCCTTAAGGGGAGGAAGAAAATGACAACTTGTATCCAAATATAACATAGACCCCATAAATATATACAAGTATTACATATTCATAATAAAAAGTAAAATATTTTTTAAATAATTTTTACAAGAGTATAGTAACTGTCCCTTCTCCATCCCCATCATCAAATAAACAATGTTTTCAAACAGAGCTCTCCAAAATTATCAAATTAGCTTGGAACTGGAAACTAAAGGAATCAAAGGAAACTATTTGGTGTTATCTTATATTTTCACCATTATACCAACTAATCACAAAGACATTTCAGAAGCTGGAAAATACACATATATGTTAATTTTTTTAATGCATTTAAAATATTATTTCACTTTAAATTTCACTATTAACTTTTATTTTTCATTTAAAATTATCTGCTACCATTTATATTAGAACAATCTGCTTGATTTTTTTCAGTGTTCACGACTATATTTTTGAAATATTTAGCTTTGACTTTTGATTTTTATTTTGTAAATTTTGAGTGTTTTTAAAGAATATCAGTATCAATATATTTTAAAATGTTATTTTTTTTTCCCTACAGCAAACGTAAGTTGAAACAAAATGGAAATGTTACAGCTACTAATATCAGATGGCTGAACTCAGGAATGTGTAAGATAATACTGCTGGCATTTAATTCAGTCAGCCCCAAGAGATCTGAAAAGATTCTATGTCTTTATATTTAGAGTGCATCTCTTGTAGACAGGATATATTTGGGTCTTTAAAAAAAAAAAAATCCAAGTTGATAATCTCTGTCTTTTTAACCAAAAAGGATAATCCACTAACTTTTCATGCAATTACTAGTATGTTTGGATCTGGGTCTACTTTTTTTTTTTTTTTTTGAGATGGAGTCTCACTCTGTCACCCAGGCTACAGTGCAGTGGCGAAATCTCAGCTCACTGCAACCTCCGCCTCCTGGGTTCAAGCGATTCTCGTGCCTCAGCTTCCTGAGTAGCTGGGATTACAGGCACTTGTGAGCATGCCTAATTTTTGTATATTTAGTAGAAATGGGGTTTTGCCATGTTGGCCAGGCTGGTCTCGAACTCCTGACCTCAGGTGATCCACCAGCCTCAGCCTCCCAAAGTGCTGGGATTACAGGTGTGAGCCACCATGCCTGGCTGGATCTACTATTTTATTGCCTGTTTTTGATTTGTCTCCTCTGTGTTTGGTTCTGTTTCTCCTTTTCCTTTCCTTTTTTTTCTCCCTTTGAGACAAGGTTTCACTCCTGTCACCCAAGCTGGAGTACAATAGCACCATCTCAGCTCACTGCAACCTCCACCTCCTAGCAAGTTTTCTGCAATTCTTCTGCTGCCTCAGTTTCCCATGTAGCTGGGGCTACATGCGTGCGCCACTGCACCCAGCTAATTTTTGTATTTTGTGTAGAGATGGGGTTTTGCCATGTTGCCCAGGCTGGTCTCAAACTCCTGGGTTCAAGCACTCTTCTGCCTTGGCCACCCAAAGTGCTGGGATTACAGGCATGAGCCACTGTACCCAACCCCTCCTTTCCTTTTGTTAATAGTTTATATTCCTTAGAATATTTTATATTGAATATATTTGAATATTCAAATATTCCTTAGAATTACATTTTAATTTTCTATTGGCTTTTTAGCTATACTTCTTCGCATTTTTTTTTTTTTAACAATACGTCCTGGGGATTAGAATGTACATCCTTAACTTTCCACAAGCCATATAAAGTTAATATTGTACCACTTCACATAAAATGGTGAAATCTTGCAATGATACAGGATCCATATCCCCCACGTCAGGCCTTTATACTACAATTGTTTCATGTCTGTTTAATATAAACTCTGCAACACTGTATTGTAATTAGTTACAAATAGTCATATTATTATAAGTCATTTGCATTTACCCAAAGATTTACCATCTTCAAAGCAATTCCTTTCTCTTTGAGAAACCAGGTTTCCATCTGGTCCCATTTTCCTTTAGCCTGATGATTTTCCTTTTAGCATTTCCTGCAGTGCTGGTTTGACAGTGATTTATCTTAGTATGCTTTTATCTGAAAATGAAACTGTCTTCACCTTCATTCTTTTTTTTAAGAAATATATCTTTTGTTTCATAGAAAAGAGTAATAAGGAAAAGATTTCCTTCACAATAGCAACAACAATCATAAAATATGCAGAAATAAATAAGAATAAATGAGAGTATAAATTATATGAAGAAAACTATTGAACTCTACTTAGGAGTCTTTTCTACTTTATTAAGGTATAATTGACAAACAAAAATTATATATATTCTAAGTTCACCTTCATTCTGGAAGAGTATTTTTGATACATATAGAATTTCCGGTTGACAGGTTTTTTTTTGGTTTTTTTTTTTTCTTTTCAGTCCTTTAAAGCTGTTCTACTCTCTTCTGGCCTCCATGGCTTTTGATGAGAAATGTCAGCTGTTAATCAAATTTTTGTTTCTCTGCATGTACTTTTTCATTTTTACATTGTTGCCTTTAAGATTTGCTCTGTCTCTGGTTTTCAACAGTTCATCTCTAATATGTCTCAGCTTAGATGTCTTTGTGCTTATTCTGTTTGCTCTTGGTTGAGTAATTTGTGTCTACATATTTCTATCTTTCATGACATTTGGAAAATTTTGAGACATTATTTCTTCAAATATTTTTTCTGCTCCAGTTTCTCTTTCTTTTCCTTTTGGGACTCCAATTACATTGTATTGGACCTTTGATATTATCTAAAAGGTCTCTGGGTCTCTGTTCATTTTCTTTCTCAATCTTAGTCTGAGTTTTTCACCCTGGATAATTTCTATTCTTCTATCTTCCAGTTCATTTACTCTTTCTTCTGTCATCTCTAGTCAATTCTGGTTAATTCTGTCCAGTGAATCTTTTACTTCAGATACTGTATTTTTCAGTTCCTGAGTTTCAATTTGGCTCCTTTTTATCCTTTGCTTCTCCACTAAGATGGTCTTTTTAATCAGTACAATTGTGTGCGTATATGTGTGTATATGTGTGTGTATGTGTGCGCGCGCGTGTGTGTGTAATTTCATCGAGGACCAGTTGAATAGCCACTTTAAAACTTTTGTTTGCTAGTTCTAATATCTGGGTTATACTTGGGTCTGTCTCCGTTGATTTTCTTTTCTCTTGAAAATATTATTCATTTTACTATGTATTTGGGTAATTTTGAGTTACATTCCAGATGTTACAAAAATTTGTGCAGATTCTAAATTCTGTATTTCTCTGATGATTGTTATTTCTTTTGTTTAGCTAGTAATTACCTTGGCTAGACTTGAACTTTAAATTCTGATCTTGGGCCTAATTTCATCCAGCCTCAGTTCAGATCTTTTGCTTTAGCTACACTGGCCTGTGTGTATTAGACAAACATGCTCAGATCAGGGGTCGGTCAGAGACGTTGGTAGACAGAATTTGCAAATGCCCTCTCTGGTCCTTTCCCTTCCAAAATCCATTTCCTTTAACAGCCACAGTTTTCCTGACTTTTCTGTTTTCTGGTTTCCCTAGGACAGATAAATTGTCATTTTTCTACTAATACTCCTGTTGCCTCACATGCTACACAAAGTGTACTTGCTTAAAACCACAACAATGGAAACTCACTTTGTATAACACCCCTTCTCCCAGTCAGTACTTCCCCTGCCACCAGAATCTGTCTGCTTCCATTCACTCTTCAGTGTCTTCAGGTTGTTGCTTTTTCTATTATTTCTAGGTTTTAGAGTTGACTCCAGCATTATTGAATTCATCACATTGATTCTTCTCTCCCTGCCCCAGTTTATTGAAGTATAATATATGTACAGTAAGATTCACTTCATAATGATTTTTAAAGTATACTGAGTTTCAAATTAACTAGTCTGAACATAAATACACTCATGCATTAATAGTACTTTCATTGTGGTTTTGAAGAAGTAGAACACTATAAAAAGTTTTAAGTTTACCCAAGCAAAGAAATCTATTGATAGTTATGTGAGGCTTTCAAAAGCCTACATACTCTTAGTACATTCCTAAAGACCCTCATCATACTCTTAGTAAATTCCTAAATTGCATGTTATAAATAATAAGGCACTACAAAAACCTATAATACAAATTAGGAGGAGATACAACTAACCTTTTTTCCTGAGTTTGGACCTTTTTTCCTTGGTGAAATATTTTTAACAGAACTGCTCCTTTTGGGGACTGCAGTAGGTCCAGGTGGTTTAATTCGACCTGATCTCCTGACCTGCTGTGTTGGTAATATTAGAGTAGTTTTCTGTGGAGACTGCATTGAATGCTGGCTCGCTTCGGAAGGAGAAGACTCTGTTTTTGCTATATTCTTTACAATAGGAACTGAGGAAAAAATATAAAACATATTAAAGTAAATGACACAAGGTATTTTCTCCTTATGACTCAAAATAAGTTTTACTTGACCTTTAAAACCATTTCCAAAGGTCACTCACTGAAAACCACTTAAAACTAAAAGTACTATCTGAAATGAAGTTTTAGGTATCCTAAGATTTCATATTATCAGAAAATAGTTTAATTCTCCAGAAAAAATAAAGAGACTTTTATTAGAGGAATCAGTAACTTCAACTTAGCGTGGTAAAAATTTCTAGCAACTTACCTATTGGGAACTTCCCATATTTTTATGGGAAGCACAAAAAGGAGTCTCTCCTTCAGAATACACTATCCAATTATGTCACATATAGGAATCATCTCTCACATCAACATAGAAAAACAAAGCAAAGCAATTGCCTAGGGCTCCCACTTCATGTTTCAGAGGGCAGGGGCTCCCTTGCTCTTGACTTTTTTCAGATTTAATGAAGTATAATTGGTAAATAAAAATTATATATTTAAGGTTAATATACATTATGTCCCTATATGTATGTCTACTAATAAAGTTTTATATACTAAAATAGAGACTCTACATTAATGTTGTCATGGAAAGACCACAATCAGACCCAAGTGATTTGTAGCTACTAGTTTCCCTGTAGCCCAATTCAGTTTTAATATTCAAATAAAGGTTACCTGCCAGGTTAATTCTGTCCATGTTCACATTTAAGTAAAAAGAGATATGTTTAGTATTAATTCCTTGATAATTATTACAAATAAATGAATTTTACATAGTAAAAAGCACTAATGCTTTAAAAAGATATTTACAGGAAGAACAATGTAAGTGAAACATTTATACATCTATACAAAAATCAACTACTGTTATTTTGAGGGCTTCATTTTACAAGTCCAAACCAATCTGCTGCTTTGTTCCTCCCATACTCAAAGACGATGTACATGTAAATCTGACCCGCAATAGATAATACTACATCTTTTCTATGACCTTTTTATCTATCTTCTATCACTTACCAAACCAAGAGGAAGGAACAGCCTATCCTGAGCTGCCAGGGCAAAAAGAGGACCACTTCACTGCCAACATCACTTTCCCCCTCATTTACAAGTAGTTCACCTACTTACACTAGCCTCTTTTTTACCACATTGCCATCATCTACTTCATACTCCAGGCTCACTTCCACTTTTCTGAAAAAGTCCAGTAACCTAACACGCATTATTTCTTCATACATAGTCTCCCTGTCATCATCTTAAGGAATTTGACCATCATACTCTTGGATGCTTCATCATCCTGACCTTATCACTGGAGAGTTCAGCTCTTTCCTGAAATGGCTGGAGTTGGCAATTTCTGAAACTCTTCTATCTCTAAGACAACCAACCATGTCCCCTTTCTCCAATTTCAACTTCCTTACCTGTTATCTTTGCTGATACCCACTTCACATTCTCATTATGACATCTGATCAGGCTTTATATTCTCGTTATGATATCTATTCACAAGCCCATATTCCATTTTCATCCAATCCATTAGCTTTCTTCTGGCTTTGCTTTACTCCCTACTCAACCCGCACCCAACTGTCCACCTCCACCAAAAACCCCTAACTAGTATCCCTTCTTTTATCACCCTTTGGTCTTTGATCATGTCCAGAACGTCAGTCCCCATCTCTGAGTCACACTATCATCTGCTTTCTCTGGTCCTGAGCTATAGAACAAGGGTCAGCTATCTTTTTACAGGAAGGGTCAGATACTAAATATCTCATGCTTTGAAGGTCACATAAGGTCTCTGTCGTACATTCTTGTTTCTTTTTTCTTTTCTTTTTTTTTTTTTTTTTTTTTTTTGAGACAGAGTCTTGCTCTGTCACCCAGGCTGGAGTGCCGTGGCGGGATCTCAGCTCACTCAAGCTCCACCTCCCAGGTTCACGCCATTCTCCTGCCTCAGCCTCCCGAGTAGCTGGGACTACAGGCGCCTGCTACCACGCCCAGCTAATTTTTTGTATTTTGTAGAAGAGACAGGGTTTCACCATGTTAGCCAGGATGGTCTCAATCTCCTGACCTCGTGATCCGCCCGCCTTGGCCTCCCAGAGTGCTGGGATTACAGGCGTGAGCCAACACGCCTGGCCCTTTTTTGTTTCTTTGTTTGCTTATTTTTCTACAATCAATTAAGAATATAAAAAAAAAATTCTTAGCTTATAAGCTACATGAGCTGGATGTGGCCCTCAGGCTACTGTTTGCCAACTCCTGCTTTAGAACATTAAGATGCTACTAGTGTCTATAAAATCCATGCTAACCTCAACTGAGGAGTCACTGCTACAACTCACTGATTTCCAAGTATATTTCCATGGTAGAAGGCTTTTCCCTATTTAAGTTCCCATCTCCCTCTTTCTCTATTCCATTCAGAAAATGACCCAATCTTCTACTTTATGAGAAGATTAAAGGCTATCTTTTGGGGGGTAAACTTAAAAATCCCATTTCTCTGGCTGGGCGCAGTGGCTCACGCGTGTAATCCCAGCACTTTGTGAGGCTGAGGCAGGTGGATCACCTGAGGTCAGGAGTTCGAGACCAGTCTGAACAACATGTTGAAACCCCATTTCTACTAAATAGAAAAAATTAGCCAGGCATGGTGGCACATGTACTTCGGAGGCTGAGGCAGGAGAATCACTTGAAACCAGGAGGCAGAGGTTGCAGTGAGCCGAGAATGCGCCACTGCACTCCAGCCTGGACAAGAGTGAAACTCCATCTCAAAAATATATAAATATAAATAAAACCCCATTTCTCCATCTTAAAATACTTTTATTTTCAACCATTCTCTTGTTTTTCTCTTACAATGAATGAGAAGTTTTCTCTCTAGTTTTCGAAGTCCAATCTTTCATTTATATCTTAACAACATCTTCCTTTGGTTCCTACGGGACATTTTGGTTTTAATTATCTCTTCTCTCCTCAAGGTATTTGATCACTCAATCCCCAATTCCTTGCTGTCTCTTACAACTTTCACATATCCTTTATTTTGAAGTTACCTCCCTGTTTCTGATACACTTTCAAGCCCTTGAGTGAATTCCCTCTTTCCACTCACTACTATGAATAAAACATCAAGAAGAATTGCCTATACTTAACATTTCAATTTCCTTATTATTCCATTTCCTTAGCCCCTGTAATAAACTTTTCTTCCCCCAAACATATTTTAAAGAAATTATTTTCCAAGGTCATTAAGTGACCTCTTTTTAGTTACTGATATGGTTAGGCTTTGTGTCCCCACCCAAATCTCATCTTGAATTGTAATCCCCATAATCCCCACATGGCAAGGGAGAGACCAGGTGGAGGAAATTGAATCATGGAGGCAGTTTCCCCCATGCTGTTCTCGTGATAGTAAGAGAGTTCTCATGAGATCTGATAGTTTTATAAGGGGCTCTTCCCACTTCGCTCGGCACCTCTCTCCTTCCTGCCGCTTTGTGAAGAAGGTGCATTGCTTCCTCTTTGCCTTCCACCATGAATGTAAGTTTCCGGAGGCCTCTCCAGCCATGCTGAACTGTGAGTCAATTAAACCTCCTTTATAAATTATCCAGTTTTGGGCAGTTCCTTATAGCAGTATGAAAACAGACTAACAAAATTACTAAACCCAAATAAAACGTTCACTCTCTTGACCAATCTACTGATCTCTGCAGTTCTAGTTCCCAACTCTAAATATACAGAATGAAGAAGAGGAATAATTGAGCTCCAGATCTGGGTTCAAATTCCTGTGCCAGGTTGGTTTAAGACAGAACCTAGGAGTATAGGAGGTCCACAAAAAATACTGAATGAACAAATGAAAAATATTTTCAGCCTGCAAGTCAATACTATACCCCCAAAACTAGTATATTCTATATAAAATAAGCAGTTAAATTGTAGCAAATAAAACGGTAACTTTACAGAACATAGCAACTATAATGAAATCAATATTTGATCTAACTATTTTGGCATTTGAAAACTGAAGCTATAGTTTCAAATAGTCCCCTAAAATATATATATTTGTTCCATATTATAATAAAAACTATTTGATGTATGGCATATATGTATGTATGAGCAAAGTTTTTAAAAAGTACTATATATATATATATATATATATATATTCTTTTTTTTTTTTTGGAGACAGAGTCTCACTGTGTCACCCAGGCTGGAGTGCAGTGGCGCGATCTTGGCTCACTGCAACCTCCACCTCCCCGGTTCAACCAGTTCTCCTGCTTTAGCCTCCCAAGTAGCTGGGACTACAGGCACGTACCACCATGCCCGGCTGATTTTTGTACTTTTAGTAACAACTGGGTTTCATTATGTTAGCCAGGCTGGTCTCAAACTCCTGACCTCAGGCAATCCGCCCGCCTGGCCTCCCAAAGTGCTGGAATTACAGGTATAAGCCACCGAGCCCGGCCAAAAATTTTTAAAAATGAACAAAATTTCACTTTATAAAGCAGGCTTTTCAAATTCAAGGACTCAGTTTTTGGGGTTTTGTTTTTTGTTTGAGACAAGGTTTCACTCTGTCATCCAGTGCAGATGTGCAGGAGTGAAGTGATGTGATCATAGCTCACTGAAGCCTTGAACTCCTGGGCTCAAGTAATCTTCCCACCTCAGCCTCCTAAGGACTCGATTTTATTTATTGCCATATCCCCAGCACCTAGAATAAAATACTTTTTAAACCGATTTAACTAAAAAGGCAAGAGTAACCATTCAATATATTATACATCAAAATTAAACTCCCAGGAGCAATCATATAACATACATATAGATATACATACATATATACATACATGCACCATGCTGAAACTCTATTCAGTATTAAACTACTTGAAATAGAAAATGGATCTGTTTAAATAAGGTTAAAACTATATATAAAACTTCAAACTGTGTGTTCATAGTGGTCACAAAATGAATAAAAATCTTTTTGAAAAAGTTATGTGAAATATAAAGAAGGATATGCTACTCATCTTTAATAAAACTTTTATGTAAACAACTAACACAAAATTTACCTGGTTCTTCAGCTTATCTTCAGACAGAACAGAAAATGTCCGGGTAAGAAAAACATCCAAGAAATGATAATTATGGAATTGTGGAAATGAAAAATAAATTAACAAATCTTGGGAAACAATCTAGACGGCAAGGAGTAAAGCCAACAGGGGGCCTGGAAGCCTGGAATGAGGGAAACTAGAGAAAGAAAGGAGATAGGTGCCAATATTTACTGGCTACCCATTACATGCTAGGCACTTCAATATGTGTTATTGCATGAAATCCTCCCAAACATCCTATGAGGTAGATATTGTTTCCTCACTTTACACATGAGGAAACATAGGCTCTGTGATGTTAGGTAATTGTGCCAAGAGCACCCATTTGGTTAACAGAGTTTGCCTCCTAAGCTCATGCCTTTTCCAATATGCCACTCTGCTTTCTGTCCTCTAACAACAACAACAACAAAGCCCATCATCAAATTCACTCCCGAGTCAAGGTGCGTTTTTTTGTTTGTTTTTTGTTTTTTTTAATGACCCAAAGGACAACCTCGTGAACTCCTATGTGCTGTTTCACTATATAGTCAATAGTCAAGAGGTGCTCTCTGACAGGGAATCTTAGTTTAGAAAAAAAAAAAAAAATCAGATCAGATGTGAAAGCATGTTTATAATGAAAAATATTAACAAGCAGAGTAGCCCCCCCGCTTATCCATATATTTTGGGGGACACATTCTAAGACGCTCCCCCACCCCCCTGCCCAGTGGACGCCTGAAACTGCCGATAGTATCAAACCCCATATATACTATGTACGAATTTCTTTTCCCTTCTTTGCAATTTCATAGATAGAAGTTTTGTTCTTACTGTAGACCTTGGCAACCTAAGCATATGACTTTTGTCTTTCCTTATTCAGTCAAGAACTTTCACTTTTTTATTTAAAGGAAGCCTAGAGTTCATATACACTCAGCTGTGCCACCCAATGCCTCTGCTTGGAACTTTGCTCCCTGTCCCACAGAGCCCAGATTGCCACAAACTAATCAATCATGGGCAGCAATAAGAGCAAAGTGGAGGTAGGTCAGGTATAAACGCTGTGAGCTTCCTTCATTTGCTCCTGCTGCCATCCCATACCATAACACTGGCTTTCTTGACTGGCGTCTTCAGATACTGTTCTATTTCTTCTCTCCCTTCCCTCTACCTGTATCAGAAGAGCCACCCATCCCATCCCAGAGGCCAACCTTGCTTTGGGAATTAAACATTCATAACAGCCAAGTCTGCTTTTCCTCTGAAAATACCTTTTGAATACTCAAGGACTGTTACTGTCAGATAAGAGTGACTTTACCTCTCCATAAGCATAGTAGAAGTCTTTTACATGTATGTTTATCTCCTTATCTTCAGCAACAACAAAATATTCTTTAAGAACACCTCAAAGGCTGAGGAAAACTCTAGAAGGAAACCACAAGGGGTAGATACCAGTGGAAAGGAAAACAAGGAAGCATGGTCCTGGTACTTATCACAACAGGCATCTGGAAATCAGAAGCCAGCTGAACACTAAGAATTTTCTCAGAAGAGGTGGGGTAGAGATCACATGAACATGGGGCTCTGTTACCAATTGCTCTTTACAGCTGCTATTCCTTTCCCTGCTTCTCACTATCTATTGTAGGAACACTCGTTCCAGACTAATTAGGTTCAAATCCAGCTTTGCCACACAATACCTCCTATGAGATTTGGGGCAGATTATTTAAATTTTGCATGTGGCACATTTAATCAACAGCAGCACCACTCATATCACCATCCCTGTGTCTATTCCTATCCTCCTTTCCCAGGCCCTAAAGGTGTTCCTTGCCCTCTTCTATCAATGGATTAGAGACTGGGGAAGGTTTGTTGCCACTGCCTGACAAATGGAAGGAAAAAAGTTTCCTCCAAAGAAGGAAATCCTACTTACCTACACTCTCCCTAGCTAATACCTTCTCTACTTCCTTTTAAGACTAAGCTATTTTCTCATTTTTCAACTTGCTATAATAACATTTCCACAGATACCACCTTTTAGGGAACCTCTGTGTGTTAATATCACCAACAACTTCCCAACAGGTATTAACAATGGATGCCTCTTCCTGATCTTATTTGATTTTTAGCATTAGACACTTCTACCTTCTTTTTAAAACTCTTAAGTCTCACATAGCAACTCTTTCCTGAGTTCCCTCCTACTTCCGTCACTTTTCCAGTAGTGTTCCTCAGGACTGACTGCCTTCTCCCCATCCCCACCTCAGTTTTGAGTGCTCTAGTTCAGTCCCATTATTTCAGCTACTGCCTACAGTAATGATTACCAAATCATTCAATCGCATGCTCTCTTGTCTGCTCAAGTGCATGCATACTTGTGCACATGTTTGCCTACTCTCTCTCCCTCTCTCTAGCACAGGCCTCTTGCAAGTTCCAGAGATGTTTTCAATAGCCAACTAGATATCTACATAAGCATCCCAAATTCAACATTTCCAAAAGGAGAATTCATTGTGCTTATCCTAAATGCTCTATCTTGATGAATGACATTACCTATCTGAAGTCAGAAATCTTGAAGTCATCCTTGTATGCTTCCTCCCTCCACATGTCTAGCCAAGCCCACCTCCCAAGTATTTCCCAGATGTGTTCTTCATGCCTGTCAGTGACTTGATTCAGGACCTCATAATGATACAAACACGAGGCAGAGAAATTCTGGGAGGGTGGGTTCCCAGCAAGGGCCCTATCCTCAAGCCGAAAAGCTTGATACCACAGCCCAAAGTGAGAACTTATATCCCTGTTTTACTGCTCAAATGTTGCCTTTTGCAAAACCACCCATGGCCCACCTCACCCCCCATCCTGTGACCATAAAAGCCCCAGTCTCAGCTGGCAGAGTGAGGAGAAGTAGCTGGACCTCACAGACTTTGGTTGGACATCACAGAGAAGCGGCTTGACTTCAGAGGGACAGCTTGCCAGTGTAGCTTCAGGGGAGGATTGCCTTCCTACTCCATCCCCTTTTCAACTCCCCATCCCACTGAGAGCCACCTCCATCAGCAATAAAATCCCCCGCATTTACTATCCTTCAAATTCACTCATGCAACCTCATTCCTCCTGGATGCCGGACAAGAACTCAGGTGCCACGAGTGCAAGAGCAAAAGGCTGTCACACTGACCCTCTACTGAGTTGTTAACACTTCAGCCATCTGTGGACGGCAGAGCTAAAAGAGCACTGACTGTAACACTCCCTCTGGGGCTTCAGGGCTCACAGGTACCCCGCTAGATGCTGCCATGGGGCCCCCATGGAGTTCGCTCCTGCCAGCGCCCAAAAGTGCTCGCCCCGGCTCCTGCACCTGCTCACCTGTGTGTTCCCCTTCCCACAATGGGTAGAGTGTAGCAGGTCCAAGTGAGTGGAGTTTGCCCCTGCCGGCACCAAAGCAGCCAGCTAGTGCACTCCAGTTCCCACCCACGAAGGGGTCAGGGAAATATCCTGCTTCAATAACCTCTCACATAAGCTACAACATTAGCCTCTTAATTGCCATTCCAGGCTGCCCTTTCTGATCCATACTCTAGCCCATAAGCATTATCTTTAGAAAACACAAATTGTATGTCACTTTTCCACTTAAAACTCTTCAGTGATGCCACATTATCTACATGCTAAAATCTTAATTCCCTGGTCTGCTAAGACCCTCTACTATCTGCCCTCTGTGTATCTTCATAGCCCCATCTTTTTTCCCAGCTATCATTATAGATTCTGCCATAATCATCTGTGTAAACCAAAAAATAAAATTCTAAGCCCCACCCCCAACCACTGGAATGGACTTCTTCCTAGGATAGGGCACTTTAAAATTTAACCTGAAAGACTGGTTCAAGTCTGATGAGAAACAGGGGTCGGATATGCCTCATTATACCTTTCCAGCATTAATATCAACACAGACCTTTAGTCTGAAAAGAAACATTTACAATCTATTCTCTCTGAGGCCTGCTACCTGGAGGTTTCATCTACATGATAAAACTTGGTCTCTACAACCTCATATCACAACCCAGACATTTCTTCCTATTGATAACTCTTTCAACCAACTGCCAATTAGAAAAATTTTAACTCATTCAGTATGATATTGGTTGTGGGTTTGTCATAAATAGCTCTTATTGAGATACATCCCACTAATACCTAATTTATTGAGAGTTTTTAGCATGAAGGGCTGTTGAATTTTGTCAAAGGCCTTTTCTCCAACTATTGAGATAATCATGTGGCTTTTGTGTTTGGTTCTGTTTGTATGATGGATTACATTTCTGATTTGCATATGTTGAACCAGCCTTGCATCCCAGGGATGAAGACCACTTGATCATGGTGGATAAGCTTTTTGATGTGCTGCTGGATTGGTTTTGCCAGTATTTTATTGAGGATTTCTGCATTGATGTTCATCAGGGATATTAGTCTAAAATTCTCTTTTTTTGCTGTGTCTCTACCATGCTTTGGTATCAGGATGATGCTGGCCTCATAAAATGAGTTAGGGAGGATTCCCTCTTTTTCTATTGATTGGAATAGTTTCAGAAGGAATGGCACCAGCTCCTTTTTGTACCTCTGGTAGAATTCGGCTGTGAATCCATCTGGTCCTGGACTTTTTTTGGTTGGTAGGCTATTAATTATTGCCTCAATTTCACAGTCTGTTATTGGTCTATTCACAGGGATTCAACTTCTTCCTGGTTTAGTCTTGGGAGGGTATATGTGTCCAGGAATTTATCCATTTCTTCTAGATCTTCTAGTTTATTTGAATAGAAGTGTTTATAGTATTCTCTGACGGTAGTTTGTATTTCTTTGGGATCGGTGGTGATATCCCCTTCGTCATTTTTTTTTTGCGTCTATTTGATTCTTCTCTCTTTTCTTCTTTATTAGTCTTGCTAGCGGTCTATCAATTTTGTTGATCTTTTCAAAAAACCAACTCCTGGATTCATTGATTTTTTGGAGGGTTTTTTGTGTCTCTATCTCCTTCAGTTCTGCTCTGATCTTAGTTATTTCTTGCCTTCTGCTAGCTTTTGAATGTGTTTGCTCTTGCTTCTCTAGTTCTTTTAATTGTGATGTTAGGGTGTCAATTTTAGATCTTTCCTGCTTTCTCTTGTGGGCATTTAGTGCTATAAATTTCCCTCTACACACTGCTTTAAATGTGTCCCAGAGATTCTGGTATGCTGTGTCTTTGTTCTCATTGGTTTCAGAGAACATCTTTATTTCTGCCTTCATTTCGTTATGTACCCAGTACTCAGGAGCAAGTATGTACTCAGGAGCAAGTTGTTCAGTTTCCATGTAATTGAGTGGTTTTGATTGAGTTTCTTAATCCTGAGTTCTAGTTTGATCACACTGTGGTCTGAGAGACAGTTTGTTATAATTTCTGTTCTTTTACATTTGCTGAGGAGTGCTTTACTTCCAACTATGTGGTCAATTTTGGAATAAGTGCGATGTGGTGCTGAGAAGAATGTATATTCTGCTGATTTGGGGTGGAGAGTTCTGTAGATGTCTATTAGGTCTGCTTGGTGCAGAGCTGAGTTCAAGTCCTGGATATCCTTGTTAACTTTCTGCCTCGTGGATCTGTCTAATGTTGACAGTGGGGTGTTAAAGTCTCCCATTATTATTGTGTGGGACTCTAAGTCTCTTTGTAGGTCTCTAAAGACTTGTTTTATGAATCTGGGTGATCCTGTATTGGATGCATATATATTTAGGATAGTTAGCTCTTCTTGTTGAATTGATCCCTTTATCATTATCCCTTTACCTTCTTTGTCTCTTTTGATCTTTGTTTGTTTAAAGTCTGTTTTATCAGAGACTAGTATTGCAACCCCTGCTTTTGTTTGTTTTCCATTTGCTTGGTAGATCTTCCTCCATCCCTTTATTTTGAGCCTATGTTTGTCTCTGCACGTGAGATGGGTCTCCTGAATACAGCACACTGATGGGTCTTGACTCTTTATCCAATTTGCCAGTCTCTGCCTTTTAATTGGAGCATTTAGCCAATTTACATTTAAGGTTAATATTGTTATGTGTGAATTTGATCCTGTCATTATGATGTTAGCTGGTTATTTTGCTCGTTAGTTGATGCAGTTTCTTCCTAGCATCGATGGTCTTTACAATTTGGCAAACTGGAACAATTTGAAAACTGGCACAAGATAGGGATGCCCTCTCTCACTACTCCTATTCAACACAGTGTTGGAAGTTCTGGCCAGGGCAATCAGGCAGGAGAAAGAAATAAAGGGTATTCAATTAGGAAAAGAAGTCAAATTGTCCCTGTTTGCAGATGACATGATTGTATGTTTAGAAAACCCCATCGTCTCAGCCCAAAATCTCCTTAAGCTGATAAGCAATTTCAGTAAAGTCTCAGGATACAAAATTAATGTGCAAAAATCACAAGCATTCCTATACACCAGTAACAGACAAACAGAGAGCCAAATCATGAGTGAACTCCCATTCACAATTGCTTCAAAGAGAATAAAATACCTAGGAATCCAACTTACAAGGGATGTGAAGGACCTCTTCAAGGAGAATTACAAACCACTGCTCAAAGAAATAAAAGAGGACACAAACAAATGGAAGAACATTCCATGCTCATGGATAGGAAGAATCAATATTGTGAAAATGGCCATACTGCCCAAGGTAATTTATAGATTCAATGCCATCCCCATCAAGCTACCAATGACTTTCTTCACAGAATTGGAAAAAACTACTCTAAAGTTCATATGGAACCAAAAAAGAGTCCGCATTGCCAAGACAATCCTAAGCCAAAAGAACAAAGCTGGAGGCATCAGCTACCTGACTTCAAACTATACCACAAGGCTACAGTAACCAAAACAGCGTGGCACTGGTACCAAAACAGAGATATAGACCAATGGAACAGAACAGAGCCCTCAGAAATAGCATCACACATCTACAACCATCTGATCTTTGACAAACCTGACAAAAATAAGAAATGGGGAAAGGATTCCCTGTTTAATAAATGGTGCTGGGAAAACTGGCTAGCCATATGTAGAAAGCTGAAACTGGATCCCTTCCTTACACCTTACACAAAAATTAATTCAAGATGGATTAAAGACTTAAATGTCAGACCTAAAACCATAAAATCCCTAGAAAAAAACCTAGGCAATACCATTCAGGACACAGGCATGGGCAATGACTTCATGTCTAACACACCAAAAGTAACAGCAACAAAAGCCAAAATTGAGAAATGGAATCTAATTAAACTAAAAAGCTTCTGCACAGCAAAAGAAACTACCACCAGAGAGGACAGGCAACCTACAGAATGGGAGAAAATTTTTGCAATCTACTCATCTGACAAAGGGCTAATATCCAGAATCTACAAAGAACTTAAACAAATTTACGAGAAAAAATCAAACAACCCCATCAAAAAGCAGGCAAAGGATATGAACAGACACTTCTCAAAAGAAGACATTTATGCAGCCAACAGGCACATGAAAAAATGCTCATCACTGGTCATTAGAGAAATGCAAATCAAAACCACAATGAGATACCATCTCACACCAGTTAGAATGGCGATCATTAAAAAGTCAGGAAACAACAGGTGCTGGAGAGGATGTGGAGAAATAGGAACACTTTTACACTGTTGGTGGGACTGTAAACTAGTTCAACCATTGTGGAAGACAGTGTGGCGATTCCTTAGGGATCTAGAATTAGAAACACCATTTGACCCAGCCATCCCATTACTGGCTATATACCCAAAGGATTATAAATCATGCTGCTATAAAGACACATGCACACGTATGTTTATTGTGGCACTATTCACAATAGCAAAGACTTGGGATCAACCCAAATGTCCATCAATGATAGACTGGATTAAGAAAATGTGGCACGTATACACCATGGAATACTATGCAGTCATAAAAAAGGGTGAGTTCATGTCCTTTGTAGGGACATGGATGAAGCTGGAAACCATCATTCTCAGCAAACTACCACAAGGACAGAAAACCAAACATCACATGTTCTCACTCATAGGTAGGAACTGAACAATGAGAACACCTGGACACAGGGTGGGGAACACCACACTCCAGGGCCTGTCGTGGGGGGAGGGAGGAGGGATAGCATTAGGAGATATACCTAATGTAAATGACGAGTTAATGGGTGCAGCACACCAACATGGCACATGTCTACATATGTAACAAACCTGTACATTGTGCACATGTACCCTAGAACTTAAAGTATAATAATAATAATTAAAAAAAAATTAACTCTATGACCTGGAAGTCCCCCGACCTTCAAGCTGTCCCACCTTTCTGGACCAAACCAACGTATTTCTTAAATGTATTTCATTGCAGTTTCATGTCTCCCTAAAATGTATAAAACCAAGCTGCACCCCAACCACCTTGGGCACATGTTCTCAGGATCTCCTGGGGGCTGTGTCATAGGCCAAGGTCACTCATATTTGGCTCAGAATAAATCTCTTCAAATATTTTAGAGAATTTAACTTTTCATCAACATCTGCTCAGTCTTCCATTCTCACTCTTTCTGCCTTCACAGAGATCGATTCTCTTTTCAGGAAAGGCCTTCCCTTCCTTGTTGTCAATGGCTAAACTATTACATATTCTTCAAAATTCTGCTCAACTACCAGCTCTGTAAAATTCTAGCAATAAGTTACTCAGGCAAACATAGGACCATGATGTTCACACAGCACACATACTGTATGTATTTATCTCTATTGGCATAGACCTTGTAAGAGCTTGTCTTTATTTACATATATCTATCTGTCCCACCATACTGTGAGTTCCCTTAGGAGAAGGAACTATGTTAAGTTCCACTGTTACCTCTCAAATACCTGGTCTAGGGCCTACCATATAATGTGCATCCAATAAATGTTTGCTGAATTAATGACTTTTTAAAATTCAAGTTTTGTCTCTGATCTTATATTATCATAGAAACAATTCAGGGTGTTTATGCATTAAATTGACTACTATAGCTTGATCGTAACATTTTACCATTTTCTTGGCAAAAGTAAGCTTCAAATACTCATCAACCAACTTAATTTCTAGAATATATTCAAAACGGAAGGAAAAACTGCAAATTTAGGTACCACTTCATACTCACTAGGATGGCTATAATAAAAAAGATGAAAAATAACAACTGTTGGCAAGGATGTGGAGAAATCAGGACCCTTGTACACTGCTAGTGAGAATGTAAAGTGGTGCAGCTGCTGTGAACAACAGTTTAGCAGCCAGGCGTAGTGGCTCACGCCTGTAATCCCAGCACTTTGGGAGGCCAAGGCAGGCAGATCACCTGAGGTCAGAAGTTCGAGACCAGCCTGGCCAACAGAAATCCCATCTCTACTAAAAACACAAAAATCAGCCAGGCGTGGTGGCACACACCTATAGTCCCAACTATTCGGGAGCCTGAGGCATGACAATTGCTTAAACCCAGGAAGCGGAGGTTGCAGTGAGCCAAGATTGCACCACTGCACTAAAGCCTGGGTGACAGAGCGAAACTCCGTCTCAAGAAGAAAAAAAAAAACAGTTTGGCAGTTCTTCAAAAAAGTTAAATTACCATATGACCCACCAATTCCACTCCTAGGTACAGATCCCAAAGAACTGAAAAACGTACTCATGTATACACACACACACACACACATATACACACACACATATACATACATATATATACATATATACACACACATACATACATATACACACACACATATTCACACATATACATATACATACATATATACACACACATATACATATACATACATACACACACACATATATATTCACACATATACATATATATACACACATATACATATACATACATATACACACACACACACCCGTGTTCATAGCAGCACTATTCACGGTAGCCAAAAGGTGGAAAAGGCCTAGATGTCCATCATCGGAGAAACGGATAAGCAAACTGTGACATATCCATACAAAGGAATAGTATTCGGTCATAAAAAGGAATGAAGTACTAATATATGCTACAACATGTATAAACCTTGAAGGCATTATGCTAAGTGAAAGACACAAAAGGTCACACCTTGTATGATTCCATTTACACAAACTATTAATATCTAGAATAGGTAAATCCATTGAGAGAGAATATAGATTGGTGATTAACAAGGGCAAGGGGGAGAAAGAAATGGGGAGCAACTGTTTAATGGGTACAGGGTTTCCTTTTAAGGTGATAAAAATGTTTCAGAATAAAATGGAGGTGATGGTAGCACAACATAGTGAATGTACTAAATGCCCTTGAATTGTTCGTTTTAAAATGGCTAAATTTTGTGTTATGTGAATTTCACTGCAAAAAAACAAAACAAAACCAAAAAAAACCTTAGGATAAAAACAAGGAAGAAAATTTGTTTCTGTTTTTGTTTGAGACAGGGTTCTCACTCTGTCACCCAGGCTGGAGTGCAGGGGTGTGATCATGGCTCACTGCAGCCTCGATTTCCTAGGCTCAAGAGATCCTCCCACTTCAGCCTCTCAAGTAGCTGGGACTACAGGCATGCACCACCACACCTGGCTAATTTTTTTATTTTTTGAAGAGACAGAGTTTCACCATGTTGCCCAGGCTGGTCTCAACCTCCTGGCCTCAAGCAATCCACCCACCTCGGCCTCCCAAAGTGCTGGGATTATAGGTATGAGCCACCATGCCAGGTCAGGAAGGAAATCTGCATACCTCAAATGTGCCGGAGACTCAGAATATAGTATTAAAATTTGTCTTTACAACTTTGTGAAGTAAGTATCATCTCTATTTTAAATATGAATAAACAGAGGCTCAGCAAGATAAGTAACCACCCAACCCAGTATCACACATTAGTCTAGAAGTGGTAGAACTAGGATTCAAATTCAGAACTGTCTTACCCAAAAGCTCATGCTCTTTGTTTAAACTGGGTACTATTTTTAATTAATGAGGAGGGAAATGAAAAGAGATCTTTTAATCAAAATATTTTCTTCTATAAACACAATACAGAATTAAATATTTTGGTTAAATATGTTTTTCAGGTTCAAATTTGAGGGAGCTTACATAGAAACCACAAAAAAAAATTTAAGTAGCACAGAAAATAAGTATCAATATGCCCTTCCTTAATAATCCAGTGTTGAGAGGAGAGAAGATGGCCAACTAGACACAGCAGGAAATGCCGTTCCCACCGAGAGAGACCAAATTACCTGGGTGTGGTAGCTCACACCTGTAATCCCAGCACTTTGGGAAGCCCAGGCGGGAGGATCACTTGAGCTCTGGAGTTCAAGACCAGCCTGGGCAACATGGTAAAACCCCATCTCTACAAAAATTAGCCAGATGTGGTGGCACACGCCAGTAGTCCCAGCTACTTAGGAGGCTGAGGTGAGAGGATCACTTGAGCTTGGGAGGCAGAGATTGCAGTGAGCTGAGATCATGCCACTGCACTCTAGCCTGGGCAACAGAGCAAGGCCCTATTTCAAAATTAAATAAACAAATAAATAATAAAAGAGAGAGAGACCAAATTAGCAACCAAAGCACCATAATTTGGGCAGATCTTTGGGGAGAAAACACCAAAAGTGAATGGATAGGCACCACTGAAGCAAAGGCTGAAGAGGGAGGAAGCTGGGAACGCTGCACAGGGTACCCGAATGCAAGGCTAGCTCCCAGCCCTGAACAGCTCCTGGGAAAGGGGTGAGTAAAAGAACTGAAGGGCAACTCACTCTTGCCACGGACCTCTGTGATTTTAGCTACAGAGGACCCTGCATCCCCCATGAACATGTGAGTTGGCAGGGGGATCTCCCTGGGAAGGAGGCAGAAACAGGCCTTTGGATGGTGCAGAGCCCAGGAGGTTTTATGTGCTGCGCAGCTCTGGCAGGCAGCAGCCACAGACACCCAGTTGATCTCTGAGCCAAGAGAGAGCTGGGCCAGCTTCCCCATGGGACTGGAGCAGGCCTGCTCTGCAAGCCCTTCTGCCCACCAGCCCCTCCCAGGCCCAATGCCTAGCTACCCTGCAGGAGCAGGTGCACAGCACAGCCCCTGCAGCCCAGCCTGAGTGCCTTGTTGCAACTGATTACTTTCCTAGCAACCAAGAAGCACATCAGATCTCCCAGCACAGATGGAATCTGACCAGGAGCCACGGAAAGTTCCAGTTCCTTCAGGGCTGCAGCCTGCAACTAGGGAATATGTAGCCAAGATCTGTGGCTGCCACTCGAGGAGAGGAGGGGCCCCCATCCTCAGAGCCCTGAGAGGGGCAAGACATGTAGGTTCCTGAGCCAGGGCAGGAGCAGGGTGTGCCTCACTTGGAGGGCGGGTCCAGAAGGGGCGTGTTATATTTCTCCACTGCAACCCCTGCCCGACGGGACACCATAACCTGGAAAACCTAACAAAAGAATCACAGGCACAACAACAGTCATCAGAGGGGGCTCCCCCGAGGCCCAGGGGCAGACCTGGGGAGGGGACCATTTCTCTTCCTCTGTACCCCACTATAGAGCACGCCTGTGGACACGACGAAGTACAAAAGTGTGGATGGGTATTAACCTAACTACCTACAGCTATTACTGTCAAGTGCCATCTACTGGATCACAGCACAAACTACAAAACCAAAAATCATTGGGCTTATATACCTACAAATCAAATGTAAGAATTCACCTACACATAAAGATTCTGCACAGGTCACTGGCCCCCTGAAAGCATCCAGAAATGAAGCCAATGGACTGTACTCAACTTACACCATAGTTAAAGGAACACCAACCCTCCTAGATGAGAAAGAATCAGCACAATAACTTTGGCAATTCAAAAAGCCAGAGTGTCCTCTTTACCTCCAAAAGAGTCTACTAGCTCCCCAGCAATGGTTCTTAATCAGTCTGAAATGACAGACACAGAATTCAGAATCTAATATGCAAGGAAGCTCATCAAGACTCAAGAGAAAGCTGAAACCCAATCCAAAAAATCCAGTAAAACAATGTGAGAGGTGAAAGACAAAATAGCCATTTTAAGAAAGAACCAAACTGAACTTCTAGAACTGAAAAACTCACTACAAGAATGACAAAGACAAGACCTAACCATCTGTTGTCCTCAAGAGACCCATCTTATATGTAACAACACACATAGGCTCAAAGTAAAAGAATGGAGATCTATCACATACTAGAACATATTCCAGTTCTTTGGATCAACTCAGGCAAAAAGAAAGAAAAAATGATTTTAAAAACGAACAAAACCTCTGAGAAATATGGGATTATGCAAAGAGACCAAATCTATGACTCACTGGCATTTCTGAGAGAGGAGAATAAGCAACTTGGAAAATATATTTGATGATACGGTCCATGAAAATTTCCCTAATCTCACTAAAGAGGCTGACATGCAAACAGAAGAAATACAAAGAACACCAGCTAGATGGTCAAGACAATCATCCCCAAAGCAGGTAGTTATGATTCACCAAGGTCAATACAAAAGAAAAAAATTTACAGGCAGCCAGAAATAAGGGTCAAGTCATGTACAGAGGAAATCCCATCAGACTATCAGTAGACCCCTCAGCAGAAATCTTACAAGCCACAAGATATCGGGAGCCTATTTTCAGTGTCCTTAAAGAAAAGAAATTCCAACCAAGAATTTCATACCCCACCAAACGAAGCTTCATGCATGAGGGAGAAATAAAATCCTTGTCAGACAAGCAAATGCTGAGAGAATGCATTTCAACTAGACCAGCCTTACAACAGATCCTTAAGGGAGTGGGAAACATGAAATTGAAAGAATGACACCTGCTACCACAAAAACCCATTTAAGCACACAGCCCACAGGCACTATAAAGCAAGTATGCAATTAAGTCTACATAACAACCAGCTAACAACACAATGACAGGATCAAAATCATACATATCAGTACTAACCTTGAATGTAAATGGGCTAAACACTCCACTTAAAAGACACAGAATGACAAACTGAATACAAAAACAAGACCTAACCATCTGTTGTCCTCAAGAGACCCATCTTATATGTAACAACACACATAGGCTCAAAGTAAAAGAATGGAGATCTATTACACAAACAGAAAACAAAAAAGAACAGGAGTCACTATTCTTATATCAGATAAAATAGTCTTTAAATCAATAAAAAATAAGATAATGAAGATAATTATATAATGATAAAGGGTACAATCCAACAAGAAGTCTTAACTATCCTAAATATATATGCACCCAACATTGGAGCACCCAGATTCATAAAACAAGTTCTTCCTGGCCTATGAAAAGACTTAGACAACCACACAATAATACTGAGAGACTTCAACACCTCACTGACAGCGTTAGATCATTGAAGCAGAAAACTAATAAAGAAATTCTAGACTTAAACTCAACACTTGACAAACTAGACCTAAAAGACATCTACAGAACACTCCACCCAACAACCACAGAATATATACTCTTCTCATCTGCACACAGAACATATTCTAAAATCGACCACATGCTCAGTCATAAAGCAAGTCTCGATAAAACTAAAAAAAAAAAACTGAAATCATACCAAGCACATTCTTGGGCCACAGTGCAATAAAAACAGAAATCACTACCAACATCTCTCAAAACTACATAAATACATGGAAATTAAACAACTTGCTCCTGAATAACTCCTGGGTGAACACCAAAATTAAGGCTGAAATCAAAACATTCTTTAAAACTAATAAAAATAGGGAAACAACTTACCAAAATCTCTGGGATGCAGTTAAAACAGTGTTAAAAGGAAAGTTGATGATGCCTTCATCAACAAGTTACAAAGATCTCAAATTAAAAATCTAACTTTGGGCCAAGCACAGTGGCTCTCGCCTGTAGTCCCAGCACTTTGGGAGGCCAAGGCAGGTGGATTGCCTGAGGTCAGAAGCTCGAGACCAGCCTGGCCAACATGGCGAAACCCCATCTCTACTAGAAATACAAAAATTAGCTGGGCATGGTGGCAGGTGCCTGTAATCCCAGCTGCTCGGGAGGCTGAGGCATAAGAATCACTTGAACCTGGGAGGCGGAGGTTGCAGTGAGCCGAGATCGCACCACTGCATTCCAGCCTGGGGGATAGAGCGAGACTGTCTCAAAAAAAAAAAAAAATCTAACTTTGCACCTAAAGGAACTTGGGGGAAAAAAAAAAAACCCAAAGCTAGCAGAAAAAAGAAATAACTAAAATTAAAGGCGAATTTAATAAAAGTGAGATGCAGGCTGGGTGCTGTGGCTCACACCTGTAATCCCAACACTTTGGAAGGCTGAGGTGGGTGGACCACCTGAGGTCAGGAGTTCGAGACCAGCCCGACCAACATGGAGAAACCTCATCTCTACGAAAAATACAAAATTAGCTGGGCATGGTGGCGTGCACCTGTAATCCCAGCTACTTGGGAGGCTGGGGCAGGAGAATCACTTGAATCCAGGAGGCAGAGGTTGCAGTGAGCTGAGATCATGCCATTGCACTCCAGCCTGGGCAACAAGAGTGAAACTCCATCTTAAAAAAAAAAAAAAAAAAAACTGAGATGCAAAAATCTATACAAAAGATCAAGGAAACCAAGAGTTTGTTCCTTACAAAAATAAACATGATTGATAGACCACTAGCTAGGTTAACAAAGAAAAAAAAAAGAGAAAATAGAAATAAGTACAATCAGAAATGATGAGGATGACATTACAATTAATCCCACAGAAATATAAAAGATCCTCAGAGAATACTATGAACAACTCTATGCAAGGCCAGGCGTGGTGGCTCACACTGGTAATCCCAGCACTTTGGGAGGCCAAGGTAAGCGGATTGCTTGAATCCAGGAGTTCAAGACCAGCCAGGACAACATGGTAAAACCCTGTCTCTATTAACAATACAAAAATTAGCCAAGCATAGTAGCACACACCTGTAATTCCAGCTACTCGTGGGGCTGAGGCGGGAGGATCACTTGAGCCCAGGAAGTTGAGGTTACAGTAAGCCAAGATCACACCATTGCACTCCGGCCTGGGTGACAAAGTGAGACCCTATCTCAAACAAACAAACAAAACCAACAAAACTCTACACACACAAATTGGAAAATCTAGAGGAAATGGATAAATTCCTGGGAACAAACAATCGCCCAAGACTGAATCAGGAAGAGACTGGAACCCTGACTAGACCAATATCATGCTCTGAAATTGAATCAGTAATAAAAAACCCTCCAACCAAAAGAAGCCCTGGAACAAATGAATTCACAGCCAAATTCCATCAGACATACAAAGAAGAGCTGGTACCAATCCTACTGAAACTATTCCAAAAACCTGAGGAGGAAGGACTCCTCCTTAACTCATTCTATGAAGCTGGCATCATTAGCCTAACCAAAATCTGGCAGAGACATGACAAAGGAAAAAAACAAAACAAAACAAAACAAAAAAACAAAAAACTTCAGGCCAGTATCCCTGATGAACATAGAGGCAAATATCCTCAACAAAATACTAGCAAACTGAATCCAGCAGCACATCAAAAAGTTAATTCACCACGATCAAGCAGGCTTTATTCCTGGGATGCAAGGTTGGTTCAACATACACAAATCAATAAATGTGATCCAACACACAAACAGAATTAAAAGCAAAAAACACATAATCATCTCAATAGATGCAGAAAAAGCTTTCAATAAAATCCAACATCTCTTCACAATAAAAACCCTCAATAGACAGGGCTTCAAACAAAAATACCTCAAAATAATAAGAGCCATCTATGACAAACCCACAGCCAACATCATACTAAATGGGCAAAAGCTGGAACCATTCCCCTTGAGAACTGGAACAAGCCAAGGATGCCCACTCTCACCACTTCTATTCAACATAGTACTGGAAGTTCTAGCCAGAACAGTCAGAAATAAAAAGCATCCAAACAGGAAAAGAAAAAGTCAAACTATCTCTCTTCAGTGATGATATGTTCTATACCTAGGAAACCCTGATGACTGCCAAAAGGCTAGTAGAACTGATACATTATTTTAGCAAGGTTTCAGGATACAAAAGTCAATGCGGAAAAATCAGTAACATTTCTACATACCAATAATATCCAGCCTTAGAGTCAAATCAAGAACACAATCCCATTTACAACAGCCACAAAGAAAATGAAATATCTAGATACAGGTAACCAAGAAGGTGAAAGATCTCTATAAGGAGAACTACAAAACACTGCAGAAAGAATTAGAGATCACACAAATAGATGATAAAATATCCCATACTCATGGACTGGAAGACTCGATATCATTAAAACAGCCATATTGTGTAAGGCAATTTAGAGATTCAACACTATTGCTAACAAACTATTAAAGTCATTCTTCACAAGATTAGAAAAAAACTATTCTAAAATTCATACGGAACCAAAGAAGAGCCCAAATAACCAAAGCAATCCTACACAAAAAAGAACAAAGCCAGAGGTATCAAACTACCCAACTTTAAACTATACTATAAGCATGGTACTGGTACAAAAACAGACAGACCAATAGAACAGAACAGAAAATCCAGAAATAAAGCCATATAACCTACAACCACCTGATCTTGTACAAGACCAACAAAAACAAACAATGGAGAAAGGACTCCCTAATTCAATAAATGGTGCTGGGACAAGTGACTAGCCATATGCAGAAGAATGGAACTAAACCCTTACCTTTCACCATACACAAAAATTAACTCAAGATGGATTAAAGATTCAAATGTAAGACTTCAAACTATAAAAATCCTAGAAAAAACCTAACAAATACCCCCTCAACATTGGCCTTAGCAAAGAATTTTTAGCTAAGTCCTCAAGAGCATGTGCAACAAAATTGACAAGTGGAAGCTAATTAAACAAAGGAGCTTCTGTACAGCCAAAGAAACCATCAGCAGAATAAACAGACAACCTACAGAATGGGAGAAAATATTCACAAAGTACACATCCAACAAAGGTCTAATATCCAGAATCTGTAAGAGACTTAAATCAACAAGCAAAAAATAACCCCATTTAAAAATGGACACAGAACATGAACAGACACTTCTCAAAAGACATACACATGGCCAACAAACATGAAAAAATGCTCATCATCACTAATCATCAGAGAAATGCAAATCAAAACCACAATGACATACCATCTCACACCAGTCAGAATGGCTATTATTTTAAAATAAGTCAAAAAACAACAGATGTGGCTGGGCGCGGTGGCTCACGCCTATAATCCCAGCACTTTGGGAGGCCAAGGCAGGTGGATCACCCGAGCTCAGGAGCTCGAGACCAGCCTGACCAACATGGAAAAACCCCGTCTCTACTAAAAATACAAAATTAGCTGCGCACGGTGGTGCATGCCTGTAATCCCAGCTACTCAGGAGGCTGAAGCAGGAGAATCGCTTGAACCTGGGAGGTGGAGGTTGCGGTGGGCTGAGATTGTGCCATTGCACTCCAGCCTGGGCAACAAGAGCGAAACTCCACTTCAAAAAAAAAAAAAACAGATGTTGGCAAGGCTGTAGAGAAAAGGGACACTTATACATTGTTGGTGGGGACATAAATTAGTTCAGCCACTGTGGAAAACAGTTTGGAGATTCCTCAAAGAACTCAGAACTACCATTAAGTCCAGCAATCACATTACTGAGTATATACCCAAGGGAAAACAGATTATTATACCAAAAAGACACATGCACTCATATGTTCATTGCTGCACTATACACAATAGCAAAGACATGGAATCAATTTAGGTGGCCATCAATAGTAGACTAGATAAAGAAAATGTGGTACATATATACCATGGAATACTAGATAGCCATAAAAAAGAATGGAATTATATCCTTTGCAGCAACATAGATGGAGCTGGAGGCCATAATCCTAAGCAAATAAGCACAAGAACAGAAAATCAAATATCGCATGTCCTCACTTATAGGTGAGAGCTAAACACTGAGCACACATGGACATAAACATGAGAACAATAGACATAGAAGACTACTGGGCGGCGGGGGCGCGGGAGGAGAGGTTGAAAAACTAATTATTGGGTACTATGCTCACTACCTGGGTGCAATATACCCATGTAACAATCCTGTACATGTACCCTCTGTATCTAAAATAAAAGCTGAAACCTAAAAATAGTAAGTCGATGTTTAGGTGTTTTAATTTTTTCTTTTTTCCTCAAAGCAATTGAGTTTTTTCAATTCTCTTGACTAAATATACCTTTAAGAAAAACTATTGCAACAAATATTGGCGGAGTACCTTCTGACAGTCTTCCTTGACAATTTAAATTTTCCTGTGGAATTTCTCTAATTCAAATATTTACAATCGGACCACATTTTAAGTCTGTTAAACTACTAGAATAACAGAGTAAGAATACCTAAGTAGATGAGACCAAATCAATACAATTCTGTGTATATAGAATAGAATACAACATGCTTTTTAAAAGATGTCCTCAATTGGTCTCAATGACTACTGGCAATTAAAATTTGATTTTTTAATTAAAATATCCTAGTCCTTATATACCAAAATATTAGCAGTGATAATCTCCAGATGGCAAGAATATATGTAGTTTTCAGATTTTCCTCTTATCACTTATTTTCTAAATGTTCTATAATAAATATCAATTTTGTCATTAAAAATACAAAATGCCCCAACAAAAATAAACAACTTAGCCATTTCTTTGAGTAACAATAGAACGAGCCATTCTAAATATGTAGATGTCTCTAAAGAAAATGATTTAACATTAGCATTATAATATTCTATTTAGATAAACAGCTATATAATTTTTAGCCTAGCCTATGTGAATCTACTAAAAATAACATTAGAAATACTCACGCAGGCTCACTGCATACCAGCAGTGACCTTTAGAATCCTCACAAATAAAACACAATAATCTGCAACTCAGTCTCCAGCAATTTCAGAATTAAATAGATCACCTCAGTACTACAGGCAGTAACCGTTCAAAGAAACTGACTCAGCAGAACATAATGGTAAAAGCATTTGTATTGCCCAAGTAGTTGAACGTCAGAAACACACAGTGTCTACCTCCATGCATAGTAACAGGGCATCTTCTGTTCTAGTCAGACATCCCTCCCACACCTCAACCTTGCCTCCCACAGGTTAACACTCTTCCTTGTATCATCACTTAAAGACTTCTCTGAGATACTACTTTTTCATTCTTTCTCCCACTTTCCTACTGTGCCCAAAACAAGCACAAAACGCCCTTTTGTTCCCCTCCCTTCATTTTCAAAGGTTTGTTTTGCAACTGATCACCACAAGGAAAAGGGATGAACTTACAAAGGAAAACAGAGTCTTTAATTTTCAGTGGTAGCTGTTCCAGTTTTTATAAAAATTGTACCTGCCTTTTCATATTTTAACCCTTGTTGGACCTTGCACCAATTTCCCTATTTTAACCAGAGGGTTCTCTTCATTTACCAAGCAGAGATGGATGACATGTCCAGAGTTCAACAGCAAAAACAAGCCCAGAATCTGCTGCCTTAGCTCCTTCACCATCCTTCCTGAGTCTCCTTGATGGTCCATGTAGGTTTCCCTCTCAACACCAAAGAATCATAGTTTTACAGTATAAAAAATTACATGTTTAACACATATAATAAAAAGCAATTCCAACACAAAAAGAAAGAAATCACTCACTCAGAAAAGCAAGGATTTCATTTAAATTAGATTGCTTTGGGGGTCTGACAGAACTTCTCATTAGGAAGCGCTGTTAGGTCTTTTCCGGCAGCTTTTAAAAATTAGGTCTGGGTAACTAAACCAAAACCAAATATATTGATAGGATCTATAGTTTTGATTCACTCCCTCCTCCCCCATTTCAAAATAGGGCTTGGGGACCTAAGATAAACAGATTAAAGAAGGAAGAAGAAACACTTCATATGCCTTATAAAACATTATACCTTAATCTGCATAGAAAACTCTATCTTAAGGTTACTGGCAACTTGCAATGTTACTGGGAAAAATTTCCCAAACACGAGACATTAAAGGATAGCTCTTTAACCTGTATCTTGTTTAAGACACAAAAGCCCAGCTAAAGTTGTTCTCTACCTCCATACCTAAGTGACAATGCCATTTTAAGTTGGCATATATGCTAAATTAAAATAAAACAATCTAATTTAGTAAAATTTATATCGTTTCCCTGCCCTGTTATATAATTATATCCCCATAAGTATTCAGACTAGAAAGAAAATCATAAAAATGCAAGAACAAGCTAGAAATCACAATTAGAATTTAGAAAGGCTCTAAGAATCTTGTTTTTAAAACATGTTTGTTTTCTACTTGCCAATCAACCACTGACACTATTTGTAAACTACTCCCCCTTTCAGCCTCATGGGGGATGCTTCTCATGAAGACTATTTTATTTCACAATTGCTACTCACATGTGCTTACTTCAAAAGAACCCAAGATTTTGGTCACAATGACATTATTAAAAATATGATAATCTCCATAGCTTTTAATATTTTCAGAAGAAAGTTCACACAAAAAGAAGCAACTTCAGTTCTTTTAGGTCAATTCATAATTCATCTAGCAACATGAGCTTTTAAAAGTCACTCAATTTTTAAACCATAGGTACCTTGTTTCTTCCTAAATTATTTCTTGAGTAACTTCCATTATGCTATTGTTAAAAAAAAATCTTGGTTTTCACTGCTACAATTTCCAAAAAACACATCAAACATATTAATATATTTAATTAGTAAAATGTTATTCACATTTCTGTATCATAAAAAAACTTTTAATAAATCTCAGGTAATACCAGTAAAAAAGCATTTACTGTCATATCCCTAAAAACTATTTTTAATAAAACAACAACAGTGTCATTACAAACTGGTGATTTAAATGATCAAACTTGACTTACAATAGGACTATTCTTTTTAAAAAGAAAAAAAAATTTTTATGGTAGAAATAACCAAAGACTTACTTTTCCCTGTACTATAAAACAGTTTTTAGAAGTGACTATTCAAATAATAGTGCCAACAATTTCAATAAGTAATATTTAGAATCAAACAGAGGACGTCTTTGAGATAACCAAAATTACCAAGATATTTAGTATACAAAAGCTAACAAAGCAGACAATGAATTTCTTTAACCACACTTCAATTACAATATAAAAAAACTTTTGCAGTAATTCCTACCTTTATCAATATTCCAGAGAAACAAGTTGCTGCTGTTTTTACCATTAAGGTGATTTAGGTTCCAAATGATAAGATAGCCTTGCTCCTTACCAGGAATAAAATTGCCTTTCTGGAGAAAGCAAGTCAACAACAAAGCCCATGTTGCCTGAGCAAGCCTGAATTTCTAGCAAATGGGGATGAAGCTATTTGCATTTGTTGGTTTAAGGGGGGAGGAGTGGGAGGAGGGGACTAAGGGGACTGCTAAAGTAATTCGCATAATACATATTGTCTGTGGACTGTAGAGACAGTGATCATCAGTCACCTGCTCAAACTTTCTTCACTCCTGCCTTCAGAGAAGAACCAAAGGTCCTTCCAAAGGTTACCCTGGGTCAGAGAAACTGGAAAGAAATAAGAAGACACACAAAATCTAACTGCTAACCCATTGCATCTATAGATAAAGTTATCCCTACCTGATCACATGTCCTAAAAACCAAGACATTTTAATAGTCTCAAGAGAACTTACTAAAATATATCATAGAACAGAAGCAAGAAAGAAAAATCTCCAGACTCTGCTTGCAATTGTTGCAGTATTTAGCTGGAATACTTAAAACAGAAAAAGGAAAATTTTTTTCCAAGATACTTCTTTGCATCATAATAGCCATCTCATTTGCACAAGCAAAACGTTTGTTCCAAGCTGTTCATATGAAAAAGAAAGTATCAGCTGTATTAAATTTCATAGCTTTTGAGTCATTTAGGTTGACAGCATTTCTAACCATTTCATTTATACCAAACAAGAGTACTGAATATACTCAGTATATTAGTCCGTATTATAAATTACATTAAGGGCAAAAATCTACGTAAATAATCGTGTTTATTCAGAAGCCTTCTAGTGGGACTGACAAACCTCGAACTTTTTACAACCTTAGTTATTTGCACCTCTGCCACTTCTGACCTACTGTTACACAGAAAAATGAAAAGTGCTGCTTTATGTGGCTTTAACTGAACATACACAGTCCTACAAAAACAGGGGGAAAGCTGGCGAATACATGCATTAAAAGCTATAAAATCTTAATTTTAAAATTTAGAGAGATGAAACACAAGCTACAGAAACCACATACTCCTCTCTGCACATACCTGAACAAAGAGCAAAAAGCAGCCACAATTTCTAGTTTTGTTTTCTTAAAAATGAGAATGGGGTGGGAGTGTGGAAAGTAGTAGACCTATTTCTTGTTTGGTCAACGAAAAATTTCCCAAAAGACAAACTTTAAAACAGTTAAGAAGGAAAACATTAGAGTTTTTCAAAATAGAAAAAAAAAAAAAACTACTAAAGTGACCAGTTACATTTTTTTTTAAAGATCAAACGTTTAGATTTTTAAAACCCACTCCCTTAAAGTTTTAATTAAGAAAAAACTAAACCACACACATACTTGCCCATAAAATAAACCAGCATTCAAAGAAGCAGCTAACACTCCCCAAAATAATTAATTACCTTTAAGGTCTATTTAAGTAAGTTGTGAAGGAAATGCAATGTTACCATTGAGTTCCAATTCTAAATTAAGCTGTTTCCGTGAGATGTAGGGGGACAGAAGACCCAATAAACGGAAAGGTTTTATCAAGAAAACAGTTAAGGTGGTCACTGGAAGCCTACAGTGCCACAGGACAGGAATGCTTGGCTACACCTTCCTGATTCTAGGTTTTCCCCTCCTCCACGGTTCCCTTTGGACCAGAAGAATTCCTCTATACCCTTGGGATCCTGCAACCTTATACTCAGCATCTGGAAGTTTGCTGCTTGCCCTCCTTCCTAGTCTGTAAGGTCACAATTGCTTAAAGAATTAGGCTACAAGATGACACTTCAGACCAGAGTAGGTCATTAAGTTACAATCAATGATACATAAATCTGAAGCTAAAGTTAAAAACTTTGAACATCCCATAATAATGAAAACAATACTGGGGGCAAACTTTTAAAAGAATCTTCTACTTCTTAGTTTTTCAAAAGACTAATAATCTGTATTTATTTATTATATTAATAAATAAAATTATAGAGACAAAATAGTAATGGGTTTACAAACTTTCCCCAAAAAAGACAGGAAAACTAAAAGATTTTTTTAAAAAATTTTCACATAGCCTTCAAAACAGGGTAGTCCTAGATTTGATTCTAAGTTGCTGGATTATCCTGTCTTGCTCTTTCATGTATTAAATATTTGGACTTTAATGAAATGACTGGCTATAAACTCCTATAAGTATATATGCACTGGAGACACGGGGATGGCAATATAGGGAAAAAACGGTAGCTTACAGGGAATTCCTAAATTTCTATCATTTTTTAGAGAGAACTAAAATATAAGATACAGAAGAGCGGGGAGCAAGATGAAAACAGAAAACGGCAAGATCAAATAAACTTGCAAGAAGAAAATCTACAATGGGCCTCGTTTTCATTTACGTCATTCAGCCTTCTTCTGCAAGTTGCCAAGGACACAGCAGCACATATGTTCCTTTCCTCTTTTTCACCAGACACTCTGCACGGGTCTCATGAGTAAATCTGATGAGCTGTGACAGCACCAACCAGAAGCTAAGGGCTTTGAAAGATTGTAGGGTCATAACAAGAGCTAAGAAAAGAAAACCTAAATAAACAAGAGGGAAAAAGCCATACAGCTTGCTGAATTTTCTATCCAAGTAAGTTTCTCAGTGATTTTTTTCTACCATTAATAAGCCTAATGCAAATTTTTGCTGTTTCTGATCACAGAAGTATTTACACAGTTTTTAAAAATTGTTAGAAAAAGTTTTAAAGTAAATTAAACTTTATTACTATCCTTGAAAAGGAAACCAGTAAAGCTTAAATAAACATTTATTTAATGTAAAGTCATATCAAGGAGCATTCATCGATGCCTCGTTACATTTTTAAAGAAACTATGCAACTGTATTTCTTTAGTTATTAATTATAAGGTTTTAAACGCTACAACCCTTAAAATATTTTGGAAAAGCTGTTATATAAAGGTTGAGAGCAAACGTTTCCAGTGTTTTTCAGAAATATTCAAAGTATTGTCATTTGAATGATGTGTTTAAAAAGAAAAATTCAAAATAAAAATAGATTTTTTTAATTTATGAAATTCAATTAATTTAATATTATGTGTGCCTTCTGAAATTATTTAACTCTAAGGCATTTAAAGTATTTAATATTCAAGTCAATAAATAATATTTCTCTAAGTTAAAAAAACTTTAACATTAAAAAGCAAACTACTGGAAAAAATTTTTTACTTTTATGACACAGGGTTGATATGAGCAATAAACGAAGCACTCAAATCAGTTAAAAAAAAAGCATGCTAAGAGAAAAATGGGAAAACGTGATTAGCAGGCAAACTATAAAGGAATATTAATGACCAAAAAACATGGAAAGAAAAAGATTCAATCTCACTAGTAATCTAATAAATGAAATTTTGGAAAACAAATATTTTTTTAGTTAGCAAAAAATAACAAGAAAAATAATTCCCAAGGTTGGCCAGAGTAGTAAAAAAACACTTCTGAGGTTGGCGGAAATGGGTATACCTTTCTAAAAGACCACTTGTCAGCCTTAAAAACATACCCCTTAACCTAGCAAAGTTATCTATGGAAACAGAGAGGTATACAAAGATATATACATAAAAGTATTCATCATATCATCTAGTTTAATAACAAATCTGGAAATATTCTAAATGCTTAACAAAACAGAGATTAGGTTAAGTAAATTATGGAACAGCCATACAATGGAATGCAGTGCACACATAAAATTCAATTTATAGAGATATTTTACATGGGAATACAGTCACAACAGATTATGGAAAAAATAGGCAAGAAATAATATACACAATAACCCCTTTTCAAACTAAAATTGTCATTTTATTTACTTTAAAGCACAAATGCTATATACAAATATATTCTTTTTTTTTAAGCCACAGATAAAAGCAAGATCCCATTACCACTTCCTTTACCATTCAACATCCTTCGCAGAAATAATCAGTATTACAGATCTGATATATAGCCTTCCAGATTTTTTTTACATATTTACACACATATTTCTAAAGGTACATATAGAAATACATATTTATTTTGTTTTGACATAACAGTATTACACTGTATATATTTGAGGGGACTTACTTTTTTCACTTAATATATCTTAGAGAGCTTTCCTTAGTATAAGTAGAAACACTCTCATTCTAAATTATTCTATAATTATTCTAAAGAACTATACCATAACTTATTTCAACATTTCTCCACTGATTTGAACATGTATGTGTGTGTTTTCTAAAGTTACATGTGTAATGTAAGAGAAAAGAAAAGTAGAATGAAGCCAAATACCACACTGCTTGCCATAGTTGTATCCAAAACCTTTTCCCAATATTTTGCTTTGAGCATTTACTTTTTCTATTAGAAGAAAATTGTTACATTAAAAATTAGAATGAAAAATAATTAGAAAAATATTTTGCTTTCAAGAATATACATATTATATCTAAAAAACCATACTTTTATTTTACAGCTGACATCTAAATAAATGGTGTATTGCCTAAATGTTTTCCCTACGCAAAAAGAGTATTTCACTTTGTCTAAGTACAGTACTAACTACTATTAACCTATCCATAATTAATAAGCGATGCCTGGAAAAAAGCAAAATGAATCACACATGCATTATCTTTGGGTGAACGCCAACTACAAGTTTTTAACCATACTTTCCCCAGAATCCCAAAGTCCTTCCGGGGACTTCTGGAAATATTCATAAAACAGATTGTGGCAGCAGTGGGCACACATTTGTTTCTACTCTTAACTGCTTCCAAATTCTACTTTAACATGGTTTGAACTATTTGTACTCAATATTCAAAAGGCTATCAAGAAAACTGCTTTACAACCTTGAATTACTTGTGCCATCTGAAATCTTTAATTTCTCACCATGAAAGTGAACAGTGTGGTTTTTTTTATTTATTTATTTTTTATTATTATACTTTAAGTTCTAGGGTACATGTGCATAATGTGCAGTTTGTTACATATGTATACTTGTGCCATGTTGGTGTGCTGCACCCATCAACTCGTCAGCACCCATCAACTCGTCATTTACATCAGGTATAACTCCCAATGCAATCCCTCCCCCCTCCCCCCCTCCCCATGATAGGCCCCAGTGTGTGATGTTCCCCTTCCCGAGTCCAAGTGATCTCATTGGTGAACAGTGTATTTATATATGCATGGTTTTGCCAAGACATCAAGATTCGACAAAACCTACAAACAGAACTACCAAGGTAACACTGTAAAACACCAAAGATGACATGAAAAGATTAAAGTAGCTAGATTTTAAAATGACAGATTACAGTCAGAGGAGAAATACTGACAGCTATATTTTCAACAGCAATAATGGAAACCAAAAGTCAAAAGAATGTCTTCATTGTGCTGAAGGACAATGGCTGTCAACCTGGTATTTTACCATCACAGAAAGTGTCTTTTGAGGACAAAGCTGAAATAATGACATATTCAAATGAACAGAAACCAAGACAGAATGCAACTAGCAGACCTTCAGTAAAGGAAATTCTGAAGGATCTACCTCAGAAAGAAGAAAAGTAATCCCAGATGAAAGGTTTGAGACATCAAGAATAAATAAAGAGCAAAGAACATGCTAAATATGTGGGTAAATCTCAACAAACATTGACTATGTAAGTAATAATAGTAACAACCCATGAAATTTTTTTAAGATACAATTAAAACATGCAATAGGTAAATCACTTCAAGATGGCTGACTGGAGGCTTCCAATATTCCTCTCCTCCAGAAAGAAGAACCAAAATATTAAGCATATAATCTTCAAACTGAGCATCTAAGAAGGAACACTGGAATCTAACAAGAAGTAAGAGGAAACACCTGAGGCATGAAAAGAGAGGGACGCAAGACGGCCAGTTTGGTCAAGACTGGCTGAGAGCCCGAAGAGGATCTTCAGTGAGGGGAAAGGGTAAGTGAGAGATCCCCAGTGGCCAATATTCCCACCATGGACTCCGCCAGCCCTAGCCACAGAAAAACCCATCACAGGCCTTGAGAACAGCTTAAGGACCTGCTTAGAGATCACGCAACATCATTGCTCCAGAAAGTGAGCCCACGTCCCAAGTCCTAAGCAACTGTAGCACAGTGCCATTCTGAGATCTCAGCCCCCACCACACTGCATCCTGCCCTGGAGCCCAACAACCCCTACATGTCCACATCCCTAGAGCCCCACCAACATCTCCCAACATCCACCCAGAGGGCTGCAGTGGCGCAACAACCGTTAGACCCAGCGAAGTGGCAAGGTCCCCAGCACTCTACCATACACAGTGTCCTGCACCCTGGGGAACAAATGGTGCAGCATACTGGAGAGGCTGTCCACCCCCACCCAAAACAAAGGGAGCCAAAGCACATGCTCCCTAAAGCCTAAGAACCACCTGCCTGGGAGGACTACTACTGAGAGCAACCTTACTCCCTCCACAGTAGCAGGGCTCCTTCACACAGACTCTGAGAACAGACTCTAACACTGTCCACAGCAGCTGCCACTAGGGGCCTAAGTGTGCACCCCTAGCAATTACCCCTCACCCCCAGCAGCAAGGCCACCTCTGTGTACTTGCACACTGGTTTTCCCTGCTGTTACCACAGCCGCCGCCACCAGGGGCTAAAGCACATGCTCCCACCAGGGCCTGAGAACTGCCTGTCTGTGGCTGCAGCTCTCCCAAGCAGCAGTACGGAGGCACACTTGCACACACCCTGAGGACAGGCTCTGCCTGCCCACCACTGCTGCTGCCACCCAAGCACTGCACCGGGGGTCCTGGGTATTGCCCCACCCTGCCCACCACAGCCAGTGCCCAAATACACCACCAGGGACCTGAGGCATGGCCTGCTGGCACTGCTCTCTCATTGCCCAAGTATACCTCCCGGGAGCCTGGGGACTGACCCGCCCTGACCATCACTGCTATGCACTCCTCCTGGAGGCCTGAGGATGGGGCCAGCCAGCCTGCTACTGTCACCTCAGCCAGCATCCACTGGCACATACCCACTGGGGGCCTGAGGACTGGCTCACCCAGCCTGTTGCAGGCACTGTTAACCCAAACACATGCTGCTTTGGGGCCCAAAAGTTGTCCTGTCACCATTAGCGCCATCACCTACACCACACACACCACCCAGAGAACCAAGGACCTTGCAGCATTGCCACTGCTGACATCCTATCAAGTCACCTGCAAGCCCAAATATCAGCCGGTTTGGACCAGATGACCAGGGGCCCAAGAACAGGCATGCTCGGCCCTCTACTGTCATCGCTGGGGCCTGAGGACTGGCCCACCTGGTGTCCTCATCCACAGCAAAACCTCACCACAGCCTCAACCAACAACAGCAGCCTAAGCCACTGAGGAAATTACAAACACTAATGACACTGCTTACAGCCAAATAACTCCTAGAGAAACTTCACTACTTCATGCACTCAGAATCAAAGCTAAAGTATCCTATTTAACCAACAACACATAAACATCTTCCAAAAAAAGATTTCCCCTACAGGGAACATCACACACCGGGGCCTATTGTGGGGAAGGGGGAGGGATAGCATTAGGAGATATACCTAATGTAAATGATGAGTTGATGGGTGCAGCACACCAACATGGCACATGTATACATATGTAACAAACCTGCACGTTGTGCACATGTACCCTAGAACTTAAAGTATAATAATAATAATAATAATAGTAATAAAAGATTTCCCCTATAAAAGTCAGTCCAAAAAATTAGAAGCAGCAACTATTATGCTAGATGTGCAGACATCAATGTAAAGACCCAAGAAATATGAAAAAAAAAGGAAATGTGACACCTCCAAAGGAACACAATAATTTTCCAGCAACAGATTCCAATGAAAAAGAAATAGTTGAAAAATAATTCAAAATAATGATATTAAAGAAGCTCAGTGAGATACAAGAGAACACAGATAAATAATACAAAGAAATAAGAAAAACAATTCAGGATGTGAATGAGAAATTCACCAGAGAAATAGATACCATAAAAAAGAACCAAAGAGACACCCTAGATATGAAGAATTCAATGCATTAAATAAAAAATTCCTTTGAGAGCTTCACAATAGATTAGAGCAAGCAGAAAAAAAGAAGCTCAGAACTGGAAGATAGGTCCTTTGAAATAGCCCCCATCAGACAAAAAAAAAAAAAAAAAAAAAAAGAAAGAATAAAGAAAGCCTACATGACATATGAGACACCATAAAGCAAACAAATATACAAATTTTGGATGTTTCAAAAGATGAAAAGAAGGCCAAAGGCAGAGAAAACCTATTTAACAAAATAGCTGAAAACTACCCAAAAGAAAAGAGACATCACAACAAAAACCACAGAAATACAAAAGATCATCAGAGACTATTATGAACAACTATACACTAACAAATTGGAAACCCTAGAGGAAATGCATAAATTCCTGGACACACAGAACCTATCAAGACTGAATAAGGAAGAAACAGAAAACCCTGACAGACCAATTAATAAGCAATGAGACTGAATCAGTAATAAAAAGTCTCCCAACAATCTTAGGGATGTTGGGATCAGATGGCTTCACTGCTAAATTCTACCGTATTTATAAAGAACTAACACCAATTCTCCTCAAATTATTTCAAAAACTTGAAGAGGTGAGAATTCTCCTTAACTCATTCTACAAGGCCAGCATTACCCTAATACCAAAACCAGACAAGGACACAAGGAAAAAAAAGAAAACTACAGGCCAATTTCCCTATGAACATAGATGCAAAAATCCTCAACAAAATACTAGTAAATTGAATCCAAACATAATACACCATGATCAAGTAGGATTTGTCCCAAGGATGCAAGGATAAGTTCAACATACACAAATAAATGTGATACATCATATCAAAAGTATGAAGGACAAAAACCATATGGTCATCTCAATAGATGCAGAAAAAGCATTTGATAAAATCCAATGTCCTTCATGATTAAAAACTCTCAACAAACTAGGCACAGAAGGAACACTCCTCAACATAACACAGGCTATATATGACAAAGGCACAGCTGACATCATTCTGAACAAAAGCTGAAAGCCTTTCCTCTAAGAACTGCAACAAGTCAAGAATGCCCACTTTTAGCACTCCTATTCAACATAGTATTGGAAGTCCTAGCCAGAGCAATTAGGCAAGAGAAATAAAAGGAATCTAAATGGAAAAAAGGAAGGCAGATTGTGCCTCGTAGGCTGGCTTTGGCTCAAGTGGCTACTTCCTCACACGACTTTCTAACCATTAAATTGTCCCTCTTTGCAGGTGACATGATCTTGTATTTAGAAAAACCTAAGGACTCCACCAAAAAATTCTTAGATCTAATAAACAAATTCAGTACAGTTGCAGGATACAAAATCAACATACAAAAATCAGTAGTGTTTCTATACACCAATAATGAAATAGCTGAAAAAGAAATTAAGAAAATTCCATGTATAATAACCACATAAGAAATAAAACACTGGGTGTGGTAGCTCACACCTGTAATCCCAACACTTTGGGAGACTAAGGCAGCAGGATCACTTGAGTCCAGGAGCCTGGGCAACACAGTGAGACCCTGTCACTACAAAAAAAAAAAATTTTTTTTTAATTATCTGGGCAAGGTGGCACATGCCTGTAGTCCCAGCTACTCAGGAGGCTGAGGCAGGAAGATTCCTTGAGCCCAGGAGGTGGAAGCTACAGTGAGCTGTGATCACGCCACTGCACTCCACCCCAGGCAAGAGAGCAAGAACCAGTCTCAAAAAAAAAAAGAGAGAAGAAGAAAGAAAACAGGAAGAAATTTTTACCAAGGAGGTGAAATATCTCTACAAGAAAAACTACAAAACGCTGATGAAAAAAATTAATGAGGACATGAACAAATGGAAAGACATTCCATGTTTATGGATCAGAATAATTAATATTGTTAAAATGACCACACTACCCAAAACAAGCTACAGATTCAATGCAATCTTTATCAAAATACCAATGTCACTCTTCACAGAAATAGAAAAAACAATCCTAAATTTTGTATGAAACCAAATAGAGTCCATATAGCCAAAGTAATCCTGAGCAAAAAAAAGAGAAGTATCACACCACCTGACTTCAAAATATATTGCAAAGCTATAGTAACCAAAACAGCATGGTATTAGTATAAAAACAAATACATTGACCTACAAAACAGAAAACCCAGAAATAAGCCCATCTATTTACAGCTAACTGATTTTTGGCAAAAGCACCAAGAACGTACATTGAGAAACGGACACCCTTTTCAATAAACAGTGCTAGGAAAACTGGATATCCATATATAAAAAATGAAACTAGGCCAGGCGTGGTGGCTCATGCCTGTAATCCCAACACTTTGGGAGGCCAAGGCAGGCAGATCACCCGAGGTCAGGAGTTCAAGACCAGCCTGGCCAACATGGGGAAACCCCGTATCTAACTGATGGGTGTGGTGGCGGGCGCCTGTAATCCCAGCTGCTCGGGAGGCTGAAGCAGGAGAACTGCTTGAACCCAGGAGGCGGAGGTTGCAGTGCACCAAGACTGCACTCACTGCACTGCACTCCAGCCTAGGCAACAGAGTGAGACTGTGTCTCACAAAAAAAAAAAAGAAACTAGACCCCTAGACCCCTCTCTCACCATATACAAAAATCAACTCAAAATGCATTAAAGACTTGAACATAAGACCCGAAACTACAAAACTACTAGAAGAAAACATAGGAGAAACAGTTCAGGACATTGGTCTAAGCAAAGATTTTATGGCTAGACCTCAAAAGCACAGGCCACAAAAACAAAAACAGACAAGTGGGACTACATAAAATTAAAAAGCATATACACTGCAAAGGAAACAATCAACGGAGTTAAGACAACCTCTTGAATAGGAGAAAATATTTGTAAACTATTTATCCCACAAGGGACTAATAACCAGAACATACAAGGAACTCAACAGCAAGAAAAAACTAATAATCCCTTAATTAAAAAGTGGGCAAAGGGGCTGGGCAAAGCCTGTATTCCCAGCACTTGGGGAGGCCAAGGTGGGCGGATCACAAGGTCAGGAGACAGAGACCATACTGGCTAATATGGTGAAACTCCATCTCTACTAAAAATACAAAAAAAAAAAAAAAAAAATTAGCCAGCCATGGTGGCACGCACTTGTAGTACCGGCTACTCAAGAGGCTGAGGCAGGAGAATTGCTTGAACCTGGGAGGCAGAGGTTGCAGTGAGCTAAGATCGTGCCACTGCACTCCAGCCTGAGCAACAGAGTGAGACTCCATCTCAAAAAAAAAAGTGGACAAAGGATCTGAATAGACATTTCTCAAAACAATACATACAAATGGCCAACAAGTGTATGAAAAAATGCTCAACATCACTAATCATCAGGGAAATGGAAATCAAAACCACAATGAGTTGTCATCTTATTCCAGTAAGAATGGCTACTATTAAAAAGACAAAAAAAAAAAAAAACAATAGATGCTAGCTAGGACGCAGAGAAAAGGTAACTCTTTTATTTTCTTTTCCTTTTTTTTTTTTTTTAAATAGAGACAAGGTCTTGCTCTGTTGCCCAGGCTATAGTGCAGTGACATGAATATAGCTCACTGGGCTAATGAGGCCCAGGGCTCAAGCAATCCTCCCACCTCAGCCTCGCCAGCAGCTAGGACTATAGGCTCGTATCACCATGCCCAGTTTACTTTTTTATTTTTTTGTAGAGACAGAGTCTCACTGTGTTGCCCAGGCTGGTCTCAAACTCCTGGCTTCAAACAATCCTCCCAACTCAGCCTCCCAAAGTGTAGAGATTAGAGGGTGAGCCACTATGCCTAGCCAGAAAAGGGAACTCTTATACACCGTTGGTGGGAATGTAAATTAGTACAGCCATTATGGAAAATAGTATGGCAACTTCTTGGCCAGGCATGGTGGCTCATGCGCGTAATCCCAGCACTTTGGGAGACCGAGGCAGGCAGACTGCTTGTGTCTAGGAGGTCGAGACCAGCTTTGGTAACGTGGTGAAACCCGGTCTCTACTAAAAATACAAAAATTAGCCAGGTGAGGTGGTGCGCACCTGTAGTCCCAGCTACTTGGAGAGCTGAGACAGGAGGATCACTTGAGCCCAGAAAGTCAAGGCTTTACTAAGCCGAGATCACGCCACTGCACTCCAGCCTGGGTGACAAAGTGAGACCCTGCTTCAAAAAAAAAAAAAAAAACAAGTTTGAGCATTAGTCAGAAAAAGGTAACAAGAACATCATTCACACAAAATCTGGTCATCAGATAAAGTAGACGTAAAGGTTAAAAAAAGGAGATCAGCCAGGTATGGTGGCTCACGCCGGTAATCCCAGCACTCTGGGAGGCCAAGGCGGGTAAATCACCTGAGGTCAGGAGTTCAAGACCAGCCTGGCCAACATGGGGAAATCCTGTCTTTAATAAAAATATAAAAATTAGCCAGGTGTTGTGGCAGGTGCCTATAATCCCAGCTACTCAGAAGGCTGAGGCAGGAAAATCTATTGAACCCAGGAGACAGAGGTTGCAGCGAGCCAAGTTCACACCACTGCACTCCAGCCTGGGCAACAGAGCAAGACTCCGTCTCAAAAAAAAAAAAAAAAAATCATTAGGTTGGTTTCCCCGGCACCAGGAGAAAAACCATAAATAAATCAGGTTACTGTGGAAGGTTCAGTCCACCAGGAAGTTATAACAATTCAAAATTGGTACACATTTGGTAATATAGCCACAAAATAGATAAAGCAGAAAGCAAAATTGAAAGAACTACAAGAAAAAACAAATCCATAATTATATGAAGGCTGTAAGGAAAAATAATCTGAATAACAGTAAATTTCTCATCAGAAACCATAGAAGCCAGACAGAAGTTGCAGAATACTTTTCAAGTGCGAAAAGAAAAGAATTATTGACCAGGCACGGTGGCTCACACCTGTAATCTTAGCACTTTGGGAGGCCGAGGCGGATGGTTCACCTGAGGTCAGGAGTTCAAGAGCAGCCTGACCAATATGGTGAAACCCAGTCCTTACTAAAATTATAAAAATTAACTGGGCGTGATGGTGGGCGCCTGTAGTCCCAGCTACTCGGGAGGTTGAGGCAGGAGAATGACTTGAACCCAGGAGGCGGAGGTTGCAGTGAGCCGAGATCACACCACTGCTCTCCAGCCTGGTGACAGAGCAAGACTCAGTCTCAAAAAAAAAAAAAAGAAAAGAAAAGAAAAAAAATGAAAAGAATTACCAACCTAGAATTCTATATCCAGCAACTATCCCTAAAGAATGAAGAAGAGGGCTGGGTGTGGTGGCCCATGCCTATAATCCCAACACTTTGAGAGGCTGAAGAGGGAGAATCACTTGAGTCCAACAGTTTAAGACCAGCCTGGACAACACAGTGAGACTCCATCTCTACTAAAAATTTAAAAAATTAGCCTGGCATGGTAGCACGTGCCTGTAGTCCCAGTTACCGGGGAGGCTGAGGCAAGAGGATCAATCGCTTGCATCTGGAAAGTTGAAGCTGCAGTGAGCCATGACAGCACCACTGCATTCCAGCCTGGGTGTCACAGCAAAACCCTGTCTTCAAAAAACAGAGAATTTGTTGCCACCCAACCCTAAAAGCATGGTTAAAAGAAGTTCTCTGAACAGGAAGAAAATGATAATATAAGGAAATCTTGAAAATCAGGAATTAAGAAAGAACAATTTAAAGGGTAAAAATATAAATAAATACAACAGACTTTCCTTCTCTTGAGTTTTCTAAGTTATGTTTGATGGCGGAAGCAAAAATCATAACACTAATATGGTTCTCAATATTGAAGACAATTATATATAATAGAGGGTAAAGGGACATAAAGTGAGGTACGATTTCTAAAGTTCACTCAAAGTGAATGTCAACTGGGGTAAAGACAGAGAAGGCAGATCTCACAAAGTATTGGGAAGCCACTTTTTCTTTTTCTTTTTTTTTTTTTAACACTGTGCATTTCCTATTTACTCCTTGACTCTCTAAATCTAGCTTTTTATTTATTTATTTTTTATGTTTTTTAGTTTTTATTTTTATTTTTTTTATTATACTTTAAGTTCTAGGGTACATGTGCATAACGTGCAGGTTTGTTACATATGTATACTTGTGCCATGTTGGCGTGCTGCACCCATCAACTCGTCAGCACCCATCAACTCCTCATTTACATCAGGTATAACTCCCAATGCAATCCCTCCCCCCTCCCCCCTCCCCCCTCCCCATGATAGGCCCCGGTGTGTGATGTTCCCCTTCCCCAGTCCAAGTGATCTCATTGTTCAGTTCCCACCTATGAGTGAGAACATGCGGTGTTTGGTTTTCTGTTCTTGCCATAGTTTGCTAAGAATGATGGTTTCCAGCTGCATCCATGTCCCTACAAAGGACACAAACATCCTTTTTTATGGCTGCATAGTATTCCATGGTGTATATGTGCCACATTTTCTTAATCCAGTCTGTCACTGATGGACATATGGGTTGATTCCAAGTCTTTGCTATAGTGAATAGTGCCGCAATAAACATACATGTGCATGTGTCTTTATAGCAGCATGATTTATAACCCTTTGGGTATATACCCAGTAATGGGATGGCTGGGTCATATGGTACTTCTAGTTCTAGATCCTTGAGGAATCACCATACTGTTTTCCATAATGGTTGAACTAGTTTACAATCCCACCAACAGTGTAAAAGTGTTCCTATTTCTCCACATCCTCTCCAGCATCTGTTGTTTCCTGACTTTTTAATGATTGCAATTCTGGCAGAGACACAACAAAAAAAGAGAATTTTAGACCAATATCCCTGATGAACATCCATGCAAAAATCCTCAATAAAATACTGGCAAACCGGATCTAGCAGCACATCAAAAAGTTTATCCACCATGATCAAGTGGGCTTCATCCCTGGGATGCAAGGCTGGTTCAACATACGCAAGTCAATAAACGTAATCCAGCATATAAACAGAACCAAAGACAAAAACCACATGATTATCTCAATAGATGCAGAAAAGGCCTTTGACAAAATTCAACAACCCTTCATGCTAAAAACGCTCAATAAATTCGGTATTGATGGAACATATCTCAAAATAATAAGAGCTATTTATGACAAACCCACAGCCAATATCATACTGAATGGGCAAAAACTGGAAAAATTCCCTTTGAAAACTGGCACAAGACAGGGATGCCCTCTCTCACCACTCCTGTTCAACATAGTGTTGGAAGTTCTAGCTAGGGCAATCAGGCAAGAGAAAGAAATCAAGGGTATTCAGTTAGGAAAAGAAGAAGTCAAATTGTCCCTCTTTGCAGATGACATGATTATATATTTAGAAAACCCCATTGTCTCAGCCCAAAATCTCCTTAAGCTGATAAGAAACTTCAGCAAAGTCTCAGGATACAAAATTAATGTGCAAAAATCACAAGCATTCTTATACACCAGTAACAGACAAACAGAGAGCCAAATCATGAATGAACTTCCATTCACAATTGCTTCAAAGAGAATGAAATACCTAGGAATCCAACTTAGTAGGGATGTAAAGGACCTCTTCAAGGAGAACTACAAACCACTGCTCAGTGAAATAAAAGAGGACACAAACAAATGGAAGAACATACCATGCTCATGGATAGGAAGAATCAATATCGTGAAAATGGCCATACTGCCCAAGGTAATTTATAGATTCAATGCCATCCCCATCAAGCTACCAATGAATTTCTTCACAGAATTGGAAAAAACTACTTTAAAGTTCATATGCAACCAAAAACGAGCCCGCATTGCCAAGACAATCCTAAGTCAAAAGAACAAAGCTGGAGGCATCACGCTACCTGACTTCAAACTATACTACAAGGCTACAGTAACCAAAACAGCATGGTATTGGTACCAAAACAGAGATATAGACCAATGGAACAGAACAGAGTCCTCAGAAATAATACCACACATCTACAGCCATCTGATCTTTGACAAACCTGAGAGAAACAAGAAATGGGGAAAGGATTCCCTATTTAATAAATGGTGCTGGTAAAATTGGCTAGCCATAAGTAGAAAGCTGAAACTGGATCCTTTCCTTACTCCTTATACGAAAATTAATTCAAGATGGATTAGAGACTTAAATGTTAGACCTAATACCATAAAAACCCTAGAAGAAAACCTAGGTAATACGGTTCAGAACACAGGCATGGGCAAGGACTTCATGTCTAAAACACCAAAAGCAATGGCAACAAAAGCCAAAATTGACAAATGGGATCTAATTAAACTAAAGAGCTTCTGCACAGCAAAAGAAACTACCATCAGAGTGAACAGGCAACCTACAGAATGGGAGACAATTTTTGCAATCTACTCATCTGACAAAGGGCTAATATCCAGAACCGACAAAGGGCTAATATCCAGAACCTACAAAGAACTCAAACAAATTTACAAGAAAAAAACAAACAACCCCATCGAAAAGTGGGCAAAGGATATGAACAGACAGTTCTCAAAAGAAGACATTCATACAGCCAACAGACACATGAAAAAATGCTCATCATCACTGGCCATCAGAGAAATGCAAATCAAAACCACAATGAGATACCATCTAAATCTAGCTTTTTAAAGAAGCCAAGTAACCATAGTTTTACTAAGACCACTAACGAGTTCTCCTCTTGCTTGACTTTTACACTGCCTTTGATAATATTGAGTACTTTCTCCTTAAAATCTTTTCTCTACTGTTGCCACGGAAACCAACCTAGTGATCTCCTACATTTATGTATACTTTTTTCCAGTGTCCTAGATTGACTTCTACTACCTATTCCTTATTTTTGTGCTTCTCAAAGTTCAGGCCTCAAACCATGTGCACTGGAAACAACTGAGCCCGACTCCGAACCCAGGGATTCAAACCCCTGGATGTGAGTTCCCGAGCATTGCCTTTTAACAAGCTCCCCCAGGCAATTCAAGAGTAATAATTACTGCTTTAAATGTTGACCCACAAGGTTCTGAACTGGTCCTTTTCTACCTCTACTTGTTATATACACAAAATTAAAACATGCTCAAAACTTCCACCACTTGCTGCTATCAACAAAATAAGTAAACTGCTCACCCTCCCATCCCAAGCACCTATAATCCCACTTGGCACAAAGAATATTTGTTTGAGTGAACATGGTGACTCTCAAACCTGCTTTGTCAACAAGATCTATCTTTTTTAGGCTCCAGATGTACATGTGCAGCTCCAATGAACATGTGCACCTGGATGTCCCAAAGTTACCCTGAATCAGTTAGGATTGAGTTCAGCTAACAGTAATAGAAAAACCTAAAAGAACAGCGACTTATATAACACAGAAGTTTATTTCTCACAATTGTCTGAAAACAGATAATATGGGCTAGTATGAAAGCTCTGCTCCACCAAGTTCTCAGGGACTCTGGCTCCTGGCTGCTTTCCACCCACTGCACAGTGTCTAGCATATGGTCCCCATCTCATGCTCCAAGATGGAGCTCCAGTCAAAACTACATTCGTAACAGCAGGATAAAAGCAGGAAGAAGGAAGAGGAAAGGACATGCTCATCTCTCTATAATATACTTTCTGGAAAAAGTACACACTATGTATGCTTTTATTCCATCAACCAGGACTTAGTCTCGTGGCCATACCATACTGCCAGGAGTCTGGAAATGTAGTCTGTATGTCAGGCAGCCAATTGTAATACTAAGAAAAAAAGAGGGAAGAAATACCGGAGGACAACAGCATTCTCAGCCACACGTTCCAAACTGTGTTCCAAAGTGAACTCGTCAGTTTTTAGGATAAACTGGAATTTTGCACTTTTGTTATGTATCCATCCTACCTTTATCTCCATTCTGCCTGGCAAACTCCTGCTTCTCATCTAATACTCACATCATGCACCTTTTGTGATGCTTTCCTTTATGCAACCACCTTTCCCTCCAGCCAAGACTGGAAGTCTTTGGGCCACCTCCACATCTAGCATACATCTCTATTTTTGCGTTGCTAATACTCTATCTCTTTTTTACAAGTCTATGCCTCCATGCATCCCTCTTCCATTAGAAGGTAAACTTCTTGAGGGTAGAGACTATGTTTTATTTATCTTAATATCATATACACATAGATCTATATCATACTAAATTTTACAAAATCAACCATTAATATCTACTTCCTAGACTTATGGAAACAGGAAACTGGTTAAAGATGTACCTAATAAAAAGGACACTGTGGTACATAGTACTGTAGTATAATGGAATGTGTTAAAGTCCCAAATTACAGATGATCCTAATAGCCACTGCAAGAATAACAGGGCTACAAGCTCTTACCTAGACATTACACTCCTCTGCACACTTTGCCTACTTATTTTCTTCATCTATCTTTCTTTTTTTCTCATAAAATAAATATACTTAGTAGGGTAAGTTTTTAAAGTATGTTTATATTCAATCCCACTAAGCTTATTTTTTATTTATTTATTTTTTTGAGACAGAGTTTTGTTCTTGTCGCCCAGGCTGGAGTGCAGTGGCATGATCTCGGCTCACTGCAACCTCCACCTCCCAGGTTCAAGTGATTCTCCTGCCTCAGCCTCCTGAGTAGCTAGGATTACAGGCACATGCCGCCACGTCCGGCTAATTGAATCCCACTAAGTTTATATTAAACTTAGGCCAATGATTGGGTTCTATGCTTAGACCCCACTTAAGCCTCAGCAGTTACTCCATCATAGAAGACCAGGTTAGGCATATCTAAGCCCTTGAAAGAGTCACCAAGGAACATCAACATGTTGACGTTTCTTTCTCTGAAAGAAAATATCTAGAAGATCATAGTACTCAGCTTAGGAAACACTGTTACAACTAATAAACATTACCATGACTAAAATAACATACTAATTTATGATGGCTTCCCCAGAGTCAAAAATTTTCACTGTAGATTTAACTTAAGGCTATCAAAGTGTCAATTTAACTTAAAAACAGGACCAAAATCATGTAAGACATGTTTATAACAGTTGTTAAGCCCAACCTTTTAAAAAATATCTTTGAGATATGAACAATGGAATATCATGCATAATTTTTCATTGAGTATCAACTATAAAAGGAGCTGAGTGTGTACCACCCCCCTTTCTTATAGCAACAAGACCTCAATGGTCCAAATATGACTTTTAGCTTTGTCCATATTCTCCAGTTGGACTGGAACTCAGACTATGATGCTGCAGTGACCTTAAGAATTCTAATCATAGGTTTCCTTTACCTCCAGTTCTCTAGCCTGGACAGTGCTTTGTTCTGCCTGCCACCAGTTGGGGCATGAAGTCCTAGTACCACCAATGCTAACCACAATGCCACCAACGACAGTTACATCTAACTTCAATAAAGTAAAAGAAAATGTAGTTAACTATTAACTTACCACTAGTTCCTGGGGGTTGTAATACATCTCCTGTCAGGCGACACCACCCAACTGGGAAAATATCTCGAGAATCATACTTGCACCAGTAATCAAAAGCTCCACTCCAGCCATCGAATGTGATATGAACTTCATCCCCTTTAACATCTCCAATGGTCGCAGGACAGATGAGATACGGGTTCTTTTTGTCAATAGCTTCTAGTTTCATCCCCACTTTAAAATTATTTAGTAGGGGCTTTGGTGGTTCCTACCAAAACATTAAAAAAAAAAAAAAAAGATTTCATTGTTAAGATGTATTAAGACCCATGTGCTCGAAGTGAAAAGTTGCGTATTCTCTCACAACCCTTAGCAACCAAAAATTAAGCTCCACGTCTAATTATCAATTAATACAGGAAGACAACAGTTCTCACAGATCTGAAACTCTGCTCTCCAACATCTCATATTTTCTCCAGAGCAGAGTCAAGAACCTGGAAAGAAACAAAACCAACCGGATTCATTCATTCAAGAAATATGTATTATCTACTATGTAGCAGGAACTTAAGATTCATTGATGAACAAATAAATCAAACATCCCTGCTCTGGTGGAGCTAGTGCTGGTAATAGTAGTGGTTGTGGACAGGGAAAAGCAATCAACAAGAAATTTTACAAGAGGCAGTCAGACAAACCTAATGAATATGTAAACTGGTGGTGGAGCTAGTGCTGGTAATAGTAGTGGTTGTGGACAGGGAAAAGCAATCAACAAGAAATTTTACAACAGGCAGTCAGACAAACCTAACGAATATGTAAACTGGTGTGTCAAAAAGTGGTAAGTCCAAAGAAAAGAAACAACATCAGATAATATCCTAAAAGAAACCCAAAGCATAAGAATTCTAAAGAAAATGAATAACTTAAAATTAAAAAAAAAAGAAACTCAAAGGATAAAATACAGACACAAGAACATGAAAGTCATATAGTCTGGGGTCATTTACAATACCCAATCCAGAAATCAATATTTTAAAAAGTATTAGTCACAAAAAGGCTAAAGCATGTAAATATTAACAGAACTGCTAAAAAGCCCAAGTGTTATGTTAAAAGCAACATATTTTCTTTCAATCTGCTTTTCATCCTACTAAATGGCACCATCACAGCAATCCAGTCACCTAAGCCAAAAGACTGGAAATAGTAATCCTATTCTACTGACACTTGCTCAAATTAAAAGAGAAAAAAAAAAAAGAACAAAAAAATAGTAGTCCTGGACTGGTGATTTTCTGCCTGAATGAACATTAGAATCACCTGTGACCACACTACCAGCGATACTAATTGAATTGGTCTATGGTGGGGCCTGGGAAGCAGCAATATTTTAATTATCAGGGAAATTCTAAGGTGCACTTGAGGTTGAGAACCACTACCCTAGATTAATCCCTTTCACTTACCCAAAATTCAATTAAAAACCACAACCTCCCAATCAGAGCTGGATTTTAAACCTAGACAGTCTGTCTCGGAGTCACCTCCTTGGAGCACCCTATCCCAGCATCTGCCTGGACAACTCACTCAGGTTAAAGCCCAGTTCTCCTAGCTTCCTTGAATGCTTCCCTGACCAACCCCTGTCCACTCCTAGGCCCAGTTCCAACCAAGCCACTTTCATCTTCAATTGTAATATCACTACAGAAATGTGTTCATTCCTCTACAAGACTAAGAGATTATTAAAAACAGGTATTCATATTATTATTTCCAGCACAATAACCAACAGCAAGCAATTTTTTAAATGAAAGAACCAAGGAATCACCCAAAAACAGTAAAAAAGCTCTCAACTAATTCTCGCACCAATTTAAAAAGTATATCTGGTAGGTTGGTTTCTTTTTCAAATGCCCCCTTAAAACACATCTCATCACCCTGTATTTTTCCATTGTTACTCTTTACACTCTTACAATCTGGCAGCTCCTTAATTATTAGCTTCCAAAGTCCTTTTAATTACATATTCTTTTTTTAATTTTATTTTTATAGAGACGAGGCCTCGCTATGTTGGCCAGGCTGGTCTCGAACTCCTGGCCTAAAGCAATCCTCCCACCTCAGCCTCTCAAACTGCTGGGATTACAGGTGTGAGCTACCATGCCAGGCTGAATTACATATCTTAATTTGATTCTTAAAAACCACCCTGGGCTCAAACCTGTAATCCCTAATTCAGCACTTTGGGAGGCCAAGACAGGTGGATTGGTTGAGCTCAGGAGTTTGACACCAGCCTGGGCAACAAGACGAAACCCTGTCTCTACAAAAAATACGAAAATTATCTGGGCATGGTGGCAGCACACCTGTAGTCCCAGCTACTTAGTGGGCTGAGGCAGAAGAATCACTTGAGCTCCGAAAGTCATCCAGGCTGCGGTGAGCCGTGTTCTTGCCACTGTACTCCAGCCTGGGCAACAGAGTGAGACCCTGCCTCAAAAAAAGTAAAAATTAAAATTAAAAATAAAAATAAATTTAAAAAAAACCCCACCCTGAAAGCCGGCAAGTCAAAAGGTAGATGATTAAAGATCAAAGTATTTGATAAATAGCTGATAAGAAACATGAAAGGGCTAAAGGTTAACTGCCTGTTACTATGTATGAGAAGAAAAAAGTGGGGAGGTGAGCTGCATTTAACAAAAAATAAACATAGCAGTTGACAAGCTTGTGCTAGATGCTCACAGAATGCAGAAAACATTCAAGGCACACATAAGGATCCCAGGACCTTACACTGTCATATAACAGACTGAGACTTTCTGTAGCAAAAAAAACTAAGTTCAAATGGCAATGTATATTTTCTGCAACAAAACAATTAAAAGACTGGAATAAGCAATGCAATAGAACTAATTTTAAGATTCAAATATATAACCTAGGCTGGGCATGGTGGCTCACGCCTGTAATCCCAGAACTTCGGAATGCCAAGGTGGGCAAATCATTGGAGCCCAGGAGTTAGAGACCACCAGAGCAACACAGCAAAACCCTATCTCTACAAAAAGTATACAAATTGGCTCATGCTTGTAATCCCAGAACTTTGGGAGGCTGAGGTGGGTGGATCACGAGGTCAGGAGGTTGAGACCAGCCTGACCAACATGGTGGAACCCAGTCTCTACTAAAAATACAAAAATTAGCCAGGTGTGGTGATGCACACCTGTAATCCCAGCTACTCAGGAGGCTAAGGCAGGAGAATCGCTTGAACCCAGGAGGCAGAGGTTGCAGTGAGCCAAGATGGTGCCATTGCACTCCAGCCTGGGTGACAGAGCAAGACTCATCTCAAAAGAAAAAAAAAAAAAATTAGCTGGGTGTGGTGGTGCACACCTGTAGTCCCAGCTACTCAGGAGGCTGAGGCAGGAGGATCTGCTTGAGCCTGGGAGGTGGACGTTGCAGTGAGCCAAGATGGTGCCACTGCACTCCAGCCTGGGCAACAAAGTGAGATGCTATCACAAAAAAAAAAAAAAAAAAAAAAAGACAGGCAGGAAGGGAGGGAGGGAGGGACAGAAGGACAGGGAGGGAGGGAGGGAGGGAAGGACAACCTACAGAAAGGGAGAAAGAAAATATTGGCAAACTATCCATCACAAGGGATTAATAACCAGAATATATAGGGAACTCAAACAACTCAATAGCAAAAACAAATACCTGATTTTAAAATGGGCAAAAGACCTGAATAGACATTTCTCAAAAGAAAACACAGAAACAGCCAACAGATGCAAATCAAAACCACAATGAGATGCCATCTCGCCCCAGTTAGAATGGCTATTATCAAAAAGACCAAAAAAAAACAAATGTTGGTGAGAAAGCAGAGAAAAAAATAAAACTACCAAATGACCCAGCAATCTCACTTCTGGGGGTACATATCCAAAAGAAAGGAAATCAGTATATTGAAGAGACATCTGCACTCCCATGTTTACTGCAATACTATTCACAATAGCCAGATATGGAATCAAAAGTGTCCACCCATGAACAGAACTTCTCAAAAGAAGATGTACAAGTAGCTAACAAGCATATGAAAAAATGCTCTATATCACTAATCATTAGAGAAATGCAAATCAAAACCACAGTGAGATGGCCAGGTGCGGTGGCTCATGCCTGTAATCAGCCTCACTTTGGGAGGCTGAGGTGGGTGGATAACCTGAGGTCAGGAGTTCAAGACCAGCCTGGTCAACATGGTGAAACCCTGTCTCTACCAAAAATACAAAAAAATTATCCGGGCTTGGGGGCTAGTCCCAGCTACTCGAGAGGCTGAGGCATGAGAATCTCTTGAACCCGAGAGACAGTGAGTCCGGGAGGAGAGGATGCAGTGAGCCGAAATTGGGCCACTGCACTCCAGCCTTGGAGACAGAATGAGACTCTGTCTCAAAAAAAAAAAAAAAAAAGAGAACCCACAATGAGATACCATCCCACACCAGTCAGAATGGCCATTATTAAAAAGTCAAAAAACAGCAGATCCTGGTGAGGTTGCAGAGAAAAGAAAATGCTTATACACCGCTGCTGGGAATGTAAATTAGTTCAGCTACTGAGGAAAGCAGTTTGGAGATTTCTCAAAGAACTTAAAACAGAACTACCATTCGACCCAGCAATCCCATTACTGGGTATATACCCAAAGGAAAATAAATCGTTCTACCATAGACACATGTTCACGCATGTTCATCACAGCACTATTTACAATGGCAAAGATGTGGAATCAACCTTGATGTCCATCAATGGTGGGCTGCATAAAGAATATTTGGTACATATATACCATGGAATATAATGCAGCCATAAAAAAGGACGAGATCATGTCCTCTGTAACACAGATGGAGAGCTGGAGGCCATTACCCTAAAGGAACAGAAAACCAAATGCTGCATGTTCTCACTTATAAGTGGGAGCTAAACAGTGAGTACACATGGACACAAAGAGGTGAACAACAAACAACAGGGCCTACTTGAGGGTGGAAGGTAGGAGGAGGGTGAGGATCAAAAAACTACCTATTGGGTACTATGCTTATTACCAGGGTGATAAGATAATCTGTGCCCCAAACCCCCTCAACACACAATCTATCCACATTACAAACCTGCACATGTACCCCATGTACCTAAAATAAAAGTTGGAAAGAAAACAAAAAAACCAAGAGTCCATCAACAGGTGAATAAAGAAAATGTGATATATATACACAATGGGAAATTATTTAACCATAAAAATGAAATCCTGTCAATGCAGCAACATGGATGGAACTGGAGGTCATTATGTTACGTGAAATGCTTTTAAAGAATTTGGTTTGTCATCATCACCAGTTCTTTAACAACTTCCTGAACACAAAAATATAATTTGCAAAAGCAATAGCTAAAATAAACAAGGAATTCTCTTTTCTTTTATGGTGAGACAAAAATGGTTCTATTCTAGAAGATGGCTAACAAAGAATGCTCTTTTAACTACCTCCTTTTTTTTTCTTTTTCTTTTTTTGAGACAGAGTCTCGCTGTGTTGCCCAGGCTGGAGTGCGGTGGCACAACCTCGGCTCACTGCAACCTCCACCTCCTGGGTTCAAGCAATTCTCCTGCCTCAGCCTCCCAAGTAGCTGGGATTACAGGTGCGTTCCACCATGTCCAGCTAATTTTTGTATTTTTAGTAGAGATAGGGTTTTGCCATGTCGGAGCTGGTCTCACACTCCTGACCTCAGATGATCCACCCACCTCGGCCTCCCAAAGTGCTGGGATTACAGGTGTGAGCCACCGCGTCTGGCCCTTTTTTTTTTTTTTTTTTTTTTAAATAAAAGACAGGGTCTCCTCAGTATGTTGCCCAGGCTGGACACAAATCTCCTGGGCTCAAGCAATCCTCCTGCCTCAGCCTTCCAAATAGCTGGGACTACAGGAACGTGTCACCACAACCAGCTTCTAACCTCCCTTCTTGATTACCTACAATATGGTTCTCCTTAAAGGCTATTTCTTCCCATGTCCCACAAAATCCAAAACCAGTCTCAGCATTCTCTGCATTACTCCTCTGCCTGGGGAATAATCCTACTCTTGCAGCCTCATGGCTCACTGTCTTCCTTCCTTCAGATCGTCACTCAAAAGGTACCTTCTCAGACCCTCCTGGCCAACCTATCTAAAATGTCGACCTCTCTTCTAAGCATGTAAGAGTATAAAACATAAGATATACTTTAGTTATTTAGCATGATCTATTAAACATTTCCCCAAGTAGAAAGTAAGCTCCATAAGGGGCATATTTTATGCTTTGTTTACTGCAATATACCCAGTACCTACCTCTGACCACAAATTAATACATGAACTTCTATCTCCTTATTTTTCATCAACTACTTATTTGACCTCACCAAGAATTTTAGTCCTTTAACCTTCATTTATTCATTTACAAATATTTACTTAGTATCTACTATATTCCAGACACCACTGGAGGTTCTTGGGATATATTAACAAGCAAAAAAAACAAAATCCCTCCTTCACAGCACTTACATGCTAGTGAGGAGAGACAATAAACATAATTTAAAAAGTAAAACACATACATTAGAAATGATAAATGCTATGCAGAGAGAGAGAGAGAGAGAGAGAGAACAGCACAATAAGAGAAATCCAGAGAGCAATGTAGAAGGAGGGGTTGTACAACTTTAAATAGGGAAATTAAAACAAGTCTCATATAGAAGGTGACATGTGAGCAGAAATCTGAAGGAGGGAAATGGCCAGAGTCAAGGCCCTAAAGCAGGAGCTGTGTCTGAAATGTTCAAAGAATACCAAGGAAGTGAGTGTGGGTAAAATGTAACATGTAAGTAGGAGAGCAGAAAGAAATGAGTTCAGACAGATAATGAGGGGTCATATCATATACAGTTTTATATGTCACTGTAAGGATTCTTTTACTCTGAATAAAACAGGAAGCCCCTGGAAGAGTTTGAACAGAGGAGTGATATAATTTGACTTCTGTGGGTTTTTTGTTTGCTTGTTTTGTTTTTGAGACTGAGTCTCACTCTTGTCGCCCAGACTGGAGTATAGTGTCGCAATCTCAGCTCACTGCAACCCCCACTTCTCGGGTTCAAGCAATTCTCCTGTTTCAGCCATCAGAGTAGCTGGTGCAACCACAACGCCCAGCTAATTTTTCAATTTTTAGTAGAGACAGGGTTTCACCCCGTTGGCCAGGCTGGTCTTGAACTCCTGACCTCAAGTGATCCGCCCGTCTCGGCCTCCCAATGTGCTGGGATTACAGGCGTGAGGCACCATGCCCGGCCGTGATTTACATTTTAAAAGGAATACTCTGGTTTCTGTGCTGATGATAGCCTGTAAAGTTACAAATGCAGAGACCAGTGAGAAGCTACTGTAGTAATCCAACTGAGATTGAAAAAGACAGCTTGTATCAGAGTGATAACAATAGAGATGGCAAGAAGTGGGTGGATTTTGGATATACATTTGTCCCTCAGTATTCACGCAGGACTGGTTCCAGGATCCACTGAGGATACCAAAATCCAAGGACACTCAAGTCCCTGATATAAAATGGCACAGTATTTGCATATAGCCTATATACATCCCCCCATATATTTTAAATAATCTCTAGATTATAAATAATTTAAGTAATCTTTTGATTACTTATGATGCCAATAGAATGTAAATGGTATGTAAACAGCTATTTTACTATATTGTTTTTTCACTTGTACTATTTTTTACTGTATTTTGGGTTTTTTTTTTAATATTTTCAATCTGCAGTTGGTTGAACCCATGGATGCAGAACCCAAGGATATGGAAAGTTCACTGTATTCTGAAGGTACAGTCAATAGGATTTCCTTATGGACCGGATGTAGGGTGTGAAAGAAATAATTACCAAAGTTTGAAGCCTGAGCAACTAGAAGGATAGTTTCCCCTCCCTGAGATAGGGAGGTTAACAGGTGGAGCAGTTTGAGATGTCCATCAGACATCCAAGTGGAGATGTTGAGTAGGTAGCTGGACATACAAATCTGAGTTGGGAGTAAGTAAGTCTGGGGTGGAAATACAAATTTGAAAATCATCTGCATATAAACTGTATTTAAAGCCAGGAAATTAGATGAGCTCACCAGGGGATTAATACAGGTTAGGGTTTCCCAGCCTTGGCACTAATGACGTTTGCAGCCAGAATGGGCGTGCACGTGTGTGTGTGTGTGTGTGTGTATGTGTGTATGTGTGTATGTGTATTCTGTGTATTGTAGGATGTGAAGCAGCACTCATATCCAGGTTATAAAGCATCATTTCACTACTTTCTTCTCAGCACCCAAAACCAACTTATTCCCTTGTCCTTGCCCTGTTATCTCCAAACCTTAGTTCAATATCACCATCCACTTCACCTATTTATACTTAGCTGCTGATATGGTTTGGCTGTGTCCCCAACCAAATCTCAACTTGAATTGTATCTCCCAGAATTCCCGCGTGTTGTGGGAGGGACCCAGGGGGAGGTAATTGAATCATGGGGGCTGGTCTTTCCCATGCTATTCTCAGGACAGTGAATAAGTCCCACAAGATCTGACGGGTTTATCAGGGGTTTCTGCTTTTGCTTCTTCCTCATTTTCTCTTGCCGCCACCACGTAAGAAGTGCCTTTTGCCTCCCACCATGATTCTGAGGCCTCCCCAACCATGTGGAACTGTAAGTCCAATTAAACTTCTTTTTCTCCCCAGTCTTAGGCATGTCTTTATCAGCAGTGTGAAAACAGATTAATACAGCTGCTGAGCACTGTTGCAGCAAAGTCCCTCCCACATGCTTATTACATGTAGTGACACACATTTTTACCCTTCATCCTTAGCTAAGCCCTCCAAAACACTGTCATGTGTCCCTAGACCATACCCTCTCCCATCCCATATGGCAGCTGTTCCAAACCTTAACCATTCTCCTTAAGATAAATGATGTAGCCTCACTATATGTTTGTTATTTTCTTAACTGACTTTCTCCCCAACCAGTATGTGTGAATTTTCTTCCAGCCTTTGCCAGTTTCCTATTTTGCAGAAATAGGAATTTGAGGTTTTGTTTTTTGTTGTTTTGTTTTGTTTTAAATCAGGGTCTCACTCTGTCACCTAGGCTAAAGGTTAGCATGCAGTAGCGAAAGCATGACTCATGGCAGCCTCAACCTCCAAGACTCAAGTGATCCTCCCGTCATTGAGGTCTATTTATAGAAATAGTAAATTGAAGCCATCAGGAATGATCTCCATATATTCTGCCCCAAAATTATAAATTAGCTCTGAGGACACTTTTCACCTGGACTTTAGCTCTTGCTAATGTAACTGACGATTTTCTATCTACCAAAGAGTCAAAAATCAGCTTTCTTCTTAACTGACCTTCCTTAAGTACATGATATAGGCCAGCCACTATGTAACTCTGAGTTGTACTTGAGACTATTAACCACTCCCTAATCCTTGCAACTCTGCCCCACTGGATTCAATGACACCAGCTTATTCTAGTTTTCCTTCTCCATTTCTAGAGCTGCACCTATCCCTTCACTTACCCTCTAAGGTAGGTAGGTATTTCTCAAGGCTCTCACCTTGACATTCTTCTCTCTTCCTTCTATACATTCTCTGGACTAGCTCATTTAAGCTCAAAGCTTCTATCACTACTATTTATACTAAAAATTTCCAAATCCATGTGCCCAAGCCAAACTTTGTTCCTAAGTTCTAAACCACTTACTTTCAACAGCCTGATAGTCATCACTACTCAAATTTCCCAGAGACACCTCAATATGTCCAAAACTAAGCCCATCTGTTCCTTCCATAAGTATTTATCTTCCTGTATTCTTTTACCCTTTCTTCATTCTTTTAACAAACAAGTATGTGTCCAGAAACTAATGTAGGCACTGACAATACAAAGACATGCTAACTGCTCAAAAGGAACTCACAGTCCAGGAAGACAGACAGTAAAAATAATAATATAATCTAACACATACAAAGATTGGGATGTACAAGGTGCTACAGAAGTATAGGAATGGGCCGGGCACAGTGGCTCACACCTGTAATCCCAGCACTTTGGGAGGCCAAGGTGGGTGGATCATTTGAGGTCGGGGGTTCAAGACCAGCCTGGTCATATGCCAAAACCCCATCTCTACTAAAACTACAAAAAAAATTAGCCGGGCATGGTAGCAGGTGCCTATAGTCCCAGCTACGTGGGAGGCTGAGGCAGAAGAATCACTTAAGCCCAGGGGGCGGAGGTTGCAGGCTGCAGTGAGCTGAAATTGCACCACTGCACTCCAGCCTGGGCAACAGAGGGAGACTGTCTCACCAAAAAAAAAAAAAAAAAAAGTAGAATGGAGAAGGGGAATTAGGGATATTATCTTGGAGGATTTAACGTCTGACTTGAATCTTTAAAAAGTAGGAGTTAACCAGGGAAAACCAACATGAGTCAAAACAGAGCTCTAAAAATAAACAAGGTATCTACAAGCTATTACAAGCAATTTAAGAACATAACATCCAAAGCAGGGAGTGGCATCCCTGAACCTGATCACACAGGACCTAACAGGCCATACTGAAAAACTTATACTTCATCCTGAGTATAACCAGGAACTTCAAAAGAGTTTTAAACAGGGGAATAACATGGTAAGGTTTTTGTATAAGATACACATTTCTAGCGGTTGTGTGAAAGGGTGAAGATTAGAGGCAGTTAAAAGGCTAGCGTAACAGTTCAGGCAAGAGGAAAGCCTTATAAAAGTTGTCAGAATCAAAATGGAGTCACTTATGCCAAACCCTAACAAAAAGGACCATAGAGGAGGGGCTCTCATGTACACACGCCTATGATAAAAACTATTACAAGGACTCTCTGAAAACCACAACCTTACACAAAGAATACTCCTGCAAGGACATCTATCCAGTAACTGTTCAACCCCAGATACCACTCTTATTATTGATCCTTGTGGCCAAGGATAAGTGTTTCAAAACAACTTATGTAACCTTCCTTGTTTTGCCTTTAAAAGCTTCCCTTTGCCTTACCATCACCAGATATGCCAATGATCCAAAACAGCACAAATATCCTGCATTGAAACCCCTTGCCATTCGTTCCCAAATAGACTTTTTTTTTTTGGAGAGCCTCTTTCTCTGTTGTTATTTTAGGCTGACAGTCTGCCCAAGGGGCAGTGGTGGTAAGGTTAGAAAGAAACAGAACAAATAAATAATTACGAAGCTAAGTGAGTAGACCTCCAGAGGCCAAAATCAAGGAAAAGTGAGGATTTAAGATGATTCTAAGAAGAAATCCAACAGAAAAACAGGCAAAGGGCCAGGCACAGTGGTTCACACCTGTAATCCCAGCACTTTGGGAGGCCAAGGCTGGCGGATCACCTGAGGTCAGGAGTTCGAGACCAGCCTGGCCAACATAGTGAAACCCTGTCTCTACTAAAAACACAACCATTAACCAGGTGTGGTGGCGCCTGCCTGTAATCCCAGCTACTCGGGAGGCTGAGGCATGGGAATCACTTGAACCAGGAGGCGGAGGTTGCAGTGAGCTGAGGTTCACGCCACTGCACTCCAGCCTGGGAGACAGAATGAGACTCTGTCTCAAAAACAAAACAGAAAAACAGGCAAAGGCTATAATCAGACAATTCACAGAAAAACAAAAGGCCATTAAACAAATCTTAAAAGCACAATTTTACTAGTAATCAGTGCAATGCAAATTAAAACAATGGGATACCATCCTCATCTTCACCACCCCCTCCAAAAAAAGATTCACGAAAATTTTAAATGGATAATATTCAATGTTAGTGAAGGTGCAGAGATACAAACATGTTTATAGGCTAATGGTGGAGCATAGCTTAGAACAGGGATCCCCACCCCCCGGACTGGTATTGGTCCGTGGCCTGTTAGGAACTGGGTGGCACACCTGGCAAGCAAGCAAATCTCCATCTGTATTTACAGCCGCTCCCCATCACTCGCATTACCACCTCAGCTCTGTCTCCCATCAAGAGCAGCATTAGATTCTCATAGGAGTGCAAACCCTATTGTGAACTGCATGTGCGAAGAATCTACATTGCGCACTCCTTAGGAGAATCTAATGATAAATGTAATGTGTTCAAATCATCCTGAAACCACCCACCCCTCCATCCATGAAAAATTGTCTTCCACGAAACTGACCCCTGATGACAAAAAGGTTGGGGACTCCTGCCTTAGAATACCCTTTGGGAATGCAATTTAACAGTATATATCAACATTTAAAATATACATTCCCTTGTTTTTTCTTTACAATTTTTCAAATTTTTTTTAGGCAGGGTCTCCCTGTGTTGCCCAGGCTGGTTTTTAACTCCTGGGCTCAAACGATCCTCCTGCCTTGGCCTCCCAAAGCCCAACCAAAACATACATCCCTTTGAACAAGCAATTCTAGTTCCAGGAATGCAACTGTTCACACTTATACACAAAACTCTTTATAAGAATGCTCACTGTAGAGCTGATCTAAACAAGAATGTGGAGATGACCTAATCATCCGTCCTTACAGTTAAGTCAATTCTAGGGTTAAATGAATTCTGATGATCCATACTACAGAAGAGTACAATACAAGCTAAAATATATATGAAATGAAATAGAACGATTTCCAAAACACACATATGTTAGGAGAAAAAGTAAACCACAGAATAATATGTACAATATATTCCAATTGATGTTTAAGAAAATAAAAGCCCATATTTGTTTATAAATGTAAAGAAAAAGGTCTGGGAGAACAAATAAAACTTCAATTTGGAGGGAAGAGGGGAATGAAGGAATGGTTGGGACAAAGGGAGATGCATTTTTGACTCCAGCTAAGAGTATAGCTTGATTCCCATCCCCTGCCCCCCACCACATGAATTATTTTTATAATTAAAAAAATTGAAAACATAATGTGTACAACAAGTGTGGCACACGACCAGCTGATCAAGCAATCTGACTAGTAAAACAGATCCAATGGCTTTTCTAAAGTCACAACCCAAGCTAATAGGTGTTCAATAAATAAAGACTTCTGCTAAATATTTTTTAATTAGCTATTCTCACACACGGCTTACCACGGGCCAAAGGGCCTGTGCTGCCTGTGTCCCTTGCAGGTAGGGCAAGTCCACTTTCTGCATTCATCTTCCTCAAAGATGTACCCACAGAATTTTTCTTTGCAATGAAGGAGGCATAGTAATTGATGTTTCACATCCTTATGCCTTCAATCTTCTTCAAAAGCTTTTTAAAACTACAATCAATTCTTATCATTCCAAGTATAGTTGTAATAAAAGTTAAGAGATTGAAAAACAATCAGAAGAAAAGGTGAGAAAGAAATATTTTGACTCATAATTTAAAACGTGGCTTTTATTGTTTCTTAACATACTTTTCAACATTTTCTCAAGAATATAAACTATTCTGGAAATTTTTCCTCTTTTTATATAGAGCAAGTATTTCCTCATGACAAATTCTTTCCAATGACTGCTTTTAACATTGTTTACTTCTGAAACCAAATCTCTCCAACTAACTTTCAAGTTATTTTTTTGGCCCATCATCTTTTTCTCCAGTATCAAAGGGACTAACACAGTAAAGTGAGGGGAAGATTCACTTCTGAATGCAAATAAAAAATAGCAATGAATATTTGCTTCCAGTAGAGCACTCTTTTTATATCTACAGTCAAGAAAGAGGCTACTAATGAAATTGGACTAGTGGGTTATTATAATTGAGACTTTTTTATGACTTGATGTTATAGACTGAATTGTGTCACTCCCAAAATTCATATGTTGAAGCACTAACCCCCAGTACCTCAGAATGTGATGGTATCTGGACATAGGGTCTTCAAAGAGGTAATTAAGTTAAAATAAGGTTATCAGGGTAGGCCCTAATCCAATATGACTGACATCCTTATAAGAGGAACAAATTGGACACAGATAAACCCATCACATGAAAACACAGGGAAAAGGCAGCCATCTACAAGCCAAGGGGAGAGGCCTCAAAAGAAACCAAACCTGGCTGGGGGCAGTGGCTCATGCCTGCAATTCCAGCACTTTGAGAAGCTGAGGCTGGCAGATCACCTGAGCCCAGGAGTTCAAGACCAGCCAGGACAACACGGTGAGACCCCGTCTCTACTAAAAACACAAAAATTAGCCCGGTGTGGTGGCACGTGCCTGTAATCCCAGCTACTCAGGAGGCTGAGGCATGAGAATTGCTTGAACCCGAGAAGCCGAGATCATACCATTGCACTCCAGCCTGAGTGACAGAGCAAAACTCAGTCTCAAAAAAAAAAGAAAAAGGAGTTCAAGACCAGCCTGGCCAATATGGTGAAACCCCACCTCTACTAAAAATACAAAAAAATTATCTGGACATGGTGGTGCACACCTGTAGTCCCAGCTACTCAGGAGGCTAAGGTAGAATTGCTTGAACCTGGGAGGCGGAGGTTGCAGTGAGCCAAGATTGCGCCACTGTACTCCAGTCTAGGTGACAGGTGAGACTGTCTCAAAAAAAAAAAAAAAAAACCAAACCTGCTGACACCTTGATCTCAGACTTCTAGCCTCCACAACTGTGCAAAAATACAATTCTGTTATTTAATCTATTATTACAAATTTAATTCTATCATCTCAAAATTCATATGTTGAAGCACCAACCCCCAACATAAATGTATTTGGAAACAGGGCCTTTAAGGAAGTAATAAAGGTTAAGTGAGGTCATAAGGGTCGGCCTCTAATCCAATAGGACTGGTGTCCCTATAAGAAGAGGAAGACACACTAGGGATGCGCATGGATAGAGAAAAGACCATGTGAAGACACAGCAAGAAAGCATCCATCTGCAAGCCAAGAAGAGAGATCTCACCAGAAACCAATGGGATACCATCCTCATCTTCACCACTCCCCCACAAAAAAGATTCCCAACATTTTAAAAGATGAATAATATTCAATGTTAGTGAAGGTGTGGAGATACAAACATGTCTGTATGCTAATGGTGGAGCACTGCACATTATCTGAGGGTACCTTGATCTTGGACATACAGCCTCTAGAATGGAGAAAATAAATTTCTGTTGTTTAAGCCACCCAGTCTGTGGTACTTTGTTATGGCAACCCCAGCAAACTAATACACTTGCCAATCCAGTAATTTTAAAAGTATGTTTGCTTTTCCATGTCACAGAAGATTACGCATTTAAGCATTCCCACTAAAACAATAAAAACATGGCAGCTTTTTATAACATCTTTCTTACCTTCTTAAATAATGTGGCAGATGCCATTTCAGACCCGTTTAGTGTCTTTAAGAGGAACATCGGCCAGGATGATGTATTCATCTGGTACCCTGTTTTATAAAATAAATTAGGTATCATGAAAAAGCCTCCCTGTGATACTATTAACAAGTTGGTATAAAAAATAGGTTTCATTCCCATTATTCTCAAGAGAATGACTTTCTTATCTAAGAACTCTGAACATGGGCAAGAGGAGCAGATGTACCCTCCTCTCACTGCTAGTGTCCCCACTGTACTGTCTGGCAACAATGCTACAGTGGGCGTAGAAACTCTCATTTTAAGAGAAGCCACTAGCTAGGATTCACCAACAAACATGTATATAATACCAGAGGTGATCTAAGGTGGAGCCTAGGAGAGCTTCCATTCCACCACCAACAATCACACAAGCAAGGGTAAAGGCTGTAAAAGACTCCTAGCCCCCTTTTCCTCAGGGCCCCTGGCTTCTTTCATTTCAGAAAGACAGTTTTCTGTCAAACTCAGCACATATACACACACAACAATACATTTCATTGCATGTAATTTTACCTCAAAAGAAAAAAACCTATAGATATTTACTCGTTAATGATATATATGCTAAAGTATTTAGGGGACGTGCACTGATGTCAACAACTCACTCTGAAATGTATTGACAAATAAGAAGGATTGATGAATAAACAGAAGCGCAGATAGATGGATATGTGATAAAGTAAGCATAATAAAATGATAATGGTAGAATCTAGAAAGTGGACATGGGGGTACTCGCTGTAAAATTCTTTCACGTTTTCTGCATGTTTGAAATTTTCCATAAAATGTGTTAGAAAAAAAGACAGCTCTCACTTTAGCAATCTTAATACATACTAAAAATGATCTTCTTTTAGAATTTGTATCAGATGCTATCAAAATAGACTCAACAAGTATCTTTTCTAGAGATCTCACTAACTAATGGTATCACAGCATCTGGCATATGCAGCAGGGAGCAGGGGTCTGCTAGTTTTACTGCTTTCTGGGGGCAATCTGTTTCATGCAACACCTGCTTGCCTCAATGCCAGAATTAGAAAGAATTTGGATGCGCCCCTGATACGTGCATACATTAAGACAGAGAGGCACATGAATCACTGGCAATGGGTTCAGGTTTTGTCCTATTCTCCATCAACAGAACAAAACATACAAAAAAGGTAAGACGGAAAGTCATCCTCTAATAACCCTGTACCAAAATCCCCTTAATCTGACTAGAGACACAATTGTTGCTAGAAAAAAAAACAGGGGTGGGGGGTGATTTTTCACATACTCCCTTACAATAAATCAACATTATTATTCTCCATTCTATGGAGAGTACTGCATAAGAATCATTCTCTGGTCCTTAAACCTTTCTCTCAATCCCCGTATTATCCTATTCCATCATGTGCCCAGATTTTCCTGAATGTAACATTTTACTTAATTCTATAATTGCTTAAAGTCAAACATAGATTAAAAGACCAAAATTGGGTTAAGGTACATATAAAAAGTTTAAAAAGAGATAAAACTAATTTATAAGGTTAGGAAGTCTAGATGGCAGTACCTTTAGGAAAGGAGAGATTATGACTAGTTATCAGCAGGAGTGGGTCTTCTGGGGGGCTGATAATGTTCTGTTTTTGATTTGGATGATGGCTTTACAGATGTGTTCATTTATAAATGAGCTATATACTTATGACCTGTACACCTTTCAGTTTGTGTGTTAAAACTTTTTAAAATCTTTTAATAATAACCTTTAAAGTTTAAATCAATAAATCTTTTTCAAAGGAAAACTAAATAAGTTGTATTAAAATGAAAGTTGGCCGGGCACGGTAGCTCACACTTGTAATCCCAGCACTTTGGGAGGCAGAGGCAGGTGGATCATGAGGTCAGGAGTTCGAGACCATCCTGGCTAACATGGTGAAACCCTGTCTCTACTAAAAATACAAAAATCAGCCAGGTGCAGTGGCAGGCGTCTGTAGTCCCAGCTACTCTGGAAGCTGAGGCAGGAGAATGGCGTGAACCTGGGAGGCGGAGCTTGTAGTGAGCCGAGATGGCGCCACTGCACTCTAATCTGGGCAACAGAGCGAAACTCTGTCTCAAAATAAATAAATATAAACAAATAAATAAATAAGTAAATAAAATGGAAGTTTAACTACTCAAAAGTGCCTAAAAAGCAAACTGGCACCAATTGTGCATTTTTAGGTATATTGCCAAAACAGATACTAATCGGCACATATTTCTATACATTTCATATTTTTAAATAAAACAAAAGTCTAAGAATTTTATTTAAAAGAATGACCATAAATCAAGTTATGTATCTGAAATGCTAACAATTACAATAGCAGCATCTCCTTAAACAAACTGCAAAAACATTCCACATTGCAAAAAGAGAAATAAAATCCAAATAAGGAAGCACTAAGCCCAGGTTTGTACTTATCTTTCACACAGATTGTGTAATTTGAGAAATATTACAAACAACAAATAAACAACAAAAGACGTGAGTGAAAGAAGGCAAAAGGTAACAAACAAACATGACCCAAGCCATCTTCTTGGAATAACATATCTCCAACTAGTTTTTTAAAATATTTTAGCCTGGAGCAGTGGCTCACTCCTGTAATCCCAGCACTTTGGGAGGCAGAGGTGGGCGGATCACCTGAGGTCAGGAGTTTGAGACTAGCCTGGTCAACATGGTGAAACCTCGTCTCTACTTAAAAATACGAAAATTAGCCAGGTGTGGTGGTGGGCGCCTGTAATCCCAACTACTCGGGAGGCTGAGGCAGGAGAATGGCTTGAAACCAGGAGGCAGAGGTTGCAGTGAGCCGAGATGACACCACTGCACTCCAACCTGGGCAACAAGAGCGAGAACCATCTCAAAAAAAAATATTTTTTAAACCAAATGAGTTATAACGAACAAACAGAACAAGGACAGCATAAAGATATATTACTAAAGAGTGGCTATTGTTAATATCTTAAATTTGTGATTCTCAAGGAATTTTTCACTAATAGGAAAACAAAAAAAATCCATTCTTTTATTGTGCTTTGCAACAAGGAATTTTCATTTTCAGCACTGTAAAGAACCAAATAAAAACAAATACCCACCATTCACTCAAAGTATAGAACAGCAACTAAATAAACTAAATAATTTCTTTCCTACAGAGTATCATGGTTTGCTTAAATTTTAAAAAGAAAAATGTTGCCCCAAATTAGTCACACTCTTTTTACCTTTCAAAAATTTGGCCAAAATTAAAGTACATATTTTGTACCTTAAAATCTTGGCTAAAATATCCATTTTCTCCTTTTCAAAGACCTAAAGGTACTAATTCCTGCCCCTCTCACTCTGATTTCTTCCCACTGTAGGTGAAATGAAATTCTTGAGTTTGAAACTGGAAACTGAATGTGGAATCATACCCTTCCCCTAGACTTATCCCTATACCAAAATTGCTGAATGGCTCAGTGGACAACATTGAGAGAGCATGTGCCTTGTATCAAATGCTACAAAGTTCTTCTCCAGAAGGAGTTCTGAATCTGCATATGTAATCTAGTAGAGTTGGTTCTGACATTTCAAGTCTGAAGACCTAGCATGAGTCTTGCCCTGGAGTGGGGAACCTTCCATACACATATGCCAGATATGTACTTAAGCAAAACTCCACAACAGATGGTGCTGATTTCCTCTCTCATCATACATTCTCCACAGTAACCATCTGACCATTTATTTACAAGAATGCCCGAGAAAATAAATTTTAAAAGGCCACTTAAAGCCACTTCTATTGAACATCACATTAGAAAGAATATGCTATTTTTAAAACTGTTTCTTCTTACCTAGTGGAGGTTGAAGTAAGTCTCCTTCCTTTTCACATGTCCCAACAGGTTGTATGTCTGGGGAATCGACAAGCCTCCAAAAATCATTTCTATTATCACTACCATCCAGTCGTAACCGTAACCTGGCCCCAGTAATTCCAATAACCGTAGCAATACACACTGAAGTGGCATTGCGAGGATCACGGGCTTCCAATTTCATACCAACTTTGAAATCATTCACAGGTGGAATCTGAGACTATACATATAAATAAAATTTGGTTAAAATGCATCAACTATAAGACGAGACACATGGATAGCTATGTCACCAGAATACCTGAGGAACATTTTAAATAACAGTCACGGCGGATGATAAGTGAGGTCAGAGCTGTAAGAGTCAAGCAAAAGATCTTCAAATTCTCTCCTTGGCTTGACATGCAGCATAAAAACACTACCTACTGCTGTTCTCACTCATCTGCCCACTTCCAGGCAACAAAAATACAACCTCTAAAATATACCCTGAGTGGCTTTCTAAAGTAAGAATCTGATTAGGCCATTCCCCTTGAAATTAGCCAACCAGCAGCTCACCACTGCCTATAATAAAGTCCAACTCCTCAGCACAGTTTAAATGCCCCCACAACTTTAACCTCATTTCCACATTATCGCCTCTATCCACTTTGTGCTCCAGTCACCCCAAGCCATCCCTTAATACTCAGATGCTTTCATGCCCATGTGCCTTGGCTTTAGATGTTCTCTCTGCCTGGAATATCCTTCCTCCCATTCCAACCATCTCAAATAGCATCTCTCCTGTGAGCCCTTCCAGTGTGGAGTTATCACACTTCTCATAATTATTTATTTACATGTCTGCTTTTCCTGCCAGATGGGCAATCATAAAGCTTAGTATACCTGACATAGAGTAAGTTCTTAATTCATGAATGCAAAGAGACCATCTGGCTCTTAAGTGGCATTACCACAATCCCACTATCTCCTCACACTACCAGAATCTAACAATCACACAGACATCCTCCAACAAGTTAATAGTTTACATTAACCAACAGCTACAGAATCTTGGCATACCTGACGGAAGCACTCTGAAGGAGCACTTATAGACCCAGTCTCTTTCAAATACTCCTCCCAGTGGAAATCATCTGGAAAAAACACATGTACAAAATAGTTTCTTAAAGCATATACAATGTAATTTTTAGTATATACAACTTTCAGGATTAAAATGGGTTTTAGTTCCATGCCTCTTTAAAAAAAAAAACAAACAAACTTTCAAAAGAGTAGATTCAAACATCCTGATCTACATTTCATGACCAGCATAAAAATAAAAGATCAGATGATATCCTCATAATAATGGCTCAGCTATAAATTATAACCTAGATACTCTCATTGTAATGTGGACTACAGCACAGTGATTCTAAAAATGTGGATGTTACAAATAACCAAAGAAATTGTTACAGAGTAATAGCAAAGTCTACCCATCTGTCTCTAATATAAATTTATTCGATAAATATGTTTTCACCACTTTATTCCATTAATGTGAAGGCACTTCTTTGTTATTCATGGGGAGCTAAAGGTGTTTAGTGTGTGGTCAAACAGAATTTTACCCCTGAAATGCTTTATGGAAAGAAAAAAATCCAGTAACCAGAGTAGTTTCTCAATGGACTATTAGATCTCCATTCAGAGTGTCAAGAAGATGGTGGCAGAACAAAGCAATAAACCAGTCATCAGTACAGTCACTAATATGGATTATTTTAATGACCTACATTTTCTACAGACTCTTGCTGTCCTTCCTTAGTCTTCATGACATATTATAATGTTAGAAGAGAAGATCAGAAAGCAGAGCACATTGTCTGGCTTGAACATATCATTTCACTGTGCCAGCCAGACTGTCAAGACACTGAGAAAAAGACTTGATAGTAGTAGTGAACGAACTAGTAATTCACATGATGTTTAATTCTCATCATTCATGAGGCTTTTCTATACTCTTGTTAAATTTCCTCACTATAAAAATATTGGGTTTGACAGTTCTCTTTCTTGGAAGAATCTATGTTTACCAGCTTCTTACACTTCCTTCAAAAGATATACTTAGATGACTCCCCCCTTGCAAAAAACAAAAAAAACCTACAGAGTGCTGATAATGTTTAACCACCAGCTTTCTGGAAAATACAACAAAAAACCTGACTGATAGCGTTTGCAGATTTCTGTGATGTAAATATGACCACCATGGTTGACTGTAAGGTGCCAAGGTAAAACCACCAACCACCAAATTGGGAAAAGATGTACACAATTGGCTCTCCCAAGCCGGTGTGAACCAGCTCCAGTGTGCCACCATTACATATGTGTGTATGCATTTCCATATGTATGTATACATACTATATGTGGTATTAAGCATGTCACACATAACATTTTGCACCTTGTTTTTGTTTAATAGATCTAAGAGACTGTTTCATTTAAAAGAAAATACTGGGTTTGATTCCACTTCCAGATGATGTGAAGCAAGCACCACCAGCATTGAAAATCATGCATCAGAGAAGAGTGTTAAGAATGTGTGCTTTAGGGCCGGGTGTGGTGGCTCACGCCTGTAATCCCAGCACTTTGGGAGGCTGAGGCGAGTGGATCACCTGAGGTCAGGAGTTCGAGACCATCCTGGCCAACATGGTGAAATCCCATCTCTACTAAAAACACAAAAATTAGCTGGGTATGGTGGTGGGCACCTGTAATCCCAACTACTTGGGAGGCTGAGGCAGGAGAATTGCTTGAACTCGGGAGGTGGAGGTTGCAGTGAGCCGAGATCGCACCATTGCCTGGTGGCAGAGTGAGACTGCATCTCAAAACAAAAAAAAGAATGTGGGCTTTAGAGTCAGATCTGCCTGCTTCCAGTATGGCTTTACCTCTTACTAGCTATGTGACCCTAAGCAAGTCATTCACTTTCTTAGCCTTAGTTCCTTCATTTATAAAATGGGAAAAGTAATGTACATGGTACTAGATATGTTGAGAGCTAAATAAAGTAGCATATATGTAAGTCACTCAATAAACGGCACATTATAAAACTAGAAGTCATAGTTGTGCTTAAATTTATTAATACTGAATAACTTTGTCAAAAGTGAAAACTGAAATCCATGGCTTCAAAACTAAACAGAGCAGATGTTTCAGTGATTGACCCCTAGCACTACAGATTCTAAGTGAAGCTCTACTACCATATGATCTTGGAGAGCATTTAAAAAGAACAAAATGGGCCGGGCACAGGGGCTCACTCCTGTAATCTCAGCATTTGGGAGGCCGAGGTGGGCGGATCACCTGAGGTCAGGAGTTTGAGATCAGCCTGGCCAACATGGCAAAACCCCATTTCTACTAAGAAAAAAATAAAATAAAATAAAATTTGCTGGGCGTCGTGGCGGGTGCCTCCCAGCTACTACTTGGGAGGCTGAGGCAAGAGAATCGCTTGAACCCGGAAGGTGGAGGCAAAGGTTGCAGTGAGCCAAGATCGCGCCACTGCACTCCAGCCTGGGCAACAGAGGGAGACTCCGTCTAAAAAAAAAAAACATTTAGTTGGGATGGATGGATGTCATTACAAAGCTGACATCCCTGGAGGAAAAGAGTGTAACTCAGTGTAAAACAAGCAGGAAATGAATACCCAAAGAACTAACACTCTTCCATAAACCAACGACATTTGTAAAATTTTTCAATAATATTAGAAAATACTTAATTCATCTCCATAACACAAATTTTAAAAATATTCTATTACCATTTGTGTCTGAATGGGCTACAATTTGAGCTGGCAAATCCTTTATACTAGTGCTCTACAATATAATTTTCTATCAGATTACTGGTTAATGACCATATCCAGCATTTGCCATTTGGAGCCTCAGGTTTTTTTGTTGTTGTTGTTGTTTTTCCCTTTTTTCCATAAGGCAAAATTCTTAATCATCTTGATAAAACTGTTCATCTTGGCTGCCCACATGCTCAGACTCTACCAATAACATAGGGGAAACACACAAAGATCCAGGCTTTACTAATTTAGACTTGACACATCTACATCAATACCACCACTGGAATTCCCAACCGGAAGTCAAAACAGTCAGAAAGTCTTAGTTAAGCCTGAGGTCCCAGTCTGCCTCTGCATCATATCTCCATTGACAGATTGGGGATGGGGGCAGTATTCTACCTCAGAAGAGAGGCCTGGGAACTGATACGATACATATATAACCTTGTGATCTGATTGTTATTCACATATGCCCATGGTCTCTCTTCTTCTTTTACTTGCACTCTATTCTAGTCCACACATTAGCTTCAACATCTTTTTGCACTGAATATAACCCATGTGAGCTCCCCTGGTCTTCCCTAGAGTAAATCAGAATCATGTCTTCCACCAGTGCTATCCTTGGGATCACAAGCTATGTGAAGATGGGCAAAATACCTAGAGATAGAAGTTTCTCAGCTGAATGATCAGCATCCACTAATTCACAGCATTTATCACAACTATAATTAGGCATCTGTTGATTTCTATCTTTCCCACTAAGCTCAAAGAGGGTAAGAGGCTGGGTGCAGTGGCTCACACCTGTAATACCAGCACTTTGGAAGGCTGAGGTGGGCAGATCGCTTGAGCCTAGGAATTCAATACCAGCCTGGGAAACACAGGGAGACCCTGTCTCTACAAAAAATTGTTAAAAATTGCCAGGCATGGTGGTGCACGCCTGTGGTCCCAGATACTCAGGAGGCTGAAGTGAGAGGATCACTTGAGCCCAGAAGGTCAAAGTTGCAATATGTCATGATCATGCCACTGCACTCCGGCCTAGGTGACAGAGTAAGACCTTGTCTCAATCAGTCAGTCAATAAAAGAGGGCAGGAATCATGTCTGTATTGTTCATAACTGGATTCCCATAGCAGGTCATCAGCATGTGCCAGGGACTGTCCTAGGTACTGCAGATGCATCAGTTAATAAAACAGATTAAAACCCTGGCTCTCTTGGAGCTTATCTTCTGGTAGTCACTCACTGATTTCTAAAATAGGATGTTAGGGCCCAGGCCTGAGAAGTATCTGCAGATGGCTATCAACTTAAGTAATCTATTTTTTTAACTAAATGTCTACAATGGGAAAATCTATAGAGGCAGAAAGTAGACCAGTGTTTGCCTAGAGCTGGGGGAGAGAGGAGGCACTAGGGGGAAATGGGGAGTACTGTTAATGGGTACAGGATTTCTTTTTAGGGGGATAAAAATGCTCTAAAGTTGACTGTGGTGGTGGTTGCACAACTCTGTGAACATACTGAAAACCACTGAATTGTGCACTCTAAATAGGTGAATTATATGATATGTGAATTTTATCTCAGTAAAGCTGTTATATTTTTAAAAACACATGGAGAGGAGTTTGTAGGGATAAAGAACAGTCTAATTCAATGGCCTCCATTTCAAAGCTCAGAGGATTTGGGGGTTACAGGGAAGAGTTGAAGAACAAATAAGGCCACGGGAAAGAAAGTTAAGGGAGCACTGAGGGCCCAGCTATAGTGAGAGACAACAACTCCATGGGGATTACCTCTACAGGCAATCTTCACATAGGAACAGAAAGTCATAGGGTGAACTGCTCTGCACTGGGGCTGGCAGGGCAAATACAACAGAAACACAAGGGGCAAGAAATCTCTGGAAATGTCTGGTAAAACAACAGTTTGCTATGTTATTTTTTAATGCCTTTTGTGTACATGACTTATTTTCTCATTTAAAAGCAAGCCAATGCATCAGATTCTATTACATCTCCTGAGTGTCTCTGATGCAATATTATACACGTGCTGTTCATAATAAGGAACATGAATTAATAAATTAACATTTACTGAACACTTACTATATGCCTAAGCATTATATTAGGTGCTTTAAATTCATTTCCTCTATTTATTTCCAGTAGTACCATGAGATAAGTACTATCATTATCCCTGTGTTATAAAGAAGAAAAAAGAACCGGGCGCAGTGGCTCACGCCTGTAATCCCAGCATTTTGGGAGATTGAGGCGAGTGGATCACCTGAGGTCGGAGGTTTGAAACCAGCATAGCCAGCACAGTGAAACCCCATCTCTACTAAAAATACAAAACCTAGCCAGGCATGGTGGTGCACGCCTGTAGTCCCAGCTACCTGGGAGGATGAGGCATAATCACTTAAACCCAGAAGGTGGAGGTTGCAGTGAGCCAAGATCACACCACCGCAGTCCAGCCTGGGTGACACAGTAAGACTCTGTCTCAAAGAAAGAAGAAGAAAAAGAGTCTAAGAGCTGCTGAGTAATGTGCCCAAGGTCACCATGGCCAGAAAAAAAAAAAGCTTTCACATTGACTATAACATTAGAAGGGTTTTTGCTAATAACCAAATTATTTTAAATTGGTAATATATACATGGCAATTAATAACTAGATACCTATAATTTAGGAAAATTTGCACTGAAATATACAAAGTTACCTTTTTACTTAATCCATGTCAACTTAATCTCTAAGTAAAACCAAAGTAAAATTTTCAAAATAAAATACAATTTTTGACCTTTCTTATTAGATTTTATATTTACAGAAGTTTACGGTATACAGACTATACAATAAGAAATCAAAACAATAAGAAAATTTGCACTTAAAGTTAATTTTAACACTAGTGAGGAAGAAAACTATGCTGTATTAAATTACTTTAAAACCTACCTCTTTGTACAGAAGATGTACTTGACTGAGGAGTTTTCTCTTGATTCTCCTTCTTGACATCCATGGAATCTAATAAAAAAGAAAATAGCAATAGTGGGAGGCCACAGCAACAGCTTGAAAGAGCACTCAGAAAAATATAAATTAAAAAATGTTAAATAGCCAATTTTAGTTTTTTAATACCCTCATTTTCCACGTAGGACTTACCATTTTCTATTATACTATGCATTTTATAATTTGTTCATTTATTTTATTGTCTCACTTTACTCAAATGAAATCTCCAAAAGGGTGGAGATTTATTTATTTTATTGTCTATCTCATTCACTGTGGTATCCTCAAGTGCCTAAAACAGGACCTGGCATCGCAACACTCTCAAGCATTTGTTAAATCAATGCATCAGGCCGGGCACGGTGGCTCATGCCTGTAATTCCAGCACTTGAGGAGGCCAAAGCAAGCAGATCACATGAGGTCACGAGTTTGAGACCAGCCAAGCCAACATGCGAAACCCTGTCTCTACTAAAAACACAAAAAATTAGCCAGGCATGGTGGCGGGCGCCTGTAATCCCAGCTACTCAGGCAGCTGAGACAAGAGAATCACTTGAACCCGGGAGGCAGAGGTTGCAGTGAGCCAAGATAGCGCCATTGCACTCCAGCCTGGGTGACGGAGTGAGACTCCATCACAAAAAAAAAAAAAAAAAAAATTCAGTGCATCGATAAATCAAAATGAGCTGATTGATCTTTACAATGTTTAAATTAACATGTCCTAGAAACAAAATGGATGGTTTTGAGAGTTCAAAACATAACAGAGAAGCTACAATACAGTGTAATTCAATGGACTGCGCAGAGATTTTCTTGGTGCTAAGCTAAAGAGCTCAAATAACACTGGACCTTGTAACCTCACCAAATCTAAGATGTACCATTTCATCCACATGTATTATATATAGTATGTATCTCTAAAAGGATTCATTTTTTAAAATTTAAGCATAATACTTTTATTACATCTAAAAAATTAACCATAATTCCTTAAAATCATCAAATAACCAGTGTTCATATTTCCCCAATTGTCTTAACTATTTTCGGTGTGTGTGCTTGATTCAGAACCCAAATAAGTCTACACACATAGCAATGGTTGATATGTCTCTTAGGCCTCTATTGATCTACAGGCGTTTTCCTCCTTTCTTCTCATTTTTATTCTTTCCCTTTACAATTTTTTTGCTGACAATACCAGTCGGTTGGTCCTTTCAAGTTTTCGCATCTGGATTTTGCTGACTACCTCCCCACAGAGTTGGGTTCCTCTGGTTCTTGTATTTTCTTTAAATTGGCATTCATATTTCAATCCAGAAGAGTTTGGTCAGATTTAAGGTTGGCTTTTTGGTGGGACAGGAGAGGATAAGATGACTTCATAGGTGGTGGTGTGTATTTCTCACAGGAGGCTCCTAATATCTAGTTATCTCTCTTTTCGTGATGTGAACAGTCGTGGATGACTATTGCCTAGATCCATTCATTTATGAATGGTTGCAAAATGAAGGTATTCTAATTCTATCATTCTTTATTAGCCAGAAAACTTCTATAGAGAGAAGCTTCCATGCTTCAACCATTCAGTTACCTTAAGGCACGGATCACATAGAGAAATCACAATCAACATTTTATTATTTTCCTGTATTTTCTAGTTTTCAAAGTGATAAGCTAGATCTCTAGTATTCTCCACAGATGACCAGTAAGCTTTATTTGTTTTGCTTTTTATTATCATTATGAACTCATGGATTTAAACTTGTGTTTTCATCTGTTGCTGTTTTACCCTTATTGATGTTCTAATTGTCAAGTGAAAAACTTCTTAAAGAAGGATCTAAGAACGATGCCATTCAACGTAACAGATCTACTTACTAGTTATGACTGAGTGACTCTTCAAGATATGTGAACACTTGAGAGGGACATATGAGCTGCTTTCTGTTTAAATGATTTCAACTGAGTGGTTGAAGAAAGGTAGTTCCTCTATATAGAAATTTTCTGGCTAATGAAGAATGATAGAATACCTTCATTTTATAACTACTAATAAATGAATGGATCTAGGCAATAGCCATCCATGACTTTTTGTGATGTGAAAAGAGCCATCCATGACTTTTTGTGATGTGAAGAGATAACTAGGCTGGATGCGATGGCTCACATCTGTAATCCCACCATTCTGGCAGGCCAAGGAGGGAGGATCGCTTGAGGCCAGGAGTTTGAGGCCAACCTGAGCAACACAGCAAGATCCAGTCTCCACAAAAAAAAAAATTTTTTTTAATTAGCCAGGTGTGGTGGCACACATCTGCAGCCTCACCTGCTTGGGAGGCCAAGGCAGGAGGATCACTTGAGCCCAGGAGTTTGGGGTTACAGTAAGCTGTGATTACGCCACTGCACTTCAGTCTGATAATTTCATCTCTGTAAAAAAAATATGTTTTAAAAAAAGGTCAGGCACGGTGGTTCACGCCTATAATCCCAGCACTTTGAGAGGCCAAGGCGGGAAGATCACTTAAGGTCAGGAGCTCGAGAGCACCCTGGCCAACATGGCGAAACCCTGTCTCTACTGAAAATACAAAAAATTAGCCAGGCATGGTAGCTCACATCTGTGGCCCAGCCTCTCAGGAGGCTAAGGCAAGAGGATCACTTAAGCCCAGGAGGCAGAGATTGCAATGAGCCATGATCATGCCACTGCCCTCCAGCCTGGGCAACAGAGCAAAACCCATCTCAAAAAATAAAATAAAAATAAAAATTGTAAAAAAGACAGAGAGAGATAACTACATATTAGGAGTCTACTGTGAGAAATACACAACACCGCTTATGAAGTCATCTTATCCTCTCCTCCTCCACCAAAAAGCCAAACTTGAATCTGCACAAGAAAAGTACAAATTTATATTTACTAAATAGTTCTACAGAAAGATTTTTCTAATAGAAAACAAAGTAAAACTGTAAAGGCATGCTTAGCTTCTAGAGAAGCTAAGAATCTAGTTAAGAGACTACACTAAACTGATACACTTAAAATTAGAGAACAGCATTTAGTACTCAGCATTCAGCCAGAGGAAGTCATGAGAGATACAGCACTTAAAGGAGAAACAGGATGTAGGAAGGCCAATGTGTAAAGAATGTACTATGGGAAGGAAGATACAACACAAAGTTGACTGCAAATGAGTGTGGCATATTCATGGAATAGTGAGCAGACTTCTCATAGAGCAAAACAGGATAAAACATTTTTTAATCACTCTTTGGATTCTAATCCTGGCTTTGTCACAAACTGTTGTATGACCTTAACCTCCCTAAGTTTTAGTTTTCTCATTTATATAACTAGCAAGGAAAGACAGTGACCTTTAATAGCTATTCAGTTCTAAAATTCAAATTCTAAGCACCTAGCATCTCCTATAAATTTATTTTTTAAAGGCTTTATTTCAAAAGTTCAGTATACCAGAAGATATTCATTCCAAATGAGTAACTAAAAACATTATTACCTTTAGCAAGTAAATCTTACCTTCATTCACTGTTTGTCCCATGGTATCCGTATTTGGTGTTGTTTCCTACAGGGAGAAAAACCAATTAATGCCTCCTTTTAGCATAATACATTTCTGAAGGGTAAAGAGCATTAGAAGTCAGTTATAAGGCCAGATCAATTTAATCTGTTTCCCTTGAAGAAAAATGGTAAGATTTGTATATGCCTAGTTGCCTGGGAATGGAGGAAGAAGGAATTGAGGGATGACTGCTAATGGGCATGAGTATGGGTATGAAGTTTCCTTTGTGGGGTAATGAAAGTGTCCTAGAATTAGATAGTGGTGAAGGTTGTACACCTTGTTGTGAAAATACTAGAAATCATTGAATTATATACCTTAAAAGGGTGAGTTTTATGGCATGTAAATTATGACTCAATTTTTAAGATTAATTGAGTAAAAAAGAACAGTTGATAGGTTAGCAAAGTTAGGATTCAAACTGCGGCCTATCCCAGGAAGCCCACTTCTGCTACATCATGTTGCCAAGAGGTACAAGAATTATGACTATGTTGGGAAAACCTGTAAGAACTGCAAGAGTCAAGTCTAACAAGAATTATTTGTTAGAAGCCTTGTGTATTTTGAGCTATAATTCATTAATTCAAAGTTTTCCTGCATGTCCTCAATATGTCAGGCATTCTGCAGCAAAGATAAATAACAGACTGTCCTTGGCCTTCAAGATCTCAGTCTAGTCAGAAATAAGCATATGAACAAAACACAACGTAAGTGCTATTTTAAAAATGTACATGGATAAACCTAATATAGCAAAAGGCTATCTATCCTGTCATTACTCCATGTGCCTATAATAAGAACATGATGATGTGTATAACTGAAGGTAATCTGGCACTTAAAGGAAACCTATGAAGAATAAATTCATAGGCTGGGTGCAGTAGCTCATGCCTGTAATCCTAGCACTTTGGGAGGCCAAGGCGGGTGGATTTCTTGAGCCCAGCAGTTTAAGATTAGCCTGGGCAAAATGGCAAAACCCTGTCTCCACAAAAAGTAAAAAAACAAATTAGCTGAGCATGGTGGCACATGCCTGTAGTCCCAGCTACTTGGGAGGCTGAGGTGGGAGGATCACCTGAGCCTGGGGAGGTCAAGGCTGCAGTGAGGCAAGATTGCACCACTGCACCCCAGCCTGGGCATAAGAGTGAGACCCTGTCTCAAAAAAAAAAAAAAAAAAGGTGATGGCGCACGCCGGAACTCCCAGCTGCTCGGGAGGCTGAGGTACGAGAATCACTTGAGCCTGGGAGGTGGAAGTTGCACTGAGCTGAGATTGCGCCACTGCTCTCCAGCCTGGGAGATAGAGCAAGACTGCCTCTTAAAAAAATAATAATAAACAATGAAGCCAACTAGAGAGCCTTCTGTACCTCTGATTCAACAGACCTACACCCAAGCATCACTTTCCCAAAACCTGCTGCTTCTGCATCTTTCTCTTACACTACCTAGGCGTTCGGGCTGCCGGCAGGAGTGCCACAGTGAGAGGCACTGGCAGGGAATGTGGAAAGGAGCGCTGGTCCCCAGACCCAGGCCAAGAGCCTTGGTTTGCCCACTAGGATTGTTTTAAGAAAATGGCAAACAAACCAGACATGGGGGAAATTGCCAGCTTCAATACGGCCAAGCTGAAGAAAACAGAGATGCAGGAGAACACCCTGCCGACCAAAGAGGCCACTGAGCAGAAGCAGAGTGAAATTTCCTAAGCACCTAGAGGATTCCCTACCCCTGTCATCTTCAAGACCGCAGTAGTGATGTGGAGGAAGAATCACCGCCAGATGGACACAAGCCACAAGCTGTGCTGTGAACCTGGGCACTCCACGCTGATGCCACCAGCCTGAGGGTCCCTATGGTTCCAATCAGACTGCCAAATTCTCTGGTTTGCCCCAGGATATTATAGAAAACTATTTGCACGAAATTAGCCAGGCGTGGTGGCAGGCGCCTGTAGTCCTAGCTACTCGGGAGGCTGAGGCAGGAGAATGGCGTGAACCCGGGAGGCAGAGCTTGCAGTGAGCCAAGAAAGCGCCACTGCACTCCAGCCTGGGCGACAGAGCGAGACTCCATCTCAAAAAAAAAAAAAAAAGAAAACAAAACAAAACAAAATTATTTGCATGAATAATGAAAATACAGATCATGGCAAAAAACAAAATAAAATAAAAATGTACTAGTTAGTTGGGAAAAATTTAGTAATTCCCTCTGGGCTTCCTAGTAGATAAAAGCAAAAAGGAAAACACTTGGGTTATATACAAAGAAATTCAGAAAAAAAGACAAACATTTCCGTAGGACCAAATACTAGGAAAAATCTGCAAAGATTCTGATGTAAAAGAATATTGACGGCCGGGCGCGGTGGCTCAAGCCTGTAATCCCAGCACTTTGGGAGGCCGAGAAGGGCGGATCACAAGGTCAGGAGATCGAGACCACCCTGGCTAACATGGTGAAACCCCGTCTCTACTAAAAAATACAAAAAACTAGCCGGGCGAGGTCGTGGGCGCCTGTAGTCCTAGCTACTCGGGAGGCTGAGGCAGGAGAATGGCATAAACCCGGGAGGCAGAGCTTGCAGTGAGCTGAGTTCCGGCCACTGCACTCCAGCCTGGGGGACAGAGCGAGACTCCGTCTCAAAAAAAAAAAAAAAAAAAAAAAAAAAAAAGAGTATTGACGGCCAGGTGCAGTGGCTCACGCCTGTAATCCCAGCACTTTGGGAGGCTGAGGGGGGCAGATCATGAGGTCAGGAGATCGAGATCATCCTGGCTAACACGGTGAAACCCCGTCTCTACTAAAAATACAAAAAACTAGCCGGGCGTGGTGGCGGGCGCCTGTGGTTCCAGCTACTCGGGAGGCTGAGGCAGGAGAATGGCGTGAACCTGGGAGGCAGAGTTGCAGTGAGCCGAGATCGCACCACTGCGCTCCAGCCTGGGCAACAGAGCGAGACTCCGTCTCAAAAAGGAAAAAAGAATATTGACTAATTTAATAGAAACTATCTTTGACTATAACTTGAGAAAAAATAAAAGGTTCTATTGTCCCTCTTAAAATGCATTACACTGTAACTCACCTGTCTTTCAGTCACAAGGATAGACGTTATAGATGTTAAAGAAAGGAAGATTACTATAATCTATTGGTAAAGGATGGATAGTATCAACGGATTCTTAGTTGAATCCTCAGAGTGTCTCAAATAGAAATATATGTGGCAATAGAGGCAGACAGCACAGCTCTTTCTGGGAAAAATTAGAAGCCTGACATTCTTTTAGAAATGAAGACACATCTCATTTCCACCGTGGTAGTCTGCAAGGAAAACTGCAAAAAAGCTTATCTTTGCTTTCAATATACTTTGAACCTGCTTCGGCATTATAAGAAAGGTTCCAAAAAGACCCTCAAATAACTTTCCTCGATACATGGGGGAAAAATTTTTGGTTTTAAAAAAAGTTAAAAGCTTCAGGCTTTTGTTTTTGTTTTTGGCAACATAAAGAGTAGAGGTTGCTTCACTTAATGCATATTAGGAGCAATTCCACTGTGTGAAAAAACATTCAAATATAAGTAAGCCTTAAAAAAAAAAAAGGTTAGGTTAATAGTACTTCATAGTGTCTGACATTGAAATTTCATTTACCAAAAGACTACAGTTGGGCTGGGCACAGTGACTCATGCCTGTGATCCCAGCACTTTGGGAGGCCAAGGCGGGCAGATCACTTGAGGTCAGGAGTTCAAGGCCAGCCTGGCCAACATGGTGAAAACCCATCTCTACTAAAAATACAAAAATTAGCCAGGCATGGTGGCAAGCATCTGTAAGCCCAGCTACTCAGGAGACTGAGGCAGGAGAATTGCTTGAACCCAGAAGGTGGAGGCTGTAGTGAGCCGAGATCATGCCACTGCGCTCCAGCCTGGGCAAGACTCCATCTCAAAAAAAAAAAAAAAAAAAAAGACTACGGTTATACTTAATCTAGCAGTTTTATCTAGAAGCTCTGAACAAGTATGGACAATCTGCAATCTTTTACACAACCATTTGTTTTGCAGATTGTATCTTGTTACAGAACTAAGAGCTGATAAAAGATCAACAAATGCTTTGAAAACTCTTGTTTTAAACCATTTTCTCAACACAATTAAACAATGTAAACAGTGATTAATAGTGGAATTATTAAGCCTAAAACCCCCATTACTCTTATCTGATTCTGGAGAAAATTCTACAGTCTGTTGAGAAAAACAGTTTTAAAGTACTATTTAGCAAATTAATGGGTCTATAATTCTAAGGTTACAGGGCCTTTCCATTATTTGTTTATTTTCTGGAGTTTTTTGTTTGGAGAGTTTTTTTCTTTTTCTTTTCTTTTCCCTTTATTTTTTATTTTTTTCTTTGGTGTACCCCACCTCCTTTTTTTTTTAATTTTGTTTTGTTTTTAAGATAAAGTAAGGTATACCTTGAGTCTCTAATTAAAGATCACTGCCTGGAGAGCAGTGATCTTCAGTAAGGGTAAACATTTTGGCAAGGACAGGAACTAAACAAATCTGACAGCAAGAAATCTCCCAGTTTCTAGGTTCAGTTCGGTTTCACTAGGGGAAAAAAAAGAGAGAGAAAGATTTCCCACGGCCTGTTTCAACTTTAGGCCATTGGTCAGATGTTATAAAATGAATGCAACTGTAGAATTTCAACCTGAGAGAACATAAGAATCAACAAAATACGGCCAGGCGCAGTGGTTCACGCCTGTAATCAGGCATTTTGGGAGGCCAACGCAGGTGGATCACAAGGTCAGGAGATCGAGACCATCCTGGCCAACATGGCGAAACCCCGCCTCTACTAAAAAATACAAAAATTAGCCAGGTGTGGTGGCGGGCACCTGTAATCCCAGCTATTCCAGAGGTTGAGGCAGGGAGAATTGCTTGAACCCGGGAGGCGGAGGTTGCAGTGAGCAGAGATTGCGCCACTGCACTCCAGCCTGGGTGAAAAGAGCGAGACTTTGTCTCAAAAAAAAAAAGAAAGAAAGAAAAAGAAAAGGAAAAAAAAAAACCTGGGCCAGATCATGATCACACCTGTAATCCCAGCACTATGGGAGGCTGAGGCGAGAGGATTGCTTGAGCTCAGGAGTTCGAGACTAGCCTGAGCAACACAGTGAAACCCTGCCTCTTTTTAAAAAAAAGAAAAAAAGAAAGAAAAAAAATAAAAGTAAAATTAAAAAAATAAAAATACAAAACCAAACTCTCATTCCCTGTGACTCGTGGGAAACTTAAAAAATAAAAAACTTTTTAAAAGACCAAGTGCAGTGGCTCACGCCTGTAATCCCAGCACTTTGGGAGGCCAAGGCAGGAGGATCGCTTGAGCCCAGAAGTTCAAGACCAGCCCGGGCAACATGGTGAGACCCTGTCTCTAAAAATAATAATAATAAAACAATAAATACATAAATAACCAAATTCTTGCCATCAAAATGAGCTCCTCTTTTTAAAAGCATTACAAACCCTCAATCTTTCTGAATCAGAAGTCATCTCTGACTCCTCTCCTCTTGTGTCTTAGCAGTTACCAAGTAATTTTGATTCCTCAAGGTCAGGAAGCTGGTAGTGAAAGAAAAATGATTCAAACCTAAGTTTGTCAAATGCCAAAAGACAAGGCTCCAATACACTATACATGCTTTGAAAGGGAGAAATAAGGAGTGATATGGTTTGGTGTCCCTACCCAAATCTCATATTGAATTGTAGCTCCCATAATTCCCTCATGTTGTGGGAGCGAACCGGTGGGAGATAAATGAATCATGAAGGTGGTTTCTCCCACACTGTTCTCATGGTAGTGAATAAGTCTCAGGAGATCTGATGGTTTTATAAAGAGAAATGCCTTTCACCTGGCTCTCAGTCTCTCGTCTGCTGCCCTGTAAGACATGCCTTTCACCATGATTGTGAGGCCTCCCCAGCCAGGTGGAACTGTAAGTCCATTAAACCTCTTTTTTCTTATAAACTGCCCAGTTACAGGTATGTCTTTATCAGTAGTGTGAAAACACACTAATATAAGGAGATATTGTAATATGCCAGATACCCTAGAAAAAATGGATCCATGAGGGCAGGAGAAAACAGAAGTTATGTTCCCAGAGATCCAATGATAATGGTGTTGGCAGTGGTGATAATAATACTTAGATCTGTTACTTACTGAGCTCTTGCTATTAATGAATGCCTGGTACCCTACCCTAAGGCTTTTATATATATTTTTTCTTATCTAAAGCTTATTACAAGCCTACAGAGTAGATACTGTTATTAATGTCCATTAATGTTCATTTGAAAGTTAAGGATACTGAGGCTCAAACACCTGCCCAAGATCACCCAGCTAGATTTGAATCTAGGTTCATGAATACTTAACCATTGTGCTAAAATTGCCTTTGTTGTGTTTAACTGTGTAAGTGCCTTTTCTCCTCTGATAGACAATAAGCTACTGGGTGCAGTATCACATCTTGTTCTTCTTTATATCCTTCAGAATAATGAGCACAGTGTCTATCACATACTAGGGTCCCCAAAATGTTTGCTGAATGAGTAAACTCTGCTGTGCTATAGGCTGCTTGTATCTAAACTATATAGAACCAGAATATTGCAGGGTTTTTTTTTTTTTTTTTTTTTTTTTTTTTTTTTTTGAGATGGAGTCTCGCTCTGTCGCCCAGGATGAAGTGCAGTGGAGTGATCATAGCTCACTGCAATCTCAACCTCCCCGGGCTCAGGTGATCCTCCCACCTCAGCCTCCCTAGTAGCTGGGACTACAGGCACACACCACCATACCTGGCTAATTTTTGTATTTTTTGTAGTGACGGGTTTTTCCCATGTTGCCCAGGCTGGTCTCAAACTCCTGGGCTCAATGAATCCTCTTGCCTCAGCCTCTCAAAGTGCTGGAATTAGAGGTGTGAGCCACCATGCATGGCCTAAAACAATTTTTTGACAAAATTTTTCTTTTTTTTTTTTATTTTGAGACAGGGTCTCACTCTGTTGCCCAGGCTGGAGTGCAGTGGCATAATCAGGGCTCACTGCAGCCTGACCTTCCGGGCTTAAGTGACTGTCCTGCCTCAGCACACCCCCCGCATCCCTCCCTGCCCCCCCCCCCGCCCCCCGCACACACACACAAAGTAGCTGGGACTACAGGCATGTGCCAACAAGCTCGGCAGCTAATTTTTTTTTTTTTAATTTTAGTAGAGACGATGGCTCACTAAGTTGCCCATACTGGTATCAAACTCCTGAGCTCAAACGATCCTCCTGCCTCGGCCTCCCAAAGTGCTGGGATTACAGGCATGAGCCACGGCGCTCAACTGAGATTTTTCTTTTGGCTGTTATTGGTGTTCTCTGTTCCTTCCTGCAATATCAAATCAGCTGTCTTAATTTAGACACAAGTCTCAATGGGCCAAGGAGAAAATTCTGTGAGATCTGAGACAATCCCCCACCTCCAATATCTCTCTCTTTCCCAGAAGTTGATTGGTCTTTTTTTTTTATTCTGAATTTTATCTCTTTCTAGGATGTTTGTGGTCTCAAAAAGACAGGTTCCATATAAATAAGTTACTATTATAGAATTCAGTTTATAAATGCCAACTACATAACAGGTATAACTAAAACATGTGCTTTAAACCAATATTCACCAAAAAAAGACACAGTCCCTATTCACAAAATAATCTATTGAAAAAAATGTCTCATCAAATCCCCTTGAGTTTATCAACAGTATAAGAAGTTTCAAGGATAAGAGAGATTCACAAATATGTTTGCTGGTGTTTTAAAGAAAATGTTGGAATAAGTGATGGAAGTTATTATACGTACACAATTTACCAGAGATTAATTAAATAGCACAGACAGAAAGGGTTATTTTCCTTTCTAAATCTATCTTGTTATAAAGATACTACTTTTAGACTTGAACAAACAAAAATGCCCTCCTTTTTTGTGAAGAGGAAGGTCTGAGTTAACTGCATAAAACAACATCTTTATGTTTTTAACTTGAAAATAGTTTATTATTTTGTTTCAAGAAGTACTTCACATTTACGCCTAAATGCAAAAAAAAAAATACTGATTTAATTAAAATACATTGTAGTTGTGTATTTTTCTTTGACCAAGAGAAGCTCTCTCTTTCAACTAAGATTTTGTTTCTGGTAATAGTGATTATCCTAACACAGGATAGAAAAAGTGTATATTCCATTGTATAGTCATATACAATTTTGTTTAATTGAACATGAGTCATCAATTTAAGATTCCACAAGTATCTACTCAATTCACTCAAGTAAACAATCAAATGTCACATTTTCTAACAGTTATAAAAGTAATCAGAAAAACACTAAACTCTAATATTGTAATTACATTTAAAACTAAAATTCTATCTCTGAATTAAGACTAATCAATATTAAGAAAGAACAAGCCGGATGCGGTGGCTCACGCCTGTCATCCCAGCACTTTGGGAGGCTGAGTTCAGGTGACTCACTTGAGGTCAGGAGTTCGAGACCAGACTGGTCAACATGGTGAAACCCCATCTCTATCAAAAATACAAAAATCAGCTAGGTGTGGTGGCGGGCACCTGTAGTCCCAGCTACTTGGCAGGCTGAGGCAGGAGAATCGTTTGAATCCAGGAGGCGGAGGCTGCAGTGAGCCAAAATTGTGCCACTGCACCCCAGCCTGAGTGACAAGAGCAAAACTCCATCAGAAAGAAAGGGGAGAGAGAGAGACAGACAGACAGACACAGAGAGAGAGGGAGGGAGGGAAGGAGGGAGAGAGGGAGAGAGAGGGAGAGAGGGAGGGAGGGAGAGAGAGAGAGAGAGGGAGAGGGAGAGGGAGAGAGACAGAAAGAAAGACAGAAAGGCAGACAGAAAGACAGAAAGACAGAAAGAAAGAAAGAAAGAGAGAGAGAGAGAGAGAAAGAAAGAAAGAAAGAAAGAAAGAAAGAAAGAAAGAAAGAAAGAAAGAAAGAAAGAAAGAACGAAAGAAAGAACGAACGAACGAACGAACATTTTTGGGCCAGGCGCAGTGGCTCATGCCTGTAATGCCAGCACTCTGGGAGGACGAGGTGGGCGGATCACTTGAGGTCTGAAGGTTGAGACCAGCCTGGCCAACATGGCAAAACTCCGTCTGTGGTGGTACATGCCTATAATCTCAGCTACCCGGGAGGCTGAGGCATGAAAATTGCTTGAACCTGGGAGGCAGAGGCTGCAGTGAACCAAGATCATGCCACTGCACTCCAGCCTGGGCGACAGAGCAAGACTCTGTCTCAAAAAAAAAGAAAAAAAAAGGAACATTTTCATCTCCATATTTCTGAAATCTGTAAAAAAAAATAAAATCGAAGAACATTTTTGGTAGCAACAACTTATCAAATCAAGCCTTCTAGAGGAAATTAAGGTTTCTAAAGGAGCAATTTTAAATTATGCTTTAGTAAAGTCCACCCCAAACAAATTAGTAATTAATCTTTTTCTGTGTCAAAACAAACCTAAGAAGACTTAACTATTTTCAAAAATTTCTAATTTAAGTTATCCAAAAAAATCATAACCTGTAAGTTAATCACTTGCAATTTTAAAATGATTTCTGTGAAAGCTATGTATTTAGTGAAGAAGTATGTTATGTCAGAAAACAGATAAACTAAAGATAAGTCAAGGGTTGCCAAAATCCCAGTTTATAGTTGTAAATTCCTAAGGTTTTAAAGCACAGCTACAAGCTAACTGCCCAAAGACCTGCTACCCACTGACATTTGTGAAGGACTTGAGTTAATGGCAGGGCATGTCAATTTACTACAGGCAGCTCATGGTGCGACATTTTGACAAAAGAACTGGATCTGGTTACAGGCTGTTCCTATTATCAGTGCAGTCTAGATTTATGGTTTCTAACACCGGCCCTACAAGAAATCATGGAAATGATGACAACAACAATCCCCACTAGACAACAGACTGCAGAAAAGCATGCAATAAACCACAATCTGAAAAGACCAGAAAACTAAACATCCTTGAAAATACCTCAAACATAGGCAGGTGTCAGCAAATTACCCATTCAAATATATCTACAACTTCTCAAGTTTCAACACACAAAAAAATCTCAAATCAGAGTCTCTAAAGTAATCTAAAACCAAACAATATCTAAATATACTATTTATTGTCTACTATATCTTAATTCTTTTAATGACCAAAGATGTTTCATTTGAACAGATTTATGAAACTCTATCAAGTTAGTTAAAAATTAATACTGACTATACTGCTTTTCAAATAACATTATGGAGAAAAACACTGCAAATAACATTTTTTTAAATATTTCAAAAGAAAAAAAAGCAACAGTTCATAGCAAAGGGCACATGTTTCCAACTGTATTCAAAGACGAAGAGAACTGAAAAGAAGAAACACATTTGATTCAGTATTTAAAAATAAATATATAATCAAATCTTAAATCAGCTAAAACTGATGAAAGGTAGGAAAAGTGGCCAAATGTTTAAAAAAAAAAAAAAAAACAAGCACATTGTCAATACACTTAAAAAACTATGTCAAGACTATAAGGTACATACCAAATGGAGCTGTTTGTCTATAATTCACACCAGTTAATCTTTATGAGAAACAGAGGTTGAGAAAAATCAAATGTGTATTCTAAACACAACCAGAGAGCCCCACAAACTCTTCTCTGAGAAATGAAAGAATCTTCAAGGTATGCCCAAGAATTGTAATATTCTGAAGTTTACAACGGTAAACTTCTGAAGTTCTGAAGTTTACAACGGTACATTACCACCGAAAGTGGGCACTCTCTTTCCCCTCTTAACAACAATTTGCTCCTATAAACTTAGGAGGGGGCAGAGCTGTAGCTATAAACACAGGTCACAAATAGTAGGTAATCAAGTGCTATCTTCAAATATTTCCCAGGTCTTTACTCACACAGAGTCAAGCTTATTCTAAAGGTTTTAACTCTTCAAATAAGGAATTCATGTAGTCTAGGTCAAATGATCATGATATTAAGATGAACAGCACCATCATATTCACTGCTACAGGATCCTCAAATATTTCATTTTTCACACAATAAGATATCTCCATTGCTTATGTTAAAACCTCTCCTGGTCGGGCGCGGTGGCTCACGCCTGTAACCCCAGCACTTTGGGAGGCCGAGGCAGGTGGATCACTTGAGGTTAGAAGTTCGAGACCAGCCTGGACAACATGGTGAAACCCCGTCCCTACTAAAATTATTTTTTTAAAAATTAGTTGGGCATGGTTGAACACGCCTATAATCCCAGCTACTCAGGACGCTGAGGCAGAAGAATCACTTGAACCTCAGAGGCGGAGGTTGCAGTGAGCCAGGATTGTGCCACTGCACTCTAGCCTGGGCAACAGAGAAAGACTCCGTCTCAAAAATAAATAAATAAATAAATAAATAAATAAATAAATAAATAACTACCAGTATTATTTCTAAGATTGCCAAGGTATAGACAACATAATGACAAAATAAACAAAATTGCCTTTGTCATGAAAACCAAAGAACACATACACATTTCAAATCTTGACAGTTTCTAAAATGTTTTCAAATTATTTTTAAGAACCACCGTTGGCAGGGCGAGGTGGCTCACACCTGTAATCCCAGAACTTCAGGAAGCCAAGGCAGGAGGATCACTTGAGCCCAGGAATTCGAGACCAGCCTGGCCAACATGGTGAAATCCCATCTCTACTAAAAATAAAAATTACGAAAAATACAAAAATTAGCGGGCATGGTGATGCACACCTGTAATCCCAGCTACTCAGGAGGCTGAGGCACGAGAATTGCTTGAACCCAGGAAGCAGAGGTTGCAGTAAGCTGAGATCACACCACCGCACTCCAGCCTGGGCAACAGAGCAAGACTCTCAAAAAAAAAAAAAAAAAAAGGCCAGATTTGGTGGCTCCTGCCTGTAATCCCAGCACTTGGGGAGGCAGCAGAAGTGGGTGGATCACCTCAGGTCAGGAGTTTGAGACCAGCCTGGCCAACATGGCAAAACCCCATCTCTACTAAAAATACAAAAATTAGCCAGGCTCGGTGGTGCACACCTGTAGTCCAGCTACTTGGGAGGCTTAGGCAAGAGAATCACTTGAACGTGGGAGGCAGAGGTTGCAGTGAGCTGAGATTGTGCCACTGTACTCCAGCCTGGGTGACAAAATGAGACTCCATCTCGGGGAAAAAAAAAATTCAGCTTGGAGTGGTAGTACATGTCTATAGTCCCAGCAACTCAGGAGGCTGAGGCAGGAGAATCGCTTGAAGCCAGGAGGCAGAAGTTGCAATGAGCCAAGATTGTACCTGCACTCCAGCCTGGGTAACAGAGCAAGACTCTGTATCAAAAAAGAACCACCACAAACTCTATTTATAAATGGTAACCAAAGCCTAATATACTTAAGATTAAGAGTCTAAAAAATGTACTTACCACTAAATTATACCAGTATTCATATAATGGTATAAATTATGCCATTTTAATCTAAGATAAACGCCAGTGGTTTCTTTTATCTATTTCCCCAAGACAAAGAGATCATGAATGTTAAGCTCCAAAGCCAGGGATGGGTATAAACTCTTCTTTCAAAATTACCAACATGGAGCTGGACATGGTGGCTCACACCTGTAATCCCAGCACTTTGGGAGGCCAAGGTGGGAGAATCACCTGAGGTCAGGAGTTTGAGACCAGCCTGGCCAACTAGGTGAAACCCTGTCTCTACTAAAAATGCAAAAATTAGCTGGGCACGGTGGCGCACCCCTGTAATCCCAGCTACTCGGGAGGCTGAGGTGGGAAAACTGCTTGAACGCAGGAGGCAGAGGCTGCAGTGGGCTGAGATCACGCCCCTGCACTACAGCCTGGGCAACAGAGCGTGAGCACGTCTCAAAAAAAAAAAAAAAAAAAATCACCAACATTTGCTATTTTCAAAATGTCCAGGTTTTTAGTTCCTGGAATCAACAATCAGTTCAAATTCTAAGGTATTATGTAGTAATTCTCAGACATTAATTACTGAGAGTTCTAAAATTACTAGGGATGCTTGATTTGCCCACTGCAAACTAGAAAACACCTTCTGGCAACACCAGACTAATATTTGCACCACAGCTCATAGCTCTAGGGTTGACAGCTGGCAGACCCCACTTTGTTCCTGTATATCCTAAAAATCAGGAATATGACTATGAGGAGACAGTGAGACCTACCCTCCCCACCCCGAGAGGGGAGCTAACAGAGACCACCACTACCTCAGATTTCCATTTACAAGTGGAAAGAGAATAGCAGGAGAAAAATGGCAGACAGGATAACCAGGCCAAAAAAAAATACTAGAGGTGACTAATAAGGCAAACAGCAGAGGATACTGCTGTATCCACCCGTGTTCCAGTTACTAGAGTTACAAAAGTCATTGCTATTAACCCAAAAAGAAAGGCAGTAAAATATTCAAGTGAAACTTTTCTCTCCCACCCCCAAGATCTCAAACTAAAATTGGAATTTGGCTCTTCCTTAAATGGAACAAGTGGCTACATCATGTTAATTCAAAAGACTTGGTATTTACTCAGCCTTTTCAAGGCACTTTATCATCATTAATTATTTCTCAGTGAGGCAGCAAAGGATTACCCTGACCATTTCACTGATGCGGAAACAGACACCAACAGCGAAGGGAACAGGGGCAGGAAGAGGGGTGATAGGAAGCATCTGGGAGGAACAGGCAGGCAGCTAAAAAGGAACAAGCCCAAAAGAAAATAAGAGTCACATCTGGCTTAGAGCTGAAGATCATAACCCTTATTTGTTATTTCTCAGCTCAGAGATTTCTGCAATATTTTGAAAAAACAAAATGCCTTAAAATACCAGTTAAAACTTAATTACAGCTTAAACTACTTAGTAATAGAAGTGAGGTTGCTTAGTATTAAAAATTACCCAATCTCCAGAGCACATACTGATTTCTATTTATACCAGCAACTCATTTTTCCCCTCAAGCTTAACCAGTATGTTATCTATTTGAACCAGAAAATAATCTCATCAAAATATATAGCTTTATATAATCCTAACCAAAAAATCACAAAGTTAATATCACCTAAGTCAGAAATAATTTGCAGTTACACTCAGAATTTTGTTTGGAGAATTACGACAAAAATACTGACTTCTCGAGTTCGCCCTTTGAATGAAAGGAATACTTGTTCTACATTCGAATTGTTTTTTTAGCTATAACCCCCCGAAATTTTCAGGAATAAACTATGGGTGGAAAGCCTTAGACACCCAGAAATTAGCACACATAGACACATAGTGGGCTCTGAATAAACTGAACTCCATCGTAAAGACAGCACAGGTACTTAATAAAGATGTGTTGATGGGCTGGGCGCGGTGGCTCACGCCTGTAATCCCAGCACTTTGGGAGGCCAAGGTGGGCGGATCACGAGGTCAGGAGACAGAGACCACAGTGAAACCCAGTCTCTACTAAAAATACAAAAACTTAGCTGGGTGCAGTGGCGGGCGCCTGTAGTCCCAGCTACTCCAGAGGCTCAGGCAGGAGAATGGCGTGAACCCGGAAGGCGGAGTTTGCAGTGAGCCGAGATCGCGCCACTGCACTCCAGCCTGGGCGACAGAGCCAGACTCTGTCTCAAAAAAAAAAGATGTGTTGATGGAATCATAAATCAAATGGACTGATCAACCACCTCATAAGAAAAACTGATACATCTTTTTTTAGACTGACTCCATTGTTTTTTGTACATGTTATGACACTCAACTTCAAAGCGTCGGCACATACAATGCAGTAGAGTTATATTAATCTTTTTTTCCAACTACCAATTCCAAAGCAAATCAGGTTCTCTGGGGTAAACAAGTATACATCCTTAAGAAGCTCATATGGCTGCATGATATAAAGTTTATTCAAAACTTTCAAAGCCAGTTTAAATGGTGTTTTTTCTTTACATTCTCTCAGACTGTTTTAAAGGTTACAGATAAAGCTAAATACAAGGCATCAGGTGAATATTCATAAACTCAATCTTTTCTCAAAATCCCACTGGATTCATTTCCAAAAGCTTATTTTCACATTCCTCCCATTAAATAGAAAACACATACACACACACACACACACACACACACACACAGCCTGAAAGCACATTCGTCATTGGAAATACTTTATTTAATGAGTAAGAAAAAAGGCAAAATCGTCATTATTGAAAAACATTTCCCTACACTATTACTGAAAAGAATTAAATATGCGTTTATGAACCATTGTTATAAAACAATTGCTCATCATAGGCAGTTGTACTCCATAAATGTTGTATCCCTCAAAACAGAAATATGAATAGCTCTGGGGGCATTAAAATGTAGCAGCATCTGAAGTTGTTTCAGGGAAAAAAAACACCTATCTCCAATAGTTCTGTAAATCATATGATCATAAGCAAGTTATTTACTTTCCCTGCCTCAGTTTACCCCCACTAACCGATCCATTAACTTTCCAGAGATGCCCTAAAGTAAGTCATAAACGTTAATCTCCTAATTTACAAACAAGAAGCAAATTTCAAATTGCAATCACACTTTCTGATGCTTGACAAATGTTTAACAACCTCTTTTTAAAAAATCAATAGTCTCAAATGGGAGCCTGTAAGTAAATATTTGTGCTGCTCAAACATTTGGGGGGTGGGGGAGCCGAATTACAGGTCGGCCCAGGACGCTATCTATGTACAACCTCGAGGCGCAAAATCGAGCAAATTCGCCTAGACCCGTTCTCCCTCCGGCTCTTCACACCTGGATGGGGCACAAGCACGATCCAGTGGGAAAAGGGAGAAAGGTAAGAAACTATTTCGGGACTGTTTCTAAGTGAAGGCAGCAACTTTTTTTCGGTCAGGCCGCGAGGCACGGCCATCGCGGCCGTCTCTCGTCCCCTCAGGAGGCTTAGAGCCCCCCCTCGCCTCCCCGCCAGCCCCGGACGGGACGCGCCCTCCGGTCCCGCTGCACCGCTAGGGTGAGCCACTGGCGCCCCCAGCCCCCGCCAGGAGCCCGGCGGCGCGCACCTGGCACCAGAATCCGCGCCCGCACGCCGCCGCCACAGGCGCATCCTTCCGGGCAGACGTTTCCCTCCCAAGCTCCAAAAGTTATCCTAGCCCAGACCAGGCAAAGTCAACCTCCCTCCTCGGCCCCGCCGCCCACCGTGACGCCTCCCGGGCCCCAGCCCAGCGCTACCTAACAGGGAGGATGCGCCGGAGGGCGCTGTCCGCGCTGCAGGCAAGGGGACGGATGGAAGCTATCGGCCGGGCGCCCAAACCCCGCAGCGGCGAAGGGGCCCCGGGGCAGCGTGAGGGGAAGCGCGAGAGCGGCTTACGGGCGTCCGCGGAGGGCGCCTGGGGCGGGAGACCGAAGCGCGAGGCCGAGCTGCGATGGGACATCGGCGGGATCTTAAGGGGGCGTTCCTCGCACGGGACGCGCGCAGATGGCTTCTCCCCGCCCGCCCACGGACAACGGTCAGGGTCCGGGAGACAGCTCCGCTTCTCCATTCCTTACGGGGCCCGGAATCACCACGTACCTCCAGTCTCGTCGGTGAAAACAACGAAATCCTGTCCCACCGATCGCGCGAGCCGGCACCGAGCTTCACACCGCCGCCGCCATGTTTGAGAAGCCGCGCGCGGAGCCGCGCATGCCCCGCAACCGCCACCGCCGCCCCGCCCCCCGCGCGGCCGACCCGCGTGCCGTGCGGTTGCTGCGAGCACGGCCTTTGACCGCCGCCTCGTGCTGGGCCCGAGTCGGGGTCAAGCCAAGCGCCACCGCAGGCAGTGGCGGACCGTGAGACACTGTGAGCCCGGGAAAGCCCTTGCCACTTTGCCTCCTACCCCCCACGCCTATGCCAAATGAAAAACCAATCGCAGCCCAAGCACCCGAGGCCGTGGGGAGCCCCTCGATGGGACCCCGGGTTCCGCGTCAAGTTCCATCCCAGGAACTCGCTCCCCTTCGCCGTCGCCTTCGAATCCTGGCCACCACCCACCCTGGCCACGCACCCGAAAAGCAGGCGCTTCCCTCGGAACTCAAGCAAGTTCGAGGAGCAGGGAGAAGCAGCTGGTTACAGCAGCTTAAGCAAAGCCACCGCTTGGCGGGTTGCAGCATAGTCCTTGAAACTGGGTTGGTTTTTTTTTTTTTTTTTTTTTTTTTTTTTTTTTCCATGAGTTTTTGCCACGCATTCCCCTCCCAGCTTCACTCTCTGGATTTCGTTCTTCCTCTAAACCCAGGGTTGAGCTAACGGGAACTAGATGAACCCGCAGAGGGAAATCACTTGCTCACTGACTCAGGAGCATCCCCGAGAGTGCGTTTTGGGGTCCCTTCTGCCCGCTGCCTTTCCCACCAGGCAGGGCCCATAGCGCAAGTGGAGGTCGCACCAAGGAGGGGGCGTAAAAATCGCTTCAAAACGACCAGCGAATCTCTCAGCACAAATTACAGCAAACAGAATGCCGGAGAAAAACATCTGTCCCTCGTTCTGAGGTTAGGTATAAGCTGATTTCAAACTTTTGTTTGAAAACTAATACAACGTGCTATGTTAGCCAAAAACAAACCATTGGTAGGGCTTCTCTCTAGAACTCTTTCCAAAGCTGGGTGTAGGTTTTGCATCTGTGATCACCTAACTTAGTGCAGAGGGCATGAAATACTTTTAAAATCATAATTTGGAAATCAGAGCTTAAAACTAAAAACAAAAAACTCCTGTGAAATATGTCCATTGTCTACAACGCAGGGTAGAATTTTCCAGTTGCAGCTTCTGCAGTATTAAGCAAAAGTCAAAGTGTTTATTGTATCTAAACATTGGCAAGTGGCACAGAATCAAATGGCTCTATTATTTTAATCCTTTAAAAATGAAAAACTAAATGTTAATGCCAAATTCAAGCAAACTTTAAGGCGAAAATAAAAAGACTAGGTTGATGATATGCAAATATTAGAGTGAGATTTGGTCCTATCAATTCTATAATATATATCACATAGGAGAAAATGTTGAAGTGTTCTAAGATGAAGGTTCAAACATGTTTTTTGTTTTGTTTTGTTTTTTGAGACGAGTCTCGTTTTGTCGCCCAGGCTGGAGAGCGGTGGCAGATATCGGCTCACTGCAACCTCCGCCTCCCGGGTTCAAGTGATCCTCCTGCCTTAGCCTTCCGAGTAGCTGGGACTACAGGCGCATGCCACTACGCCAGGCTAATTTTTTGTATTTTTAGTAGAGACGGGGTTTCACCGTGTTAGCCAGGATGGTCTCGATCTCCTGACCTCATGATCCGCCTGCCTCTTGCCTCCCAAAGTGCTGGAATTACAGGCGTGAGCCACCGTGCCCGGCCCAAACATGTTTTTAAAAGCCAGAAAGAGGCCGGACACGGTGGCTCACGCCTGTAATCCCAGCACTTTGGGAGGCCGAGGCGAGTGGATCACCTGAGGTCGGGAGTTGGAGACCAGCCTGCTCAACATGGAGAAACCCTGTCTCTACTAAAAGTACAAAATATTAGCCGGGCATGGTGGCACGCGCCTGTAGTCCCAGCTACTCGGGAGAATCGCTTGAACCCGGGAAGCGGAGGTTGCCGTGAGCCGAGATCGCGCTTATTACCCTCCAGCCTGGGCAACAAGAGCGAAACTCCGTCTCAAAAAAAAAAAAAAAAAAAAAAAAAAAAAAAAAAAGCCAGAAGGAGATCTTTAACGGAAAGAAATTAAACAGAAGTTTAATCTAAACAAACCCTTATTATGGGCACCAGCAGGGCTGAGGAGGACTTAAATTCTTAATTAGTGGCCACTGTCCTTCTAATCCCGATGCGATGCAAATATTTGAAATTCATCTCTACATTCTATGTATGAAAGATTTATATGGGACTCCGTCTCAAAAAAAAAGAAAGATTTACTTTGGCTTATCACTTATACCTTTTTTACTTCTATGGACTCTATTAAATTGTAGGAATACTACTATGATTGCAGAATTGCCTGACTCACTGATGCCTAATTTTTCATATTTATCTTAACATGAAATTACTGAAGCCCTTACTCTAAAAATGAAATTTGAATTATCTATCCTAGAACATCTTCTCAGTTACTATCCTCACCAAAGGATTTATAGAAGTGTGACTCTTTGTTATATTAAATCCGAGTTATCCATAATAACAATAGCTACCATTTGTTGAGCATGTGCTGAGAATCACGCCAGTCTCTTTACAGATAAATTTCCAATATTTGCAATGTTCTTTCACAACTTTCCTATGAGGTAGATACTCATTCCCATTTTACAGATGAGGAAAATAAATTACTACACAGCAATAAGTGGCGGTTCGCTTCTGAATATATTAATATATTCAAATATGTCCTAATAATTCCTTCCACCCTTATCATCAATTATGCTTTTATCCACTATGTATATAAAGTTTTCAATAATAATTATTTTATTATACCCTGCTTTTCCCTTTGCCAAAATAAATTTGAGACAGCTTTTTCATAATGTTAACACAGGTTGGAACATCACTGTTTCTCTTACATTATATGTAAGTGTCTTGCACATAGTAAGAATTTGGCAAATATTAGTTGAATAAGTGAATGGATGAATGGATAAATGAATACCTACTATTATTATGTTCAATTAACTTTGCCTAGAAAACATGAAAATAAAGAGACTGTGAACTGAAAGAGTAAGAACTAAAGCTGGTGAAATTCACGTTTTCATGATATATTTTTCAAGCCTCAGATTTGCTCCTGTGAATTTGCTCCTATAGTTCTCCTGATTTGGCCCCAAACCTGTGACAACCTTCAAAAAGACACATCACCCCACCCAGTCCAAGTCCAGGGCAAAATACTCCTGTATTTCAAGTGTGTTTTATTACTTCCTTTTGTACCTTTTTTAGAGTTCAATATTAGAGTGAAAAGATACTCTTCCCTAGATAAGCAAGTTTAATCTAGATCTTCATCAGTACACATGCTTATATTGAAACAATATCGGCCAGGCGCAGTGGCTCACACCTGTTATCCCCCTACTTTGGGAGGCCAAGGCAGGTGGATCACCTGAGGTCAGGAGTTTGAGACCAGCCTGGCCAACATGGCGAAACCCCATCTCTACTAAAAATACAAAAATTAGCTGGGTGGCATGGCGAGTGCCTGCAATCCCAGCTACTTTAGAGTCTGAGGCAGGAGAATCGCTTGAACCCGGGAGGTGGAGGCTGCAGTGAGCCAAGATCGTGCCACTGTACTCCAGCCTGGGCGACAAGAACGAAACTCCATCTCAAAAAAAAAAAAAAAGAAAAAAAGAAACAATATAATTTGCATACATAAAGTTAACGTTTTAGGATTAGTGAGGACTCCCTCTAGTTTTCCCACTCAATGGGCATCTTTCTCCCTAAAACACAGAAGCCTAAGTCTGGCAGAGACTAGAGCTCCAAGTTGTAACTAGCAAATCCACTATTCATATTTTCACCTTAGTGTAAAAATCCATAGAATGGGTATTAAATAACTGATTGTTTAAAATAGTGACTTTACAAACATCTTCAGATCCTTTTCTCTAACAATTTGCCCTTTTTTCCCCATTAAATCAAGAGCACATATCTGTAAGATATAAATTGTTTTCAGTATTGCTTACAATAGACCTCTTTTTTTAACTTCAAAATAGTAGCTTCCCTGGAAAAAGATCAAGAAGTGAAGTGCAATAGGAAGACAGAGAAACTAGTCTAACAGGAAGGCATCGTATTCTAGCAAAAGGAGGTGGATGGGAGACCCTGTCTCTCGTCTGGAATCTCAAGTCTATCATTAGTCTATCTCAACTAACTATATTTCTTTAGAACCTTTCCATGCCTCAGATTGTTTTAATTTTTTTAATGGGGATAATAAAATCTGCTACATTTACTTCACAGATGGGAAAATACTAGTCAAATCTATCAGAAAACTACATGGTCTTTGCTTAACAAATCCCCACATTAAAAAAAAAAATTACATTAGCCTTTTACCAACAAAGTGCATGACACCTAAGCTGACTTTGGCCAACTCAAGTGTTTTATATGCTGTGAAAACTGGCATAACCTCAGTGAACACTACACTACATTTGACCATTATTACCTTCAGTCAGTCCTTCATTCAGTGATGTATTAAATGCTTACGTGTCACTCTGCCAGAAGTGGAAATACCAGAATAAATAAGACAGTTTGAATACTCCAGGAGTTTACATCCCATCCAAAGAGAAGACAGAGATAGATAGACATATGTTTTAAGATCTTCAGAGGAACTAGGATCTATTACCACACCCTTCACCATATCGAACCTTTTTAGATGTACCTATATTATATTTTTTGTATAACTAGATGAATGAATTTGCAGTTTACCAGCAACAACTGGCCTTTTGGACATTTCACTAAAACATTTATCATTTTTATTTTCATGCCTGTAATCCTAGCACTTTGGGAGACCAAGGCAAGTGGATCACTTGAGCCCAGGAGTTTGAGACCAGCATGGGCAACATGGCAAAACCTCACCTCTACAGAATAAATAAATACATACATACATACAAAACACAAAAATTAGCTGGGCATGATGGTGCACGCCTATAGTCCCAGCTACTCAGGAGGCTGAGGTGGGAGGATGGCTTGAGCCCGGGGAGGTCGAGGCTGCAGTGAGCAAGATCATGCCACTGAATTCCAGCCTGGGTGACAGAGTGAGACCCTGTCTCAAAAAAAAAAAAAATTTTTTTTCATTTTACACCTTTTGTTCTGGTTATTCTCCATTTGAGTCCTTCCCCCTCCCCCATGCCCCTTCCTTCTAGGACCTCAGTTCTGGCAGTGACAGTGGCAGTGGCAGTACAATGACAGCTCCTGGCAGGGGTCCCCTTTTCACAGCTTTGGTTCTCACTGGGTCTTCAGGAAGGTGAGGGGTTGGTGGAGAAGCAGGTACACCTTCCAGCTTCCACCAGTCCCTGGCTCCTTCAGCATCTCTTGCTAGTTCCCTTGAACCTACCCACACCTCTGTAAATAACCTAGTAAATTCAAAATAACCTATGACTACATCTTCTGTTTCTGCTGGGACCATTATTGAAACAGTTTTCTTTTCATATTTCAAGCCAACCAACTGTGGGGCTGGGAGCCTCAAGTATTTCTGTAAAGTGAGAATGTAGAGACCCGAGGCACTGTGTCTATAGCACTTAAAGATTTCACAGCCTGTTTTATGGAAGGCACTATAATACTATGAGCTAAGAGTGGATAAAATTGATTTGGAGAAAGTGTCTTAGAGTGAAGGTTAAAGAAGATAAGGTATGAAAAGCACCTAAATACTATCTGGTTGATAACAGACACTCCACAAGTGTTAGTCCCTCATGTGCCTATTTTTTAAGAGGGTAAAAGAAGTGACATTTGAGTTGAGAGGGGAAGAATGCAGAGTTTGACAAACACAGAAGCGCGTAGAGAACGGCATGTGCACAAAGTAATGAACAGTCACTGCAGTGGCCAGGTGCAATGGCTCACGCCTGTAACCCCAGCACTTTGGGAGGCTGAGGCGAGTGAATTGCTTGAGCTCATGAGTTTGAGACCAGCCTGGGCAACATGGTGAAACCCCGTCTCTACCAAAAACATGAAAAATTAGCCAGGCGTGTGGTGTACACCTGTGGTTTCAGCTACTGGGGAGGCTGAGGCAGGAGAATCGCCTGAGCCTGAGAAGCAGAGGTGGCAGTGAGCCGAGATCGCGCCACTGCACTGCAGCCTCGGTGACAGAGTAAGACCCCGCCTCAAAAAATAATCATAAGAAGAAGAAGGGGTCAATTTAGACAGGACTTGGAGTGCTATGCTAAGGTGTCTGAACTTCATTCTGTGGGGAATGGGGCCCCATTGATGGTTATTAAGCAGAAAACTTGTAGAAACAGTTGCAAATCCCACCACCCCTCTAGCTGCTGCTACCACTCCGAGGGCTCTGCCCACCTCTCCTAGTGGAAACGTGATGTCTGCAAGAGCAACCAGAGATGGGATGAGCATTGACAGGGGGCCAGTGGCTCGAGCGGGCAGAGGCTGGGAACAGTCAGGGCAGTTCGAGTTTCATGGTCACAGGGAGAGTGACACGCAGCACAGTAGGCAGCAAGCCAGCTAGATTAGCAATCCACAAGGCCAAGTGTGGTCTCATCCTTTTTTTTTCTTCAGTTGACGTTTAACCTACACACCGTAAAGTGCACAAATCATACATCTACAGCTTAATTTTTACATATGCATACACCCATGTGCTGTCACCAACACCAAGTTATATACATTATTGGCTGCGCACGGTGCCTCACACCTGTACTCCAACACTTTGGGAAGCTGAGGCAGAAGGATCGCTTGAGGCCAGGAATTCGAGACCAGCCTGAGCAATATATCTCTCACTATACTTGGGACTACAGGTGCGCGCCACCATGGCCAGCTAATTTAAAAAATTAAATTAGCACATTTGTAGTCCCAAGCTACTCGAGAGGCTGAGGTGGAAGGATCCCTTGAGCCCAGAGTGCGATACTGCAATGAGCTATGACCACGCCACTGCACTCCAGCCTGGGTGACAGAGCGAGACCCTGTCTCGAATAAATAAATAAACAAACAATCATTTCCAGTACCCCAGAAAATCTTCTCATGGTGCCTCCTGCTCGAGTAACCATCATTCTGATTTCTATCACTATAGATTAGTTTTGCCTGTTCCTGGATATCTTATCAATAGACTCGCATAATATGTCCTCTATTGAGGCTGGCTTCTTTCACTAAACATTATGTTCTTGACGTTCATCCCTGCTGGTAAAGCATCACCCTCATTTTAGGAAATGTTGCAGACAACTTCCCTGTACCCCCCTCTTCTTTTTTATTAAGGCTACTGTAATTTGCCTTCCAATTATTTTCTCCTCCTTCTTATGGTGAATTATCTTTCATTAAGGCCCCCAATTATATTAAACCTTAGTCATCTTAATAATGAAAGCTTTGCTTTAATTCATAGCCAACAGCAGTTTTCACCTTACACCTGTGCAGAGTATTGTGTAGGTAAATTGTGGACCCTTCCTCCCCTTAGAGTCCTCGGCCTAAATACAGATTTGAGGCGGGGCGTGGTGGCTCACACCTGTAATCCCAGCACTTTGGGAGGCCGAAGCAGGCAGATCACCTGAGGTCAGGAGTTCAAGAGCAGTCTGGCCAACATGGAGAAACCCCGTCTCTACTAAAAATACAAAAATTAGTTGGGCGTGGTGGTATGTGCCTGTATTCCCAGCTACTCGGGAGGCTGAGGCAGGAGGATCACTTGAACCTGGGACGCAGAGGTTGCAGCGAGCCAAGATCGCACCATTGCACTCCAGCCTGGGCAACAAGAGCGAAACTCTGTCTCAAAAAACTAAAAATACCCAGGCGTGGTGGCTCATGCCTGTAACCCCAGCACTTTGGGAGGCCGAGGCATGTGGAACACCTGAGGTCAGGAGTTCGGGACCAGCCTAGACAACATGGTGAAAGCCCGTGCCTACTAAAAATATAAAAATTAGCTGGGCATGGTGGTGGCAGGCGCCTGTAATCCCAGCTACTCGGCAGGCTGAGGCGGGAGAATCGCTTGAACCTGGGAGGCGGAGGTTGCAGTGAGCCAAGATCGTGCCATTACACTCCAGCCTGGGTGACAAGAGCGAGACTCGGTCTCAAAAAAATAAAAATAAATAAAAATAATACAGATTTGTAAACCAACATGGTGGTTGGGAAGAAAAACACATTTAGAGGCCCTTTGCATTACATGTATGCCACCCATGTGGGCATTTTTATTCTGTTTGTTTGCCTCTGCCTTGCCAAAAACAAGCAAAAAAATAAAGCAAACAACCAAGAAAAATTGATTGGAAAGGCATAAAGTCAAATGAATATAGGTGATATAGTTTAGATGTTGTCCCCTCTAAATCTCATGTTATACTGTAATCCCTAGTGTTGGAGATGGGGCCTGGTGGGAGGTGGATTTCTCATGAATGTTAGCACCAACCCCTTGGTGCTATCTCGTGAATGAGTTCACGAGATCTGGCCGTTTAAAAGTGTGTAGCACCTCCCCCTCTTTCTTGCTCCCACTCTTGCCATATGATATACTAGTTCCCCCTTTGCCTTCCAGCGTGATTGGGAGCTTCCTGAAGCCTCAGCAGAAGCCAAGCCGATGCCAGTGCCATGTTTCCTGAACATCCTGCAGAACCATGACCCAATTAAACCTCTTTTCTTTATAAATTGTCCAATGTCAGGTATTTCTGTATAGCAATGTGAGAATGGCCTAATACAATAGGCAATCATGGAAATAGGAAGCAACAGTATCTGACAAAAGGAAGGATATAATTCAGGTAGCATGGGTTCAAAAGAACTGGAAAAGAGGGCAAAAAGAAGCAAAATGGTGAATGGAAGTGGGCATCTGTCTACTCTTGAACACCAAGGTGACCCAGAGCCTAAGAGAGGGCAAGTAGAACGTTTGACTCTGTGAAACACGGCACAATTTTTGCTCCTTGACTGGTTCATTTCACTGTCTTTCTGTTCCTTGTATGTATTTGCTGATTTAACTCTTCCACTGTCCTAGGGCCTCACATCATTCATTTCCCTTCCAGCCTGTGTCTTTCCTGGGCTGGGCCCCTTAGGTCTTCTCCCATTCCAGTGCCAACTTGAAGAAAGGTCCCTCTCACTTCAGTCCTTATAATACTCCCACTTTGGCTGTGTTACCACCCCTAGGTGAGACCAGCTTGGATTTCACCAACCTAGGTCTTCAGAAGTATTTTGGTTTATAACACTTAGATGTAACTATTCTTTTTCGTGTGTATATATTTGTGTTCAATTTTTAAAATACACAAAGAATGCACCCATCACTCAGCCCCAATAATTATGGTCAATTCTGCCCCTGCACACCTCTCTCCATTCTCCCCACTGCCATAGTATTTCAGAACAAATTCTAGCATTTTGTAAATATTTAATTATGCATCTCTAAAATATAGCTTTTTTTTTTTTCTTTTTTTGGAGACAGTTTCGCTCTTGTTGCCCAGGCTGGAGTGCAGTGGTGCAATCTTGGCTCACTGTAACCTCCACCTCCCGGGTTCAACCGAGTCTCCTGCCTCAGCCTCCCGAGTAGCTGGGATAACAGGTGCCCACCACCATGCACAGCTAATTTTTTTTTTTTTTTTTTTTTTTTTCAGGAGAGAGAGGGTTTCACCATGTTGGCCAGGCTGGTCTCAAATTCCTGACCTCAAGTGATCCACCCGCCTCAGCCTCCCAAATTGCTGGGATTACAGGAATGAGCCACCATGCCCAGCTGATGACCCTTTTTATAATATAACCATATTAGCTTTCTATTGCTGCTATAACAAACTTAGTGACTTAAAACAACAGAAGTTGGCTGGGTGTGGTGACTCACTCTGTAACCTCAGCACTTTGGGAGGCCAAGGCAGGCAGATTGTTTGAGGTCAAGAGTTTGAGACCAGCCTGGCCAACATGAGGAAACCCTGTCTCTACTAAAAAAAAAAAATACAGGCCAAGTGCAGTGGCTTATGCCTGTAATCCCAACACTTTGGGAGGCCGAGGCAGGCTGATCACCTGAGGGCGGATCACCTGAGGTCAGGAGTTCAAGATCAGCCTGGCCAACATGGTGAAACCCCATCTCTACTAAAAATACAAAAATTAGCCGGGTGTGCTGGCACGTGCTTGTAATCCCAGCTACTCGGGAGGCTGAGGCTGGAGAATCACTTGAACCCAAGAGGCAGAGGTTGCAGTGAGACGAGATCACACCACTGCACTCCAGCCTGGGTGACAGAGCAAGACTCCATCTCGGAAAAAAAAAAAAAAAAGGTACAAAAATACAAAAATTAGCCGGGCGTGGTGGTATATGCCTGTAGTCCCAGCTACTCAGGAGGCTGAGGCAGGAGAATTGCTTGAACACAGGAGGCAGAGGTTGCAGTGAGCTGAGATTGTGCCACCAGCCCGGGCGACAGAGTGAGACTCCATCTCAAAAAAACAAAAAAACAACAAAAAAAAAAACACAGAAGTTTATCTTACAGTTATGGAGGTCAGAAGTCCAGAATGGGTCAGTCCAGTTGCATTCCTTTTGGAGGCTCTAGGGGAAAATCCACTTCCTTGTCTTTTCTAACTTCTAGAGACCACCTGCATTCTTTGGCTTGTGGTCCTTTGTCCACCTTCAAAGCCAGCCATCTAACATCTTCAAAGCTCTCTCTTTTTTAAAAAAATTTTTTTACAGACAGGGTCTCACTGTGTTGCCCAGGCGTTAGTGCAGTGGTGCAATCATGGCTCACTGCAGCCTCCAACTCCTGGGCTCAAGAAGTCCTCCTGCCTCAACCTCCCATGTCACTGGGACTACAGAAGCATGCCCCCATGCCCAGCTAATTTGTTTTACTTTTAATAGAGATGTAGTCTCACTATGTTGCCCAGGCTGGTCTCAACCTTCTGGCTTCAAGCGATCCTCCTGCCTCAGACTCCCAAAGCACAAATATGACAGCCACGAGCCACTGCACCTGGCCCCAAAGCTCTCTTTCTTTCTCTCTCTGACCTTTTCTTCCATTGTCACATTCCCTTCTCTGACTTTGAATCCCCTACTCTCTTCTTTCCTTCATAAGGATCCTGTGATTACATTGGGCACAACCAGACAATCCAGGATAATTCCCCACCAGAAGATCCTTAATTTAAACACATCTGCAAAGTCCCTTCTGCCACATATTTACAGGTTCCAGAGATTAGGATGTGGACATCTTTGGGGGAGCTATTATCCTATGTACCACACAACATAACCATAATGCCACCTAAATAATTTAAAATAATTTCTTAATATCATAAGATACCACTTACTATTCAAATTTCCAATTTTCTGATGAAAATACACATTTTTGCCCGGCACAGTGGCTCACGCCTGTAAACCCAGCACTTTGGGAGGTAGAGGTGGGCGGATCACGAGGTCAGATTGAGACCATCCTGGCTAACACGGTAAAACCTCATCTCTACTAAAAATACAAAAAATTAGCCGGGTGTGGTGGCACATACCTGTAGTTCCAGCTACTCAGGAGGCTGAGGCAGGAGAATCCCTTGAACCTGGGAGGCAGAGGTTGCAGTGAGCTGAGATTGTGCCACTGCACTCCAGCCTGGGCGACAGAGTGAGACTCTGTCTCAAAAAAAAAAAAAAAAAAAAAACCACTTTTTTACAGCTTTAAAAGAAAATATGATCCATATGTTGCAGTTGATTGACAGGCCTTTGAAATCTTTTGTTGTTGTTGAGACAGAGTCTCAATCTGTCGCCCAGGCTGGAGTGCAGTGGCGTGATCTCGGCTCACCTCAACCTCTGCCTCCCGGGTTCAAGCGATTCTCCTGCCTAAGCCTCCTGAGTAGCTGGGATCACAGGCACACACCACCATGCCTGGCTAATGTTTGTATTTTTATTAGAGATGGGGTTTCACCATATTTGCCAGGCTGGTCTCAAACTCTTGTCCTCAAGTGATCCGCCCACCTTGGCCTCCCAAAGTGCTGGGATTACAAGCATGAGCCACCTCACCTTGCCTGAAATCTCTTTTAATCTATGGGTTCCTCCTCCATCTCTCTCTTTCTTTCTTTCTTTTTTTGTAATTTGTTATTTGAAGAATCCTGGTTTCTCATGTTCTGGACTTGGCCAATTGCATCCCCATATGTTACTCTGCCTATATTTCCTACAAATTGGTAATTTGGTAAGATTCAAGTTTTTTCTTTGTTTGTTTTTGTTTTTGTTTTTTGGCAAGAATGTTTCCTAGATGGTAGGTAGTATGCTTTTTCATCAGGAGGCACATAACACCTGGTCATCTCTCCTTTTATGACGTCAGCAGCTGTTGCTGTTCAATGCCTTGATCCCTTAGGTCAGCAGTTCTCAAAGTGCAGTCCCCAGAGTGGCAGCATCTGTCTCACCCGGGTACTTATTAGCAATGCAAATTTCTCGGGCTTTGCCTCAAACCCACTGAAGCAGAAACCAGGGGGTAGGTCCAGCAATCTGTGTTTTAACAAATCTCCTAGGGGATTCTGATGCAGGTTAAAGTTTGAGGACTAGGCACAGTGGCTCATGCGCATAATCACAGCACTTTGGGAGGCTGAGGCAGGAGGATAGCTTGAGGCTAGCAATTCAAGACCAACCTGGGCAACATATTGAGACCCCATCTCTACCAAAAAGTAAACAAATTAACCAGGGTTGTTGGTGTGCACCTGTAGTCCCAGCTACTCGGGAGGCTAAGATAGGAGGATTGCTTGAGCCCGGGAGTTTGAGACTGCAATGAGCTGTGATCATGCCACTGGACTACAGCCTGGACAACAGAGCAAGATCCTCTCTCAAAAAAAAAAAAAAAGTAAAGGAAAAAAGTTTGAGAAGCTGTTCATCAAGGTTTGCCAAAGGGTGACATTTAAGACTGACACTACATAAAGGGATTTAGGCAAAATAAAGTAAGAAAACCTCCAAAATAAAATAAAACCATGCTCAAAAGAGGCAGGCAGAGGAGTATAAACATATTTTTAAGTGAGTAATTGAAAAGGTGTAAATATGGACTCAACACCACTTCAGTGACAAATACACATCAGAGAAACTCAAAACCAAAGACTTACCATTTTTAAATATTTCAGACTGGGCCGGGCATGGTGGCTCATGCCTGTAACCCCAGCATTTTGGGAGGCCAAGGCAGGCAGATCGCTTGAGCCCAGGAATTCAAGACCAGCCTGGGCAACATAGTGAGACCTTGGCTCAAAAAAAAAAAATCAAAATTAAAAATCTCAAATTACTTTTAGGAAATGACAGGATAGGCAGGGAGCGGTGGCTCACGACTGTAATCCCAGCACTTTGGGAGGCCAAGGCGGGTGGATCACCTGAGGTGAGGAGTTCGAGACCAGCCTGGCCAACATGGTGAAACCTTGTCTCTACTAAAAATACAAAAATTAGCTGGCATGGTGGCGGGCGCCTGTAGTCCCAGCTACTCAGGAGGCTGAGGCACAAGAATCTCTTGAACCCAGGAGGCAGAGGTTGCAGTGAACCGAGATCACGCCATTGAACTCTGGCCTGGGCAACAGAGTGCCAGAACTGCCTGGGCGACATGACAATAATGACTGGAAAAGCCCACAGACATAAGCCCCTCTCAGAGCTGTTTCAGACCACCCAGCTAAAGCCAGCATCCAGCATCGTAATTCATCTGCGTGTAACATCATGCACATTCATTCCACATTCAGGCAGGAAGTATTTACTAAGCCTACCACACACCAGGTCCTGCAATACATATATGATCTGCAGATAAATTAATAAGCAATTTTAATGGTCAGAGTTATCAATTAAGTTAACGCATTGCTCGCATTTCTCATAGGCACAAATAGGTATTCATTTATTAAGCAAATGGACTCTTACATGTTTATGTAAATGAACACAAATAGTTCTTCATGCAAAATCCTATAGACTTTGAGTATAGAGCACAGTGAAATTAGACAAGCTAACACGAAATTCACTCAGAGGACATTTTCCTCCTTTTCCTAAAGAAGTCGTTTAGCTCCTGAGTTTTGGAAATTTCCAACACACTCTGCTTCACACATTCCCAGCAAGCTGTCTTTCCAAACTTGCCTCTAGGCATCTAGAGAGACAGAGTCAGTCCACCACGTGGTCTAAAGACCTGGACCCAGCAGGCCTGAATACTACAGTACTCTCAATGGCTTCTCTTCTCCCCTCCAGTGGTGGGGACCATCGACCCAGGTGCCTGAGAAAACAAGATGGAAATCTGTGGCTCTGTGGGATGCTTTGTGTAAACTCACAGTGTGCAAAACTTTTTTATTATGTAGTGTTGGCTAGGATAGGGAAAGAAAAATATACTAAGCCTAAGCCTGCAAACTTCCAAAGCACGACATAAGACATTAAAGATTTGGTGTCATGAACAATCAAGTCCTTGTCGTCTACCCATTTGCTAGCACAGTTTCCATAAATAACAGGCAAGCTCCAAATTTTCATAAAATGTTTTGGCAGTGCAGGATGGGCCAATTTTCTGGCAGTCTCTCTAAGGAAATGACTGCAAATGTTTTCTGGCGTGAACAGCCTTAAGTATTTCAACTCCTTGGTAAATAGAGTTGCCAACAGTCCCAAATATGTTTTGCTATTTCTGAATTGGACCTTCAGAATTATTTTAGGGTGAATTTTTTTCAATAATAAATATTTCAATAAATGAGTTACCCTAGTTCCCTTTCTTAAATGTTGATGACTTTGGAAAATTTTGTAAATGAGAAACAAACTTTAGAAACCAAATAGCAGAAGTTGAGATAAAGAAAAATTTCCTAGAAAGCACATTATATAGACAAGACGACTCGATTGAGGCTTCCAGGAATAAAGTACACCGCCCACAGTCTTTACTGTATGAGAATGCTAATTTATTTTTCTTTTTCTTTTTCTTTTTTTTTTTTTTTTTTTTTTTTTGAGACAGAGTTTTGCCCTTGTTGCTCAGGCTGGAGTGCAATGGCACACTCTCGGCTCACTGTAACCTCCGCCTCCTGGGTTCAAGCAATTCTCCTGCCTCAGCCTCCCAAGTAGCTGAGATTACAGGCTCCCGCCACCACACACGGCTAATTTTTTGTATTTTAGTAGAGACGGGGTTTCACCACGTTGGTCAGGCTGGTCTTGAACTCCTGACCTCAGGTGATCCACCCACTTTGGCCTCCCAAAATGCTAGGATTACAGGCGTGAACCACTGAGCCTGGCCTGAGAATGCTAATTTCTAAATCAAAGGTTTGAAAAACCAGCATAACTTACTAACCTGGAATGATTCTGGAGTACTTTCTTCAGCAATAACTTATCCTGAAGAATGTTCTAAATCTGGCTTTCCATATGGTAGCCACTAGCCACATGTGTCTATTTGAATTTGAATTTAAGTTTAAATTAATCTAAATGAAATACAATTTAATTGTAGCCCCTCAGTCATATCTGCTTCATTTCACATGCTATATAACTACAAGTGGTTAGTGCTGCCATATTGGGCCATGCAGAATATTTCCATCTCAAAGAAAGTTCTATTAGAATTGTTCTAAGCCCTTGCTACACAAAGCATGGACTAGCAGCTTCAGCGTCATCTGGGAGCTTGTCACAAAGGCAGAATCTCAGGCCCCACACCAAACCTACTGAATTAGAATCTTCATTTTAACAAAATGCCCAGGCTATTTGTATGCATATTAAAGTTTGAGAAGCACTGGTCTAAGTCAATGTTTCCTAGACTGGTTTGATCATAAGAATCACCTAGGCCAGGCATGATGACTCACGCCTAAAATCCCACATTTTGGGAGGCCGAAGCAGGCAGATCCCTTGAGCCCAGGAGTTTGAGAATAGCCTGACCAACATGGCAAAATCCCATCTCTACAAAAAATACAAAAAATTAGCCAGGCATGGTGGTGCACATGTGTAGTCCCAGCTACTCAGGAGGCTAAGATGGGAGGATTGCTTGAGCCTGGGAGGCAGAGGTTTCAGTGAGCTGAGATGGTGCCACTGCACTTCAGCCTGGGTGACAGAGTGAGACTCCATCAAAAAAAAAAAAAAAAAAAGGTAATTGCCATTGTAATGGTACTAAAAGGTAGGATCTTTAAAAGGTGATTAGGACTTGTGGTCCTAGCTACTCAGGAGGCTGAGGTTGGAGGATTGCTTGAGTCCAGCAGTTCAAGCCTGTGGTGAGCTAGGATTGATTGTACCACTGCACTGCAGCCTGGGTGACAGATTAAGACCCTGTTTCAATAAAAAAGAGAAGCTGGGTGCAGTGGCTCACGCCTGTAATCCCAGCACTTTGGGAGGCTGAGGCCGGTGGATCACGAGGTCAAGAGATTGAGACCATCTTGGCTAACATGGTGAAACCCCGTCTCCACTAAAAACACAAAACTTAGCTGGGTGTGGTGGCACATGCCTGTAGTCCCAGTTACTGGGGAGGCTGAGGCAGGAGAATTGCTCGAACCTGGGAGGCGGACATTGCAGTGAGCCAAGATCACGCCACTGCACTCCAGCCTAGCGACAGAGTGAGACTCCGTCTCAAAAATAAATAAATAAAAATAAAATAAATAAATAAATAAAGAGAGAGAGGCGATTAGGTCATGAATGGATGAATGCTGTTACTGCAGGAGTGGATTCATTATCACAGTAGTTTGTCCTCCTTTTTCTCTCTGTCTCACACATGTGCTCCCTTGCCATGTGATGCCTTCTGCCATGGGATGACCCTGGCCAGATGCTAGCACTATGCTCTTGGACTTCCTGGACTCCAGAACCATGAGCCAAATAACATTCTGTTCTTTATAAATTATCCAGTCTGTGGTATCTGTTATAACAACAGAAAATGGACTATAACAGAAAATTGGTACTAGGAGTGGGTTGCTGTTGTACCAAATACCTGAAAATGTGGAAGCGGCTTTGGAACTGGGTGCAGGGTAGAGGCTGGGAGAATTTGGATGAGCAGGCTAGAAAAAGCCTCTATTACTGTGAATAGAGCATTAAGGGTGATTCTGGTGAGGCCTCAGAAGAAGACAAGAGCAGGCTGAAGTGGGTGAATCACTTAAGGCCAGGAGTTCAAGACCAGCCTGGCCAACACAGAGAAACCCCTTTGCTACTAAAAATACAAAAAAAAAAAAAAAAAAATAGCTGGGCATGGTGGCACATGCCTGTAGTCCCAGCTACTAGGGAGATTGAGTCATGAGATTCATTTGAAGCTGGGAGGCCGAGGTTGCATGAGCCGAGATCGTGCCACTGCACTCCAGCCCAGGCAACAGAGCGAGACTCTGTCTCAAAAAAAAATATGACAAGAGCTGTAGGGAAAGTCTGGACTTTCTTAAAGATTACATAAGTGGTTGTGATCAGAATGCTAGTAGAAATATGGACAATAAAGGTCTTTTTGATGTGGTCTCAGATGGAAATGAGTACAAGGTGTTGGAAACTTACCTTGGAGTAAAGGCCATCCTTGTTATAAAGTTGCAAAGGCCTTGGCTGAATTGTGTCCACGTCCTAGGACTTTATGGACTGTAGAACATAAGAGTGATAAACTAGGATATCCAGTGGAAGAAATATCTAAGCAGCAAAGCATTCGGGCTGCTGTGTGGCTACTTTTAATGGCATACAGTGAGATGTTAGAGCAAACACACTACTTAAAGACAGAATTTATAATGATAAGGGAAGCAGAATGGAAAGATTTGGAAAATTCACAGCCTGGCCACGTAGAGTGAGAAAGCATGTTCACAAGAGAATACTAAGGGTGTGGCCAAGCAACCATTTGCTAAAGAGACTAGTATGGACAGAAGGAAGCCAAATGCCATTCATCAAAACAACAGGAAAATGACCCCAAAGGTGTTTCAGAGATCTTTGAGGTTACCTCTCCCATCAGAGGCCCAGAGCTCTAGGAGGGCAGAATGGTTTTAGGGAACAGGCCTGAGGCACCCCCTGCAGGCTCACTGCCCAGACCTGCCTTAGGACTTATTCTACTGCAGCATCCCTCGGCCATCCCAGTCATGGCTCAAGTGGGCCATCCCAGTCATGGCTCAAGTGGCCCAAGTGGCCCAAGGCATGACTTGGGCCCCCACTCCAGAAGGCACAAGCAGTAAACCTTGGCAGCATCCACATGGTGTTAAGTCTGCAGGCTTGCCGAATGCAAGAGCTGTGGAGGCATGGCTGCCTCCACCTAGATTAGAAAGGATGTTATGGATAGCATGGGGGCCCAGGCAGAAATCTCTGCTTCAGGGGCAGAGCCACCACAGACAGTCGGAATCAGAGTATTGCCTAGTGGAGGTGTGGGAGCAGGAATCAAATTTCAAATGTCTTAATGGACTCTTAATTTTTAAATTTTATTTATTTATTTATTTATTTTTGAGACTGAGTCTCGCTCTGTCACCCAGGCTGGAGTGCAGTGGTGTGATCTCAGCTCACTGCAACCTCCGCCTCCTGGGTTCAAGCAGTCCTTTCACCTCAGCCCCCTGAGGAGCTGAGACTACAGGCGCGCACCACCACGCCTGGATAATTTTTGTATTTTTAGTAGAGACAGGGTTTCACCATGTTGGCCAGGCTGGTCTCGAACTCCAGACCTCAGGTGATCCACCTGCCTCGGCCTCCCAAAGTGCTGGAATTACAGGCGTGAGCCACCGTGCCCAGCCTATTTTTGTTTTAATAGCATCCCTATAATGAACCCTTCTGTAAAGCAAATAATCACTGTGTTGCACATGTAATGATCTCCAATTTACATATTTAGTAAGTTTTTTTTATTTTCAGCCACTCTCCAACCTCTCTCTATATAGTATATATGACCTCTACATATAGATAGACTCCCTCATATGAATAGCTATCCAGGGGATGCCCTACAACTCCCATTCTCTCCCACCCTTGCCAGAGTAAGGTTTGCATTGGCTCGACCCAGCTTACCGCACTCCAGCCTAGCGTCTCACTCACTCTTCTCTAGACCCAGCTTCTTATCTTGAATCATTGCCTGTGCCAGTTTTGGGTGCCAGAACTATGACCTTTGAATCCACAACTCCTCTTCATCCCCAACAACCACATCCCCATTCTCTATTTTTTCACTCCAGAGATCCAGGCCTATTCCTCACCTCTCTCAACATATATTTATTTAATACCAGCCACTTTCACTCTGTGCAATGCACTGAGTTAGCTACAATGGAAGGTAAACCTGAGAAAGCCCTGGCCTCAAGAGCTTGCAGACCAGTGGAGGAGATGACATTTATACAGCAGAAACCATTATCAAGGAGAAAGGAATGTGCCAGGTTTTGCCCACACCCATAAAATCAACACTGAATCAGCTCCCAGGACTGATCTAACCTAAGGCAAGAGATATTTAACAGACTTCAGCCCCTGGAAGGACAGACATAAGCATCCAGCTACCTTCCCCATCATTTGATTCTGATATGGGACGTTAATTCTTACATCCAGGATTCTTACTTTGTCATTGCCCCAAGTACCTATTCTGGAAACTTGCTTAACGTCTCAGTCTCCTACTGGGGGCTCTAGATCTTATCAGTGAACTTTGTAGTAAGAACACTTTGTCAGGCGTGGTGGCTCACACCTGTAATCCCACCACTTTGGGAGGCCGAGGCGGGCGCAAGGTCAGGAGTCCGAGACCAGCCTGACTAACATGGAGAAACCCCGTCTCTACTAAAAATACAAAAAATTAGCCGGGCGTGGTGGCAGGCACCTGTAATCCCAGCTACTTGGGAAGCTGAGGAAGGAGAATCGCTTGAACCCAGGAGGCGGAGGTTGCAGTGAGCTGAGATTGCGCCACTGCACTCCAGCCTGGGTGACAGAGCGAGACTCCATCTCAAAAAGCAAATAAACAATTTTTGTCTTGAAAAACAAGAAGCCTTTTTCCTGTGTGGGACCAGTTTACTTATGATTACCAGCCAATTGGACTGGAACCTGTACACTTGTTTATTTAGCCTCCGATATCAATATCACTCCCAAGAACCAATTCCTCATTATACCTTTAACTTCAACCGCTAGACACAAACGAGCCATCCAACTCCTACCCCTTTTGGTAAGCCTAGAAATAACGGCGGGAGTAAGAATGGGAGTTCGTGGGCTTGCAACTTCCGTGTCCTATTACCAATGCTTGTCCAAGGATCACAGAACTCTCCCCCTGCTCTGTCTAGTGGAGGGTGGCTTCTTGATGGCCAGTGGTAGTGTCTTCACCTGGAACTGGCTGGAAACCTTGTCGCAGGATCATCTGAAGCTTGATGGTCTCTAGGCAAGAGGAAATGAATTTGGTTAAGAGATTTAACAAAGATGGTCCAGGCCAGGTGCGGTGGCTCATGCCTGTAATCCCAACAATTTGGGAGGCTGAGGTGGGCAGATCACCTGAGGTCAGGAATTTGAGACAAGCCTGGCCGATATGGTGAAACCCCATTTCCACTAAAAATACAAAAATTAGCCAGGCATGATGGCACGTGCCTGGAATCCCAGCTACTCCGGAGGCTGACACAGGAGAATTGCTTGAACCGCGGAGGTGGAGGTTGCAGTGAGCTGAGATCACGCCATTGCACTCCAGCCCGGGCAACAGAGCAAGACTTCGTCTCAAAAAACAAACAAAAAAAAATCCAAAAACCAAGACAAGTATAATAATTAATAATTGGCCCGCCAGAGGAAGGAGCCATGAACCCCCACTTAGCATTTTTGACCAGGAGCCCCATGACTCAGACAAGCTTTCAGACAGCTTAGAAGACATTGCCCAAAGTATCGATACAAAATCAAATAGACTTCTTGGTGGCAGTTGCTTTACAAAATAGAAGGGGACTGGCTCTCCTAACTGCTGAGAAAGGTGGCTTATGTCTTTTCCTAGAAGAATGCTTTTTTATATCAATCAGGATTAATAAGATATGACACCAGAAAACTAGCCAATTGGGCCTCTAAGGTAGGACAACAGCTGTCCGAGTCATGGGGCTCCTGGTCAAAATGCTAAGTAGGGGTTCATGGCTCCTTGCGCTGGCTAGCCAATTATTAATGATTATACTTGTCTTGGTTTTTGGACCATGTTTGTTAAATCTCTTAACCAATTTCATTTCCTCTTGCCTAGGGACCATCAAACTTCAGATGATCATGCAACAAGGTTTCCAGCCAGTTCCAGGTGAAGACACTACCATTGGCCATCAAGAAGTTACCCTGTCTCCACTAGACAGAGCGCGGCAAGAGTTCTGTGATCTCCAGTGGTAGGGACTATGCCCCCAGTCAGCTGGAAGCAGTTACATAAGAAAGACCATGGGTCCCTCTGCCTCCCATAAAGATCACATCTCTCAGTGGGGAAATGAGGCAGGAGAATAGGGTCTGGAGGCAGGGAACCCAAGGCCGATTCACACTGACTTCCTAGTACTGAATCAAAAGGAAAACCCCACCTCTCCACACCTAAGTAACAAAAGGATCAGAGGCGTTCCACTGTGTCACAGATGAAAAATGGAAAGCACCTCTGATTGGTCCCCTCCCACAACCAATCAGACTGGTTGCAGGCCAAGTATTTCTTCTTTTTTTTTTTTTTTTTTTTTTTTTTTTTTTTGAGACAGAGTCTCACTCTGTCGCCCAGGCTAGAGTGCAGTGGTGCACCCTTGGTTCACTGCAACCTCCACCTCCTGAGTTCACACAATTCTCCTGCCTCAGTGCAGCCTCCCAGGTAGTTGGGACTATAGCACATGTTACCACGCCCAGCTAATTTTTGTATTTTTAGTAGAGATGGGGTTTCACCATCTTGGCCAGGCTGGTCTCGAACTTCTGACCTCAAATGATCCACCCGCCTCAGCCTCCCAAAGTGCCGGAATTACAGGCGTGAGCCACTGCCTTTGTAACTTCACTTCGGCCTCTGATTGTTCGCCTCCCACAACCAATCAGACTAGTCGTGGGCCAAGTCTTCATTTACATAGGGTGTAACCAAGTAGCCAATGGGAAACCTCTAGAGGGTATTTAAACCCCAGAAAATTCTGTAACCAGTGCTCTCAAGCCATTTGCTTAAGCCCGCTCCCATTTTGGAGGGTACTTTTGTTTCAATAAATCTGTCCTTTTGTTGCTTCATTCTTTCATTGCTTCATTTGTGCGTTTTGTCCAATTCTTTGTTCAAAACACCAAGAACCTGGACAACTCCAGTGACAGAACTACTATGATTGATTGACATGCTGGCTACTTCATCCTGGATCACCTATCCCATTTCTGTCTGTAATTTGCTCTTAGACCCTGAGCCCCCTCATTTGTCCAGCCAAACTCTCTCTCCAGCTCCCCAAAGAAAGTTGTCCCAAGCTAGGAAGGAATCAGTACCAAGTCTCTCCTTCTGGCTAGCTAGCCACTTAAAACTAACTGATTCTGCCCCTACTAAATACTGGGATGTGACTATAAGATGCTGGAACAGGTGTAGGTAAAGTATTTAGAGAGTTAAGCAGACCAGGAGTGATGGCTCACACCTGTAATCCCAGCTCCTCGGGGGGCCAAGTCAGGAGGATTGCTTGAACTCAGGAGTGCGAGACCAGTCTGGGCAACATAGCGAGGCCCACCCCCCCAATTGTGCAAAAAAATTTAAAAATTAGCTGGATGTAGTGGTGCATGCCTTCAGTCCCAGCTACTGAGGAGGCTGAGGCAGGAGGATCGCTTGAGCCAGGAGTTCAAGGCTGCAGTGAGCTATGATCGGCCACTGCATTCCAGCATGGGCAAGACCCTGTCTTAAAAAAAAAAAAAAAAAAAAAAAAAAAAAATTGTTGGGCAGGATGTGGTGGCTCACACCTGTAATCCCAGCACTTTGGGAGGTTGAGGCAGGAGGATCACTTGAGTCTAGGAGTTCAAGGCTGCAGTGAGCTGTGATTGAACCACTGCACTCCAGCCTGGGCGACAGAGGGAGACTCTGTTTATCAAAACAAAAACAAAAACGAAAGAAAAGAATTTTGCAGCTTCTGCGGGAATCCACCACCCACCACCACAGTGAGGAGGAAACTCACTGGATGCCCACCACACAGGGAACACCACAGGGCCAGTGGTACACTGCGCCCATCAAGCCAGTCCCAGCAGTGAGGAGAAACAAAGCAGCAAACAGGAAGCAGAAAAGTCCTCCAGTGCCCCCTATTGGCAGAGTATAACATGGAGCCGGCTGCCAAAGCACAAAACGTAGGTTGCAGAGGTGCAGCTCCAGTATTACAAAGTAGGGAAAAGACTGACAATATTAGGTTTTGATAATGTGGAGCATAGGAACTCTCATATGCTGCTGATGGGAGTGTAAATTAGTAAAACCACTCTGGAAAACAATTTGGCATTATCTTTTTTAAACAACATTTTAGGCTGGGTGCAGTGGCTCATGCCTGTAATCCCAGCACCTTGGGAGGCTGAGGTGGGCAAATCACCTTAGGTCAGGAGTTCGAGACCAGCCTGGCTAACGTATAGTGAAACCCCATCTCTAGTAAAAAATACAAAAATTAGCCAGGTGTGGTGGCACACGCCTATAGTCCCAGCTTCTTGGGAAGCTGAGGCAGGAGAATTGCTTGAACCTGGGAGGCGGAAGTTGTAGTGAGCCGAGATTGTGCCACTGCACTCCAGCCTAAGTGACAGAGCAACACTCTGTCTCTAAAAAAAAAAAAAAAAAAACTTTAACTTTTTTGCCTGGAAGCCTCACACCCAAGTAACTGGATATGAGCTCAGTTTGGCATTATCTAATAAAGTTGAAGATGAGCACAGCCTGTGGGCAATTCTATCCTATGTCTATGCCCCGGAGAAACATGTGTATGCACATTGTACAACAAGATAAGTGTTTAAGAATCTTTCCAGGTGCGGTGGCTCACGCCTATAATCCTAGCACTTTGGGAGGCCAAGGTGGGTGGATCCCTTGAGCCCAGGAGTTCGAGACCAGCCTGGGCAACATAGGGAGACCCTGTCTCTATTTTGAAAATACAAAAAAATAGCTGGGTGTGGTGTCACATGCCTGTAGTCCGAGGTACTCAGGAGGCTGAGGGAGGATCACCTGAGCCTAGGAAGTTGAGGCCACAGTGAGCTGTGATAGCACAACTGCACTCCCACCTAGGCAACAGAACGAGACCCTGTCTCTTTAAAACAAAACAAAACAAACAAAAAAACTTCATAACAGCATAATTTATAATAACCTCAAATGGAAAACACGAAGTCCATCTATAGTAAAATGCAAATTAAATTGTGGCATACTCATTCAATAGAACAAATACTCTATAGAATGAAAATACACAACTATGCATTGAGACATGGATGATATCTCAAAATCATAATATTCAGCAAAAGGAGAGAGAGAGAATGAATCCAAAGGGTATGATTCCATCCCATCCATACAATACTCAAATCCAGGATGCACACCTCAGTGTAAAATAAAAACAAACACATGTGAAAAACAAGGACTGGATTTATCATGAGTTAGGAGTTACCTCTGGGGAGGAGGATGAGAGTCATGATCCAGGAGGTTACTTACATGTGGAGGAGTTCTGTAATATTCTGTTTTGTTGACATGGGTGAATTACACCAGATTGTTTCTTCCTTTAAAATTAAAAAGTACATATATGTAGTATGCATTTTTATACATAGGTTATGTTTTGTACGTTTTGGGGTGTTTGTTTGTTTGTTTGTTGGGTTTTTTTTTAAGACAGAATCTCACTCTGCTGCCCAGGCTGGAGTGCAATGGCAAGATCTCGGCTCACCGCAACCTCCGCCTCCCGGGTTCAAGCGATTCTGCTGCCTCAGCCTCCCAAGTAGCTGGGATTACAGGTGCCCGCCACCACACCCACCAGGCTAATTTTTGTATTTTTAATAGAGATGGAGTTTCACCATGTTAGCCAGGCTGGTCTCAAACTCCTGACCTCAGATGATCCACCTGCCTCAGCTTCCCAAAGTGCTGGGATTACAGGCATGAGCCATACATCAATTTTTTAAATAAAATTTTAAAAGGAATGAATAGTGTGAAAACAAATCATGTTAACTGAGTTTTAGGTAAAGATGACTACTTGTCAGAACCTAGGGGGCCGGGTGCGGTGGCTGCATCTGTAATCCCAGCACTTTGGAAGGTGAAGGTGGACGGATAACCTGAGGTCGAGGAGTTTAAGACCAGCCTGGCCAACATGGGGAAACCCTGTCTCTACTAAAAATGCAAAAATTAGCCTAGCGTGGTGGTGCGTGCCTGTAATCCCGGCTACTCGGGAGGCTGAGGCACGAGAATCACTTGAACGTGGGAGGAAGAGGTTGCAGTGAGCTGAGATCGTACCACTGCACTCCATCCTGGGCGACAGAGTGAGACTCTGTCTCGAAAAAAAAAAAAATGAGCAGACTATATTTATGTGAGTCTATTTCTGAGCTCTCTATTCCGTTCCATTGATCTATTTGTCTATTCTTATGCCAATACCACACTGTCTTGATTACTGTAGCTTTTTAGTAGGTCTTGAAGTCAGGTAATGTCAGTCCCCTAACACTGATCTTCTTCAGTATTGTGGTGCCTATTCTGGGTCTTTTGCCCCTCCATATAAACTTTAGATGCAATTTGCTGATATCCACAAAATAACTGCCTGGGAATTTGATTAGGATTGTGTTGAATCTATATATCAAATTGGGAAGAACTGACATCTTGATAATACTGAGTTTTCCTGTTCATGCACATGGAATATCTCTCCATTTATTGAGTTATTATTTGATTTATTTCATCAGTTTTATACTTTTCCTCATATAGATGTTGTACATATTTGATTAGATTTATACCTAAGTATTTCCTTTTTGGGGGTGCTAATGTAAGTATTGTTGGGGGGGTGTTTTTTTGCGGCAGGGTCTCACTCTGTTGCCCAGGCTCGAGTGCACTGATATGATCAATGGCTCACGGCAGCCTTAACCTCCTGGGCTTAAGCAGTCCTCCCACCTCAGCCTCATGAGTAGCTGGGACCACAGGCATGCATCACCGTGACCAGCTAATTTTTTAAAAATTTTTTGTAGAGACAAAAAGTTTTGTGTCTGTTATAAGGTAATTTTGATGTTCTTTTGTTAGGCATATACACATTAGGATTGTTATACCCTCTTGTAGTATCAACTCCTTTATCATTGCGTAATGCTCCTCTTTATTCCTGATAACTTTCCTTGTTCTAAAGTCTGCTCTGTCTGAAATTAATACAGCTACTCCTGCTTTCTTTTGATGAGTGTTAGCATTGGATAGCTTTCTCTATCCCTTAACTTTTAATCTATATATGTCTTTATATTTAAAGTACATTTCTTGTAGATAACGTATAGTTGGCCTTTGTTTTATCACCCATTTGACAATTTCTGTCTTTTGTTTGATGTGTTTAGATCATTTATATTTAAAGTGTTTTTTTTGTTTTGTTTTGTTTTGTTTTTTGAGACAGGGTCTTGCTCTGTCACCCAGGCCAGAGTGCAGTGGCACAATCACAGCTCACTGCAGCCTCCACCTCCTGGGCTCAAGCAATCCACTCTCTCAGCCTCCCAAGTAGCTGGGACTACAGGAGCCCACCACCACACCCAGCTAATTTTTTTATTTTTTGTAGAGATGGGGTTTCGCCATGTTGCTCAAGCTGGTCTTGAATTCCTGAGCTCAAGTGATCTGCCTGCCTCAGTCTCCCAAAGTGCTGGGATTACAGGCATGAGCCACCATGCCCGGCCTAAAGTGATTTTTCTTTATATAATTGGATTAATAGCTACTATATTTGTTACTGTCTGCTATTTGTTTCCCTTGTTCTCTGTTTCTACTTTTGTCTTCCATACTTTTTGTGGTTTTTTATTATTATTATAATATTTTAAGTTCTAGGGTACATGTGCACAACGTGCAGGTTTGTTACATATGTATACATGTGCTATGTTGGTGTGCTGCACCCATTAACTCGTCATTTACATTAGGTATATCTCCTAATGCTATCCCTCCCCCCTCCCCCTTTTTTGTGGTTTTAATTGGGCATATTAAATGTTTCCATTTTCTCTCCTCTGTTACCATATCAATTATATTTCTTTTTACTTTTTTAGTGATTATCCTAGAGTTTGCAATATGCATTTACAACTAATCCAAGTCCTCTTTCAACTAACACTACACCACTTTACAGGTAGTGCAGTTACCTTAAAATAACAAAATAATCCTAGTCCTGTCCTCCCATCCCTGATAGCCCTGCTGCCATTCATTTCACTTATACATAAGCAATATATGTAAGCATACACAATTGACTACATTATTGCTCTTATTATTTTGAACAAACTGTTATCTGTTAGAGTGATTAACAATAAAAAATTTAAGTTTTTGGCGGGGCGCTGTGGCTCACGCCTGTAATCCCTGCAGTTTAGGAGGCCAAGACGGGTGGATCACTTGAGGTCAGGCGTTCAAGAGCAGCGTGGACAACAAGGCGAAACCCCGTCTCTACTAAAAGTACGAAAATTAGCCAGGCATGGTGGCACGCGCCTGTAATCTCAGCTACCTGGGAGGCTGAGGCAGGAGAATCGCTTGAACCCGGGAGGTGGAGGTTGCAGTGAGCCAAGATCATTAAAGCCTGGGCAGCAGAGGGAGACTCCATCTCAAAAAAGAAAAAAAAAGAAGAAAGAAAAGAAATAATTATTAGATCACAACCTGCCTCCTTGTACTGCCTTGGCGTTTTCTAGTGAGTAATGGGTTACATGATAAATCTGTGTCTCTCCTCTAGGGCAAGCAGTGTGGCATAGTGGAAGAATCCAGTTGGCTTCAAGGATCTCTCCTTCCCCTGCCATCTACCAATTCTCTGACCTTGACCAGTCTGTTATCTTTAAATGTAAGTTGATTTCCCGTTTAGAACAAATTGAACACTAACCAAAAACCAGAGTCAGCCACCAAAGATAAATAGCACTCGACCCGATATGCATTTGGCCAAGATTTTAAGACATGATAAAGCTTCAGCATCCATGAGATAAGGGCGTCAAGATCCAGAAGCTGCAAACACCAGCAATCATGGTGTCTCATCTGATATTTAAAAAGATCTCACATTTCTTGGCCTACTGTCCAGGGACCTTGTGTGGTGTCTACGTGTTGGGCATGCGACTGCATTCCTCTCTCTTTTGTCTGCTGTAGCTTCTGCTAGGTTTGTGCCTTTCGTAACTACCTCCTTTGTCATTGTGTCACATGGTCCTGACAATTTTCAAGGAACTCAATGACTGTGAAATACGTATTTTTAAGCTCTGGAAATTTTGACATTGGTGCCATCATTATGTCATTAGTGGGAAGCCACAATGGGAAAGGTAAAATCCACTTCTATTTTTGCATCCACACACAACAATTAAATCTCAATGAGCAGCAGGAGCTGCTGTTTCTGTGACTCTACCATCTGGGCTTTGGTCGGTGTAAACACCCAGGCAGCTGTGGCCTGCAGTTCCAACATACTTCGCCCTCACACCCAGGATAGGGTGGCCTTGTGAGAACTAAAACATTACACCTGCAGATCTCCCATCAGTGGGAGTAATGTTTGCTGGAAAGAGTCCCCCAGACAATATGAATCTTAAGACACAAATTCTAATATTCTACACCGAGGAACTGCCTGAAAGTACTAGGAAAAAAAACCTAAGTACAAGAAACATACAAAGCCAGCACTATTAGGTCCACCCTTGGACTATCAAGGCGTAAAGGTTCAGAGTAGGACCACAAGGTAGGAGTTTTAATCAGACGAAATTTGTAATTAACATAAAATTTAAACAGAATCCACAAAAGAGATTGGCCTGCAGAGATTTTATCCAGCGAGAATTCAAGCCGTTGCAGCCAATTTTAATTACATTCCTGAAATAGAAGCCTGCGAATGGAATTTGAAGAGATGGTTTAGATGAATCCCTGCTCCAATGACAAACTACTAGCAATATTTTCAGTCTACCAAAATTAGAAGGTGATAACAAGTGGATAAAGGAGCATTCTATAGATGATCATCAAAAAGAGATCCAAATCTAGTGTGTTAAAAAAACAATTTAAAGGCCGGGCACAGTGGCTCACACCTGTAATCCCAGCACTTTGGGAGACTGAGGCAGGTGAATCACCTGAGGTCAGGAGTTCGAGACCAGCCTGACCAACACGGTGAAACCCTGTCTCTACTAAAAATACAAAAATTAGCCGGGCGTGGTGGCACATACCTGCAATTCCAGCTACTCAGGAAGCTGAGGCAGGAGAATTGCTTGAACCCGGGAAGTGGAGGTTGCAGTGAGCCGAGACTGTGCCATTGCACTCCAGCCTGGGCGACAAGAGCAAAACTCCTTCTCGAAAAAAAAAAAAATTTAAATTTAAAATTTTTTTTGTTTTTCAGGAGAGTAAGTGCCGTGGAAGTTTATATCAGTAGTAGTAAGGAAGCATTAAGTACCGCATTAAGTACCATTTTTAAATTTCTTCTTCTTTCCTTAGAATTTTAGATTGAATTCTCTGCCGAGTTCACTTATTTCTTTAGCTTACAAAGTAAAAATGAGTATCTGTATTTATGTAATATAGGATATTTCTACATATTTGGTAGAAAAGGTCAGGAACAGTGAAGAAGTTTAATTTCTAAATCACTTCTATTTATCTCTTTTTTTTTTCCAAAGGATCACCATGAAGTCTTAGATCACTTCTATTTCTACATCTTCTTTTATATTGCGTGCCATGGAATGGACAGCTGCAGGTGGTTTTTAGATAATACTGTATTAGGCCAGGCGCAGTGGCTCACGCCTGTAATCCCAGCACTTTGGGAGGCCAAGGAGGGCGCATCACCTGAGGTCAGGAGTTCGAGACCAGCCTGGCCAGCATGATGAAACCCTGTCTCTACTAAAAATACAAAAATTAGCCAGGTGTGGTGGCGCATGCCTGTAATCCCAGCCTGTAATCCCAGCTACTCGGTAGGCTGAGGCAGGAAAATCACTTGAACGTGGGAGGCGGAGGTTGCAGTGAGCCAAGATCGCAGCATTACACTCCAGCCTGGGCAACGAGAGTGAAACTCTGTCTCAAAAAAAAAAAAAAGAAAGATAATAATGAGAGGTGACAAAATGTGCTAGCAGCCCTCGCTCGCTCTCGGCGCCTCCTCAGGCCTGGGCGTCCACTCTGGCCACGCTTGAGGAGCCCTTCAGCCCGCCGCTGCACTGTGGGAGCCCCTCTCTAGGCTGGCCAAGGCCAGAGCCGGCTCCCTCTGCTTGCGGGAGGTGTGGAGGGAGAGGCGCCGGCGGGAACCGGGGCTGCGCGGTGCTCGCGAACCAGCGCGAGTTCCGGGTGGGCGCGGGCTCGGCGGGCCACGCACTCGGAGCGGCCGGCGGCGGACGGCCTCGGGCAGTGAGGTGATTAGCACCCGGGCCAGCAGCTGCGGAGGGTGCGCCGGGTCCCCCAGCACGGCCGGCCTGCCCGCGCCGGGCTCGAATTCTCGCCGGGCCTCAGCCGCGTCCCCAACGGGCGCCGCCCCCTGCTCCGCGGTGCCGGGTCCCATCGACCGCCCAAGAGCTGAGGAGTGCGGGTGCACGGCGCGGGACTGTCGGGCAGCTCCGCGCGCGGCCCCGGCGCGCGATCCACTAGGCGAAGCCAGCTGGGCTCCTGAGCCTGTCTCTACCAAAAATACAAAAATTAATCCGGGCGCGGTGGCTCATGCCTGTAATCCCAACACTTTGGGAGGCCGAGGCGGGTGAATCACAAGGTCAGGAGTTCGAGACCAGCCTGGCCAATATGGTGAAATCCCGTCTCTACTAAAAACATAAAAATTAGCTGGGCATGGTGGCAGGCGCCTGTAGTCCTAGCTACTCAGGAGGCTGAGGCAGGAGAATCGCTTGAACCCGGGAGGTGGAGATTGCAGTGAGCCAAGATTGTGCCATTAGACTCCAGCCTGGGCGACAGATCGAGACTCCATCTCTAAATATATATATATATATATATATATATATATATATATATATATATATATATATATATCAGGAATTTGGAAATGACTTAGCTACGTGGTTCTGGTTCAGGGTGTCTCATGAGGTGGCAATCCAGATGTCGGCTGGGACTACAGTCATGTGAAGGTCTAATTGTGGTTGGAGAATCCACTTCCAGCCTCACCCCCACGCTGTCAGCAGGAGACCTCAGTGCCTTAATAAATGGATCTCTCCTAAAGTCATGGCAGTTGGCATCTCCCGGAGGGCGTGGTCCAAGAGAAAGACCAAGTGGCATTTGCAGTGCCTTTTGACCTACCATCAGAAGTCACACACAATCACGATTGCCTTATTCTTCTACTGGTCACACAGACCAGCCTGATACCATTTGGGAGGACATTAGGCAAAGGCACAACTATTGAGAGAGGCGGGGATTATTGGGAGCCATCTTGAAGGCAGGCAACTGACCACAGTGCTTGACTCTGCTGCTCCATCCCCTTGGCCACTGATTTGTTCAAGAGATGAGCACATGAACCCAGCAAGCCCAGTTAGACTGCATCTCTGAGAATCATATATATGAGTGCTGGAAATGAGAACCACTCTCATTTTCCCGGGCTCTCAAGCTGTGATGCTATAAGCCTGAAGATTTCAATGGTCATATTCCTGCCACTAGAGGAAGCCCTTATAAACTGGGAAAGAATGAGGACAAACAGAGAAAGCAGCAGAAGAGTTGGAAATAGAGAAAGCCCTGACAACAGTTTGTAGTCCCTGTATCCCTCCATGCCTGAAGTACACCTCTGGATTTCCCAATAACATAAGCCAATTCATTTCCTGTTCTTTTTTTCTGCCTTGCTTAAGTCAGTTGATTGGGCTTCTGACCTTGCAACTAAAAGGGCCTAGACTCATGCATGGCCTGAGATGCCTCTTAGGAATGAACTCATTCTATAAGAGTAGAGAATCGGCCGGGCGAGTGGTTCACACCTCTAATCCCAGCACTTTAAGAGGCCAAGGCAGGAGGAGCGCCTGAGCTCAGGAGTTTGAGAGCAGCCTGGGCAACATAGGAAGACCTCATCTCTACTAAAAATAAAAAATAAAAAAATTAGTTGGATGTGGTGGCAGGTGTGGTGGTATGCACCTGTAGTCCCAACTACTCAGAGGGCTGAGGTGGGCGGATTGCTTGAGTCCCAGAGGTCGAGGCTGTAGTGCGCTATGATCATGCCACTGCACTCCAGCCTGGGCAACAGACAGACCCTGTCTCAAAAAAAAAAAAAAAAAAAAAAAGTGTCCCAGCACTTTGGGAGGCCGAGGCGGGTGGATCACTTGAGGTCAGGAGTTCATGACCAGCCTGGCCAACATGGTGAAACCTTGTCTCTACTAAAAATACAAAAATTAGCTGGGCATGGTTGCATGCACCTGTAATCCCAGCTACTTGGGAGGCTGAGGCAGGAGAATCACTTGAACCCAGGAAGAGGAGGTTGCAGTGAGCCAAGATCGTACCACTGCACTCCAGCCTGGGCAACAGGGCAAGACTCCGTCTAAAGAAAAAAAAAGTGAAAACGCCATTTGGCCATTTTATTACAAACTCTGTAGAAATTTGTGGGGGCCAGGCACGGTGGCTCACGCCTGTAATCCCAGCACTTTGGGAGGCCGAGGCGGGCGGATCACAAGGTCAGGAGATCGAGACCATCCTGGCTAACACGGTGAAACCCCATCTCTACTACAAAAATTAGCTGGGCGTGGCGGTGTGTGCCTGTAGTCCCAGCTGCTGGGGAGGCTTAGGCAGGAGAATGGCGTGAACCTGGGAGGCGGAGCTTGCAGTAAACTAAGATAACGCCACTTCACTCCAGCCTGGGCTACAGAGCGAGACTCCGTCTCAAAAAAAAAAAAAAAAAAAAAAGAAGTTTGGGGCAAAAATAGTCCCAAATTTGTGTCCTTGTGACAATGGGTCACACCAAGTGGGACGAGAGGCACTTTCACTGCTTCTGCACAAAACACAGCCAGGATTTGCAGATTTGAGAAGCCTGGATGAAAGCCACAGCTGATGCTGTGTTGAGAGGGGCTTCCTGGTTGCTGTCAGCTTCACTATGGCTGTGTCCAGGTGCCCAGATGTGGTGTGGCAGATAAATGTTCCCACTAGAGCTGATTACTTTCCACACTTGGGAAGGAGGGAGATGTCCCATCTCTGGCATCTTCTTCCACATGACATCAAGAAGACCCTCTGGCTGGGCGAGGTGGCTTACGCCCGTAATCCCAGCACTTTAGGAGACCGAGGTGGGTGGATCACCTAAGGTCAGGAGTTCAAGACCAGCCTGGCCAACATGGTGAACCACTCTCTCTACTCAAAATACAAAATTAGCCGGGCATGGTGTCCCGCCTGTAATTCCAGCTACTCAGGAGGCTGAGGCACAAGAATCCCTTAGAACCCAGGAGGCGGAGGTTGCAGTGAGCCGAGATCATGCCAGTGCACTCCAGCCTGAGCAACAGAGTGAGACTCCGTCTCAAAAAAAAAAAAAAAAAAAAAAAAAAAAAAAAAAAAAAAAAAAAAAAAGCAGCCCCTCTGAGCTCTCTTGTGCCCTGCCTGGATTTTGTGCTGCTCCAGCCCCCACTCCCAGGGAGCTTTGCCTTGAAAAGGGCCAGGCTCAGAGCTTTGCCACCAACAGATGCTTCATTAATGGAGGTGAAAGTCTGATTGAATGAAAACACCCTTTCTGGCACCATCAAATGAAGACATAATAAAAATCAAAACGTTAGATCATTAAAGTGCTTGAAGAAATTTTTTAAAACTTTATTTAAATTCTCCTAAGAACGTTTAGCCTTTTAAAAAGTTTTAGTTACATAGAACCTCAGAGGTATATTAGGAAACAAATATTGGGAAACAAATAACTTGATTGTTCCTTCGAGAGGAGGACTTGCTCTTTCTTACAAAATACATTGTCAAGTCATTTTCAGGTGCCTGCTGCTTTTAGACAGTAGATGGCACTGGGGGACAACCAGAAAGAAATTGGGTTTTGTTTTGTTTTGTTTTTTTGAGATGGAGTCTCACTCTGCCTCCCAAGCTGGAGTGCAGTGGTGCGATCTCAGATCACTGCAACCTCTACCTCCCAGGTTCAGCTGATTCTCCTGCCTCAGCCTCCCAATCAGCTGGGATTACAGGTGTACACCACCACATCCAGCTAATTTTTGTATTTTTATGAGACAGGGTTTCGCCATGTGGGCCAGGCTGATCTCAAACACCTGACCTCAAGTGATCCGCTTCCCCTGGAAGAGAAGGGTAAGTTGTATTTAAATATATAAGTGCCAGAAAGTCCCCCTAAAATGCTCTCTTAAAATCCAGCCCTTGGGCTACTTCAGGGATTACTGCTTTAAACATAAATCTCAAGGTCAGAAGATTAGGAATTATTTCATTGAGGAAAGATGAGATAAACTTAGAGGAAATAGTGGAAAAGAAAACAAGGCTGGAAGAGAAGGGTAAGTTGTATTTAATATATGTCAGAAAGTCCCCCTAAAATGCTTAAAATGCCCTTGGGATCACTTGAGGCCAGGAGTTCCTAGCCTGGACATGGTGAAACTCCATCTCTAGAAAATACAAAAATTAACCAGGCATGGTGGCAGGCGCCTGTAATCCCAGCTACTCAGGAGGCTGAGGCAGGAGAATCACTTGAATCCGGGAGGTGGAGGTTACAGTGAGCCGAGATCGTGCCACTGCACTCCAGCCTGGGCAACAGAGCAAGACTTCGTCTAAAAAAAAAAAAAAAGAAAAAAAAAATCCAGGCCTTTGGATTACTGCTTTAAACATAAATGCTCCAGGAGAGCAACACATTTCACCATCATTAAGACCTGACCTTTCCGGGCATTAATTTGTCACCTTGCTTTGTAATACCTTGACAGTAAAGAAACTTCCCCAAACCAGAAAGACTTGCTAGGGAAACAGGGAGAGGATCAAGTCTGATGCTCAAGGGTAGAAGCCTGGGTAGGACCCCAGAGTCAGGCTTCTGGGAACTGAGGCCAGGGGGAGGGAACTTTGGAAGGGAAGGGACCTCGGCTCTAAAGGCAAATCCCCATTGGCCCACTCAGAGGCATTTGCCAATCAGTGTTAAGGTGGAGGGGAGGAACGGCCGGGCGCGGTGGCTCAAGCCTGTAATCCCAGCACTTTGGGAGGCCGAGACGGGTGGATCACGAGGTCAGGAGATCGAGACCATCCTGGCTAACACAGTGAAACCCCGTCTCTACTAAAAAATACAAAAAAACTAGCCGGGCGAGGTGGCGGGCGCCTGTAGTCCCAGCTACTCGGGAGGCTGAGGCAGGAGAATGGCCTGAACCCGGGAGGCGGAGCTTGCAGTGAGCTGAGATCCGGCCACTGCACTCCAGCAAGGGGGACAGAGTGAGACTCCGTCTCAAAAAAAAAAAAAAAAAAAAAGGTGGAGGGGAGGCTGGGTCCAGAGGTGCTGAATTTCAGACGGAAGCACATTCCTCAGCCTCCTCCATGGACATGTCTCATGTGACAGAGTCTTGCTCTAGCACCAGAGAGCTCTAGCCTCTATAGTGTCATCATGTGACCACGGCCCCACCCCCCTGTCAAACCCTGTTAAAGACCCAATACGGGGTTACGGATGACTGAAAACTAGATCAAGGGGTATCTTAAGAACGGGAAAACAAATTATCATATAATATTTACAGGACCTGGGCAGGGCACACTGGCTCATGCCTATAATCCCAGCACTTTGGGAGGCCGAGGCAGGTATATCCCTCGAGCCCAATAGTTTGAAACCAGCCTGGGCAACATAGTGAGAATCATCTCTACAAAAAATAAAAAGTTAGCTGAGTGTGGTGGCACTCACCTGTGGTCCCTGCTACTTGGGAGGCTGAGATGGGAGGATTGCTTGAGCCTAGGAGGTTTAGGCTGAAGTGAGCCATGACTGTGCCACTGTACTGCCGCCTGGGCGAGAGTGAGACCCTGTCTCAAAATTAATTAATTAATTAAATTTAATTTACATAACTAAAACCATATTGGAGACATTATTTTAGAAATTCCAGGTGGGAGGATCGCTTGAGTCCAGAAGGTCAAGGCTGCAATGAGCTAAGATCATGCCACTGCACTCCAGCATGGGCAATGAGATCCTGTCTCAAAAAAAGAAAAAAAAAGAGAAATTCCATTTCTAGGAGTCTCCCCAGGTAGAGTTGTCAGATTTAGCAAAAAACAAACAATAAAAAAAAGGATAGCCAATTAAATTTCATATTCAGATAAACAATGGTTTTTTATTTTTTATTTTTTAATGTGTGGGTAATAGTATGTTTGTATATTTATGGGGTACATTTATTGTATTAGTCCATTTTCATGCTGCTGATAAAGACATACCCAAGACTGGGCCCTTACAAAAGAAAGAGGTTTAATTGGACTTATAGTTCCACATAGCTGGGGAGGCCTCACGGTCATGGCAGAAAGCAAGGAGGAACAAGTCACGTCTTACCTGGATGGCAGCAAACAAAGAGAGAGCTTGTGCAGGGAAATTCCCCTTCCTAAAACCATCAGATCTTGTGAGGCTTATTCACTATCACGAGAACGGTATGGGAAAGACCCGCCCCCATGATTCAGTTACCTCCCACAAGGTTCCTCCCACAGCACGTGGGAATTCAAGATGAGATTTGAGTGGGGACACAGCCAAACCATATCAATATGATACTTCGATACAGGCAATGTGTAATAATCCCATAAGGATGAATGGGGTATCCATCACCTCAAGCATTTATCCTTTGTGTTACAAGCCATCCATTTTTAGTTATTTGTACATGTATGATAAATTATTGCTGACTGTAGTCATCCTGTTGTGCTATTAAATACTAGATCCTATTCATTCTATCTAACCATATTTTTGTGCCCATTCTGTCCCACATCCATCCCACCCCCTCCCAGCCCCGAGAACCCTTCCCAGCTTCTGGTAGCCATCATTCTACTCTCACAGTTTTTTAGCATAAATATGTCCCATGCAATATTTAAGACAAATGTATACCAAAAAATTATTTGGTGTTTATCTGAAATTCAGGTTTAGCTTGGCACCCTGTATTTTATTTGACAGCCCTGCAGCAGGGACAATTGTCACACCTGGGTCCAGGGGACGTGCACACGCACATAAAGATTCTCACTGCAGCTGTGCTGTGTCATAGAGAAAAGGCAGAAACAACTAGGCCTCTTGTGCGGAGAGAGACAGAGGCCCACCCAAACCGCAGCCTACAAAGAGGGGGTCAAGGGAACGATCTCATCTCACCTCCCATCTGCTGGGCCTCCCAGTGGCCCAGCCATCTGAAAACCAAAGGGCGAAGGAACCTGAGGTTTGCAGTCTTAGCCGCCTGTGGTGTGCTGGGGCTGGCTCTTAGCCATGGTGGGAGTATTTATGCCAAAGAAATCAGCCAACACTGCAAACTAGGATCATTATTTTTTCCCCACGTACTTGTTAACCATTTGCCGGCACCCCGCTGTCGGTTTCCCAGGCGCAGAGCAGGGGGAAGAAGGATTGAGACGGTGTCTAGAAGGGAGAATGGAGACTGCCTAGCATTCACGGTCGCACCGCATTTCACTGTATGAACAAGCCTCCGTTTAATCATTCTCCAAATGAGGCAGCACTCTCCCATAACTTCGTTTCTTGCTGGATTTCAGTAGCTGGTTCCCTCTTGGCCCTTCAGGCTTAGGGATGAGAACTGTGTATCAATTTGGGGACAATCAAGAAAGAGAAACCACACGATCACTTGACCAGAGAACATTTAATATGAAGAATGATTCATTGAAGCAGAGAGGGATTGGCTAGTAAGAAATATAGAGAACTCTGGAGAATCTAGGATTAGCCGACAGGAGGAGCAGCTCCTGCTACCGGATGGTTGTGATGGAACACGCAAGAAAGAGCCCTTCCCTGCTCCAAAGCTGAGATCCAGACCACACTGGGAGCATGCAGCCCTGCCTCGCTAAAAGGCAGAGAAGGCACTGAGCTGCTGCGCAGGTGGGACTGGAAGTCTGTGGTCTGGAACTTTCTGGGAATCTTCCCTCTAGGGTGCTAGGCAAAGCGACTCACTAGAGGCTGCCAAACCACCTAAGGTGTGTGGCAGGGGAACCTGCTGGCCGCAGGGCAATGCCGGCTGCTGTATACAGCAAGAGCCAAGCACTGGAGTTGTGAGTGCTACAGGACTCCAGTAGCACTGCCCAAACCCTCTCAGTACCTTCAGTAGCATGCTGCCCAAACCCTCTCCTCCCGTAGCATCACTCCCTCACCCCTACTGACGCTTCATATCATGCCAGCTGGCAAGGCAAGTTTTTTTGTTTTTTTTTGGGTTTTTTTTGTTTTTTGAGACAGTCTTGCTCTGTCACCCAGGCTGGAGTGCAGTGGCAAGATCTCGGCTCACTGCAACCTCCGCCTCCCGGGTTCAAGCAATTCTCATGCCTCAGTCCCCTGAGTAGCTGGGACTACAGGTGTGCGCCACCACCCAGCTAATTTTCATATTTTTAGTAGAGACGGGGTTTCACCATGTTGCCCGGGCCAGCCTTGAACCCCTGACCTCAGGTGATCTCCCTGCCTCGGCCTCCCAAAGTGCTGGGATTACAAGCGTGAGCCACCGCACCTGGCCCAAAGGCAAGATACTTAAAGGGCTGAGATCCATTTTCTTTTTTTTTTTTTCTTTTTATTATTTTTTTAAGGCTAATCAAGGGAAACAGTGGGAGTGAAAAAGGAACAAAGAAATCTACAGCTGGTTGTGGTCAATTAGTTGTAAACACCACTGCCCTCAGACCAGCCCAAATCCATTTTCACAGAGCTGGCAAGAAAGGATGAATTTGGAGCAAAGGGAATCAGTACAAAACCTTCCTGATGCTGCTAGTCCCTGGGCGAGTCACCATCATTCCTTATTGATTCCCTTAAGCCCACCCATATCTCTCATAGGAGCCCCTGAAATGAACTCTCCTTAGTTAAATCTGCTGGGTATATGCCATCTCATTCTTTTTTTTTTTCTTTTTTTTGAGACAGAGTCTCACTCTGTCGCCCAGGCTGGACTGCAGTGGCAGGATCTCAGCTCACTGCAAGCTCCGCCTCCTGGGTTTACGCCATTCTCCTGCCTCGGCCTCCCGAGTAGCTGGGACTACAGGCGTCCGCCACCTCGTCCGGCTAGTTTTTTGTGTTTTTTAGTAGAGACGGGGTTTCACCTTGTTAGCCAGGATGGTCTCGAACTCCTGACCTTGTGATCCGCCCGTCTCGGCCTCCCAAAGTGCTGGGATTACAGGCTTGAGCCACCGCGCCCGGCCTGCCATCTCATTCTTAATGTGACCCAAACTGATGCAACCAGTACAATGGATGACAGGCACAATGAATAAAGCCATCAATATGAAAAAACATCTCAAAACAAAACCTTTCGTTTACGGTCAGGCACAGTGGCTCACACCTGTAATCCCAGCACTTTGGGAGGCCGAGGTGGATGGATCACTTGAGACCAGGAGTTCAAGACCAGCCTGGCCAACACACGGTGAAACCCCATCTCTACTAAAAATACAAAACTTAGCCGGCTGTGGTGGCACGTGCCTGTAATCCCAGCTACTCAGGAAGCTAAGGCAGGAGAATCACTTGAACCTGAGAGGCAGAAGTTGCAGTGAGCCGAGATGGTGCCACTGCACTCCAGCCTGGGCAACAGAGTGAGACTCTGTCTCAAACAAACAAACAAACAAAAAACAACCTTTGGTTTCAAAGAAAAGGCACATTGGAACAGGACAGGTACATGTATCTTTGTTTTCATTTCTTTTCTTTTTTTTTTAACTTTTTTTTAAAACAGGGTCTCTCTATGTTGCCCAGGCTGGTCTTGAACTCGTAGGCTTAAGTAATCCTCCCACCGTGACCTCCTAAAGTACTGGAATTACAGGCATGAGCCACCATGCCCACCCTCTTAGTCTGTTTTCTGTTACTTACAACAGAATACCTGAAACTGAGTAATTTATAAAATAAAGGAATTTATTTCTTACTGTTCTGGAGGCTGAAAAGTCCAAGGTCGAGGGATTACATCTGGTGAGGGCCTTCTTGTTGATGGGGGCTCTCCGCAGAGTCCCAAGATGGCGAGGGGCACCATATGGTGAGGGGGCTGAGCGTGCTAAGATGCTAGTTCGGGTCTCTCTTCTTCTTACAAAGCCCCTAATTCCTATCTCATGATAACCTATTAATCCATAAATCTATGAATAAATTCATCTATTCATGAAGGCAGAGCCTTAGGACCCAATCACTTTTTAAAGGCCCCACCTCTTGGCTGGGCGCAGTGGCTCATACCTGTAATTCTAGCACCTAGGGAGGCTGAGGCAGGAGGATCACTTGAGGCTAGGAGTGTGAGATCAGCCTGGGCAGCATAGAGAGACCCTTTCTCTTATTTAGGTATTTATTTATTTATTTATTTATTTATTTATTTATTTATTTATTTATTTTTGGAGACAGGGTCTCCTTCTGTCACCCAGGTTGGAGTGCAGTGGTGCCATCTCAGCTCACTGTAGCCTCTGCTTCCCAGGATCAAGCAATCCTCCTGCCTCAGCCTCCTGAGTAGCTGGGACCACAGGCATGCACTACCTCGCTCAGCTAATTTTTTTTTTTTTTTTTTTTTTTTTTTTTTTTCCGTAGAGATGAAGTTTTGCTATGTTGCCCAGGCTGGTCTTGAACTCCTGGGCTCAAGCAACCAACCTCTCAAAGTACTGGGATTACAGGCGTGAGCCACTGCACCCAGCCCTGTCTCTATTTATAATATATTTTTTAAAAGGCCCCACCTCTCAATACTTAATTAGGGATTAAGTTTCAACACAAGCTTTGGAAGGAACATTCAAACCATAGCAATATGATATCTGTGTAAAATTTTAAAGCATACAGTTCTAGATATTATTATTTATGGAAATATACATATATAGTTAAAAGTGCAAACATTCTTGGGAATGAGGACAGTGATGGCCTCTGGAGAGAAAAGGGAGGAGCAAGTATATACATGGGTTGAGGGGAGGGAGGTGGGCTTTTATCCTCGGTTATGTTTTTATTTTCTTTCTTTTTAAGATTTCCGAAGCAAATTCAGTTACATATTAGCATCTGTTAAACCTGGGAGTTGGTGGCATAGTTGTCTATTACATTGGTGTCTTTATTCTTCTATATGTTTGAGATATTTAAAAATTTAACAATGCCAACTATTATGCAGGTAGTTGTTAAATATAGCTTTTGATATATCAATGCTTGCTTGGCACTGAACATACAAAAATGTAGAGAAAACTGACAATTCGACATGCCAGTGCAGGAAATCTAGTGATGGCAATAGGGAATGAATCTCAAATGAGTGGTATTAAAAATATACTTCTATAAGCTGGGTGTGGTGGCTCACGCCTGTAATTCCAGCACTTTGGGAGGCTGAGGCGGGCAGATCACCTGAGGTTGGGAGTTCGAGACCAGCCTGACCAACATGGAGAAACCCCATCTCTACTAAAAATACAAAAATTAGCCAGGCGTGGTGGCACATGCCTGTAATTCCAGCTACTCAGGAGGCTGAGGCAGGAGAATGGCTTGAACCCGGGAGGCAGAGGTTGCAGTGAGCCGAGTTCGCGCCACTGCATTCCAGCCTGGGAGACAGAGCGAGACTCTGTCTCAAAAAAGAAAAAAAAAAAAAAAAAAAAGAAAGAAAGAGGAAGAGTTGGAATGGGATAGGGTCTTGGAGGCTGGCTGGGATTTGCACAGTGAAAAGGAAGAGGTTTAACGATCCAAAGAGTGAAATTGAATTTTGGGAAGCACAGTGGAGCCAGAGTGCAGGGCGCCTGAATGGTCAGCAAAATGCGTGAGTAGGTCCACAATTAGGGCTCAGGATGGAGAACAGGTGGGAGCGGGCTGCTGTTAAGCCCAAATCTTCTCCCCACCTGGGCCATTCTGCTCGTGCCTCTGTCCACCAGGCAAAGAGCAGCCTCCAAGAGGCCTCCAGAGTCCCGTGAGGAGCCTGGATCTTTCTTTGTAGAGCGTGGGCAGTTACAAAGCTTTTCTTAGCTAGGCAGTGACACGATCCAAGCTGTGATTTAGGCGGATTAGCTTGGCAACTCCACACGGCATGGACTGAAGGGAAGAGAGAGAGACAGGAGAAAGTGTTCCCAGGCCAAGGCCATTGTCGGAAGATGGGCGGAGGTAATGGCCTGAACTAGGACCATGGCCTCGTGAGTGGAAATAAGGGAAGTAATGAAAATAAACTGTGAAATTGATAGGACTTGGCTACTGTTGCATCCAGAAGACTAAAGGAGAAATTAAAGAGGGCTCCAGGGCTCGGGAGAATTGTGGTGTTGTAACTGAGCACAGGTATGGGCCACTCATCACCTGAAAGCCAAAAACTCAAGAGATGAGCTTTGTTGAAAGGAAAGTTCGTTTTATCTGAGAAGCTAGCAACCCGAGGCAGGCGTTAAATTAGCGTTCAAAGACCAGCTTTCCCACTTGTGCCTCTGGATCAGGGTTTTTTTTGTTTTGTTTTTGTTTTTTTTTAAGAGAAATTAGGGGAAATGATGATCAAAACATTCTTGCGGACCAGGTGAGGTGGCTCACACCTGTAATCCCAGCATTTTGGGAGGCCGTGGCAGGTGGATCACCTAAGGTCAGGAGCTCAAGACCAGCCTAGCCAACATAGTGAAACCCCATTTATATTAAAAACACAAAAATTAGCCGGGTGTGGTGGTGGGTGCCTGTAATCCCAGCTACTCGGGAGGCTGAGGCAGGAGAATCGCTTGAACCCAGGAAGTAGAGGTTGCAGTGAGCCAAGATCGTGTCACTGCACTCCAGCCTGGGCAACAGAGGGAAACTCTGTCTCAAAAACAAACGAACAAAAATTCTTGTGAAACATGCGTGGCCTCCAACAGGCAGTTAATCATTGCTTTCTTGGTCAACTTTCTGTGGCCTTCTGCAGGCACCATCAATGTATTCTTATCAGGCCAGTCAGCCCGTTCCCAGAGTTGTTGGTCTGCGTGTTTTCTTTTATCTTTGTTGAAAGCCCTGTTTTCCCGAGGCTGTTTCTAGTAAATAATCTACAAACTCAAGCAAAGCAATAATTATATTCAAGCAAGCAAACTTTTTTTTTTTTTTAGATGGAGTTTCACTGTTTCGCCCAGGCTGGAGTGAAGTGGCGCAATCTTGGCTCACTGCAACGTCTGCCCCCGCCTGAGTTCAAGGAATTCTCCTGCCTCAGCCTCCTGAGTGGCTGGAATTATAGGCGCCCACAACCACGCCCGGCTAATTTTTATATTTTTAGTAGAGACAGAGTTTTGCCTTGTTGGCCAGGCTGGTCTCAAACTCCTGACCTCATGTGATCCACCGACCTTGGCCTCCCAAAGTGTTAGGATTATAGGCGTGAGCCACCACATCCAGCCAAGCAAACTTGTTTCTTTTTTTTTCTCTCCTCTTCAAGCACACTTTTTTCTAACATAGAGTCGGTACTGTTATAGTGGCCTAAAGGACAATAAGGGACGTTGAGAGAGGCAGGCAGCTTTGGAAAGATTAGAAAAAGTTCATTTGTATAAACGTCAAGCCGGGCGGGGTTCAATGGCTCACACCTGTAATCCCAGCACTTTGGGAGGCTGAGGTGGGAGGATTGCTTGAGTCCATGAGTTTGAGACAAGCATGGGCAACATAGCAAGACCACATCTCTACCAAAAATTTAAAAAACAGCCGGGCATGGTGGTGCACACCTCTGGTCCCAGCTACGTGGGAGGCTGAGATGGGAATATCGCTTGGGCCCAGAAGGTTGAGGTTGCAGTTAGCCGTGATCGTGCCGCTACACTCCAGCCTGGGTGACAGAGTAGGACCCTATCTCAAAGGAAAAAAGAAAAAAATGTTGAGCCTACTAAAGTGGCATGTAACTGGCCAGTCCATCAAACAAGAGATTTGAGACTAGGGGCTTCAGAGGCAAGTCAGAGCTGCCCATTCAGATTCTGGAGCCATCCTAGAAGCCACGGAATTGGAATATGCTTTTTGAGAACAATGATTAAAAAGGAAAAGGGGCCAAGCGCAGTGGTTCATGCCTGTGATCCCAGCACTTCAGGAGGCTGAGGCAGGAAGATCCCTTTTGAGCCCAGGAGTTTGACACCAGCCTGGGCAACATAGGGAGACCTCCGTCTCTACAAAATATTAAAAAATTAGCTGGGCGTGGTGATGCATGTCTGTGGTCCCAGCTACTCGGGAGGCTGAGGTGGGAGGATTACTTGAGCCCAGGAGGTTGAGGCTATGGTGAGCTGTGTTCGTGTCACTGCACTCCAGCCTGGGCGAACAGAGCAAGACCCTGTCTCTAAAAATAAACCAGGGCTGGCCTGGCGCGGTGGCTCATGCCTGTAATCCCAGCACTTTGGGAGGCCGAGGTGGGCAGATAGCTTGAGGCCAGGAGTTTGAGACCAGCCTGACCAACATGGCAAAACCCCACCCCTACTAAAAATACAAAAATTAGCCAGGCGTGGTGGCGGGCACCTGTAATCCCAGCTACTCAGGAGGCTGAGGCAGGAGAATTGCTTGAACCCGGGAGGCGGAGGTTGCAGTGAGCCAAGATTATGCCATTGCACCCCAGCCTGGGTGACAGAGCAAGACTCCATCTCAAAAAATAAAAAATAAAAAATAAAAAATAAACCAGGGCCGGGTGCAGTGGCTCAGGCCTGTAATCCCAGCACTTTGGGAAGCTGAGGCGTGTGGATCATGAGGTCAAGAGTTCAAGACCAGCCTGGTCAACATGGTGAAACCCCATCTCTACTAACAATACAAAAGTTAGCTGGGCGTGGTGATGCACGCCTGTAATCCCAGCTACTTGGGAGGCTGAGGCAGGAGAATCTCTTGAACCCAGGAGGTGGAGGTTGCAGTAAGCCGAGATCGTGCCACTGCACTCCAGCCTGAGCAACAGAGCAAGACTCTGTCTTGAAAAAAATAAAATAAAATAAAAACAAAAATAAACCAAACGAGAGAGAAAGAGAGAGAGAAAGCAAGGTGCACCAAAGACCCTTTTTTTGGAGAATAAAGAACAAGAAGGCACAAGGAATCAAGGAGAAGAGAAAAAGGTAGAGTTGTACCAAAAAGGATGTTGCTGACCACAGAAGAGGAAAGCCAGGTTTCTGTGGGCCATTGGCACTGCTTGCCCATTCAGTATCCTTTTGGCTGGGCAGCATCAAGTCCCAAAGAGTTTCTAATGGTCCCTAGCTTTTTTTTTTTTTTTTTCTTTGAGGCAGAGTCTCACTCTGTCACCCAGGCCGGAGTACAGTGGTCCACTGCTGCAACCTCCACATCCTGAGTTCAAGCAATCCCCCTGCCTCAGCCTCCCGAGTAGCTGGGACTACAGGCATGTACCACTATGCCTGGCTAAGTTTTGTATTTTTAGTAAAGACGAGGTTTCACCATGTTGGCCAGGCTGGTCTTGAACTCCTGACCTCAGGTGATCCGCCCACCTCGGCCTCCCAAAGTGCTGGGATTACAAGCGTGAGCCACTGCACCGGGCCTAATGGTTCCTAGGGTTTTCTCAGCTCTGGCCATTGCAGACACCAGAACCTGGAATCTTTGCCAGTCTTTGATTCTCTCAGGGAGCTATCATTTTGCCAGTCCTCTCATTTCTCATCTATCTTGAAATTACTCAAATAATTGTGTCTTCCTCTGCAACCTCATAGCACTTTTCTTGAGCCTTCTTTGGCCACGAAATAATTCTGCCCATAGGAGATTCTGTAGGTACATACCTGAGTTTCAACCAGCCTTCATCTGTAACTATCAGTGACTGAGCCAATTACTGAACGTACCACATTTGATTCCATTTGTATCCCAGAGGCCTAGCACAGTGACAAATGCAGTTAATATTTATTGAGTTGGACCAGATTTTATTTTTTTATTACATTAATTTTTTAAATAATAACGATGGGAGCGGTCTCACTGTGTTGCCCAGGCTGGTCTTATAGGCGTGAGCCACCACAACCGGCCAAGTTGCACCAGATTTTGCAAAACTCCTGACTTCACGTGTCACTCTTGCTTTGCCTCTATATTTTCATTCTGTCCACACCATAATATTTTTAGCAGAAAAGCAGAGGATATTGACCGTGTGATCAAGAAGTGAAACAGTGAAGAACAGAGAGAAATAAGATGATAACCAGGGGAGGTAGGTAGTGAAAGACTTTTCCAGGATAGTGAAGGCCTGTGTGTAGTTGAAGAGAGCGGGAAAGATTTAAATAATGTGTACCAGAGGAAGGAGTTGCCTTTTCTTTTGTTGAAATATATAAGTATATATACATATTTTATGTGTGTGTGTGTGTGTATGTGTGTGTGTGTGTGTATATATATATATATGTGTATATATATATATACACATATATTTTTTTTGAGATAGAGTCTCGCTCTGTCGCCCAGGCTGGAGTGCAGTGGCACGATCTTGGCTCACTGCAACCTCCACCTCCTGGCTCAGGTGATTCTCCTGTCTCAGCCTCCTGAGTAGCTGGGATTACAGGCATGCATCACCAAGCCCAGCTAATTTTTGTATTTTTAGTAGAGATGGGGTTTCGCCATGTTGTCCAGGCTGGTCTCAAACTCCTGACCTCAAGTGATCTACCCATCTCGGCCTCCCAAACTGTTGGGATTACAGGTGTGAGCCACTGAACCCAGCCAAAAACTTAAATTTTTATTTATTTTTATTTCTTTGGAAGCAATACATATCTTCTTAAATAGCAATTAACAGTAATTAGCTGAGAAAGCCATCATGCCAGATATATTATTACATAAACTGATCCTTCACTGAACCCTTGAAATTTTCATGCATGAGGTGATAAAGATACATCCACTGGTATTATATTAAATTGGTGAATGGCAAAAACCACAATTACTCTTGCACCAACCTAATACATGTATGCCTAAAAAAGACTTTAACAGATTCATTCAACTCAACGTACTCTGTCAAGAACTTCTGTTCAAGAGGAACTTCTGAGATGCTAAATGAATTACTGAACTCACGTGGAGTATAATCTGGTTTTTTTTTTTTTTTTAGTTAAAATTTTATTTTGAAAAAAACGTCAAAACTATAGAAATGTTGCATGAATATTACAGTGAACTCCTGACTGCCTTTCCCTTGGATTCACCCACTATTAACATCATGCCCTACGTGTTTTATCTCCCTCTTCAGCCCAGGCACGGTGGCTCACACCTGTAATCCCAGCACTTTGGGAGGCCGAGGCAGGAGAATAGCTTGAGCCCAGGAGTTCGAGACCAACCTGGGCAACATGGCGAGATCTTTTCTTTACAAAAAAAATTTAAAAATTAGCCAGGCATGTTGGCAGGAGCCTGTAGTCCCAGCAACTCAGGAGGCTGAGGCAAGAGGATCTTTTGAGCCCAGGAGTTGGAGGCTGCAGTGAGCTATGATCATACAACTGTACTTCAGCATGGGTGACAGAATGAGACTCTGTCTCTAAAGAAAAGAAGAAAGATTCAACATGTGAAGGTGTGGCCTGCCCCTCCACACCTGTGGGTATCTTGTCAGTGGGACGGGAGACTGAGAAAAGAAATAAGACACAGAGACAAAGTATAGAGAAAGAACAGTGGGTCCAGGAGACCAGCACTCAGCATACGGAGGACCTGCACCTGCACTGGTCTCTGAGTTCCCTCAGTATTTATTAATTATTATTTTCACTATCTCAGCAAGAGGAATGTGGCAGGAGAACAGAGTGATAGTGGGGAGAAGGTCAGCAGGAAAACATGTGAGCAAAGAATCTGTGTCACAAATAAGTTCAAGGGAAGGTACTATGCCTGGATGTGCACGTAGGCTAGATTTATGTTTCTCTCACCCAAGTATCTCAGTGGAGTAAAGAATAATAAAGCAGTATTGCTGCCAACATGTCTCACCTCCCACCACAGGGCAGTTTTTCTCCTATCTCAGAATAGAACAAATGTACAATCAGGTTTTATACCGAGGCATTCAGTTCCCAGGGGCAGGCAGGAGACAGTGGCCTTCCTCTATCTCAACTGCAAGAGACCTTCCTCTTCTACTAATCCTCCTCAGCACAGACCCTTCACGGGTGTCGGGCTGGGGGATGGTCAGGTCTTTCCCATCCCATGAGGCCATATTTCAGACTATCACATGTGGAGAAACTTTGGACAATACCCGGCTTTCCAGGGCAGAGGTCCCTGCAGCTTTCCACAGTGCATTGTGCCCCTAATTTATCGAGACTGGAGAATGGCGATAACTTTTACCAAGCATACTGGCCTGTAAACATTTTGTTAACAAGGCACATCCTGCACAGCCCTAGATCCCTTAAACCTTGATTCCATACAACACATGTTTCTGTGAGCTCAAGGTTGGGGCAAAGTTACAGATTAACAGCATCTCAGGGCAAAGCAATTGTTCAGGGTACAGGTCAAAATGGAGTTTCTTATGTCTTCCCTTTCTACATAGACGCAGTAACAGTCTGATCTCTCTCTTCCCTACAACATGGGAGTCTGGAGCAATAGATTTATCAGATTAAAATTATGTTTGAGCTCACAAATTCAAGACCAACCTGGGCAACATGGTGAAACCCCATCTCTACAAAAAATATAAAAATTAGCTGCGTGTGGTGGTGCACCCCTGTAGTCCCAGTTACTTGAAAGGCTGAAGTGGGAGGATGGTTTGAGCTCAGGAGGCGGAGGTTGTAGTGAGCTGAGACAGCACTACTGCACTCCAGCCTGGATGACAGAGCAAGACCTTGTCTCAATAAATAAATAAATTAATTAATTAAATTAATTTAAAATATATAAGATTAGGTTTGAGTATTAGTGAAGAATGCACTGAGCTGGTAACTGGGTGATCATGACTGAAAGGGAGTCAGGATCATGCGTGCATGGGTTTGGGTAAAGTGGTAGATTTCAAAAATCAGACAGTAAAAAGCTAGATTGGGGTTCTGAGAGAGAGAAGCTTGAGCAGATGAAAGTTAAGGCACTGGCGAATGCAGTGGCTCATGCCTGTAATCCCAGCACTTAGGGAGACTAAGGCGAGCGGATCACTTGAGGTCAAGAGTTCAAGACCAGCCTGGCCAACATGGCGAAACCCCGTCTCTACTAAAAATACAATAAAAATTACCTGGGCATGGTGGCGCATGCCTGTAATCCCAGCTACTCAGGAGGTTGAGGCAGGAGAATCGCTTGAACCTGGGAGGCGGAGGTTGCAGTGAGCCGAGATCGCACCACTGCATTCCAGCCTGAGCAACAGAGTGAGACTCCATCTCAAAAAAAAAAAAAAAAGTCCAGGCGCTGGCATTCCAAGCCTGGCAGGTTAGAGTAGTGTGTGGCACATGATGAGCTATTCAGGCTTCACCTGGGCTGGTGCGTGGCTATCATTGGTGTCAGTGGCCTGCAACAGAGCCAGAACAGTGCAGAAATGGCAGTGTTAGGTGATGTGTTCACATGGATGTTGAACTCACAAGGGCCTGCCTGTGAATCACCATGTACTGACTTTATAATAATATCAGCTGACACTTACTTAAGGTGTGCCAGGCACCATTCTAAATCCTTCACATGTGTTAAACCACTCAATCCTCTCAACAAGCCTAAGAGGTAAGTATGATTAGTATTCCCTGTTTTGTAGATGAGTAAACTGAGGCACACAGCACTTAAGTAACTTGCCCAAGGTCACACAGCTGGGAAGCGGCTGAGCCAGAATTTATACAAATTCAAAGCGGTCTGGTGCTGGAGTCCATGCTCTTAACCACTGTACTGCCTTTATGAAAACAGATGCCTGAGTCCAACCAGGATGATGGTCCTGGATCTTTCTCATTTGTCCCTGGCCTGTTTTTTTGTCCGAGTTTGGTCTCCCTCTGTGTCTTAACTCTTAGCTTTGCAAAAAAATATTGATCTTGTCTCTGGCCTTTGAAACACATGTTTGTATTTGGTCTTTCCAGTGGAGTCTTAGGTGGCCTCTGACTAGATTTGTCTCTCTGGGTCATCATAACCCACATTGCTCCAAACAGCATCCTGGGTCAGGCCGCAGACACTCTTTCTCTGAAAGCGGCTTGCTCTCCTTTGATTCCAGCCTCCCAAGGCGCTGTCCTTGACCTCCCATCTCTGGGTTTAGCTGGATCAAGCTAAACACCCAGTGGGGAGGCCCAAGTGTATAGCAGCTCAGGGATCAGACCCTTGCCCCACCACGACCCCCTCTGATAGCTGATAAAGGGAAGATTTGGAGACCTGGAGACTTGGTGTCCTGGCAGACACAGGTTTTAGCTGAGTTCAGGGGATGAAGGTAGGGAGACAGCAAGAAATTCAGTTTAGAATGCAGGGGAACTGGCCTCATGAGGCACCATAGGATAGCCTCAGGGATGAGGGGAGGGGACAGGCTAAGTGAAGTGGAGTCAGGGATGAAAGCACAAGTGGTGACAGTGGGAAGGAAAAGCCAAGCCAGAGAGCCCCGTTGCTAAGGAAAGCTGTGGGTGATCATGAGAGCCCACAGCCTGCTGGAGTCCTGCTTGGGTGTGAGAGGGACCTGGGGTTCACTGTTCAGTCGCTTCTGCTGGACACAAGCCTTTTCGTCTCTCAAACAGCATTGTAACCCTTGTGTGTCCTGGCCTCTGAAAATCTGGTGAAAAACATGGACCATCCCCTAAGACAGTCGTAGGAGTGCACACAACCAATCCACATTCTGCATATAATGTGGATGAGCCATAGATCCTCCTGGAAATAAATCCTGGATCTCAGGGTAAGAATTCCTGCTCTAGAACTTTTAACATCACCCCCGGCCGGGCGCGGTGGCTCAAGCCTGTAATCCCAGCACTTTGGGAGGCCGAGACAGGTGGATCACGAGGTCAGGAGATCGAGACCATCCTGGCTAACACGGTGATTTTGAAACCCCGTCTCTACTAAAAAATACAAAAAAAATAGCCGGGCAAGATGGCGGGCGCCTGTAGTCCCAGCTACTTGGGAGGCTGAGGCAGGAGAATGGCGTGGACCCGGGAGGTGGAGCTTGCAGTGAGCTGAGATCTGGCCACTGCACTCCAGCCTGGGCGACAGAGCGAGACTCCGTCTCAAAAAAAAAAAAAAAAACAAAAACATCACCCCCATTCTGTTTTGTTTTGTTTTGTTTTTGTTTTTGTTTTGAGACAGAGTTATTGTGTCGCCCAGACTGGAGTGTGGTGGCGCGATTTTGGCTCACTGCAACCTCTGCCTCCCAGGTTCAAGCAATTCTCTTGCCTCAGCCTCCCTAGTAGCTGCGACTACAGGTGCGCACCACCATGCCCAGCTAATTTTGGTATTCTTAGTAGAGGCGGGGTTTTGCCATGTTGGCCAGCTGGTCTTGAACTCCTGGCCTCAAGTGATCCACCCGCCTCAGCCTCCCAAAGTGCTGGGATTACAGGCGTGAGCCACCATGCCCGGCCTCAGGTAGTTCTTTATAGCAACGCAAGAACAGACTAATACACAAAGTGATGCATCCACAAGCCAAGTAGTGCCAAGGATTGCCAGCAAACCACCAGAAGCTAAGGGAGAGGCTCTCACAGCCCTCAGAAGGAGCCAACCCTGCAGATACCTTGATCTCACACTTCTGGCCTCCAGAACTTCGAGATAATAAATGTCTGTTTTTTAAGCTGCCCAGACTGTGGCACTTTGTTGCAACAGACTGAGCAGATGAATACAGTGGAGGAGCGCCTGCGGTTCTTGTTTGGGCACAGAGCTGTGAGTGCATACACTGGCTACTGCGTCATACGAGGAAATGAAGAGAAGGCAGGAGGGAGGGAACATGAAGTACACTGAGGCCCAGTCCTAGAGGCCAGCTGGTTGTGGGCTAAAGGCGGCAGCAGACAGATTTGCTTGGTTTTAGGATTGAGCAGGTGTCAGAGCTGGGAAATGCTGAGGAATGAGGTTACAGAGTGAAACAGGCAATAGCTCAAAGAAAATCAGATGAGGGTGGGGTGTGGTGGCTCATGCCTGTAATCCCAGCACTTTGGGAGGCCGAGGTGGAGTGGATCACTTGAGCTCAGGAAGTTTAGACCAGCCTGGGCAACATGATGAAACCCCGTCTCTACTAAAAGTACAAAAAGTAGCCAAGTATGGTGGCTCATGCCTGTAATCCCAGCTACTAGGGAGGCTGAAGCACAAGAATTGCTTGAAGCCAGGAGGCAGAGATTGCAGTCAAGATTGTGCCACTGCACTCCAGCCTGGGTGACAGAGCGAGACCCTGTTTCAAAAAAAAAAAAAAAGAAAAAAAAAAAAAATCAATGAGGTTTAGGTGGATTTGATCATGGAAAGAAGGGCCTTGGGATGAGGGAGGCTTTGATGCCACGAGTAATCTCTTCAGCCCTCACCTCCATACAAACAACTTTAAATCAATATACAATGGTTCGAACCTGGGAGGCAGAGGTTGCAGTGAGCTGAGATTGTGCCACTGCACTCCAGCCTAGGGGACAGAGCGAGACTCTGTCTCAAAAAATAAAAATAAAAATAAAAAAGAAAAAGTAAATAAATAAATATACAATTTAATTAAAAACAGTGTGTTGATGTAAACATATAATCTTTAGGAGAGGTTGCATAGAGCAAGCTGTTATCCTAAGCCCCCTGTATTAGTCTGCTAGGGCTGCATAACAAAATACCACTGAGTGCGTGGCTTAAACAGCAGAAATTTATTCTCTCATGGTTCTCAGGGCTGGAAGTCCAAGATCAATGTATCAGCAGGTTTAGTTTCTCTTGAGGCCTCTCTCCATGGTTTGTAGATGGCCACCGTCTTGCTGTGCCCTCACATGGCCTTTTCTCTATTCGTGTGAACTCCTGCTGTCTCCTCCTCTTCTTATAAGGACATCAGTCATATTGGATTAAGGCCCTACCCTAAGGGCCTCATTTTATCTCAGTTACCTCTTTAAGGGCCCAGTCTCCAAGTATGGTTACATTGAGGAATGAAGCTTGAATATATTAATTTTGAGGCTGGATGAAGTGGCTCATGCTTGTAATCAGCAGCAATTTGGGAGGCCAAGGCAGGGGGATCGCTTGAGGCCAGCAGTTCAAAACCAGCCTGGCCAATATAGTGAGACCTTGTCTCTACAAAAATTAAAAGACAAATTAGCTGAACGTGGTGGCACACACTTGTAGTTCCAGCTACTCCAGAGGCTGAGGTGGGAGTATCCCTTCAGCCTCAGAGACAGAGGTTGCAGTGAGCCAAGATCATGCAACTATACTCCAGCCTGGGTGACAGAGCAAGGTCCTGTCTCAAGACACAATTCAGGGCCAGGTGTGGTGGCTCATACCTGTAATCCCAGCACTTTGGGAGGCCTAAGCAGGTGGATCACTTGAGCTTAGGAGTTTGAGACCAGCTTGGCCAACATTGTGAAACCCGGTCTCTACTAAAAATATATATATATACAAAAATTAGCCAGCCATGGTGGCGTGTGCCTGTAATCCCAGCTACTCGGGAGGCTGAGGCACAAGAATCGCTTGAACCCGGGAGGCAGAGGTTGCAGTGAGCCAAGATTGCGCCACTGCACTCCAGCCTGGGTGACAGAGCGAGACTCCGTCTCTAAATAAATAAATAAAGAGGAGTTTATTCAGGAGTATTGACTCACATGATCACAAGGTGAGGTCCCACAATAAGTTGTCCACATGCTGAGGGGCAAGGAAGCCACTCTGAGTCCCAAAGCTGAAGAACTTAGGGTTCAATGTTCAAGGGCAGGAAGCATCCAGCACGGGAGAAAGATGGAGGCCTGAAGACTAAACCAATCAAATATTTCCATGTTCCTCTGCCTGCTTTTATTCTGGCGGAGATGGCAGCTGATTAGATGGTACCCACCACCCAGACTGAGGGTGGGTCTGCCTTTCCCAGTCCACTGACTCAAATGTTAATCTCCTTTGGCAACATCCTCACAGACACAACCAAGATCAATACTTTGCATCCTTCAATCCAATCAAGTTGACAGTATTAACCATCACACAGGGAGAAGAGACGGTTTAACTAGGTGGAACAGTCAAAAAGAGAGAACTCATGTAGGTTAGTTATTTAGGGAAATTTTTTTTAAATGGTAAGTGGAGACTGAGGGATTGAGAAATTCATGCCATTTATGAGGTCGGAAAGCTATTGCAATGAGAGGAAAGGGAAAACTGGATTATATGAAGTATTGTGGGAGCTGCAAATTGATGAAGTGTGGTTGCTCTTTTTTTTTTTTTTTTTCTTTTCTTTTTCCTTTTTGGAGCAGGGTCTCACTCTGTCACTGAGGCTGGAGTGCAGTAGCATAATCTCGGCTCACTGCAACCTCCGCCTCCCAGACCCAAGTGATCCACCTATCTCAGCCTCCGCAGGTTCAAGCCACCACGCCCAGCTAATTTTTGTATTTTTTATGGAGACAGGGTCTTGCCATGTTGGCAAGGCTGGTCTCAAACTCCTGAGCTTGAGCGATCCTCCTGTCTCGACCTCCCAAAGTGCTGGGATTATAGGCGTGAGCCACTGCACCCGGCCTGTGGTTGCTTTTGGAGGTCGGGCTGTGCTGCTTGAATGACTCTCAGCATGTAGAATGGATTATGGGGGGTGCTGATTTCTATGTGGGTTACAAAAAAAGCAAAATGCACAGAATTGGAAAAAGGATGTGAAGTCAGGGTCCTGCTCATGATTTACACATTTTTATGACTTGGGAATCTGGGAATCTGAGGAACCGATAGCAGTGCAACTGGATGCTTTCAATAGGACAAAATGCAGAGCGAAAAAAGTGAGTAGATTAAACATTAAGTGTAGACAGAGGATTTCCCAGATGGTGTCAATTTGGCACCATTGTTCCCTCAAATTGTTTGACTCTGACTAATCCTTTCCCCCAATTTAACATTTTGAAAGAAACTTCTTGGAACCATATTTCACATGGAACAGAGGCAGAGAAACATTTTGGTTGCTGAGTAAATATAGGCCTGGTTGCGTTCATGTCAGTGGCAGTCACGTGATAATAAAACCTGATACTTTTGGAGCTCTAACTAATATAAGGAAGGTACGATTATGAGGAAATCAAGACTTAGAGAGGTGAATGTGCTTGTTCAGGGTCACCCTGCCAGTGAGCAGCAGAACTCGTAGTAAAGTTGAGGGTAGACGGTACTGCAGGGCGGGCTTGCACACGGGTTTCCTTCATGGTATGTTGTCTCAGCCTAGAGAAATCTGCTGTATGTTAGTGAATGAAAGAAAGAAGTTAATACCCGTTCTCTGAATCTCATATTTTTAGAACATTGTAAAGATTAGGGCTGGGCATGGTGGCTCACACCTGTAATCCCAGCACTTTGGGAGGCTGAGGCAGCCGGATCATTTGAGCCCAGGAAATATTCCTGTTCCCGGAACAAGCACTAGACATTTAGTCTCTTTTAGAAGAATAGTCAGACTTTGGCTTTCCCTGTATTTTGTCTTAAGAGTTATAAGGGCGGCCGGGCGCGGTGGCTCAAGCCTGTAATCCCAGCACTGTGGGAGGCCGAGACGGGCGGATCACGAGGTCAGGAGATCGAGACCATCCTGGCTAACACGGTGAAACCCCGTCTCTACTAAAAATACAAAAAACTAGCCGGGCGAGGTGGCGGGCGCCTGTAGTCCCAGCTACTCGGGAGGCTGAGGCAGGAGAATGGCGCAAACCCGGGAGGCGGAGCTTGCAGTGAGCTGAGATCCGGCCACTGCACTCTAGCCTGGGCGACAGAGCAAGACTCCGTCTCAAAAAAAAAAAAAAAAAAAAAGAGTTATAAGGGCTTCTGGCCAGGCATGGTGGCTCACGCCTGTAATCCAAGCACTTTGGGAGGCCGAGGCAGGTGAATCACTTGAGGTCAGAAGTTCTAGACCAGCCTGGCCAACATGGTGAGACCCCTGTCTCTACTAAAAATACAAAAATTAGCCGGGCGTGGTGGCAGGCGCCTGTAATCTTAGATACTCAGGAGGCTGAGGCGGGAGAATCATTTGAACCTGGGAGGCAGGGGTTGCAGTGAACCAAGATTGTGCCACTGCACTCCAGCCTGGGAGAGAGAGTGAGACGCCATCTCAATAAATAAATAGATAAATAAATAAATATTTTAAAAATAAAAACAAAAATACAAAAATTAGGCATGGTGGCACATGCCTATAGTCCCAGCTACCAGGGTGGCTGAGGCTGGAGAATCGGTTGAACCTGGGAGGCAGAGGTTGCACTGAGCCGAGATCGAGCCACTGCACTCCAGCATGGGTGACAGAGCAAGACTGTCTCAAAAAAAAAAAGAAGTTATAAGGGTTCCTTCTGGTGACGAGTTGAATAAAGTCTGGGGCCACTGGATAGGCAGGTGATTAGAAATGGGCACATCACTGTAACAATATGTCTCCAGGAAGAAGAATTGAGCGGCACAGAAGGGTCACTAGTCCCAAAATATCAGCATGACATTAAATTGTTTTAGGGAAAGTGTAGGTTAGGAAGTCTTTTCCATTTACAGATTCCTCTGAGAGTAATGACACTTTAGACATCATCCTCGCCGGAGTTGTCTGGTGACAACAAAGCTTTTTGGGTTAATGGAAAAGTTAGCTCTCTGTGCTGATACCTTGCTAAATTATAAAATGCCCTTCAACTCCTCATTCCTCCTATAATGGTCCTCTTTCTCTATTGAAGATGCGATTAATTTTTAGTGAAAAAAATAAAATATGAACTGAGACTTGTCATGGGTTGGGTTCTGCAGGAAGCAGACTCCGAGACGACGGACACAGGATGTTTATTAGGAAGTGCCCTTGGGGTGGAGCTCTGTGGAAGGGAGGGGAGAGAAGCAGGAGTGGGTGACTTCTGGAGCTTCGTCCTGGGTTTGGGCCAGATGGCCAGGCCTTTGTAACCTTGTATCTATCAGCCATCAGATGCAGGCCACCTGGACCAGGTGGCTATACAGCTGAGACAACTCCTAAATGAGCCAGCATTCCCAGTTGCTAGGACAAGCCTTTCATCCAAGGGGACTTGGGCTGGTGTACCAAGGTATCTACCACAACACTCAAAGTGGATGATACATATGAATTGATAGTGTAAAAACAAAAAGCACACCTGCTTAAATTGATATTCCCACCTGCACAGATTCATTCTGCAGGAAGAGCAACAGCCTGCAATCCATGGGCCAACCAGTTCATGTGCCTGTTGCTGAATATGGGGTCTGGACTGCAACCAAGACCTTTTCATTTCTACCATGGCAGCTTCCAGCAGACATGCCGTGGAAATAAAGAAAAAGAAAACTCTGCCTCACTGCAATATTGATTCATTTTTTTGAAACAGGGTCTCACTCTGTTGCCCAGGATGGAGCACAGTGATGCTATCACAGCTCACTGCAGCCTTGAACTCCTGGGCTCAAGCGATCCTCTTGCCTCAGCCTCCCAAGTAACTGGGACCACAGGGGCACACAACCACACCTGGCTAAATTATAAACATTTTTTGTAGAGGCAGGGTCTCACTGTGTTGCCCAGGCTGGAACATAGTGGCATGGTCATGGCTCATCATAGCCTTGACCTCCCAGGCTCAAGCAATCCTCCCACCTCAGCCTCCTGAGTATCTGGGACCATAGGCATGCACCACCACGCCCAGCTAATTTAAAAAATATTCTTGTAGAGATAGGGTCTCCCTATATTGCCCAGGCTGGTCTTGACTCAAGTAATCCACCCACCTTGGCCCCCCAAAATGCTGGGATTACAGGTGTGAGCCACTGCTCCTGGCCCTGAGTACTTTTTCTTTTCTTTTCTTTCTTTTTTTTTTTTTGGATGGAGTCTCACTCTGTCACCCAGGCTGGAGTGCAGTGGCACAATCTTGGCTCGTTGCAACCTTCACCTCCCTGGTTCAATTCTCCTGCCTCAGCCTCCTGAGTAGCTGGGATTACAGGCACACACCACCATGCCAGGGTAATTTTTGTATTTTTAGTAGATTCGGGGTTTTACCATGTTGTTCAGGCTGTTCTTGAACTCCTGGCCTCAGGTTATCCGCCAGCCTCGGTCTCCCAAAATGCTGGGATTACAGGCGTGAGCCACCAGGCCAAACCTTGAATACTTTTTTTCTTTTCTTTTCTTTTTTTTTTTTTTTTTTGAGACAGAGTCTTGCCCTGTCGCCCAGTCTGGAGCGCAATGGTGCACTGCAAACTCTGCCTCCCGGGTTCAAGTGATTCCTGCCTCAGCTTCCTGAGTAACTGGGACTACAGGTGCATGCCACCACACCTGCCCAATTTTTGTATTTTTTTTTAAGTAGAGACAGAAATTTCACTATGTTGGCCAGGCTGGTCTCAAACTCCTAACTTCATGATCTGCCCACCTCGGCCTCCCAAAGTGCTGGGATTACAGGCGTGAGCCACTGCGCCCTGCCGAATACTTATTTTTAAGAAAATAGATGAATTCAATTATTTATTTATCCTGACTATAAAAGCAACTTATATTTACAAAAAAAGGTATAAAAACAGAGGAAAATCATCCACAAGCCCACCAACCAGAAATAATCAGGTAATCATTGTTAACATTTTAGCATATTTTTCCTAAAATATATATTCCCATCCGCAGTTGAGCTCATGTTACACCTGTGGGAGGCAGCAGTGTGTTGTAGTTAAGAACATGTGCTCTGAAGGCAGAAAGACCTGGTAGGAATTCTGTCTCTGACTTACTCGTTATGAAACTTTCATTCATTCATTCATTCATTCACTAATTCAAAAAATAGCTATTGGCCGAGTGCAGTGGCTCACGCCTGTGATCCCAGCACTTTGGGAGGCCGAGGTGGGAGGATCACTAGCCCAGGAGTTTGAGACCACCCTGGACAACATAGGGAGACTTCATCTCTATTTTTAAAAATATATAAATAATTGTTTAAAAACAGCTATCTATGATGTGACCTTGGGTGCCAATGTACCTTCAGAACAGTAAAAAAGGGGAAAAAAATGAAAAATATCATATAACACTGGGAATATGAGTTTGAAAAAGGGAAGCAAAGCCTTTACTTCATGAATTTGCATGTTAATGGAAACTTATCCTTCTTTCTTTCTTTTTTTTTTTTTTTTTTTTTTTTGAGACGGAGTCTTGCTCTGTCACCCAGGCTGGAGTGCAGTGGCCGGATCTCAGCTCACTGCAAGCTCCTCCTCTCGGGTTCACGCCATTCTCCTGCCTCAGCCTCCCCAGTAGCTGGGACTACAGGCACCCGCCACTTCACCCGGCTAGTTTTTTGTATTTTTTAGTAGAGACGGGGTTTCACCGTATTAGCCAGGATGGTCTCGATCTCCTGACCTCATGATCCGCCCGTCTCGGCCTCCCACAGTGCTGGGATTACAGGCTTGAGCCACCGCGCCCGGCCAACTTATCCTTCTTTAAAGCCTCCACTTTCTTATCTATCAAGTGTGGATAGCAATACCTACCCCATAAGGCTTCTGTCAGAATGATTGTCTCCTTTTTTTTTTTTTTTTTTTTTTTTTTTGAGACGGAGTCTCGCTCTACCGCCCAGGCTGGAGTGCAGTGGCCGGATCTCAGCTCACTGCAAGCTCCGCCTCCCGGGTTCACGCCATTCTCCTGCCTCAGCCTCCCGAGTAGTTGGGACTACAGGCGCCTGCCACCGCGCCCGGCTAGTTTTTTGTATTTTTTAGTAGAGACGGGGTTTCACCGTGTTAGCCAGGATGGTCTCGATCTCCTGACCTCGTGATCCGCCCGTCTCGGCCTCCCAAAGTGCTGGGATTACAGGCTTGAGCCACCGCGCCCGGCCGATTGTCTCCTTAAAGAAGATCATGTATGTAAAATACCTGCACATAGTCATTGCTGGAAAAATGGCAGCTGTTGGCCAGGCGCGGTGGCTCAAGCCTGTAATCCCAGCACTTTGGGAGGCCGAGACGGGCGGATCACGAGGTCAGGAGATCGAGACCATCCTGGCTAACCCGGTGAAACCCCGTCTCTACTAAAAAAATACAAAAAAAAACTAGCCGGGCGAGGCGGCGGGCGCCTGTAGTCCCAGCTACTCGGGAGGCTGAGGCAGGAGAATGGCGTGAACCCGGGAGGCGGAGCTTGCAGTGAGCTGAGATCCGGCCACTGCACTCCAGCCTGGGTGACAGAGTGAGACTCCGTCTCAAAAAAAAAAAAAAAAGAAAAAAAGAAAAATGGCAGCTGTTGTCATCACATAGTTTAGGTTTTTTTTTTTTTTTTTTTTTTTTTTTTTTTTTTTCACTGAACAGTATGTTGTAGTCTCCTCACGTCAGAAAGAAACCCCTTTGATGGGGTCACCATGGGGTTCCTGCAACATCCATGGGAATACAGGTGATTGACTTCCTGCCAGGAGACGGCAGCACGTGCTTCAAGATAAGTGATTAATATTCCAGTAACTCCAGCTGCACAGCCTACCCGGGCTCAGGAAAACCCATTTTCCTTTTTTGCTTTCCGGTCTTAGTGGTGGTAAGGCTTCCTGTAATCATTAATCTCTGGGGAACCCCACCTTTCCCCTTTCACTTCTTCAGTCCTTCCAAGCATTATGTAAGCAATTCCCTCCGTTAAGTTATCTCTGCTTGCCACTTTGGGAGGCCGAGGCAAGCAGATCACCTGAAGTCAGGAGTTTGAGACCAGCCCGGCCAACATGGTGAAACCCCATCTCTACTAAAAATACAAAAATTATGCTAGGCACAGTGGCTCATGCCTGTAATCCCAGATACTCAGGAGGCTGAGGTGGGCAGATCACCTGAGGTCAGGACTTTGAGACCAGCCGGGCCAACAGGGCGAAACCCTGTCTCTACTAAAAGTACAAAAATTAGCTGGGCTTGGTGGTGCATGCCTGTAATCCTAGCTACTCAGGAGGCTGAGGCAGGAGAACCGCTTGAACCTGGGAGGTGGAGGTTGCAGGGAGCCAAGATCATGCCATTGCACTCCAGCCTGGGTGACAAAGCGAGACTCTAGAAAAAAAAAATTATCTCTGTTGGCTACATCTAGAGCCTATTCTCTTTTCCTGCTTGGACTCTGACAGAGACATTATTTCATTTTAAAACTTCCCATTTTAAAAGAAACTAAGAAATAAAAAGGTCAATTGGATAGTTGTAAAAAGAATTCAGACTTGAAAATGGGACAGATGAAGAAAAGTTGCATAAGTGAGCAGGCAAAAGGCTGAAGGTCATCCATAAATAAAGGATTTAGGCAACTGAAAAGTAATTATAGGAATTTAAGCATTTATTTACCATCTCCACTGAGAAAATAACAGGAGGAAATCCTGTCAATGCCAGAGAATCATAGATTATTTTTAAGGAAAAGCTTTCTTATCCTAAAGGTATGGCCAACTTTGTGTACAAGTCTGTGGTTCTCGGGCAGGGATGATTTTGTGTCCAAGGGGATATTTGGCAAGGTCTGCCTTGTCTGGAGGCATTTTGGGTTGTCACAATTAGGAGGAGGGTGTTAACTGTCATCTAATGGATACAGACCATCAATGGTGCCAAATATCCTACAGTGCACAGGACAGCCCCCATGCCCTAGAATGAGCCAGCCCAAAATGTCAATAGTCATAATGTTGAGAAACCCTGGTATAATCAAATTCAGTGGGATTTCTAGGCATTGTGAACTACTATTACCAGCTCTACAAAAATGCCTCTTCTGCCTGTCTCACTGATTTTTGTAAATAATAACTTTACTGAAATATATAGTAATTTACATGCCATGAAGTTCATCCTTTTAAATTGTACAATTCAATATTTTTAGTATATTCACAAAGTTGTGCATTGATCACCACTATCTGACTCCAGAATATTTTCACTAGCCACAAAGCAACACCGTACTCATTAGCAGTCACCCTCGTGCCCCCTACCCTGGCCCTACGGTGCCATCTGCTTTCTAAAAGCAAGGCACCAAAAATTGCCAAATGTTATAAGAGTAGCTCCTTTTCTAGAAGGGAAAGAAGATTGCTTCCTTACTTCGTTTTGTAACATTGATGAACTTATGTGGTTCTACCTAACTGAAAACTTTTGAAAAGCTTTGGGTCCACAAAGATGGCATGACTCAGTGAAATGGATTCCATTTCAGGGGCCTGGGCCAGAGATTCTGCATTTCTGAACTTTCAGGTGCTGCTGGTCTGAGGAACACATTTGAGTAGCAATCGAGTAGACCTGAGTAGCCCACAGGCAAAGGCTGGAGATTTTTATAGTATAACCCCTTGTGTATTCTCCTGGACTCATTTATTAAAGAATTTTTTTGAGATATAATTCAAAACACATACAAGTCACCCATTTAAAGTGTACAATTCATAGAGGTGGCAGTGAGCTATGATTGTGTCACTGCACTCCAGCCTGGGCAACAAAGTGAGACTCCATCTCTTAAAAAAAAAAAAAAAAAAAAATTAAGTATACAATTCAGTGGTTTTAGTGTTGACAGAGTTGTATAACCATCATCACCACAGAACATTTTCATCACCCCAGTAAGAAATCCCATATCCAAGGCTGGGCACCGTGGCTCACGTCTGTAATCCCAGCACTTTGGGAGGCCGAGGTGGGTGGATCACCTGAGGTCAGGAGCTCAAGGCCAGCCTGGCCAACGCAGTGAAACCCCATCTCTACTAAAAATACAAAATTAGCCAGGTGTGGTGGCACATGCCTATAATCCCAGCTACTCGGGAGGCTGAGTCAGGAGAATCATTTAAACCTGGGAGGTGCAGGTTGCCGTGAGCCAAGATTGCACCACTGCACTCCACTAGGAGTTTGAGACCAGCCTGGGCAACACAGCAAAACCCCGTCTCCACAAAAAATTTTAAAAAATTAGCCGAGCTAATTAGTGGTGGTGCATGCCTGTAGTCCCAGCTACTCGGGAGGCTGAGGTGGGAGGATCACCTAAGCCTGAGAGGAGGAGGTTGCAGTGAGCTGAGATGGCACCACTGCACTCCAGCCTGGATGACAGAGCGAGACCCTGTCTCAAAAAAAAAAAAAAAAAAAAAGAAAAGAAAAGAAAAGAAAGAAAAGAAAAAAAATGAAATCCCATATCCATTAGCAGTCACTACCCATTTCCCTCCAGCCCCTCCCTCCAGCCATAGGCAACCACCAAGCTATTTTCTGTCTCTATGGATTTGCCTATTCTAGATATTTTATATAAATGGAACCATACAATGTGTGGTCTTTTGTGTCTGACTTTTTTCATTTAGTATAACATTGTCAATGTTCATCCATGTTTACCATGCATCAGTACTTCATTCCTTTTTATTGTCGACTGATATTCCATTGTATGGATAGAACACATTTTGTTTAACCATTCATCACTCCATAGTTTGGGTTGTTTCCACTTTTTGACTATTATGAATAATGTTGGTAGTTTCACTCAATGTTGGATTTTTATAACTAGAGGTTTTGCTTCTGTCCTATTGATTGGTTGATTAATTGGTTACTGTTAAAATGCCAATTGCCAGGAAAGATTACGCACAACACATTAACATTATAGGCTGGTTTCAATGAATTTATCAAGTGTTTTTTTCAGAGCTACTTTTTTTTTTTGTTTTGAGATGGAGTCTAGCTTTGTTGCTCAGGCTGGAGTGCAGTGGCATGATCTTGGCTCACTGCAACCTCTGCCGCCCGGGTTCAAGCTATTCTTCTGCCTCCCCCCAAGTAGCTGGGATTACAGGCATATGCCACCATGCCTGGTTAATTTTGTATTTTTAGTAGAGATGGAGTTTCTCCCTGTTGGTCAGGCTGGTCTCAAACTCCCGATCTCAGGTGATCTGCCCACCTCGGCCTCCCAAAGTGCTGGGATTACAGGCGTTAGCCACCGCGCCCGGCCTCTCAGAGCGACCTTTAAAGAGGAGAAGGTAGGAGATTACTGGGAGTACTAAATCTGAGATCATAGGGAGGCTGGGAAAAGGAGTAGAAAGGGAGGCTGGGTTCCCTAAAACCAACACTATTGCCTAGACCTTGCCTTGTGTAAATGCATTCATTACAGATAAAGTTTCCAAAGGAGCCTGAGATTTTGCAACCATTTAATTGGCATATGTAGTTAGATACTCTTTTGCTTGGAAGCCAATGAATTGACAATAAGACATGTTGAAATTTCCTTCTCAGCAAAGTCTTTGCTTTGGTTTGAACGTGTCCCCTAAAGATCATGTGTTGGAAGTTTAATCCCCAATTCAGCCAGGTGTGGCGACTCATGCCTGTAATTCCAGGACTTTGGGAGGCCAAGGTGGGAGGATGGCTTGAGCCCAGGAGTTAAAGACCAGCCTGGGCAACATGGCGAAACCCCATCTCTACAAAAAAAAAAAAATTTAAAAATACAGAAATTAGTCAGGCGTAGTGGCACACACCTGTAGCTACTTGGGAGAGGTTGCAGTGAGCTGAGATCAAGCCACTGCACTACAGCCTGGGTGACAGAGGGAGACCCTGTCTCAAAAAAAAAAAAAAAAAAAAAAAAAATTTCCCAATGCAATAGTGTTGAGAGGTGGGGCCTTTAAGAGGTCATTAGATCATGAGAGCACTGCTCCCATGAATGGATTAATGCTGTTATCATAGAGGTGGGTTAGTTATCATGAGAGTGGATTCCTGATAAAAGGATGAATTCAGCCCCTTTTCCCTCTCTCTCTTTCTCATGTGCTCTCTTGCCTTTCTCCCTTCCTCCATGGGTGACTCAGCAAGAAGGCCCTCACCAGCTGCTGGCTCCTCAACCTTGAACTTCCCAGCCTTCAGAACTATGAGAAATAAATCTCTTCTTTATAAATTACCCAGTCTCAGATATACTGTTATACCAGCACAAACTGGACTAAGACAGTCTTTAAGTTACACATTTTACACTGGTGAAGTTAATTAGTAAAATAATAAACTTGTGTTTTGTTTTTATTTTAGTTAATCTATGTGATGTTTTCAGGAGTTGATTGCCTTACTGATAAATGAGTAAAGTAACAGCCTTTTCCTTTTTTTCACATGATTACTTTTTGATTATGTCCATGTTTATTAGCAGTTTGAAGGATAATCAGGAAAATATAGCTTATGATGATTGGCTCCATTTGTGTATCCCCACGGTGATAAGCACAGCGTTTTCTATATAACAGGTACTTATTAATATTTGTTGGACAGATGAACTCAAGCCAACCTGGCCATTTGCTAGCAATTATTGTTAAAAAAAAAAAAAAAAAAAAAGTTTTCATATGTGAGAGACTAACAGAGTTGCCTGAAGTGAAATAGTTGGATTATTGACAGATGTCAATAGGATTCAAGATCTGTCTCCTACTAGAACAGTATAACAGGTATTTTCTTGATTTTGGAAGCCAGGGTGTGCAAATTCATGTTTTTTGTTTGTTTGCTTGTTTATTTGTTTATCTGTTTATCTTAGGCATTGTATCAGTTATCTGTTGCTGCATAACAAACTACCCCTAAAATGCAGTGGCTACCCATTATTTATTTTGATTGTGAATTTGCAATTTGAGCAAGGTTTGGTGCAGACTGGCTATTTCTGTTCCATGTTGCATCAGCTGGGGTGACTTGACTAGGGCTAAAGGAAGCACTTTCAAAAGTGGCTCACTCACATGCCTGGCAAGTTGGGACTGGTTATTGCTTCCTCTCCACGGTGACCTCTCCATAGGGTGACTTGGGCTTCCTCACAACACAGCGACTGGGTAAAAACATTAACCACCCCAAGAGAACCAAATGGAAGCTATACTGCCTTTTGTAACCTAGCTTTGGAAGTCACACAATGTCACTTTCACCAAGTCACAAGCTCACCCAGATTCAAGGAGAGGGAGCATAAATCTTCATCTCTCAATGGGAAGAGTGTCAAAGTCACGTTGCAAGAAGGACATGTGGGGCCAGGTGCTGTGGCTCAGACCTGTAATCCCAGCACTTTGGGAGGCCGAGGCAGGAGGATTGCTTGAGTCCAGGAGTTTGAGACCAGGCTGGGCAGCATAGTGAAACCTCCATCTCTATCTAATAGAAAAAAAGGACATGTGGGATGAGAGATATTGTTGCAGTCATTTGGGGGGAAATACAGCCTGCTGTGGTGATTATTTATTATTTATGATCCTTCTCCATGTCCCTAATTTCCAAATTCTAAAGGTACTTTCTATTTGTCTTTATGGTAATACTTTTCCAACTGCCTTCTCTAAACTTGGTGGGTATAACATCTCAGAAGCTAGTATTCTTTAAAATAATTTATGTTGTGGCCGATTGATCTTACAGTGCACTAAAGGTATCAGCTGAGCATCTGTCTAAAATGGAAGTGTGTCCTGCTAGGTTTACTCATCCATATAATTCTAACTTTTGTCTGTTTTGGAGAAGAAAATAATACACAGGTAAGCATATCCCTAAATATATACATAAAATAAATGAGAAAAAATATATATACATATATTCCCTGGAAGCAGCTTTAAGTCAATTTTTGGAAGGTTCTATGGTACCTTCCAAATGATGATGGATATAGGTGGATTCAGGGGAAAATCTTATCGACATGTATAGAGTGATAAGTGGTCTCTATTGGGGGTTATTATGGCAAATGATCAACATTTTCAAAATATTAAAAGTTGAAAGAATTGTGCACTAAACATCCACATACCCACCACCGAGATTCTACAATTAAGATTTTGCTTTTGGCCGGGCGCGGTGGCTCAAGCCTGTAATCCCAGCACTTTGGGAGGCCGAGACGGGCGGATCACGAAGTCAAGAGATCAAGACCATCCTGGCTAACACGGTGAAACCCCGTCTCTACTAAAAAATACAAAAAACTAGCCAGGCGAGGTGGCTGGCGCCTGTAGTCCCAGCTACTAGGGAGGCTGAGGCAGGAGAATAGCGTAAACCCGGGAGGCGGAGCTTGCAGTGAGCTGAGATCCGGCCACTGCACTCCAGTCTGGGCGACAGAGCGAGACTCCGTCTCAAAAAAAAAAAAAAAAAAAAAGATTTTGCTTTTTACTTTATTTGCTTCATCACCTATCTATCCATTCATCAATCCTTCTATTAATCATCTTATTTTTTATACATTTCAAAGCAACTTGTAGTCATCAATTGATGAAGTAGCATATTTTGAGGTCTATTTTAAAATGTGGACAATTTCGTTCCTGTTTCAATCTATCTTATAAAAATTATATTTGATTAATATATAAAATCAGATGGGCTCAATATTTCCCATTATATTAAAAATTAAATCTATGAGAATTTGGTGGAGAAGTTGCTGGATTGTGTTCCGTGATGGGTATTCTTTTTTTTTTTTTTTGAGATGGAGTCTCTCTCTGTCGCCCAGGTTGGAGCGCAGTGGCACCATCTCAGCTGATTGCAACTGCTGCCTCCCAGGTTCATGCGATTCTTATGCCTCAGCCTCCCGAGTAGCTGGGACTACAGGTGCCTGCCACCATGACCGGCTAATTTTTATATTTTTAATAGAGATGGGGTTTCACCATGTTGGCCAGGCTGGTCTCGAACTCCTGACCTCAAGGAATCTGCCTGACTTGGCCTCCCAAAGTGCTGGGATTACAGGCATGAGCCAACATGCCCAGTCTGTGATGGGTATTCTTATTTAATATGCTTTAGTACATATCTTTGCCTTGACTTGAGAATGTACTAAAAAGTATATATTCTGAACCGAAAAGGAACAGTTGTGTCCCTTGAGGTAGGAGGATCGCTTGAGCCCGGGAGTTTGAAATAAGCTTGGGCAACGTTGCAAAACCCCATCTCTACAAATGTATTGTATTTTATATACACCTATAAAAATTTGTATATATATCTATCTATCCATTCATATATACACCCATACACACACACACACACACACACACACACACACACACACACACAAAATAAATTTGCCAGGCATAGTGACTCATGCCTGCAGTCCTAACCTAGATACTCAGGAGGCTGAGGCAGGAGGATCTCTTGAGCCTGGGAGGCAGAGGTTGCAGTGAGTCGAGATGGCGCCACTGCACTCCAGCCTGGGTGACAGAGCGAGACCCTGTCTGAAAAAAAGAAGAAAAAAAAGGAAGATAGGAACTTTACTTTGATACCTTTTTGAAAGGCAGAAAGATGTCTTCCTTGCAGAGCTATTGTGGAACAAATGAGACAACGTAAGGGAAGTTCCTGGCACATAGTGGCATTCCGTACATGGTTTCTACTGCTGAGGGGAAAGAGCTTAAAGGTTGAGTTAGACTTCTTCCTGGGTCCTGGTTCCACCGCCTACTGGCTGGGTGAGCTTGGGCAGGTTCCTAAAACCTTATCTGCAAAATGGAGATAGGAACCACTTGTGTTAGTTACTCATGGGTGCATCACAAATTACCCCAAAACTTAGTGGCTCAAAACAACAAACATTTGTCATACCATAGTTTCTGAGTGTCAGGAATTCAGGAGGGGCTTAGCTGGGTGGTTCTGGCTCAGGGTCTCTCATGAGGTTGCAGTCAGGATGTCAGCTGGGGCTACAGCCATCAAGGGCTTAACTGGGGCTGGAGAATCTGCTTCCAAGATGGCGTACTCACATGGCTATTGGCAGCAGACTTCAGTTCCTCACCTCATGGTCTCTCCATTCAGTTCCTCGCATCATGGTCTCTCCATAAGCCACACATTTTTTGTTTTGTTTTGTTTGAGATTGGGTCTTGCTCTGTCACTCAGGCTGGGGTGCAGTGGTGCTCTCATGTCATGTCATGGCTCATTGCAGCCTCAAACTTCTGGGCTCCAGCAATCCTTCTGCTTCAGCCTTCCAAGTAGCTGGGATTATAGGCAGGTGCCAGCACGCCTATTTTTTTTTTTTCTGTATTTTTGTATTTTATTTTTATTTTAATTTTTTTCTGAGATGGAGTCTCACTCTGTTGCCCAGGCTGGAGTGCAGTGGTGGAATCTCAGCTCACTGCAGCCTCTGCCTCCTGGGTTCAAGCGATTCTCCTGCCTCAGCCTCCCCAGTAGCTAGGATTACAGGCGCCCCTCCAGCATGCCCAGCTAATTTTTTTTGTATTTTTAGTAGAGAAGGGTTTCACCATGTTGGCCAGGCTGGTCTCAAACTTCTGACCTCAAGTGATCCTCCTGCCTTGGCCTCCCAAAGTGCTGGGATTACAGGTGTGAGCCACTATGCGTGGCCAAGGCCTCTTGAAAGTGTCCTCGTGACATGTAGCTGGCTTCCCCCTTAGTGAGTGATTCAAGAGAGAGAGCAAGGAGGAAGCTGCTATACCTTCTATGACCTAGTCTCAGGTCATGACCATCGGTGATCGGTACTCTTGCCATATTTTGTTCAAAGTGAGTTACTAAGTGTAGCCCATGTTCAAAGGGGCTTTCATGAGTTGTTAAGCCAAGAGCTGATGGTTCCCTCTCCCCTCTGCCTCCCTGTGGTCACAGAAGTTAGGCTTGGTGAGGGAACTGACCACACCTTCCAAGGAACTGGAGTAAGGCCCCATCACATGCCCTGGTCACTTTATGTTGGTCACTTTGGTCACTTTAGGTGCCATGAGCCACAAGCCTGACAGGTGATGATGGTGGGAAGTGGGGAAGTGGATTTAAATCAAACACAAGATTAGAGTTTTAAACGGTTGATTTTTTTTTTTTTTTTTTTTTTTTTTGAGAGGGAGTCTCGCGCTGTCGCCCGGGCTGGAGTGCAGTGGCCGGATCTCAGCTCACTGCAAGCTCCGCCTCCCGGGTTTACGCCATTCTCCTGCCTCAGCCTCCCGAGTAGCTGGGACTACAGGCGCCCGCCACCTCGCCCGGCTATTTTTTGTATTTTTTAGTAGAGACGGGGTTTCACTGCGTTAGCCAGGATGGTCTCGATCTCCTGACCTCGTGATCCGCCCGTCTCGGCCTCCCAAAGTGCTGGGATTACAGGCTTGAGCCACCGCGCCCGGCCTTAAACGGTTGATTTTTAATAGCAGAAAACATCTAAATGTCAAAAAAAGTATCCAAGATATGAAGGGACATGAAAGGTAAATTTACCACAAAACATGTTTCAAAGTAGTGATCGGAGAGAAATAAACCACTTCATTTATACCCCATGGAATTGAGCCTGCTCAGTAACACCTAATCTTTATAAAGTCCTTACTATGGGTCTGATACTCTTCTAAATGTTTCACAAATAGTCACTCACCTAAACCTATGAAGTAACCACTATTATCATCATCATCTCCAATTGTTTTTGAGATGGAGTCTCACTCTTTTGCCCAGGCTGGAGTGCAGTGGTGCAATCTCAGGCTCGCTGCAATCTCTGCCTCCCAGGTTCAAGCAATTCTCCTGCCTCAGCCTCCCAAGTAGCTGGGATTACAGACACTCACCACCACACCCAGCTAATTTTTGTATTTGTAGTAGAGACGGGTTTCACTGTGTTGGCCAGGCTGGTCTGGAACTCCAGACCTCAAGTGATCCACCCACCTTGGCCTTCCAAAGTGCTGGGATTACAGGCATGAGTCACCGCGCCTGGCTTCATCTCCATTTTTACAGAGGAAGAAACTGAGGCACAGAGAAGTTGAGCAATTTGCCAAAGGACATAACTAGAGCTAGCATTTGAGTCCGGGCCGTCTGACGCCCGAGTCTATAGTTTTAGTCACTAAGCTACACTGCCCCGGCAACAAACCCCTTTCCTATGGCATTCTTCTCTGGTGTGGTTTTCTTTCTTGGGTCTTTTGAAACAGACATTTCCTTCCTTCCCTTCTTTCTTTCCTTTCTTTTCTCCTTTTCCTTCCTACCTTCCTTCTTTTCTTTTTTTTTTGTTTTTAACATAGAACACATAAAAATGTTTTTAATTCCTGCTACCAAACTCCTGCAAGATATTAGGATTTAATTACTATTTATAGCTCCCTTGCCAACTTTCACTGTCTATGACTGTGATAGGTCATAATCACCATCACAGAGATACAGCTTATTTGGTTAGGGAGAAAATGTCCTGAACATTTTTTAAAAGATATGATTGCAATTTAAGGTTTGCTCAAGATACAGAAGAAAATTGGTTAAAGTGTTAAGGCTGACATTTCCGTTCTTTCCACACTGTTCCTGGTTAAACTCAGTGTCTGGAGGACAAAGATAGAGGTTTTGTTTCAAATGAGGAATTGGATTCAAATTTTTAAAATGAAAATTTTCCAAATGGTATAAACTTTAAATGAAAACATGTAAGATCTGACAGTTTGATTTAAGCTCTGAGCAGGGCCAAGGAATAACTAATGCTCACCTCTTCCTGCAAACACTATAAATTTATGTGCTGAGCCAGGCACCGCGGCTCACGCCTATAATCCCAGCACTTTGGGAGGCTGAGGCAGGCGGATCACTTGAGGCCAGGAGTTCGAAACCAGCCTGGCCAACATGGTGAAACCCTGTCTCTACTAAAAATACAGAAATTAGCAGAGTGTGGTGGCGTGCGCCTGTAATCCCAGCTACTCGGGGGTCTGAGGCAGGATAATCACTTAAACCCAGGAGGCAGAGGTTGTAGTGAGCCGAGATCATGCCACTGCACTCCAGCCTGGGTGACAAAGTAAGACAAATTATGTGTTGGCTGGATTCTTAAGCTTTTCTACCAGACCCTGATTGCATTATGAGGTCTAGGCCAAGATGGATACTTCATAAATGTTTTTTTGACAATGAATAGAATGCTAGAAGTAGACTTGTCCCACATATATTGAGGATAAAAATGTCTTACATCTTTCTTTCAACGGAGTTGGGGTTCTATTAGAAGGGCAAAAAAGCAAATTGATGCTGGGTAGGTTCTGAAGCTGTTTCTTCATCTGGAAAATGGTGAGAATTTCACAGAGAATTGAGAGGATTAGAGATAATGTATGTAGGGTGCCAGATTTAGCAAATAAAAATCGAAGATGCTCAGTTAAAATTGAATTTGAGATAAACAGCAAATAATGTTTTAGTCTAAGTATGCTCACCTCTTTCTACAAACACTACAAATTTATACATTAATTTGGTTCTTAAGCTTTTCTCCCAGATCCTGATTGCATTACAAGGTCTAGACCTAGAAGGGCATTTTGTAATTTTTTTGGCAATGGTTAGAACCTGATTTAGTTTTCTAGCCTTGTCCCACATGTATCCAGGATAAAAATACATACTTACACTAAAAATTATTCGTTGTTTATCTGAAATTCAAATTTAACGTGGCATCTTGCATTTTACCTGGCGACCCTAAATCTACTTGAAGTTCTTCGCACATAGCAGGTATCCATTCGTTGGTTAGTATTAGTGTTCTTTCTGTTTTTTTTTTTTTTTGAGACGGAGTCTGCTCTGTCGCCCAGGCTGGAGTGCAGTGGCCGGATCTCAGCTCACTGCAAGCTCCGCCTCCTGGGTTCACGCCATTCTCCTGCCTCAGCCTCCCAAGTAGCTGGGACTACAGGCGCCCGCCACCTCGCCCGGCTAGTTTTTTGTGGTTTTTTTAGTAGAGACGGGGTTTCACCGTGTTAGCCAGGATGGTCTCGATCTCCTGACCTCGTGATCCACCCGTCTCGGCCTCCCAAAGTGCTGGGATTACAGGCTTGAGCCACCGCGCCCGGCCTAGTGTTCTTTCTACATAAGAGCTCGGTTAAATGGCAGCACGGTACTTTTTTTTTTTTTTTTTTTTTTTTTTGGAGACAGAGTCTTACTCTGTAGCCCAGATTGGAGTGCAGTGGTACCATTCGATTGACTACAACCTTGACCTCCCAGGTTCAAGCGATTCTCCCGCCTCAGCCTCCCGAGTCGGTGGGACTACAGGTGCGTGCCACCACTCCCAGCTAATTTTTTTGTATTTTTAGTAGAGATGGGAGTTTCACCATGTTGGCCAGGCTGGTCTCAAATTTCTAACCTCAGGTGATCCACCCGCCTTGGCCTCCCAAAGTGCTGGGATTACAGGCATGAGCCACCACTCCCGGCACATGGTACTTTTTAAACTTTTACTAACTTTCTAGAAAGGTTAGTTTTTGACCAAAAGAGGAATTAACTAAACTGCGTGTGACTGCAAGAAATCCTTTACCACTACTGAAAACCAGATCAAAGCAAATGTCCCTAAGCAGAAGGTCATATTTGTATATATGGGATGGCACATTATAAGGCATCTAATATTACTACTTAATACTAAATTGGACCTATATTAACAGATGTTAAGTTATTGTTTTTTCTCCATCCTATGAATCTATACGGATAATTAATTCATTACTTCTGGTTCACCAGGTCTAAAGAAAAATTTAAAAATTATTCATTTGAGTCAAAGGTAATGCTGCTGAAATTCCTAGTACATAGTCTCTGATATACAGGGATGAAAATGGAGTGATTGCCCCAGGAGTTCTGGATCCACGTGGGTGAAGCTGGAGGTCACAGCACTGTTACTTTGCATCTGGAGGAGGAAGGAGACTCTGTGAAGTCCTCTGTTGTTGCCTCTGACTCCATTTTCCCTCACTGCTAATTCATTGCTCCTACCTGTAAAATTTTCTAATATGCTTCCACTTTCATTTCCTCATCAAATATTCACCGTTATGAAAAAGAAAATCCTATTGGCTTGGTATCAAGTGGCCAAACTGAGCATGCTGCTACATATTGTTACCAGATTCACTACAGGAATAGATTAAGTGGATTTTATCCAAAATATCTATTTCCTATTACAGTACTGCATCTTTCTAATTTGGTGACTGCTATGACCTCATACACTGCCTATTTTCCATGCTTTTCCTAACTAGAAGAGACCCTATTTTTCGCCTTTGCTTGTTAAAGTGAAAATTATTATGCAGCTTTCCATAGATTTGTCCCCAATGTCTTTTTAAAAATTATTTTCTTTATTTTCTAAAAGTAGCATTGGAGATGTTATCTCCTTCCATTTCATCACTTCTTCATCCTCCGTGGAAACCCGATCCATGGTGGGTATTAAGATCTTTACATTTCTACTGGTTGGGCGATGACTTCATTGCTTTCAAGCCAGCTGGGGGGATCTTGTGTGGCAGAGCATCGGACCGAAGCGGAGGTGTGGGTCGTTGTTGCTGCTGCTGCTGCTACTGCTGCGACAGCTCTTTGCACGCGCTTGGCTGCTGTGTAAGGAATCCTCAGGCTGCTAGGTCTTTGCGCCTAACTCACCCAAGGGACAGCAAGCTGCTGGATGAGTGTACGTGTGAGTGTGTGTTATGTGTGTGCATACGGGCGTGTGTGTGTGCACACGCAGCGGCAACAGTTGGGCAGCAGCAGCAATGGACTTCGATATCATTTTTACCAACAACAGAGATAAACCATCCTCCATCCTGTATTTCTCAGCTCCCGCCCCGAGTGTGCTTTCCCCCTCTTCCCCGACTTCCCCCACCAAAGCCCCCGGCACGGGTCCCTCCGGAGGGAGGGCAGGATAGCTGCGCTGTAGGCAGGATTCCCCCTTTTTTCCGCAGTGACAGGCGGATTCCGGGGCCTCCTCGCCACCCCCTACCCCCGCAGTCACCCCTTTCTCAGTCACGATCTCCCCACCCCACCACCGTCGACCCTCTCCCTCCTTCCTCGCGTTCCCCCCGGCGTCAGCTCCAGGCTCGGGCCCCGCCCCTCTCAGCCTCTCCAGCCCAGGTTGCTAGGGCTTGGCGGGGCAACCAAACCTGGCGTGCCAGGAGGCGCGGCGCGCGCGTGAGCGCGCAGGCGAGCTTGTATAAGGAACCAGCGTTCTTCGGCTTCGGAGACTCGAGCACGAGCGGCGCGAGCCCGAACCCCAAGACAAGCGCTTCCTTCTCATTGGCTCCTACCAGAAGGGGGCGGGGTAAAGGCGGGATCGGGCAGAACCTGAGGCGCTTTTCCATTGGTCAGAACGGGCCGGCTGGGGCGGGGCAGTTAGCAAATTAGGCTGCGCGTTCGCTTCTGCTAGAGGGCGGGGCCGGAGGTTTCGATTAGTTGTCTCTGCCGCTGGGGAAGGTAAAGCGGCGACGGCGTCCTCAGGAGCTGTGGGGTCCCCTGCTAGAAGTGGGGGACTCGGCGGGGTGAGTAGTCGCGCCACCACCCGCCCGCCAAGCCTTCTTGCCCTTACATCGGCCCCGCGTTCACCCAGCTTCTCCTGAGAGTGGGGACCCACCCGGTCCCCCCGGGCGGACGAGAGAAGGGGCGGCGGCGCCGGTCCCCCCGGAACGGGGCGACGCGGTGAGGGCGTCCCAGCCCGGAGTAGCCCCTCCTCAGCGCTCCCCTGCGCCTCTGGAAGGGCTTCCTCTGAGGGGCTGGGGCTGCCTTTTGGGGTGTGGGGAGGCGAAAGGGTGTGAAAGAAGGGCGATGGGTCGAGCCCGCCCCGCGGGGCTCCCCTCAGCGGCGGGTCTGCGGCGTCCCCGCCCCGCCGCTCCCGCGGCAAGAGCTCCCCGGGGCTTGCGGCGAGGGAAGCCCCTTCCCGCCGGCGCCGAGGAGGGGCCTGCGCGCCCGAGCCCCCTGCCCGAGTTCGGAGGGAGCCCGAGACTCCAGTCGCGGCTCTGGCCCTTCTGACCTTGGCTGCCCGGGAGGGTGGGCGAGCGACCCGCCGCTGGCCCCACGGCTCCGCAACCTCCCCCGAACAAGTTTCAGGCGATGCTGTGAAGTTCACGACTGGCATAGTGCGGGGAAGAAGAATGGCCCTTTCTCAGACCTTGATACCCTTTGGACCCTCATAGAAATCGGGTTCTGGGGTTTGGAACCGTCTCCCAGAACGAACAGGTCCTCCTTGCATTGACACGTTTTGTGCCCACGTTGTGGGAAAAAATAACCTGAACATATTTCAGTGTAAAGGCAGATCTTCCTTGAGGGTTTTGTTTTTCGCTTCACTTGAGTGTTAAAGCACAGATGCCTGAATAGGAAAAGCCTGACCTTAGTATCTCTACAGTGAGATTAGACGGGTGCTGTGATATTTAAGTAGTTGCAGATCAGTATTCTGTTAGCATAATCTATTTTAATTGGCTGGAATTTAAGCTGATTTTAGAAAGTATTGTTGACACCGAATGATTTATTTCTGTGCATCTGAATTAGGTTTGTTTGAACGTAATGGTTATATAGTTAAATGTAAAAGATTAGACAAATTAATTTGTCTGACAGCGTTTGTCTGAAACAGGAGACAGAGATGTGTATAGAACAGGATTATCATTTTAGGTAACATCTGCTGGAACATTTCCAGCTTGTTTCTTTCTTGGTGTAGGGTTACAAAAAAGACATCTTCACCGAGGCTATTCGGAATTACATGTGAGTGACACTTAGATGTAAATTTGTTTTTATTCCCTTTAAGTGTTTTAAAATGTGTTATTCACAAAATGTGAAGAGGCTATATTTACTTGTTTCTGTATCTTAGTGTTGAAGGGGATAGTATGATCTTATGATTAACAGTCCAATTAGGGTCCATTAATAATAGATTTTTTAAAAAGGCATGCTGCTTTTCGAGAATATGATAGGTTGAGTACCTAGCAAGACTTTTAATTTCTTTTTATTAAAAGTACTATTTTAGGATTGAGAATTTTTGGCGTTGACACTGAAACCAGGAATAAGGAAGCCTGCAGCAGTCTTAGCAGTTTGACACCACCAGTAGGTGTTTCTGTTGACAAATGCAGAGAAGAGAACATTTGGGAAGGAAATCTTTTTTTCGGGGCGGGGGTGGGGGGGGGGAGGTGAGGGTGGGTGACGGGGGAAGGAGCCAGAAGAGAGAAGCTGTAGAGCTAATGCTGCCAGCACTGTATGGTGAGCATTTCACAAGTACAAGGAAACCTAATTAGGGAAAAATTCCGTTTGGCTGAATTAAATAATAGAACTCCAAAAGAGGCATTCTAAATAAAGTTAACCATTCCAAGAGTGTTAAATAATCTGCCATTTCAGAGTAGTTGGGGGTTCCTCAGTTGGAGAGGGTATCAAATCTCTCCAATTGTCTTGGAGAGATTTGAATTGTCTTGCCTTTTTAACACAGTCAATGCAGCGATTAATTTGCTATATGTATATATATCAAACAGTTGAGTATTCCAGTTTTGTTGTTTAGCGTATTTCCTAAGCCTAAATTTTTTAAAAGCAAAATCTGATATATTTTTTAAAAAATTTGAAATAGAATTCTTTGTCCAGAGAGTATTCCTTTTTTCCTGGCTCAGTCTTAAAATTTATTCATGATTTAGGGGTTTGTGGTTGGTATTTTTTTACCCCTTTTTCTTAGGTTTTTTGATTTTTACTTATGCAAGTTCCCTAAGTCTGCTTTTGTTTATATTGTAATTTTCTTGGAATTATTTAAATCAGAGTGTGGCATCTATTGTGTCCCCTGGGGTTTTAAAAGGAAAGGCTCCCATTGAAAGAAATCGCAGGGCCATCTCGCATAGATGGGTAATAGAAGGTTGACTGCGAATCAGATGTATTCGGTTGCAAATATGCTGCTTGGGGTTAAGGCAGTTTCAGTTAACGGGAACCAGATTTTACATGATGTTTCTACTTTGAAGGTACAGTATTGTTACATTACAAACTGAAAGACAGAGGTGGAGAAATTCCTTTAAGTATCACCCCTAGCCTTGTTTCACCACGGTGTCCAGGAATCTATGAGAGACTCTTAACAATAGCTGCATTGTTGGAAATGACAGTGGCTTCTCTTGCAGAAAGTTAACCTTTCATTATGATTTTCATTTCAATTTACTTTGTAAAAGAAAATTTAGCTTTATCTGAGAAATTGGCTGTGAGAAATTTGTAAAGAGAGCAAGGAAAATAGGTTTTCTTCAACATGTCTGTTAAAATTTCACATTCTGTCCCCTGCCGTTTTGATAACTGGTGATCTTTATTTCCTCTAGATATTAGAAGGTATTCTAACACAGTACCTGATTTTTGGCAGTTACTGTGGGGATATGACTTTTTCATGTAATAAGTTGATGTCAAATAATAATGAGGCATTTAGGAATAAATTAATTCACATGCATAGATCTAAAACGTGAGGGAAATCTTTTAGATAACCCTTAACTTTGGTACAAGAATAGCACAATTTGAAGTATTAAGTTGCTTTCTAAGTAGAAAAAGCTATTTGCTTAGAATTGGGTAATTTTAGATTTTAAAGTTTTTTTTTTTTCCCAACATCAAATAATTTGGCAACATCAAATTTCTTGATAAAGGAGGAGATAGAATCTCACAGATTCTTTATTATCTGATCATGGCATCAGTTGGACTACATTTCAACTTAGGACAATAATGCAATTAAAAGACTACATTTAAACTTTCTGTTTGGAGGTTTTTCTAATTTACTTTCAATCTCAAGCTCGACGTTAGAAATCTTTTGTTGGTGACGCACAATTTTAGTGTTCAGATTTTAGGTTTTGATCGTTTTTAGAATTTTTTTTAATGTGTGTAGAGCAGTACATGGATTACTGAATTAATCAGAGATCTGGCCTCATTTCTCATTCAAGTTTGTACATTTCTTCACACTGAGATACAAGCTTGGGTGCAATTCTGTCGGTGGGTGTGAAAGCTGAGGGTAAGGACCTTCTACCTAGAGACTGATAACATTTAAACATTTCAGGTTTGGGAATTAAAAGAAAGTTATTTATTAGGTTAGAAGGAACTAGCCCATTCAGGTATTTGAAATTGATTGTCAATACTTTGAATTAAGCTCTTAGAAACGTTTGTGTTTGAGATAATCCTAATCAGGGTCAAGTTTTGGGTGTGGTCTCTCTTTTGGGCAGTCTTCTCTGTAATAATTATAATACTCCATCTATTGAGCCGTACTGAATGCCAGACACTGTGACAAGTAATTTATTTGCATGAATACATGTGTATTCTCACAACAGCTCTATGAAGTAGGTCTTCTTACCTCCTGTATACATGTCAAATGGGCTCAGAGAAATAAAGTACTTTGCTGAGATTACCCAGCTAGTCATCAGAAGCAGCAAAATTGCCATCCGAACTGGTCTGACTTGAAGCTGTGCTCTTCAAAACCATGCTTTCTGCTTCTCTTTAGGAAACTGATTTCCCAAGCATATTTATTTTTGACACGGGGTCTCACTCCGTTGCCCAGGCTGGAGTGCAGTGGTGTTATCACAGCTTGCTGCACCCTTAACCTGGTAGACTCAATCGATCCTCCCACCTCAGCCTCCCTAGTAGCTGGCGACTACAGGCACGTGCTCCCATACCAGGCCAGTTTTTCTTTATTTTTAATAGAGGCAAGGTCTTATGATGTTGCTCAGGCTGGTCTTGAACTCCTGGCGTCAAGCGACCCTCCTGCTTTGGCCGCCCAAAGTGCTTGGACTATAGGCATGAGCCACCGCCAGGTCCACCCCAAGGGTATTTTGAGTTCCTACTGTATATCATGCCTGGGGTGGTACTGAAGGTATACATATGCTTCTTGGAGTTCACAGGCTACATTGGCAAGGCTGCTGGACCTTTAGTCAGTCGTATGGGGGACTGAACTCAGATCCATCAGGACTGCTGGATAGAACAGTTGGAAGTGCAGACTTTTCTAACCAGAGGGTCAGACTTTTCTAACAGAGGTTATGTTTCTTCATAAATGAAGGCTGTACATAATCATGCCAAAAATGAGGTAGTTGTTTCTAATTAGCTACTTGGTATTTCATGTTTCTGGATATTGCATTATAACCTTTGATGGACTTTGATTAAATTTGCTACACTAATAAAGGCTACGAAGATACTCCTTGAATTCAATTTTGTGGCTTAGATATACCCTTGAAATAAAATGGCAGCCATTATAATTTGCAGATGGGCACCTCTTGTGTAATTATGACCAGTGAAATAAAATCTGGAGGTAAAGTCTATAGAGATATACTATTATTGTGTATGTGTGTGTTTTTTTTAAGACGGAGTCTCGCTCTGTTGCCCAGACTGGAGTGCAATGGCGTGATCTCTGCTCACTGCAACTTCCACCTCCTGGGTTCAAGCAATTCTCCTGCCTCAGCCTCCCAAGTAACTGGGATTACAGGTGCATGCTGCCATGCCCAGCTAATTTTTTTGTATTTTAGTAGAGACGGGTTTCACCATGTTGCTCAGGCTGGTCTCAAACTCCTGAGCTCAGGCAGTCCACCCGCTTCAGCCTCCCAAAGTGCTAGGATTACAGGCATGAGCCACCGCACCCACCCCTTGTTGTGTGCTAATACAGAGGTTGGACTCTGAAAATTTTTCTATGTGAAAGTAGAACTTTCCTTCTATTTAAAGCTTCTTGTGATTAAAATTTTTTTTTTTTAATTTTTAATTTTTTTTTTTTTTTTTTTTAATGAGACAGAGTGCTGCTCTGTCACCCAGGCTGGAGTGCAGTGATGGGATCTCGGCTTACCGCAACCTCCGCCTCCTGGGTTCAAGTGATTCTCTTGCCTTAGCCTCCTGGGTAGCTGGAATTACAGGCGCCCGCCACCATGCCCGGCTAACTTTTTTGCATTTTTAATAGAGATGGGGTTTCACCATATTGGCCAAGTGGTCTCGAACTCCTGACCTCAGGTGATCCTCCTGCCTCGGCCTCCCAAAGTGTTGGGACTACAGGCGTGAGCCACCACGCCTGGCTCTGAATTTTTTTTTTAAAAGTAAGACCTATCATTAAGAGAACTAAACGGTTATGTACCCTAAAAGAACACTTAAAAGTCCATGTTAGAAAAAAAGAGGACTTAACATCTTTTTCTGTAATCGATTAAAATCACTTTTGTTACTTATTAAAGTTAGAAAGTACTGATGAATACTGTAGAGCCTCAGGGCCAGAAATAATCTTGGCCGAAGCAGGACCATATTTCTACACAGATGGGACCTGTGCGTTAATTTGTTGATTTCTTTTTTTTTTTTTTGAGATGGAGTCTCGCTCTGTCGCTCAGGCTGGAGTGCAGTGGTGCGGTCTCAGCTCACTGCAAGCTCTGCCTCCCAGGTTCACACTATTCTCCTGCCTCAGCCTCCTGAGTAGCTGGGACTAACAGGCGCCCGCCACCACGCCTGGCTAATTTTTTTTTGTATTTTTAGTAGACGGGGTTTTACCGTGTTAGCCAGGATGGTCTTGATCTCCTGACCTTGTGATCTGCCTGCCTTGGCCTCCCAAAGTGCTGGGATTACAAAATTTTGTTGATTTCTTTATAACGTAATGGAGGTGTACTTTACATACCATAAAACTCACCTTTTTAGTGTATGATTCCATTATTTTTAAGTGAATTTATGGAGTTGGCATAGCTATCATTACAGTCCAGTTTTAGAACATTTCCATCACCCCCAAAATTCTCTCCTGTCAATGAGTTTTTTTAACCTTATTTACTTGCTTCACCTAGACCTCTTTTCTTTTTTTTTGAGACAGGGTCTCACTGTGTTGCCCAGGCTGGAGTGCAGTGCTGTGATCTAACTTCACTGCAACCTCCACCTCCCAGACTTGAGCGATCTTCCCACCTCAGCCTCTTGAGTAGCTGGAGCTACTGGCACACGCCACTGCGCCTGGCTAATTTCTTTCTTTTTAAGATGTAATCTCACTGTCACCCAGGCCAGAGTACAGTGGTGTGATCTCGGCTCACTGCAACCTCTGCTTCCTGGGTTCAAGCGATTCTCCTGCCTCAGTCTCCCAAGTAGCTGGGATTACAGGCATGTGCCACTATGCCTGGCTAATTTTTGTGTTTTTAGTAGAGACAGGGTTTCACCATGTTGGCCAGGCTGGTCTTGAACCCCTGACCGCAGGTGATCTGCCTGCCTCGGCCTCCCAAAGTGCTAGGATTACAGGTGTAAGCTACCGTGCTTGGCCAACCTAGATCTCTTTATCATCAGACATTGACAAATGAAATCATGTAGGTCTTAACAGATGTCTTTTTTTTTTTTTTTTTTTTTTTGAGACAGGGTCTCAAGTCTGTCACCCAGGCTAGAGTACAGTAGTGTGATCATGGCTCACTGCAGCCTCTGCCTCCCCAGGCTCAAGTGATCCTCCCACCTCAGCTTCCTGAGTAGCTGGGACTATAGGCGCAGGCCGCCATGCCTGGCTAATTTTTTTGTATTTTGTAGAGATGGGTTCTCACAGTTTTGTTCAGGCTGGTCTTGAACTCCGGAGCTCAAGACATTCCCCTACTTTGGCCTCCCAAAGTGCTGGGATTATAGGCATGAACCAGTGTGCCTGGCCTAAAAGATGTCCTTAAAAAATATCTTCTGGAGGCCAGGTGTAGGTGGCTCACGCCTGTAATCTCAGCACTTTGGGAGGCCAAGGCAGGCATTTCATTTGAGGTCAGGAGTTTGAGACCAGCCTGGCCAACATGGTGAAACCCTGTCTCTACAAAAAATACAAAAATCGGTTGAGTGCAGTGTTGTACACCTGTAGTCCCAGCCTCCTGGGAGGCTGAGGTGGGAGGATGGCTTGAGCCTGGGAGGCAGAGGTTGCAATGAGCCAAGATCGTACCATTCACTCCAGCCTGGGCAACAGGAGTGAAACCCTGTCTCAAAAAAAAAAAAAAAAAAAAAAAATATATATATACACACACACACACACACACACACACACACACACACACACACACACACACACACACTTCTTGGCTGGGCGTGGTGGCTCACGCCTGTAATTCCAGCACTTTGGGAAGCCAAGGCAGACGGATCACCTGAGGTCGGGAGTTCGAGACCAGCCTGAGCAACATGGAGAAACCGTCTCTACTAAAAATACAAAATTAGCCGAGTGTGGTGGCACATGCCTGTAATCCCAGCTCCTCGGGAGCCTGAGGCAGGAGAATTGCTTGAACCCGGGAGGTGGAGGTTGTGGTGAGCCAAGATGGCACCATTAGACTCCAGCCTGCGCCTGGCTAATTTCTTTCTTTTTAAGATGTAATCTCACTGTCACCCAGGCCAGAGTACAGTCTCTGAGAGCGAGACTCAGTTTCAAAAAAAAAATCCACACATATTATCATTTATTAATGCTTTTTGTATTTTCAAAAATTCTTGCCTAAGCATAATACATAGCAAAATTTAAAGGATCATAATGGCAAATGGTATAAATTACCTTGTATTTGTGGCTTAAATTTTATTTTCATTTGATCTTTTTTAAACCAGCGAATAAAATATAACATTCTTGGTGATATGTTGGGAATGCAGGGAAAAGAAATGAAGGTAAAAGTAACATAATTATTGTGCAAGAAAAAGTTACTTCCAAATGTAAGAGCACAGGGAAACAATTGGTTTTCTTGATTTTAAGCTAATAACATTGTGCATTTTATTGTTTGGACCTCTAATCCCTCTTGACAGATCCGTGCCTAATGTGCATGTCATAGAGCAGGCTTCATCAAATTCAGATATTTAGACACTTCGTCTACTTCAGACTGGATTGTGATGGGATTTGCAAACAGCTTAACATGCAAGGTACCGTAACTGCCTTTTCCTGCCTGCATCATTTTCTTCTTAGTGACCTTCTAGGGTGGGCTGGGGAGTAAGGCCAGCTTGGGAACAGGAAGTCTCATCAGCACAGGCTGATCCCCACTTGTGCAGGTTTCCTCCTTTGCTCGGTGTATTGCTTGTGTGGACGGACACTGCTTAGGGACGTTATGTTTTTGGGTACATATAGTAGAGGAATGTAATGGTTTGGTTAGAAGTAAAGTGTTTTGGGAAACTGTATCTAATTTTCTTTGCTTTTAGGTGAACATTTCTCAATGGAAAGTGACCCTTATATGTACCAGGCAGGTAAATCAGTAACTCCTTGTGTGGTTGGTTGTGTCTGGATTTTTAATGGCAAACAGGTTTGACACACAGTGCTGGTCTGATATTAATAGTTTACTGTCAGTTCAATCATAACTGGTTGGAAATAGGCATAGGCTTGCTTTTTTTTTTTTTTTTTGGACTCTATCAAATGGTAACATGAAGTGCCAGTGTAACTTGATTTTGATAGTAAGAACAACTTTGGTTTCTGGAAATTAACAAAACATATATAAATAATATATATTGTTTAAAAAGCTTACCTTACATTATTTTAGGTGAGTTGCAATTTTAGATATCAGGTTTAGATTTTGTATTATGGGCCAGGCGCAGTGGCTCATGCCTGTAATGCCAGCACTTTGGGAGGGCCGAGGTGGGCAGATCACTTGAGGTCAGAAGTTCGAGACCAGCCTGGGCAACAAGGTGAAACCCTGTCTCTACAAATAATACAAAAATTAGCCGGGTGTGGTGGCACGCACCTGTAACCCCAGCTGCTCAGGAGGCTGAGTCGGGAGAATCCCATGAACCTGGGAGGCAGGGGTTGCAGTGAGCCAAGGCCACGCCACTGTATTCCAGCCTGGGCCACAGAGCGAGACTCCATCTCAAAAGAAAGAAAAAGATTTTGTGTTATGTTTAAAGATTAGGTTCTTGGAAGTATGAGATTGTATTTTGATAATTAAAGTAAACATATACAGTCTCATGAGGAAGATACGGCAGATAAAAAGAGTGGTAAGTAATAGTTGAAGAACAACTTGCCTGGATTTACCTGATTACCCTGATATTGCTGATTTTAGAAACTAATTTCCTTATGAGTAGAATCTTTCACAGATTACCAGAGGCTGGGTCAGATGTGATATATCCTAGAATTTATCCACACCCCTAGACACACACCCCACCAAGGTTTGTCAGCCACTTATGGGATATATTAACTGTAATTGCTAGTAATCATTATTCCTAATATTACCACTAAATTCAAGTTTAGCAATGCAAATGAAAAGAAAAAGTTTGATTTTAATTGTAGTTACTGAAAATAGTTGGGGTAGACAAAAGCTAATTTTGTGCAAATAGGTGTTTTATACTTTATCAATTATTTATTTCTCAAATAATCTGTCCTACATCCTGAGGATCTGTCCTTCATTCATTTAACAAATATTACTTAATGAGTATGTAGTGTGTGCCAGACTGTGCTGGAGACTACATGGAGTGATAAATAAGATGTAAGTAGGCCCTGCCCTCAAATAATTAATTATTTTTTGAGACAGAATCTCACTCTGTCGCCCAGGCTGGAGTGCAGTGGTGCAATCTTGGCTCACTGCCACCTCTACCTCCTGAGTTCAAGCGATTTTTGTGCTTCAGCCTCCCAAGTAGCTGGGACTACAGGTGCGTGCCTCCACACCTGGCTGATTTTTGTATTTTCAGTGGAGACGGGGTTTCACCATGTTGGCCAGGCTGATTTCAAACTCCTGACCTCAAGGGATCCACCCACCTTGGTCTCCCAAAGTGCTAGGATTACAGGTGTGAGCCACCAAGCCTGGCCAAAGAATTTAGTCTTGAGATGGAGGCAGAGGAGAACTACAGAACACTGTGGGAGTATGCCTGACCCTTGAACAACGTAGGGGTTGGGGTGCTGACCCTCACGCAGTCAAAAATCCAAGTATAACTTTTGACCCCCCAAAAACTTTACTAAAATAGCCTACTGTTGACCGGAAGCCTTACTGGTAATATAGTCAATTAACACGTTGTTTTGTATGTTATATGTATTATGTAGTGTATTCCTATAGTAACGTAAGCCAGAGAAGAAAATATTATTAAAATCATAGGAAGAGAAAAGATACTTACTATTCATTAAGAGGAAGTGGATCATTATAAAGGTGCTCATTGTCTTCACACTGAGTAGGCTGAGGAGGAAGAGGAGGGGTTGTCTTGCTGTCTCAGCAGGGGCAAAGGTGGAAGAGGTAGAGAAGGTGGAAGGGGAGGCAGGAGAGGCAGGCACACTCTGTAATTTATATTGAAAAAAAAAATCTGGGTATAAGTGGATCCATGCAGTTCAAACCTGTGTTGTTCGAGGGTCAACTGTATATAACAGGGTAGGGCTTGAGAGTCTGTCCTTGGGGGAAGAGGTGGGAAGGTCACTCTGAGGAAGTAACATTTAAGTGAGACCTGAAGAATGAGAAGGACCTGGTCTAGTTGGGGAAATAAGTTTTTCAGACAGAAGGTGCAAATGTGATGAGGCAAGGTGAGACAGCTGGGGTTTTTGCACAACAGAACCTTTTAAAGAACTGAAAGAGGGCCGGGCGTGGTGACTCATGCCTGTAATCCCAGTACTTTGGGAGGCTGAGGCAGGCAGATCACTTGAGCCCAGGAGTTCGAGACCAGCCTGGGCAAAATGGCAAAACCCCATTTCTACAAAAACGCAAAATTAGCTGAGTGTGGTGGTATATTCCTGTAGTCCTAGCTACTCCCAGAGAGTAAACTGGGAGGATTGCTTGAGCCCAGGAGTTTGAGGCTGCAGTGAGCCGTGATTATGCCACTGCACTCCAGCCTGGGCGACAGTGAGACTCTGACTCAAAAAAAAAAAAAAAAAAAAAAAAAACCCTGAAAGAAATCTACAATGACCAGAAAATAAAGAAACAGGCATTGAAGCAGAAGTTGGCAACAGGGGCCAGGTCTTGAAAAGGCTTAGTAGGCCATTTGCTGGGTTTTTGAACTTGCCCTAAGTCTCCTGGGAAACGGTTAAAGCTTTTAAGCAGGGGTGTGACATGAAATGAAATGCTACAAAACCCAATAATTTTAGTTCAATGGAACCTTGGTAATTTACCAGAAAGGTCATAATCTCTGCAAGGTAAGATATTCTTCTCTTGTTTCATTAAAATTTTTGTAACTCCTTTCTTGATTGATTGTCGTCTGCAGTATTATTTTCATTGTTTTTGTAGAAATTCCCTTTAATTTTCTAAAAGTACCTTTTATCCCTCACCGTTCTGTTAACCTTATATAGGAATGTCATTTCTATTTATAACTGAATTAGAATATTTTTTCTAACAGCTTTAGCTCTCTTCCATATTTAAGCTTAAAATTCTTGGCTGTTTTTTCCCTCCAGACACCTTTAATCTGCTCAAAGTATTTAATGTTTTAATGAAATGTTTCATTAAATTTGCTTTATTCTTTTGTTCTTCCAAATACAGTGTCTTAGATATAGTTTAATATTTCTCAGCATTTATGCTATTCCATATTTTATGAAATAACATGTAAGCACCTAGAATGGTTTTAGGAAATTTTGTCACTATTGTATAGGAGCAATGGTGCTTCATCAAGAGCACCATTTTCAAATCTGGTTCACATTCTGTGGCCTTATCTTTTACATTAAATTGGTCTCTGTTAAACATTTTATGTTCAGGTGGGCTTATTTATATATAAGTGCTATAAAGGTGTTATTTTTTTATATCCTGATTTGTTTCTTTCTCCCATAGTAAATGTCCCTACATACTGAATTCTTTTTAGGAAATCTTTGCCATGCTAAGTTTTTGATTGCCTTGGTGATTGCGTGAGCATTCATTCAAGTCTTTCTTGGTGTAAAGTTGTTAGCTCATGCCTGTATACAATGCTATTGCCCACTGTTCCTCTCCACATGTACAAAGAATAACTGCAGCATCACCTTCTTCAAGTATTTCCTTTGAAATCTACATATTGATTCAGCCTTGAATTGAGTTTGCTTTTGCCATGAGTTATTTTCTTTTCTTTTCTTTTTTGAGACGGAATCTTGCTCTGTCCCCCATGCTGGAGTGCAATGGTGTGATCTCGGCTCACTGCAACCTCCGCCTCCTGGGTTCAAGCAATTCTCTTGCCTCAGTCTCCCAAGTAGCTGGGATTACAGGCATGTGCCCCCATGCCTGGCTAATTTTTGTATTTTTAGCGGAGCCAGGGTTTCACCATGTTGTCCAGGCTGGTCTCGAACTCCTGACCTCATTATCTGCCTGCCTTGGCCTCCCAAAGTGCTGGGATTGCAGGTGTGAGCTAAGGATGGGCATATAAAGCTGGGAGAATTGCAAGAAGTAATGTTTATTTATGTACTACATGCTTTGCTTTGATGCTTGTACCATAGCTACATCCCAGGATCTTTTCTACTGTAAGCTCCATGGAGGCTTGGAGTGTTGACTGTTATACCCTCAGTATGTGGGTACCACATTGCCTTACACGTAGGAAGTGCTCAATAAAGACTTCCCTTATCAAAGGTGCCCCTTTTTGCACCCCGCCCCCCCACCATTTCCTCATGTTTGTATCTTCTTCCTTGTGCAGTGGTTGCTATATCAGGTGCCTATCTAGTGGATCCTCCTCTCTGCTCACCCTATAGACATGCCTGTCCTGTGTCTAGTTACCTGTGTAAGATGTGTAATTGTTATAATTGCATCCACACTGGTAAATGAGTAGGTGCTAATAGCTCTCTGTGGGGCCCCAGAATCTTTTCTACCAACATTTACAGTATGGCAGACGAAGGGGAAGCCAAAGATGACAACTACCAGAGTGACATCTCTGAGTTTTTTTTCATGATTTATTGCATGAATTCATTGAAATGCTGAGTTCTGTTTCATAATAGGGGTGTGTGTGTGTGTGCGCGCGCGCGTGCGTGCATGCGTGCATGTATCTTCGTTGTACAATACAGGCATACTTTGGAGATAGTTTTGTTTTAGACCACCACAATAAAGCAAATATTGCTGTAAAGCAAGTCACACAAATTTTTTGGTTACTCAGTGCATATAAAAGCTTTGTTGGCTGAGCGTGGTGTCTCACACTCATAATCCCAGTGCTTTGGGAGACCAAGGCAGGCAGATCCCCAGAGGTCGGGAGTTCGAGATCAGCCTGGCTAACATGGTGAAACTCCGTCTCTACTAAATATACAAAATTAGCTTGGTGTGGTGTCTCGCGCCCGTAATCCCAGCTACTCAGGAGGCTGAGGCGGGAGAATCACTTGAAGCCAGGAGGTGGAGATTGCAGTGAGCTGGGATGACACCACTGCACTCCACTCCAGTCTGGGCGACAGAGTGAGATTCGGTCTCCAAAAAAAAAACAACAAAGCTTTGTTTACACTATACTGTTGTCTATTAAGTGTGCAATAGCATTATGTCTAAAAAAAAAAAAGCACATACTTTCATTTATTGCCAAAAAATGCTGGCAATCATTTGACCCTTCAGTGACCCATAACCTTTTTGCGGGTGGTGGGTTTTGCCTTAGTATTGATGGTGACTGACTCATCAGGGTGGTGGTTGCTGAAGGTTGGGGGATCTGTGGCAGTTCCTTAAAATAGGACAGCAATGAAGTTTGCCATATCTGTTGACTCTTCCTTTCATTGTAGGTTTCTCTGTAGCATACGATGCTGTTTGATAGCATTTTACCCACATTAGAACTACTTCTCCAAGCCTGCTGCTGCTTTATCAACTAAGTTTATAGAATAGTCTATTTTTGAAATAGTCATTTCAAAAATGTTTAAGGCTTCAAAAATGTTTAAAGTAGATTCCATCTCAGAAAAACACTTCCTTTGTTCTACCATAAGCAGCAACTCCTTTGTCCATTCATGTTTTATCATGAGATCACAGCAATTCAGTCATATCTTCAGGCTCCTCTTGCCTTGGCCTCCCAAAGTGGTAGGATTGTAGGTGTGAGCCACTGCACCTGACCATATCATCTTTTTTTTGGTTTTGTTTTGTTTTTTTTTGAGACAGAGTTTTGCTCTTGTTGCCCAGGCTGGAGCACAGTGGCACTATCTTGGCTCACTGCAACCTCTGCCTCCCGGGTTCAAGCGATTCTCATGCCTCAGCCTCCCAATTAGCTGGGATTACAGGCATGTGCCACCACACCTAGCTAATTTTGTATTTTTAGTAGAGATGGAGTTTCACTGTGTTGGTCAGGTTGGTCTCGAACTCCTGACCTCAGGTGATCCACCCACTTCAGCCTCCGTATAATCTTTTTGTCTATAAATGGGTATGTCTTTCCTTCTGCTAGGCCATTAGTGCTGATATTTGAGTTAGTTTATTTAGGAATTGGTGTAGTCAAGTCCAAGGTTGTACTACTCACCACATGACAGCCAATAAGTTAAGAGACAAGGTGTTGGGGCAAAGAAAGCAATTTTATTTAGGGAGCCAGCAACCCGAGAAGTTGGTGGACTAGTAATGTCCTAAAGAGCCATCTTAAGTTAATACGAATTTTAGCCTCCTTTTATGTTAGAGGAAGAGAGAAGAAGGAGGAGATTGAGGTCAAGAGGTGACTATGATGACCACAGACATCTGGGTGGCAGTGAGGGTCTGTGGAGGTTGTGAAACTTCTTTGTCCTTGGTCAGGTCACAATACTATAAATCTTTAACATGGCTGGGCATGGTGGCTCACTCCTGTAATCCCAGCACTTTGGGAGGCTGAGGCAGGCAGATAACTTGAGCCTAGGAGTTCAAGACCAGCCTGGGCAACATGGCGAAACACCGTCTCTATCAAAAATAAAAAAATTAGCCAAGTGTGGTGGCACACACCGTTGGTCCCAGCTACTCAGGAGGCTGAGGTGGGAGGATCACCTGAGCCCAGGAGGTCGAGGCTGCAGTGAGCCATGATTGTGCCACTGCACTCTAGCCTGGGTGACAGAGTGAGACCCTGTCTCAAAAAAAAAAAAAAAAAAGAAAAAAGAAATCATTAACAACATTGTTATTTGTGTGTACACTGCCCTTATCTCTTCAGAGGTTAGTTTTCAGAAGGGACTATTTGCTTTAAACTATAAACTATAGACTGAATGTCTCCCATAGTTAGATGGTATCACTGGGTGGTGGTGGGGGCTTAGAAGCAAAATGGTGTTAGTCATGCTAGGCCTCCTTTTCACTGTTACATTGGGCTGGATTTGAGGTTTTTTGTGTTATGGTTAACCTAGTGTACCCCAGTTTTCAAATTCTCTTAGAGATACTTTGTGATCAGAGTAGGAATTGGTTTACCAGAACAGTGTCTGTTCCAGTGTAAATTTCAGGTCTCCCCTTTGAAGTGTGCTTTAGTGAGGGTTTCTATATGTTCTTGATTTTCTCCCGTCCCTTTCTCAGTGATATTCTGCTCTTACTGTTCCTGGAAGTTTGTTTGCTTGGAGGTGGGGAGGGGTGGTAGGATGTGGTCTCTTCTTGATTAAGCCTCAGTTTCAGGCCTGAGTTTCAGGATCTTGCCCCTTCCCTGGCTGTTGTAGTGGGCTCAATGTGGAATGCTATGCCTCTCCCAGGACTCGGGCACCCATCCCTCCTCCCTGCTTTTTCACTGTTGTCTTAAGGGTAGAAGTAACGATTGTCCCTTCTGTCACAGTGAAGGCTTGTCTTCCCTAGTGGAGATAGGGTAGAGTGATTTGAGGGTAGTGTCCAGCCTCTCAGGCTTAGCTGCTGCCCACCCCCAGGTTTGCATCACAATGAGCATACCTCAGAGCTCTTTAGAGCTCTGAGTGCGTGGGGTGGGGGGGTTGGAGGAGGAAGGCCCTGCAGGAAGTTGAGGTACCATATCCTCAATTTCTGTGACTCCCAGTGGTTTCACGCTATCTTTTCAGCAAGCCACATCAGATTTCACCCATTTACTGACTCTTCTACCCATTCTTTTTGGTGTCCAGCTGTACTCTCTGAGAGGTGAGCATATGGTTGTCTCCTTTCTCCCTTCAGGTACGCTCCTTAGTTTTTGAGCCAACTGGTTGTTCTGTTGGTTTTTTTTTTTTTTTTTGAGATGGAGTCTTGCTCTTTCGCCCAGGCTGAAGTGCAGTGGCGTGATCTCGGCTCACTGCAAGCTCCGCCTCCCGGGTTCATGCCATCCTCCTGCCTCAGCCTCCCGAGTAGCTGGGACTACAGGCGCCCGCCACCATGCCTGGCTACTTTTTTTGTATTTTTAGTAGAGACGAGGTTTCACTGTGTTAGCCAGGATGGTCTCGATCTCCTGACCTCGTGATCCGCCCGCCTCGGCCTCCCAAAGTGTTGGGATTATAGGCGTGAGCCACGGCGCCCAGTGCTCTGTTGAGTTTAAAGAAAGTCTTGAATTTGAAATTAGTTCAGCTCTTTTTCGTTGTAGTTCTCTTGTTCCAGGGTTTAAGCCAGAAATTTGGTTACTCTTAAAATTTTAACATGAGCATTTCCTTAAGTCTAAGCTCAATTATTATTCCTGTCCTCCTGAATAAGACCAAGAGTTTGGAGTGAATTACTCCTTAACCGTTAGCCTCTCTTCCATGTTAATGTTATTTATGTGTTAGTTTTGCCTTACTTAAGCCACCTTACACCTATAAAAATAGTGAATATTTACTCATGTGTTTTTCAGGTTTCTTTGGTCACCATTCTTCCTGCACTCTATTTCTTCCTTCTTTATTAAAAAATGTTCTTAAATAATTATTTCAGTAAGGACCTTTTAATAGTAAACTTGGGCTTGGTGTTCGTGAAAGTGTCTGTACTTCACTTTTTCTCTTGAATGATTGTTGAGCTGGGTCCAGAATTTGGGTTAATTACTTTCCCTGAGTACTTCGATGTTATTCTCCTGTGTTTTGACAAATTTGTAAATTTTTTTTTAACTTTTATTTTAAGTTTGGGGGTACATATGAAGTTTTGTTACATAGGTAAACACATGTCACAGGGGTTTGTTGTACATATTATTTCATCATCCAGGTGTTAAGCCCAGTACCCAATAGTCATTTTTTCTGCTCCTCTCCCTCCTCCCATCCTCCACCCTCAGGTAGACCCCAGTGTCCGTTGTTTCCTTGTGTTCGTAAGTTCTTATCATTTAGCTCTCATTAATTTTTAATTTTTTGGTGGAGATGGGTTTCATTTTATTGCTTAGGCTGGTCTGGAACTCCTGGCTTCAAGTGATCCTCCTCAGCCTCCCAAAGATCTGGAATTACAGCTGTGAACTACTGCACCTGGTGTATTTTTATTTGCTAATGAGAAGTCAACAGTCAGTTTAGTTGTAATTTCGTTATAGGGAGGTAATTCTCTCTCCTCTTGAGCTACTTTTAAGATCTTTTCCTTGTTTATTTATTTATTTATTTTTTATTTACAGTACTTTTGAGTTGCTGTTTATTTCCTTGTTTTTTTGATCTTCAGGTTTTTTTTTTTTTTTTTTTTTGCGATATTTCTAGGTGTGGATTTGTTTTATGTATCCTGCTTTTATTTGATGTATTCCATTAGTCCGAGGACCCCTGATGTCTTCAGCTGTGGGAGAAAATCTTAGCCATTATCTTTTAAAATAGTTTTGTCTCCATTTTCCATTTATGGAACCATTATTTAGATATGTTTTGGGATTTTTCATCACATCCTTCATGTTGTTTAAGTTTTCTTTAATTTACATTTCTCTCTCTTCTGGGTAATTTCTTGACATCTACGATTCACTAATTTCCTCTTTAGCTGTGCAGTTAATTTGTTAACTTATTGAGGGTTTCACTAAAAACATTTGGCTATATATAAATAGTCAAATATGTAAATATTGATATTTATACAAATACACAAATATATATGTGTGTATAAACATATATATATACGTGTTTTAAAGATGGAGTCTTGCTGTGTTGCCCAGGTTGGTGTTGAACTCCTGGTCTCAAGTAATCCTCCCACCTTGGCCTCCCAAAGTGCTATGATGTACAGGCATGAGCCACTGTGCCCCACCTTGAGTATATTTTCAAATTTAATAATTTCTGTTACATTTTCTTTCAAATCTGTTTTTAAATTTTCTTTCAAATCTGCTTTTAAATTTTCACAAGGGCATTTTCTTGGGACATTTTAAAATATAGTTACGTTTAAGTCCTGTTTGGATTATTTTCTTAGCTGTAATTTTTGAGGAATGAAGTCTCCCATTTGGCTTCCCTTCTTCCCTCCAAGATTTTTGCTGTTTCTCCGTGTGGTGTGCAATATGTGACAATTTGAGAATTGTTTGCCTATGCCTGGGTTGTGGGATGCTCTTTTGGTCTGGTTTTGCATTTGTCTCTGATGGGACCCTTTGGGTTCACTGCGTCTAGAGAGGTTTTGGTCTATTCTCAGATGGGTCTCCAGCACCTGCAAAGTAGTGTAAATTTTGACTCCATATTTGTGTAGAACAGACTTGGGGGTTTCCCTTCTGTTTGGATCACTTTTTTTTTTTTTTTTTTTTTTTTTGAGATGGAGCCTTGCTCTGTTGCCCAGGCTGGACTGCAATGGCACAGTCTTGGCTCACTGCATAATCCGGTTCCTGGGTTCAAGCTATTCTCCTGCCTCAGCCTCCTGAGTAGCTGGGATTACAGGCACGTGCCACCACGCCCTGCTAATTTTTGTATTTTTAGTAGAGACAGGGTTTCACCATGTTGGTCAGCCTGATCTCGGACTCCTGACCTCAAGGGATCTGCCCGTCTCGGCCTCCCAAAGTGCTGGGATTACAGGCATGAGCCACTGCATCCAGCCTGTTTGGGTCACTTTCTATGCACAGCCCTGGGCTGGTGTTTGTAGCTTTTCTTTTTATTTATTTATTTATTTATTTATTTATTTATTTATTTATTTATTGAGACGGAGTCTCGCTCTGTCGCCCAGGCTGGAGTGCAGTGGCCGGATCTCAGCTCACTGCAAGCTCCTCCTCCCGGGTTTACGCCATTCTCCTGCCTCAGCCTCCCAAGTAGCTGGGACTACAGGCGCCCGCCACCTTGCCCGGCTAGTTTTTTGTATTTTTTTTAGTAGAGACGGGGTTTCACTGTGTTCTCCAGGATGGTCTCGATCTCCTGACCTCGTGATCTGCCCGTCTCGGCCTCCCAAAGTGCTGGGATTACAGGCTTGAGCCACCGCGCCCAGCCGCTTTTCTTTTTATTTTTTCACTCAGGGGCAGTCCTTTATGTCTTTGTCTTTGTCTTTGTCTTTGTGCTGGTGGTTCACCTCCAGCTTCTTTCCCAGGCCCAGGCTTCAGACAACTGATATATTTTGGCTCTGTGTCTCCACCCAAATCTAATCTCGAATTGTAATCCCTACATGTCGAGGGGAGGGATTTAGTGGGAGGTGACTGGATCATGGGGGCCGTTTCCCCCATGCTGTTCCTGTGAGTTCTCATGAGATCTGATTATTTTATAAGCGGCTCTTCCCCCTTTACACTCTGTGTCATGCTGCCTTGTGGAGAAGGTGCCTGCTTCCCCTTCTGCCATGATTGTAAGTTTCCTGAGGCCTCCCCAGCCATACGGAACTGGGGGTCAATTAAACCGCTTTCCTTTATAAAATAAATTACCCAGTCTTGGGTAGTATCTTTAAAGCAGTGTGAGAACAGACTAAACAGGAAGCTTCTCCAGTTTCCTGGTCCTGTAATCATTTGCATTTGCAGCCCTTGATTTAGAGGGCAGGGGTGAGCAGGTGTTTATCATGTGAAGAATCTCATTTAATACAGTTTTGTGTCTTTGCAGCCACTCCTTTCTATTCTAGTTTTCTTCCTGACTTTTGGTCAGGAGGTAGTTCTGCCAGTTAAGAACCAGGAAGTAGGCTTGTAATCCCAGCACTTTGGGAGGCCGAGGCGGGCAGATCACCTGAGGTCAGGAGTTTGAGACCAGCCTGGCCAACATGGTGAAACCCCATATCTACTAAAAATACACATACACAAAAAATTAGCCAGGCATGGTGGGTGGGCACCTGTAATCCCAGCTACTTGGGAGACTGAGGCAGGAGAATCGCTTGAACCTGGTAGGCAAAGATTACAGTCCATCAGCTGAGACCGCGCCATTGCACTCCAGCCTGGGCAACAAGAACGAAACTCTGTCTCAAAAAAAAAAAAGAACTGGGAAGTAGTTATAACCACAGACAACCCCCACCTTGAACAGGTTATTTACCAAAAGTTCACTTGAACATTGATTGTGTAGGGCACAGTTCACATTATCTGATGGGAACTATGTTATTTAAAAAATGGATTTGTTTCCCAGGTGAACCTGAGGAGTCTGTTCTCTCCATTATGCAGTTGAAATTCATATAGACTTGTGAGTTCTTTGGAACAGTAATCAATATATAGTATGTGATTTCTGTGGGAAGCTATAATACATTTTAACGTTCTTGGTGAAGAAGGGAGTATGCTGTTTTCCAGCCTCAGTCGGTATTCCCTGGTGTGACCTGCCAGCTACCAGACCCTGACAGTTGTTACAAACTCCAGCCACTGTTTTCAAATCTGCCACTAAATTATCACCACTCATACTCAGCACATGACCTTGCCTCCACTTCACTGAGAACTTTGAGCCATCTGGTTGATTTTCTTCAACTTCTGGCTCCATCTACCAGTTTGTCATCCCTCCCTCTCCAGTGTTGCTCTCTCCTCCTGTCTCAGAGGATGAGATGCTTCTTCTGCTGTTTGAGGCAGTCCTTTGCCAGGGGCCTTAGGCTTCACTGCTGCTTCTTTGGCAGTCTTTTCCCATCAGTTATTTCCCTTCATTCTCCCCATTCTGTTCCTAGTGGCTGTCCACTTGGGGAGGAGGGGTGAAGATTTTGCCTCCAGGGGACATTTGGCAGTGTCTGCCGACATTTTTGGTTGTCAGAATTGGGAGGTGGTGGTGATGCATGTGCTGCTAGCATCTAATGGGTAGAGGCATCTAGATATCCTACAATGCACAGGACAGCCCCATGACAAAGGATGACCTGGTCCACAATGTCAGTAGTGCCCGGGTTGAGTAATGTTGCTGCATCCTCAGGGTCTCACTTTTGATTCCTTCATTTTACTCTGCCCGTTATCTTATGCCTAAGATTCTCATCCTAGGAAACCCTCCCTGAACCACATGTCCAATCCTCTCCTAGCTACCTAACTTCTCCCCTTCTCGTTGAAACTTCTGAAAGAGCGATTTACGTGTAGTCTCTCACTCACTTTTCAAATTTTAGCTGTTGCTTTCTGGCTTCCCATCCCCACCACTGCTTAAACTGTTTTTGCTGAGAATGCTTGTGACCTCTTGTGTGCTGCATCTAGTGAATTCATTTATTCCTAATTTTACTTGACATTTTTGTTGCACCTGACACTGTTAATCACTATCTCCTTGAACCAGTGTATTCCATTGTCATCCTGTTCTCCGTGTCCTTCTCTTGTATTTCTTTCTCTCCCTCCCGTGTGGGCTTCTTGATGATCTGCTTACTCCTTACACACTGCTGTTACCTGGTTTTGACTTCTTAGCCAAGGATTATCATAGGTCATTGTCTCCATGAAGTACCTCAGTTACCCCAAGGATTTCAGTTGCACTTACATACAGATGTTTTTCTGAATTTCTAAATTCTTTTTTTTTCTTTTTGAGACAGAGTCTCACTCTGTTGCCCTGGCTGGAGTGCAGTGGCATGATCACAGCTCACTGTGTCCTCACCCTGTAGAGACGAGGTTTCTCTGTTTTGCCCAGACTGGTCTCAGAACTCCTGGGTTCTAACGATCCAACTGCCTTGACTTCCCAAAGGACTGGGATTACAGGCATGAGCCACCATGCCCGGCTTAAATTCTTCCATGACTTTTCCCTCCAGGCTTTAGTGTCCGTTGCAATCTGCTGGAAATCTACACCTGAATATTCTATAGGTACCTTACACTCAGCATGTCTAATGTGAAGTACATCTTTTCCTGAAACTTAGTTTTCTGAGATCCACCCGGGCTCCCAAGACAGATAGTTGGGTCTTGTCCAGTTTGTATATTTATCTCCAGTTGCCAGTGTGATATAAAATATGATTTAGATCATATCACTCACCTACTTGAAAGTCTGCACTGGTGCTGTCTTGGTAACAGAAAGAGAAAGTAGACTGAATTCCCTCATCTTGCCCATCAGGCTCTCCTTGATATAGTCTCTGCCCACCCACCTCTCCAACCTCACATTGTCTCTCTCCTGCCTCAAACGCTATGCTCTGGCATGTATAGCTTCCTATACAGTTTTGTTTCAAACTTGATGTCTTTATGTCTTTTGCCTGGAATGCAGTATTTTTCTATTGAATATGTGGATTGCTTGCCTTCTGAGTGGTGAGATTCCCTATTCCTCACGGAAGCTACAGTTAATTGGCACCTTGCCCCACTTCTGTGGCCTCAACATCATGAGGAGTAAGGATGTCTGAATTATTTCAGAGAGCCAGGGCTTGGTAAATGCTGCATTAGTCTTGTTGAAAGAAGGTAGAGAGGGGACATTGGCAAGGGTGTTTCACAGCTCTTCAGTTATGTAGCTTACTACTAGCCATTTCTTTCCTCAGTCCCTGCTTCCTCTATTTTATTACCTTTCAGGAGTTCTTCTGGAAAAATGTATCTTTTGAGGGAGAACCTCTTTTATTTTTTTAAATTTATTTATTTATTTTTTAGACAAAGTCTCACTGTGTTGCCCAGGCTGGAGTGCAGTGACACGATCTCGGCTCACTGCAACCTCTGCCTCCTGGGTTCAAGCAATTCTGTGCCTCAGCCTCCCGAGTAGCTGGGATTATAGGTGCACGCCACCATGCCCGGCTAATTTTTGTATTTTTAGTAGAGTCGGGGGTTTCACCATGTTGGCCAGGATGGTCTCGATCTCTTGACCTCGTGATCCGCCTGCCTCGGCCTCCCAAAATGCTGGGATTACAGGTGTGAGCCACTGTACCCGGCCCCCTTAATTCTTTTGATGTGAAATAAGCAAATGCTGCCAAATGTAAGATATGTTGCTGAGTTTTTAGTCTAGATTTATTATGTTCTGATTCTTGGAAAATGAAAATCCACTCCTGATTTTTTGGTTAATACATACCTCATACAGTGACTGTGAAAATTAAACTAAATAACATAGGTGAAGTACCCAACACAGTACTTGGTACATAATAGGCAGCAGTAAATACTAGGTTCTGTTATTCATTCTTCTTTGCCAGATTATTAAAATGACTACAGTACTCCATACATTAGACAAAAAGTTGTTTTTACTGAACCCTTGTTCGATGAAGGGCAATATGCCAAATACCTTGAGGGATACAGAGATGTTTTAGGCTGCTTCCTGTCCAGGGATAAATATTAGCATACTGTATATATAGTTACATTTTGAGGCTTTTTTTTTTTTTTTGAGACAGTTTCGCTTTTGTTACCCAGGCTGGAGTGCAATGGCGCAGTCCTGGCTCACGGCAACCTCCGCCTCCCGGTTTCAAGCAATTCTCCTGCCTCAGCCTCCCAAGTAGCTGGAATTACAGGCACCTGCCACCATGCCCAGTGTTTTCTTACATTTTTAGTAGAGATGGAGTTTCACCATGTTGGCCAGGCTGGTCTCAAACTCCTGACCTCAGGTGATCCGCCTGCCTCAGCCTCTCAAAGTACTGGGATTACAGGCGTGAGCCACTGTGCCCGGCCTTTTTTTTTTTTTTTTTTTAAACACGCTGTTGTGAAAACTTTTTGGTCTTCTAATGTTACTTTATTTGAGCACAGAACACTTTAAAGTTTGGTTGCCACATTTAATCCATTACACCTCTGTGAGAGTAGTTATTAGTTCCATTTTATAGATAGGGGCCCTGAAGGGTGGCAGGAGTAAAAATAGGGTATATTGGGATGTAGAAGAACGCTAACCATTATTATTTCCAACCTTGGTAGGTATAGAATAAATACTTGTTGAATGAATGAATGTTCTTTTATAAGTTGTATATTGAGCCCCTACCTAAATCTTACCTCTACTTCTTCTTTTTCTTTTCCTTTTCCTTTTTTTTTTTTGAGCTGGAGTTTTGCTCTTGTTGCCCAGGCTAGAGTGCAATGGCACATCCTGGCTCATTGCAACCTCCGTCTCCTGGATTCAAACGATTCTCCTGCCTCAGCCTCCCGAGTAGCTGGGATTACAGGCACCCGCCACCACACATGGCTAATTTTTGTATTTTTAGTAGAGACGGAGTTTCTCCATGTTTGTCAGGCTGGTCTTGAAATCCCGACCTCAGGTGATCCGCCTGCCTTGGCCTCCCAAAGTGCTGGGTTTATAGGCGTGAGCCCCTGTGCCTAGCCAAAATCTCTACTTCTTATAGTTTTATTCAACCCCTTTTATGTTTAATTTAATTGATTAATTTTTTTGAGACAGGTTCTCACTCTATTGCCCAGGCTAGAGTGCAGTGGCATGATCTTGGCTCCCTGCAGCCTTGCCTCCCTGATTGAAGCAATTCTCCAGCCTCAGCCTCCTGAGTAGCTGGGACTACAGGTGTGCACCACCATGTCCTGCTAATTTTTGTAATTTTTTGTAGAAGTGGGGTTTTGCCGTGTTGCCCAGGCTGGTCTCAAACTCCTGAGCTCAAAACGATCCACCTGCCTCGGCCTCCCACAGTGCTGGGATTATAGGTGTGAGCCACCATGCCCGGCCCCCTTTTATATTTTATCTGGCAAAAATAAGTATTAACATTTAATGGTTGATAGGGAGGACATTGGAAGTCGGAAGAGAGATAACTCACACTGTTTTATACATAATAAAAAGGCATTGAGGGAAGGTATATGTGTTGATACTGATTTAACTTTTTGCCCTTGTGCTGATTCTTTGCAAGACTACTTTTCTGGTTTCTGTAACAACTGCAAAGGGCTTCCCAAGTTTGGGTCTAGGGTAAATGGCTCAATTTGTTGCACTCTAAGGATGATTGTGTTAATAGATTTTTCATTCTAATCTCTAGTAAAGTAGGGAAAATCTATTGTAATTAGGCTCAGACTCAAGGGGAAAACTTTAGGTAGATGAATTTGCGAATATACAAACTTTAATAGAATAAGTGATTACTGTCTCAGAGTTTACTCTGTATTTAGCTGTCTGTAGTTGGTTGTCTTAGATAGTGAAATACGGTCTTTTAGTAAAAATGGTAAGACCCCTGATTAGGATTTGAAGTAGGACATCCATGAACTTATTGCAGGTAGTAAGTAGTATTAACACATCTCTTTCACTGTCCACATGGAATACTGCATTTAGTTGTTGTTGTTGTTTTTTGAGACAGCCTCGCTCTGTTGCCCAGGCTGGAATGCAGTGGTGTGATCTCGGCTCACTGCAACCTCTGACTCCCGCATTCAAGCGATTCTCCCATCTCAGCCTCCCAAGTAGCTGGGATTACAGGCACGCGCCACCACGCCTGGCTAATTTTTGTATTTTTAGTAGAGATGGGTTTTGCCATGTTGCCCAGGCTTAGATATTCTTTTTCTGTGTTTCTCCTCAAGTGTATAGTTCTCTGGTTTGTGAATTCACTGGGTGGTTGTGATGTCCAGTCAGTAAAATGATAAACATGAAAGCACTTTGAAAATGATTTAATGTCGTTGCATGGAAATGATACAATATCATTGTATCACTATTTATAATAGTCCTCAAGTGTTTGTTGTTGTTGTTGTTGTTGTTGTTTTTTTTGAGACGTGTCTCACTCTGTCACCCAGGCTGGAGGGCAGTGGCATGACCTTGGCTCACTGCAACCTCCACCTCCTGGGTTCAAGTGATTCTCGTTCAGCCTCACTAGTAGCTGGGATTACAGGCGTGCACCATGACGTCCGGCTAATTTTTGTATTTTTTGTAAAATGGGGTTTTACCATGTTGGCCAGGCTGATCTCAAACTCCTGACCTCAAGTGATCCACCCGCTTCAGCCTCCCAAAGTGCTGGGATTACAAGTGTGGGCCATTGGGCCTCAAGTGTTTTTAACCACATTTGAGTGCCCTCTTTTTTTTGGTCACACAACTTTACTGTAACCCCACTAATTTTTTCAGATGTAGTTCATATACTATCTCCTGTGTAAAACATAACCTCTTCAGTCTGAAATGGGTACTGTTTTCTTTGAACATTTGTAGCTATTTTGATTTGTATAGTTCATTTGGTCATCATGAGTCTGAATTGTCACATCTTGCCTGTTGCCTTGATAAGTTAATAATGTAGGATCTTCAGATGTTTAACTCTTAATGAGACTAGCAAACATTTATTGAACACTTATTGTCCTAATCTCTGGACATAAAGTTTTCATGTATTAATTCCAGTGTACACAACTGGATTGTAAGGTACTTTAAAGAAAAGACCATGATGTGTACTTCCTGGTTGCATGAATGTTTCCTTTATATATAATAAAATGTAGCAGTGGGTAAGATTAGTGGATGTATCATTAATGTTGAAATTGAGTTTTAACGTTTTCCTTTTTAGAACCAGTCTAGCACTTGTCTGGGATAACTGAATTTTTGTTAAAATTGGTCCATATATATTTCCTTTCTTTTTTAGTTTGTTTCACATACTTTGACTTATTTCCTGCTTATTTCTCCTCCATTAAGGTATAAATTCTCTCCTTAAATTGCTTAGCCTTGGATTTTCACAGATTTTTTTGAAAGACCTATGTTTTCATAGGCATGTTGTCTTTGTAAGATCTAACTCTGCATTGATTTATTGAGCTCGTTTTGTTTTACTTATTGAGCATCAAGATTGAAAGAGGAAAGTCATGTAATTTTCATTATTTATAATGCATTTGGCTTTTAAAAGTGTTTTGAGGTTAAAACCAATAGCAGTCTAGCATTAGTTGAAGGTATTTTGAAGAGGTGGTTAGTATCCTTGGGGCTTTTATCAGGAGGTAGCCTTTATGTAGAGACTTGAAGGAATAGTGTTAGCAGGGTGTTCTTGTTGGAGCTCCCCTTATTTGATGGTTTGGAGTCCATAATTGGAAAATTAATTTTTAAAATTGGTAAAGCTCTAAGCAATCGAATACGAATGCACATATAACTATTTTGCCATAAAGCGTACTTTTCTTTCTTATTTCGTTTTTTTTGAGATGGAGTCTTGCTCTGTCGCCCAGGCTGGAGTGCAGTGGTGTGATCTCGGCTCACTGCAACCTCTGCTTCCCGGGTTCAAGGGAATCTTGTGTGTCAACTTCCCTCCCAGGTAGCTGGGATTACAGGCGCCTGCCACCATGCCTGGCTAATTTTTGTATCTTTAGTAGAGACAGGGTTTCACTGCTTTGGCCAGGCTGGTTTCAAACTCCTGACCTCATGATCTGCCCACCTTGGCCTCCCAAAGTGCTGGGATTACAGGCGTGAACCACCGTGCCCAACCTAAGGCATACTTTTGATTGTCAATATTTGTTTGTTTGAGATGGAGTCTTGCTCTGTCTCCCAGGCTGGAGCGCAGTGGCGTGATCTTGGCTCACCGCAACCTCTGCCTCCCAGGTTCAAACAATTCTCCTGCCTCAGCCTCCCAAGTAGCTGGGATTACAGGCGCACACTACCACACCGGCTAATTTTTACATTTTTAGTAGAGATGAGGTTTCACCGTTTTGATCAGGCTGGTCTCTACTGACCTCAAATGATCCACCCGCCTCATTATATCATTTGAAAATGATATGTCATTGCGTGGAAATGATATAATATCATTGCATCACTATTTATAATAGTCCTCAAATTTTTTTTTTTTTTTTTTTTTTTTTTTTTTTTTTGAGACCATGTCTCACTCTGTCACCCAGGCTGGAGAGCGGTAGCACGATCTTGGATCACTACAACCTCTGCCTCAGCCTCTCAAAGTGCTGGGATTACAGGCGTGAGCCACTATGCCTGGCTCGTTGCCACTATTTTGACGTATGTCTGGGACCTTTCTCAGCTGACTGAAGTTCAGTGTCATCTTACTTGTATAATCCATCCTATGTGTGCAGTAGGTTCAGTTTCGACGACTTGAAAGTAGAGCAATAATTTAGATAACCTATGAAACTAGTGCAGAATAATAGATTTTTACAGTTGTCTCCTGTCTTTTAACCTAATCTAACACACATCTGATTTGACAGGCACATTTTTTAAGTGACTCATCACCTTTGTTGAATCTTACCAAAGCATCCAATGTAATTTTTACAGAAATAGCACTTTCTTGTAATTGGTTTGTACACTATTTAATTGAAAAACATGTAATGATTATTACCAGAGGAATTGACAGTTGTGGGTAAGAAATGCAACTGACTTCTGGATGCAAAGCATCCAGCTCAATATAAGGGAGCAGAAGTGTGAAGTTGAACTAGATAGTTGACCATTAGCCAAAAACATTTGTACTGATGGCAACAGCCAGACCTCTGTTTTACAGAGGTAATGAGGAGTTTGATGAGGAGTTTGGTAACTGTTAGGTTGAGGACTGTTAAGAGGCCTGCTTGAGGCCAGTATGGCACTTGAGTGCACAGTGCAAACCCGCTTCTGTAATACATTTAATACTTTTTTAAAAATTCCTTTTCCCATGAATAACATGCTTTTTTATATAACAGAAGATAACCGTAACAATTATCATGTAACAGAAAATAACTGTTATTCGGAATGCTTGCAGAAAATCACTGTTTAACTAAGATTTCTATAAAGCCTTTTCCTGTCTAAGATTTCTGTAAAGCCTGTTTCTGTCATTGTCTGAAACATCGTTATGCAGCACATGACTGCCTTTATTTTGGCACTTCTTATTTGGAGTTAATTAATCCCTTCACCTTTACTATGAGGTCTTCCTCTGAAAAACTTTTGTATACAACATCTGATCCACAGTTGATAACCAACAAACTGAATGAAAGAGAAGTTCTGGCCACTTAAGTAGATGTCACAGCCCAATCTTTTTCTTTTTCTTTTTTTTTTTTTTTTTTGAGACAGAGTTTTGCTCTTGTCGCCCAGGCTGGAGTGTGGTGGTGCTCACTGCAACCTCCGCCTCCCAGGTTCAAGTGATTCTCCTGCCACAGCCTCCTGAGTAGCTGGGATTACAGGTGCCCACCACCACACCCAGCTAATGTTTGTATTTTTAGTGGAGACGGGATTTCACCATGTTAACCAGGCTGGTCGAACTCCTGACTTCAGGTGGTCCACCCACTTTGGCCTCCCAAAGTGCTGGGATTACAGGCATGAGCCACTACGCCCACCCATCACAACCCAATCTTCCATCACAACCCAATCTTCCATCACAACCCAATCTTGATGTGGTGTAGTTTTCATTGATGTGCCACCGAAAAATAAGCTGTCATTATTTATAAACTCAGTCCAGAGAATATTTTAGGATAATTATACTCAGTTGAGTATATTATATTCCGTATGTCAAAGATGCTGTGCTCTGTCTACAGAATCCTGAGCTTAATAATACATAGTTCTTGTCTGTGGACATGTATATTGTTGGTACAGTGGAAATAAATGAGGAGGAGAGATTCATTGAAGCCTGAAGGAATTTGTGAGGATTTGAGAGTAGATAGGACCTGAACTGGACTTGGAATGGTAACAATAATTAGGATTTTTTGGCAGATATTTTATTGCGTTATGGCATTTGATAGTCTGGATCTCCTTCAAATTCTTTTTCCTTCTTTTCTGTCAAATACTCCTAGTCTTCCTACATCCATCTCTAGCCTTCTTCTTCTGCAATAATCTTTATTTTCCTTAACAATCTATTGCCTTTGGCCATTTTCCTCCTCTTTTTTGCCTTTGGTGTAGTGCTTTATTGTTTTAACCCTAACCCTGTGCTTCTGGAAATAATGCTTTTCTGTCTTCTACATAGCCACAACAGTTCGTCAATATCCTTCTTAGAGCATATATCGTTTCTTTGCACTATAGTTATATACAGACCCCATCCTCTGCTGGACCTTAACTTCTTGAGGGAAAGTTGCACCTTTATAGTTCTTACAGTATCTGGTATATAGTTTTCTAAGTAGTAGGCACCACATACTATTCTCTTACATTTAGCTTCTTTCCTCGAACTCAACTCTTCTTCTAGACTTTCCTTTTTCTGTGCATAGTACTAGAGTTCTTTCAATTCCCCATTCTAGTCAGTGAGTTCTGCTTCTGTCTTTGAAATGTTATTTGTAGCCCCACCATTTTTTCCACTGTCATCATTGCATGCCCATTAAAAGATAAATATTTAGTGCATATTATGTTCTAAGCACTGTGTAGGTGCTAGGAATACAAATATAACAGATCCAATTCCTTGTTCTTAGAATACTAGTTGGGGGTTATTTTGGTACTTTGTTAAGCAAATGTTTATTGAACACTTTCTTTGTGCGGAACTCTATTGTAGGCATAGATGTATTATAGTCAGAGTCATTTTCCACAGGCTGCTCGTCTTCAAGGGGAAAATATGGCTACTGGATTTCTTCTGTTCTAAGTACACTTTTCTTCCCATTTTCTTTTAGCATCTCTGAAATCCAGATGCGTCTAAACCCTGGTATGTGTGTTTTAATTTTTTTTTTTTTTTTTCTGAGACTGAGTCACGCTCTGTCGCCCAGGCTGGAGTGCAGTGGTGCGATCTCGGCTGACTGCAACCTCTGCCTCCTGGGTTCAAGCGATTCTCCTGCCTTAGCCTCCTGAGTAGCTGGGATTACAGGTGCGTGCCACCGTGCCCAGATAATTGTTGTATTTTTAATAGAGACGGGGTTTCACCATGTTTTTTGGGCTGGTCTCGAACTCCTGACCTCATGATCGGACTGCCTCGGCCTCCCACAGTGCTGGGATTGCAGGTGTGAGCTACCACACCCGCCTTTTTTTTTTTTTTTTTTTTTTTTTTGAGATGGAGTTTCACTCTTGTTGCCCAGGCTGGAGTGCAATGGCACGATCTCGACTCACTGGAACCTCCGCCTCCTGGGTTCAAGCTATTCTCCTGCCTCAGCCTCCTGAGTAGCTGGGATTACAGGCACCTGCCACAATGCCCGGCTAATATTTTTGTATTTTTAGTAGAGACGGGGTTTCACCGTGTTGGCCAGGCTGGTCTCAAGCTCCTGACCTCAGGTGATCCACCTGCCTTAGCCTCCCAAAGTGTTGGGATTACAGGCATGAGCCACTGCGCCCCGCCTGTTTAATGTTTTTTATTCCCCCTTCAAGAGCTGTTAAATTGATGCTGCTTACAATTAGTAGTTGTAACTATAGTATAATTTCTAATTACTATACTGTATACTATAGTTGAACTATAGTATAAATGGTAAGTATTATGATGGACATATGTGTAGAATTGTGCTGTCAAATGTAGCTTCTAGCTACGTGTGGCTATGTAAATATGTTAATTAGACATTAAATTTATTAAATTTTAATTAAAATTAAAAGATTCACTTGAACCCAGGAGTTTGAGACCAGACTGGGCAACATGGTGAAACTCTGTCTCTACAAAAAATCTGCGCCCCTCCCCCTCACAATCAGCTAGGTGTGGTAGCACATGCTTGTAGTCCCAGCTACTGGGGGAGTTATGGTGGAGGTGGGGCCGAGGATCATTTGGGAATGGGACATCGAGGCTGCAATGAATCGTGCATTATTGCACCACTGCATTCCAGCCTAGGTGACAGAGCGAGACCCTGTCTCAAAAAAAGAAAGATTCAGTTCCTCAGTTTCACTGGCCACAGTTCAGATACCCAATAGCCACATTTGACTAGTGGCTACTGTATTAGACAGTGCAGATATAGAACATTCCCATCATTGCAGAATGTTCTATTAGATAGCACTGGTCTAGAATGTGGTTCCACAGTTGTACCTGGAGGGTTGGAAAAGCTTTGTTTAGTTTACTTCCTGGCATCATTATTACCTGTATTTCTTTCCTTCAAGGAGGTCAGGGAACTTTTCTGTCTTTTCCTTCTGTCTTCAGTTTTACCAGAGCCTGGGATAGTAAGTGGTAGGTACCCAGAAATAAAAACAAGTGGAGCATTAAATAGTTTAGGTGAAAGGGGGAAAGGCTGTACATTTGCATAACAGGAAGTAGCTTAGCTGGCTTTATTCAACATGTATCCTGGTGTCCTTTTTTAAAGAGGGTTTTTAGAACAAATTTCATCACATTGAAAATTTAAGAACTTTTATCCAGGTTTATATTAGTTTTGTTGTTGCGCTGCTATAAAGAAATACCTGGCTGGGCGTGGTGGCTCACGTCTGTAATCCCAGCACTTTGGGAGGCCAAGGTGGGTGGATCACGAGGTCAGGAGATCGAGACCATCCTGGCTAACACGGTGAAACCCCATCTCTACTAAAAATACAAAAAATTAGCCGGGCGCAGTGGCGGGCGCCTGTAGTCCCAGCTACTCGGGAGGCTGAGGCAGGAGAATGGCATGAACCCGGGAGGCGGAGCTTGCAGTGAGCCGAGATGGTGCCACTGCACTCCAGCCTGGGCGACAGAGCAAGACTCCTTCTCAAAAAAAAAAAAAAAAAAAAGAATACCAGAGGCTGGGCACCGTGGCACACACCTGTAATCCCAGCACTTTGGGAGGCCGAGGCAGGCAGACCACCTGAAGTCAGGAGTTCCAGACCAGCCTGGCCAAAACATGGCAAAACCCTGTCTCTACAAAAAATACAAAAAAATAAAAAAATAAATTAGCCAGGCATGGTGGTGGGCGACTGTAATCCCAGCTACTCGGGAGGCTGAGGCAGGAGAATCGTTTGAACCTGGGAGGTGGAGGTTGCGGTGAGCAAAGATCGTGCCACTGCACTCCAACCTGGGCAACAGAACGAGACTCCGCCTCAAAAAACAAGAAGTACCTGAGACTGGGTAATTTGTAACGAAAAGAGGTTTAATATGCTCATGGATGCTTCTGCAGGCTGTACAGGAGGCGTGACTGCTTCTGGGCAGGCCTCAGGAAGCTCGCTTTCTTGTTTTTTTGAGATGGAGTCTCGCTCTGTCACCAGGCTGGAGTGCAGTGTGGGATCTCAGCTCACTGCAACCTGTGCCTCCCAGGTTCAAGCAATTCTGCCTCGGCCTCCTGAGTAGCTGGGACTACAGGTACACCATACCCAGCTAATTTTTTTTTTTTTTTTTGAGATGCAGTTTTGCTCTTGTTGCCCAGGCTGTAGTGCAGTGGTGCGATCTCGGCTCACTGCAACCTCCGCCTCCCGGATTCAAGCGATTCTCCTGCCCCAGCCTCCCGAGTAGCTGGGATTACAGGTGTGTGCTACCACGCCTGACTAATTTTGTATTTTTAGTACAGATGGGGTAATTTTTGTATTTTTAGTAGAGATGGGGCTTCACCATGTTGGCCAGGATGGTCTTGATCTCTTGACCTTGTGATCCGCCCACCTCAGTCTCCCAAAGTGTTGAGACAGGCATGAACCACTGCACTCGGCCTCAGGAAGCTTTCAATCATGGCAGAAAGCAAAGGGGAAGCTGTCAAGTCTTACATGGCAAGTGGAAGTGGGGTACAGTGGGGGGGACCTTACTACACACTTTTAAACAAGTCTTTTGAGAACTCAGTATCATGAGAACAGCACTCAGGTGGATGGTGTTAAACTATTAGAAACTGCCCCCATTATCTAATCATCTCCCACCAGGCCCCACCTCCAACACTGGGGATTACAGTTGAACCTGAGATTTGGGTGGGGGCACAGATCCAAACCATATCAAGGTTCTTTTTATTTATTTATTATTTATTTATTTATTTTTTTGGAGACAGGGTCTCACTCTCTTGCCCAGGCTGGGGTGCAGTGGTGCGATCTCAACTCACTGCAGTCTCTGTCTCTCCAGGCTCAGGTGATCCTCCCACCTCAGCCTCCAGAGTAGCTGGGACCACACAGGTGCATGCCACCACACCCAGCTAATTTTGTATTTTTTGTAGAAGCGGAGTTTTGCCATGTTGCCCAGGCTAGTCTCGAACTCCTGGGCTCAAGTGATCCTCCCACCTTGGCCTTCCAAAGTGCTGGGATTATAGATGTGAGCCACCATTCCTGGCATATCTAGGTTTTTATCCCTTATCAAGTGGGATTCAAGGAGGCCCATCATGTTAGAATGCTGTGGGTTGGCAGGAGGCATCACAATGATTTTCCAGGTTCCCAAATTTGTTATTCACAGTACTACATATAATTTCTCAGGGAAGATAGGGTTGGACACGATGGAAGTATTTTGGCGAACCATTTGTTCCCTTGAGTTTCTTTCTCATTTGGTGAGTGTGGTTTACAATGATTGGAGCAAAAGTTTCCTGAATCTTTTTCTTGTTTCCATTTTATTGCATAGTAAAACACAATTTATCTACCTTCTTTTTAATGAGTATCTAGTTAGATTCCTGTTTTTTGGCTAATTCAAATAAAACTAGTATGAATGTTTTTGTACCGGTCTTTTGGTGGGCCGTTGTGTTCCTTTCTCTTGGGTACATACCTAGAAGGAGGGAAGTTGCTAGGCCACAGCATGGCCAGTTTTCTAAAATAGTTGTAGCAATTTATGTTGCTTTCTGTTTGAAAGGACAAAAGATGAAAGTTTGTCATTAGACATTTTTACTGTCTGAGTATTTCCCCTAAGCCTGTGTGAGTTAAGTCATTAATTACCAAATATCACAGACCTTTGGGGTCACTTGCAGATAAATCTGAAAATAATACAGACCTACCATGTCATTCAAAAGACCTTAAAAGAGTATGAAAACTAGCCGGCCGTGGTGGCTCACGCCTGTAATCCCAGCACTTTGGGAGGCCGAGGCGGGCGGATCACGAGGTCAGGAGATCGAGACCATCCTGGCTAACACGGTGAAACCCCGTCTCTACTAAAAATACAAAAAATTAGCCGGGCGTGGTGGTGCGTGCCTGTAGTCCCAGCTACTCGGAGGCTGAGGCAGGAGAATAGCATGAACCCAGGAGGCGGAGCTTGCAGTGAGCCGAGATGGTGCCACTGCACTCCAGCCTGGGCAACAAAGCGAAACTCCGTCTCAAAAAAAAAAAAAAAGAAGAGTATGAAAACTAAGCATTTTATCTCTCCCTCTATTGGCAATCCTGATTTACTTTCAAGACACATGGTCTTTGAAGAAATTTGTTCATGCCTTTGTAAATGGATTGTGTTGAGTACTGCTTCCTGTTGCTTACTGTTACAGGAATGAGTGTACTTTGCCTGTCAGTGATATTACTAGCTACTATTTGAGGGCTTGCAGTGTGAAGTGTATAACAGAATAAAGGACAATGCCCTTTTGAAATTATAGTTCAGCCTAGTTCAGCATAAGTCAGCAAGTTTCAAACTGAGTTCTTGATATTTGCAAGGTTCTGTACTAGGCATCTCCATGTCCAAAGACCAATAAGAATTAATATCCTAACCTCTTGACCTTGTCTAATGGGGAGAGGAGGCACATACCATGATACAAGACCAACTATAATTGTCACTAGAATTGGAAATAAAGTGCTGTCGGGCTTCCATACCACAGCATATCACATTTTATTTGGGTTGCAGAGAGGGGAAGGTATCCTTGTAAAGTAAGCTTATCCAACCCGCGGCCTGTGGGCTGCATGTGGCCCAGGATGGCTTTGAATGTGGCCCAGCACAAATTCATAAACTTCCTTAAAACATGAGATTTTTTTTGCGATTTTTTTTTTTCTTTTTTAGCTTATTGGTTATCATTAGTGTTAGTGTATTTTCTGTGTGGCCCAAGACAATTCTTCCAGTGTGGCCCAGGGAAGCCAAAAGATTGGACACCCCTGCTGTAAAGCTTCATGGAAAGGTTGTGGTCTAAGAGGTCCATCTTGAAAGGATTTCAGTCGCAGCTGCAATATATGCCAGGTGAAGGGAATTGCTTGATGGAATCACATAGCAGGAACATATAGTTTATACCAAGTGGTTCTCAGAGTGTGTTCTGCAGACCAGCAGCATCAGCAGCATCTGGAAACTTGTTAAAAATGCAAACTCTTGGGCTCCCCTCCAGACCTACTGATTCACAAACTCAGAAATCCCAGAAACCTGGGTTTTAACAAGTTCTCTAGGTGATTGTGATGTGTTTGAAAACCATTGGTCTGTTATTCGTCAGAGAATAATTGAAGTAAGGTTTGAGAAAGGGAGTGATGAGAACAAGAAGGCAGGGGCCTTACTGCAGAGACCTTGATTGAGTACTAGGGTTTGAGTATATGGGACTGGGGAACCGTTAGAGTGAAGGAAAGGACATCCTTGGAGTTTAGGAAGAGTGAGCCAACAAACTTTTTTTGTAAGATGAATGAAAACTAGAAGATACTGGAGGCTGGGCATGGTGGCTTACGCCTATAATCTCAGCACTTTGGGAGGCCTAGGTGGGCGGATCACTTGAGGTCAGGAGTTCGTGACCAGCCTGGCCAACAGGGTGAAACCCTGTCTCTACTAAAAATACAAAAATTAGTCGAGCATGGTGGCGTGTGCCTGTAATCCCAGCTACTCAGGAGGCTGAGGCAGGAGAATTGCTTGAACCTGGGAGGTGGAGGTTGCAGTGAGCCGAGACTGTGCCACTGCACTCCAGCCTGGGTGATGGAGCAAGACTGTCTCAAAAATAAAAAATAAAAAATAAATGACAAAGAAAAAGATACCGGAAGCTGGGAGTGGCAGCCTTGGAAAGTGAAAGGAGCAACACAGCTGGGATGAATGAGCCTTGACAGCTGGCTGGTCAAGTGTTAGGAAAGAGGCCATAGCCTCAGAAGCAGCTATGACCTCTGGGTGTTGAGAGGATGGTGGTGCCTTTAGAAGCAGTGCATGCAAGGCCGGGCGCGGTGGCTCAAGCCTGTAATCCCAGCACTTTGGGAGGCCGAGACGGGCGGATCACGAGGTCAGGAGATCGAGACCATCCTGGCTAACACGGTGAAACCCCGTCTCTACTAAAAAAAATACAAAAAACTAGCCGGGCGCGGTGGCGGGCGCCTGTAGTCCCAGCTACTCGGGAGGCTGAGGCAGGAGAATGGCGTGAACCCGGGAGGCGGAGCTTGCAGTGAGCTGAGATCCGGCCACTGCACTCCAGCCTGGGCGGCAGAGCGAGACTCCGTCTCAAAAAAAAAAAAAAAAAAAAAAAAAAAAGAAGCAGTGCACGCAGCAGATGCAAAGGCCACATGGTGCAGGAAAAGGGGATAAGGGGGAAGAGGATGTTTTCTACAAATAATAGCTTCTTCCCCTGAATGTACAAGCTTAGTATAAGAAATTCAGATACTTGAGGGGACAGTGAAGAAGAATGCAGAATCACTTTAAATCCCACTTTACAGAGATTAGCAAAACATTATTCTCTTTAAATATTTTGAGTATACATTTGTTTCTTTAAACTCAGTTTTGTATGCATGGAGTTATACAATTCTGTAACAAATTTTCTCAGACAAATTGAATTTGAACACGTTAGTGTTCCACACATGAATGATCAGTGTGCGTTTGGAAATTGGTGGATTTGATATTTGGGAAGCAATGTTTATACAAGCAGCTAATTGGTAAAGATTGCAATTTCATTTTCCATGGTCATAAAAACATTCTGTCCACATTAGTTGTTACAGAGGAAATCTGGGGCAAAGCAGTTTAAGATGCCTGGTGTGCTGCAACTGTATTTAACAAGAAAAAAGATGAAACATTTGTGACTTTTATTAGAATAACAAATTTTTTCCGGTGTCTTACAAGAACTAATTAATATTGGGCATAAAATAGTCTCATTACATAGGTCAATCCCAAGTTCCAAAGTTCTCCTTTAAAATAGGCAGCTAGCTCCTAGTGAATTTTATGAGCCACAAGCAAAGATGTGGAATAGTTTGCCCAGTTCTTAGTTTTGTGACATGTATGACAGAGTATACCATCTTCTTTAGTATGGTGTTTTTTTTGTTTTTTGTTTTTGTTTTAGAAATTATGGGCAGAAACGTTTCTATTTCTTTCTGCCTGATTCGAATGTGAGTTCACATTTTCCCATACCTATGAGAGAGCACTAGATATTTTCCAGTTACTTTACTTATTACCAATCTGATAGGTTAAAACTGATTTGTCATTTTTGTTTTTTTATTTAATTGATTACTATTGCTATGGAACAGCCTTTTTTTTTTCTTTTTTTAAAAAAAAATAGAGGTGAGGTCTCACTAAGTTGCCTAGGCTGGTCTATAACTCCTGAGGTCAAGTGATCCTCCCACCTCAGCTTCCTAAAATGCTAGGATTATAGACGTAAGCCACCATGCCTGGCCAGGAACAAACAGCTTTCCATAGGTTTATTAGATAATGCATTTCTTTTGTGAAAGGACTGTTAATACCTCTTTGTCTGTTTTCTCTTTGGGTGTTTATATTATACTGATTTGTAAGATGCTAACATATTAAGGATATTCAGCTTCTGTCTTTCTGTTTTTTTTTTTTAATTTTATTTTACCACTTTTTAAAATCAAGAGGTGTACATACTCATTGACTTTTTAAACTATGTCACAGTGAAGCATGGCAAACACTTCATAAGGTATAGAAGATATTCAGTGAATTATCACAAAGCCAAACCTTATGTAACTTGACCTAGGTGATGACATAAACATTGTAAAACCCCAAAAGTCAGTAGTGTACCTAAGGCTGGGAGTGGTAGGTGAGGTCTACCCCAGGTTCAGGCAATAATAAAGTGCATTTTCTTTAGGGAATTTAAAATCAGTAAAATTATTTTACTTTTACCAATTATTTTAATTTAACCAACTTTTAGTTGGTTTGCTTTTTGTTATCATGTGTTGGCCATTTAAAAAATGCCAGTGTGTGTGCATGTATGTATAATATCTGCTTTGTGGCTTACCTGTTAACTTTCTTTTTGACAAATAGAAGTTCTTAATTTTAATATAGTCCAGTTTGTCTGTCTTTTCCTTTATGATGGGTGCTTGCTGTATCCACAAAGAGATACTCTTCTTTATTTTATTTTTATTTTTTATTTTTCTGAGAGGGAGTCTCACTCTGTTGTCCAGGCTGGAGTGCAATGGCGCAATCTCCGCTCACTGCAACCTCCGCCTCCCGGATTCAAGTGATTCTCCTGCCTCAGCTTCCTGAGTAGCTGGGATTATAGGCATGCACCACCATGCCTGGCTAATTTTTGTATTTTTAGTAGAGATGGGGTTTCACCATGCTGGCCAAGCTGGTCGCGAACTCCCGACCTAAGGTGATCTGCCCACCTCAACTTCCCAAAGTGCTGGGATTACAGGCGTGAGCCACCGTGCCCGGCCCAGATATTCTTCTATATTATATTTAAGGAGCATTATTATTTTGACTTTTATATTTAGGTCTGTAATCCATCTGAAATTAATATTTATGTGTGGTGTGAGTTGGAGGTTAAGTTGAATTTTGTTTTCCCTTATGAATAGCCAAATGACAGTGTCATTTGAAAAGATCTGATTTGCAATGCCAACTGTCTTGTACAGCAAGCATCCCTGTGTGATCTATTTCTGGGCCTTCTGTTCATTCTTTTCATCTGTTTGTCTAATGACTGAGCTTTATAATATGTCCTGATCCAAAGAGAAAGTCTTTTTGTTTTACTTCTTCAAGGACATCTTGTTTGCCTTGGCTATTAGTATTTATGTATACATTTTAAAATCTTCTACTGGGCGTGGTGGCTTATGCCTGTAATCGCAGCACTTTTGGGAGGCCGAGGTAGGCGGATTTCTTGAGGTCAGAAGTTCGAGAATAGCCCCGCCAACATGGTGAAACCCCGTCTCTACTAAAAACACAAAAAAATTAGCTGGGTATAATGGTGCGTGCCTGTAATCCCAGCTACTTGGGAGGCCGAGGCTGGAGAACAGCTTGAATCTGAGAAGGGGAGGTTGCAGTGAGCCGAGATTGTGCTACTGCACTCCAGCCTGGGTGACAGAGTGAGACTCTGTCTCAAATAAGTAAGTAAATAAATAAATAAAATCAGCCTGTAAATTTCTATTAAAAATTTGTTAGGATTGATTGGGATTGTATTGGGTCTCTAGATCAATTTGGATAGAATTGACATCTTTACGGTGTTAAATTTCAAGAACATGGGATATCCCTTCACTATTTTAGGTCCCTTTAATTTGTGAAAGTATTTTTTGTTTAATAGCTTTCTACATAGAAGGTTTTCCACTTTTTATATCTAGGAATTTGATAATTTTTGATGGTTTTAGGAATGGTGTTAAAAATATATTTCCTAGCTTTAATGCTGGTGTATAGAAATGCTGTTGGTTTTTCAATATTAACTTTGATATCCCTCAACTTTGATAAGCTAATTTTTTCTGCTAGCTTATTTGTAGATTATTTTGGATTTTCTATGTATACAGTCTATGGAAAATGATAGTTTTTTTGGTCATTCCTAGCACTCATTTTTGTCTAGATTTCTACCTGTTCTCAGTGAAGAGATTTGTCTGAATTATATGTAATCATTATTACTGGAAGCAGAAAGTCTTCCTAAATGAAAAATAAAAACTACACCCCATTCTCATTTCTGAATTATCTTTGAATTTAAACCCAAATCTCAAAGGTGCGTCAATCCCAGTGAAAGTTAATAGTATCTTTTAAGACAATGTTATAAATGTTCCTAACGGATTTATAAGCAAATCTTATGAAATCTTTAAAATTTAATTTTTTTTGAGACAGCTTTTAATGTGTATCTCAAGGACTTAAAATATGAAAGCTTATCAGTAGTTTAAAAAATTCTTCCAAGTAGTGAAGTCACTAGTGTCTCTGATGTGCTCATTTTTCTTTTCCCTTTTTTGAGACAGGGTCTTGCTTTGTCATCCAGGTTGGAGTGTGGTTGCTCATTGCAACCTCAGCCTTGAGCTCCTGGGCTCAAGGGATCCTCCTGCCTCAGCCTCCCAAGTAGCTGGGACTACAGGCACCTGCCACCATGCCCAGATAATATTTTGTATTTTTTTGTAGAGACAGGGTTTCGCCATGTTGCCCAGGCTGGTCTTAAGCTCCTGGGCTCAAGCAGTCCTCCCACCTTGGCCTCCCAAAGTGCTGGGATTACAGGTGTGAGCCACCATGCCTGGCTCATTTCCTAGTCCTTGCTCTTATGAGCCTCCTACTGGAAGTACCGCAGGGATCTCTTCACATTTGCAGAGGGCATTGGCTTGCTTGGGTAATGCTCTGTGGTGCCAATAGAGATGCACTGCAGGAAGAACTCTGGAAACTTTGTGGGGAGAGAAGTGGCATATGAGTGTCATTGTGGGCAAGTGTCAGGTAATGTTTTTCAGAGGAAAATACCAAATTGACATAGTTGTATGCCAGACACATCTGACAGTAATAACAGAGGCATACTCTGAATATGAACCTGTATAGCAGATGTACCTGACAGCAGCAGTAACTTACTTAAGCATACCCTGAGAATGACCCTGAGGTCTAAGAACAACTTGTGTTCATAGGGTTCCAAACTAAGAACTAAGGAATCCGGCAGTGGCCAACCAGCAGATTCATTCCTTATCTATAAGGAACATCTGAGCCCCCAGGCCAGTCCTGTGGATCCTGGGCTTTGTGGGAGGATTGAGTATCTTTGTTTTGGGTTAAATGAAGGTTACCAGGTGGAGGGTGATGGGGGAGGGTGCTAAGTCAAAATGCTGTATAAACTGCATGCTTTTTTACAAGTTGGATCAGTTCTTCTTCCTAGTCTGCTGCCACTGGACTGGATGGCCCTGTATGTAAGTTCCCTCAGAAACCCTACATCTTTTTCACTAGCTCCACATCTCCTGTTTGGCATCTCAAACATGGTGCTGTCCCTATTGAAGTTAATAGGGGTTCAGGACAACATTAGTAATTTGATGAGTTGCAGCTGAGGGATCAGAGTATTTCATAGGTTGTCCTGTAGCAGTTTCATGCATGCTTCTTGTGAACTTGAGTCTGTAAGCTGCTGTAGTCAAGGAGGTCAACAAATGCTGAGCAGCCTCAGTAAAGGGATTGCAACTTAAAACAGCCCACCATTGCAGGTTCATCTCCATGAGGGACCAGCAAGAGACAGTTAAAATGAGCAAGGGCTCTTTTGACTATTTTGGGAATTAAGGGAGTGGGCAAGCAAAAGCTGTAATTGTAATTAGTGTTGTGGAAGGAGAATTATCCCCAACCTTTTTTTTTTGTCTTTCACTGCAGTTTACATGTGATAGGTGTTTAATTAATGTCAGCTGTGTATGTGAATTGTTACGAAGACGTTAGAAAACTTTAGAAACTATTAAGTGATTATTCAAATGTGCTCAGATTAAAAAAATAATTTTAGTATCTTTAACCAGTCTAGCTGGTTAAATAATTTTATTATTCCTGTAGATTAAAAATTTTTAAATATCAAGTTTAGAGAAAAATCTTATTCTAATTTTGGAGTATGATTATATTTGAAATCAGTATGTAGTTTTCCAATTTGAAAAAAATAGCTATAGCTGTAATTATAATCAGCAAATGAATGGGATCTGAGACTGATTTAAGTTAAAATTTGTGACCTTAAAGGAATTGATTCACAGTGTTCTGAATCTTTTCAGAATGTGCTGATACTGTAAGTACAATTTTTCTTATAGTAAATGTAAATGAAATATAAACTCTATAGTAAACTCAAGCATTCTATAAGAAGCCACATAAAGTGCTATTTCTTTCTTTTCCCAGTGGTGTTTTAGTGAATCATTAGTTGTATATTCCTTTCTTGAGTTGGAGCTGAAGAAATCCTTCCCACTGAAAATATGAGTTCTATACCATTTTGTGGGTAGAGATCCAGCAGTAGGCCTTTAGTAAGCATAAGCACTGGCTTTTGCATTTATACTTGTTTTTGTAGAATAACACCATCTTGTAAAATGATTTGTTCCCAGAGTTTTCCTAGATACGGTAATTTTAAACACACCTTAGGAATCTTCTTTTAAAATAAATTATAAAGTTAATTATTTTGTAAAACAAGAGTTCTTTTATTAGCATGAATATCTCCTAATCTTCCCTCACCCCCAGTACTACTAGCTACTTCTAGGGTTGGGTTTTCAGATATAATCAATTTTCTTAGTCTTAAGTAGTGCTTTAGAGATTCAGTACTCGAATCTCGTATTGAAGTATGGTTCTTACTCATGGCAGATAATTTCTGTCTTCACTTTTGAGTTGTTTTTATGCCCTTGAATATAGCAGGCTAACTATAGAATACCTAATGTCACAATCATGAAAGAAATAGTTGGTAATTTATAAAAGCTGTATGAAAATGTATATTAGACTTTTCTGGTTGTTAAGGTCCAAAAAGAAACTGAAGAATCTTTAGAAAAGGTTACTTTAAAAAAATCATTGAATAGGGCCAGGCGTGTGGCTCATGCCTGTAATCGCAGCACTTTGGGAGCCCGAGGCAGGCAGATCACTTGAGGTCAGGAGTTACACACCAGCCTGACCAACATGGTGAAACCCCTTGTATACTGAAAATACAAAAATTAGCCAGGTGTGGTAGCACACACCTGTAGTCCCAGCTACTTGCCAGGCTGAGGCAGGAGAATTGCTTGAACCTGGGAAGTGGAGGTTGCAGTGAGCTGAGATGGTGCCACTGCACTCCAGCCTGGGCGACAGAGCGAGACTCCATCTCAAAAAAAAAAAAAAAAAAAGGCCGGATGCGGTGGCTCATGCCTGTAATCCCAGCACTTTGGGAGGCCGAGGCGGGCAGATCGCCTGAGTTCAGGAGTTCGAGACCAGCCTGACCAACATGGTGAAACCTCATCTCTATTAAAAATGCAAAATTAGCCGGGCGTGGTGGCGCCTGCCTGTAATTCCAGCTACTCAGGAGGCTGAGGCAGGAGAATGGCTTGAACACAGGAGGCAGAGGTTGCAGTAAGCCGAGATCCCACCATTGCACTCCAGCCTGGGCAATGAGAGCAAAACTCTATCTCAAAAAAAAAAGAAAAAAATTGAATCAGACCTACCAGTGTCTAGTTCAGGATTTGAATACTTAGTAATATATTCATTCCTTTTGGGGGAAAAGATATTTCTAATGGCTACTTCATATGTTTTGTGTTTTTATAATTTTCTAGTTAGAATTCATGGGCTCATTTCTGAGAAGACTTCTTTAAAATTACCAATTTTTCGTCCATTTGTCTTTTCTCTTAGCAAATCCCCAAATGACGAATTGATTAAAACAACACTTAGAATAAATACTGTAAGTTGTATTATTTAATATGTATTTTTATGTGCTACATGTAGAGAAATAATTAAAGACAAAAGTAATGAAGCAGACTTTTTAAAGAATCACCTGACAGAAAGAAAGCAGAGAACATTTCTTACGTATAGAAGTAAATGGGCTGGGTGCATGGCTCACACTTGTAATCCCAGCACTTTGGGAGGCTGAAGCGGGCAGATCACCTGAGGTCAGGAGTTCAAGACCAGCCTGGCCAACATGGTGAAATCCTGTCTCTACTAAAATACAAAAATTAGCTGGGCATGATGGTGAATACCTGTAATCCCACTACTCGGGAGGCTGAGATGAGAGAATCGTTTGAACCCAGGAGATGGTGGTAGCAGCTGAGATGGCACAACTGCACTCCAGCCTGGGCAGCTGAGCAAGACTCCGTCTCAAAAAAAAAAAAAAAAAAAAGAAAAAAGGAAAAAAAAAAAAGAAGTAAATTGATGAGGCGAACCTCATTATCTTAGGAACATTTTAGCTTAATAGTAACAGGAGGATAGCTTTCAGAATGGGTTTAATCAGAATAATTAAACCCATTCTGAGGCCGGGCACAGTGGCTCACGCCTGTAATCCCAGCACTTTGGGAGGCTGAGGTGGGCGAATCACGAGGTCAGGAGATCGAGACCATCCTGGCTAACATGGTGAAACCCCGTCTCTACTAAAACTAAAAAAAAAAAAATTAGCCGGGAGTGGTGGCGGGCGCCTGTAGTCCCAGCTACTCGGAAGGCTGAGGCAGGAGAATGGCGTGAACCCGGGAGGCGGAGCTTACAGTGAGCCGAGATCGCACCACTGCACTCCAGCCTGGGCGACAGAACGAGACTCCGTCTCAAAAAAAAAAAAAAAAAAAAAAAAAAAAAAAATTAAACCCATTCTGTCAGTACTGCTGGATTACAAATTAATTGCTGAATTTTGAGTACATTACTGAGAATTTGGTCAGAGAGATAGAATCACTGTATTATGGTAAGGAACTTACATGGTAATCATACTGTACACAATTATAAGAGGTGCTGGGGATGGGAATATCTATCTGAAAAAGGAAGGACCTGAAAAAGTCACTAATAGATCCTCCTGAGGTCTTGGTACAGGTTGATAAATGAGAGCTTACTGGGAAAATTTTAAGAAGCCAAGTGTGTACAGTCACCAAAGTAGGCATGCCAAAAGGCTTTTTTTCTGGAGAGTTCTGCGGAAGGCTGTTGCCTCCATGTAGCTACTGCCTCTGTGGGTCCACAGCCAAGCATTTGTTGTTGGGTCTTGCTCTACTGTTGGTCAGATCAAAAGAAGACCTGGACACAGAGGGGACAAGAGGAGAGCAGGGACAAGCTGGAAACTGCCACACACCTCTACATTTGTCATCACACTGTGTGACCATGAAGACCTTGTAAGGATTTGGCCATCTTGAACTTGGTGTACTGTGCAGGAAAGGGAATTCTGGGAAACACAGTTCCCAGCTTGATCAAGTTCACAAGAGATTGATCCACTACATTGAGCTTCCCATTTTGAGCATCTCAAGTCTTTTTTTTTTTCTTATGTGTGGTTAAAAATTTTTATTTTTTATTTTTATTTTTTGTGGGTACATAGTAGGTATATATATTTATGGGGTACATGAGATCTTTTTATGCAGGTATACAATGCATAATAATCGTATCAGGGTAAATGGAGTAGTCATTACCTCAAGCATTTATCCTTTCTTTGTGTTACAATCCAGTTATACTCTTTTAGTTATTTTTAATTTTAATTTTATTCACTTGTTTTGAGACAGGGTCTTGTTCTGTTGCCCAGGCGGGAGTGCAGTGGTGCAATCACAGCTTACTGCAGCCTTGACCTCCATGGCTCTAGCCATCCTCCCACTTCAGCCTCCCGAGTAGTTGGGACTACAAGCTTGCACTGCCACACCCAGCTAATGTTTGTAATTTTTGTAGAGACAAAGTCTCCTTATGTTGTGCAGGCTGGTCCCTTAACTCCTGAGCTCAAGCAGTCCCCTATCTTGGCCTCCCAAAGTGCTGGGATTACAGGCATGAGCCACTGTGCCCAGCCTAGTTATTTTATTTTGTTTCAATTTATTTTATTTATTTATTTATTTATTTATTTTTTTTTGAGATGGAGTCTCACTCTGTCACCCAGGCTGGAATGCAGTGGCATGACCTCAGCTCACTGCGACCAGCTCCTCCCGGGTTGAAGCAATCTTGCAGATTCAGCCTCCCAAGTAGCTGGGATTACAGACGGGCGCCACCACGCCTTGCTAATTTTTGCATTTTTTGTAGAGACAGGAGTCTCACTACGTTGGCCAGGCTGGTCTCAATCTCCTGACCTCAAGTGATCGGCCCACTTTGGCCTCCGAAAGTTCTGGGATTACAGGCATGAGCCACTGTGCCTGTCTGCTGCCTAGTTATTTTAAAATGTACAATAAATTATTGTTGACCATAGTCACCCTATTGTGCTATCAATTATTCATTCTGTCTAACTATGTTTTTGAACCCATTGAGTGTCTCTTTTGGTTTCATCTCATCGGTAGATGATAGCAATGTTAAAATACTTTGAGCCTCAAGATTTTCATTTCCTGATGGTATTTACTGAGGAATTTAAAATGCTGTACTTTGGATAGCTTTTGTTCTTTTACTTATTAACACCATGGCCTTTCCCTGGTGTATTTTACCATACAGTGCATCTGTATCTTATTTTCTGACTTTTCTCATTGTTGTTAAAGTTTTACAATCCCAGTAAATGAATTCCAGGCCAGATAATATCATTTCAGTTTTGGAGAGGAAAATGAGTACAAACTTTAAGTATGAGTAACTTTACATAGTCTTTGGTGGATTTAGGTTAAAAATAACCAAGCATGCCATATGACATTGTGCTGTCCTTCTGAAACGATAATACTCTAGCAATAATAAATAAAAAGAGATTACCTTTTTCAGGAGATCTAAATTTATGTACTTCTAGGCTCTTTAAATACAGAGCATCAACATTTTGTTAGCTAGGTTGATATATTCAGCCAGCAAAATTATGTGGTTCGCTGTCCTCTGACTCCGCGACACATTGTTTGTGTTCTGGATCTATACCTTCTGTCTTCTGCAGTGCAAGTATAACATACATGCTTGCTAGTTTCTGATTTTTTTTTTTTTTTTTTTTAATATGGATGATCTGACAGGGTAGGGGAGTTTAGGGCATGATAAGATATAGAAAGTGTTGAAAATAGTTTTCATTTAGTTCCTTTCTGCAATCCATAATGGGGGGTTCATTTGCCTCTTTCCTATATAATTTTTCCTCTCTAGAGTTGGAGAATCTCTTCTAATTTTTTTTTTTTTTTTTTTTAAAGACATGATCTCGCTCTGTCACCCAGGCTGGAGTGCAGTGGTGTGATTTCAGCTCACTGCAACCTCTCTCTCCTGGGTTCAAGCCATTTTCCTGCCTCAGCCTCCTGAGTAGCTGGGACTACAGGCACATGCTACCACACCTGGCTAATTTTTGTAGTTTTAGTAGAGAGAGGGGAGTTTCACAGTGTTGGACAGGCTGGTCTCGAGCTCCTGACTTCAAGTGATCCATCTGCCTCGGCCTCCCAAAATGCTGGAATTATAGGCGTGAGCCACTGTGCCCGGCCCTCTTCTAATTTTTTTTGAGAGCATTCACTGATAATAACTGAAGTATCCTGGAGAGTTACATGAACCTCTTAGATGTAGTCATAGAATATTTAATATATTCTGTTGGCTTTTAGTATCTGTTTACTTTTATTATATTACAGTAATTTTTTTTTTTCCCAGTAGGTGCTTGTCACCCAGGTAAACACTACATTTTCTAGTTTCCTTTAAAGCCAGGTGTGATAGAGGATTAAATCTTGTCCAGTAGGATATGAATGAAGACGCTGGGTACATCTTGGGTGTTTTGCCCTGAAAGGAATGGAGTTTTGCCCTCCCTGTCCTCTGCTTTTCCCGCTTCTCTGTGGCTGGGATATGGGGAAATTGGTGAGAGCTGAGTTAGATATCTTGGGCTGTGATATGGACAGTGCTGGAAATGCTTACCTAGACTTTTACATGAGAGAGAATAATGAACTTCTCTCTTTTTTTTTTTTGAGACTGAGTCTTGCTCCGTCACCCAGGCTAGAGTGCAGTGGCACGGTCTCGGCTCACTGCAACCTAGGCCTCCCAAGTTCAAGCAATTCTTGTGGTATTTTTTAAAGACCTGGAGTGGAGAGAGGGGATGGTATATGAAAAGTAGGCCATCAGGGGAACTTCGGTTCTTTTTTTTTTTTTTTTTTTTGAGATGGGGTTTAGCTCTTGTCACCCAGGCTGGAATGCAGTGGTGCGATCGCAGCTCACTGCAACCTCTGCCTCCTGGGTTCAAGTGTGATTCTCCTGCCTCAGCCTCCTGAGTAGCTGGGAGTACAGGCATGTGCCACCACACCCAGCTAATTTTTGTATTTTTTGTAGAGATGGGGTTTCACGATGTTGGCCAGGCTGGTCTCTAACTCCTGACCGCAGTTGATCCACCTGCACTGGCCTCCCAAAGTGCTAAGATGACAGGCGTGAGCCACCGTGCCTGGCCACGGGAACTTTGGTCTAATGAAATAAAATTTCTACAAATTAAAGTGTTCGTTTTTATTACCTTGATAGCATTAGTCTAGACTTTCTTCATTTTTACAAGACCGTGAGGAGATTATTCATGGTATAGTATGGTAATAGAAAAATTATAAGGGTATAGTATGTGTTGATTATTTTCCCGAAAACCATCCTATTTTCATCTCTGTTGCCTCTACCTTTATTAAGGTACATAACTGTTTTATAAGTCCCCAAGTTTCTACCTCCTCCAAACCATTTTCCCTCATCCTCAACAATCCTTTCTGATATAGAAGTTTATCAGACTTGTGGTGTGACTTTTCTCCTTAAAACCTTCAATAATTTCTAATGCCTGAGGACCAAAGTAAACACAGTTTGTAACAAACAACAATCAAACACACCTTGTAACAATCAGTATAATAGTGCCCTTTTACAGCAGATTAAATTGTTGAAGTGACTTGTTCAAAGTTACTAGCAGAGGAAGATAAAAGCATAAGTGTGTTTTGCTGTACAGAATTGTGAAAATAGAATCCCTGTTCCTAGGGACCTTAACTTTTAGTAGTGGAAAAGCAGTTCAGGCAGGCAAATAATTCAGAGATTTAGTATTGTTTAGTCCAAAGTTAGTGTTTGAATGAATGTAAGGTAGTGAATGAAATTTGGAGAATCTGTTGATCAAACTTTTAAAAAGAAGTTGAATAGTATTATCTTAAATATAGAAACACATTTTCGCATTTTGTATTCTTTGAATTTTTTTTTATCTTAAACTTTGTAATTTTTTTTTTTTTTTTTTTTTTTTTTTTTTTTTGAGATAGAGTCTCACTCTTGCCCAGGCTGGAGTGCAGTGGCGATCTCAGCTCACTGCAACCTCCGCCTCCTGGGTTCAAGCGATCGATTCTCTCCTGACTCAGCCTCCTGAGTAGCTGGGATTACAGGCACGCACCACCACACCTGGCTAATTTTTGTATTTTTAGTAGAGACGGGGTTTTACCATGTTGGCTAGGCTTGGTCTCAAACTCCTGACCTCATGTGATCCGCCCACCTTGACCTCCCAAAGTGCTGGGATTACAGGCGTGAGCCACCACGCCCGGTTTAAACTTTGTAATTTTTGTTTCATTTCTTCTTTGTTTTTTTGAGACAGTGTCTTGCTCAGTTGCCCAGGCTGGAGTGCAGTGGCACAATCACGGCTCACTGCATCCTTGACCTTTTGGCCACAAGCGATCCTCCCACCTCAGCCTCCTGAGTAACTGGGACCACAGGCATGCCCACCATGCTTGGCTAATTTTTAAAAAAATTTTTGTAGACTCAGGGTCTCCCTGTGTGGTCCAGGCTGGCCTCAAACTCCTGGGCTCAAGCTATCCTCCTGCCTCTGCTTCCCAAAGTGCTGGGATTACAGGCGTGAGCCACTGTACCTGGCCTGAACTTTGTAATTTTATGAGAACATTTTAAGAAAATACTAATTGGAAAATTATCATCTCTACTCTTTTTGCTGTGAAATATTATATACATCATTTATAATTTATTTTAGCCTTATAATACTTAGTATTAATACAATGAGAACTGGTGGTGGTACTTTAGTGTTCCAAACTCAGTCTACTGCTTTTCTTGGAAAAGATGATGAAAATAACTACTTTAATGTTTGTGGTTATTGCTCTTTTCTAGTATCTGAATTTTAAAAATATATAAAGTTATGTTTACTCATATAACAAATTTTAGATTTTGTTCTTACAACATATTTCCAAAACAAGTGACATTACTATTCCTATTTCTTAGTAACTTGTATAACTCAAGATCAGAAAATTTATATTGATCAGACCTTGAAATCAGGGTTAAGCATTCATATTTGAACAGAGAAAAGGTTTGTTGAGTATTTTCTCTGCCTTATGTTTTTCTTACTGTGCTCATCCAAATTGTCTCATTTCTTTGGTTCAATTTTTATGTACTTTGTGAACTCTCACTAGGTGCTTATATGTTTGTAATTTTTATCCCTTCCTGATGGATTGACTCTTATCACTGTAAGATGTCCTTCTTTATCTTTTTTTTATTTTTGAGATGGGGGTCTCACTGTATTGCCCAGGCTGGAGTGTAGTGGTATGACCTCATCTCACTGTAACTTTCGCCTCCTGGGCTCAGGCAGTCCTCCTGCCTCAGCCTCCCAAGTAGCTAAGATCATAGGCATGTACCACTATGCTCTGCTACTTTTTTGTATTTTTGATAGAGACAGATTTTCACCATGTTGTTCGGGCTGGTCTCAACCTCCTGGGCTCAAGTGATTCACCTGCCTTGACCTCCCAAAGTGCTGGGATTACAGGCATGAGCTACCATACCCAGCATCCCTCTTTGTGTTTAGTAATTGATTTTTGATTACCAATTACTGATTGTTGGTTGATAGTGATTATTAATAAAGTCCACGTTTTATTCAGATTTTTTGTTTTTTACCTAATACTTTTAAAAGTCTTAACATCTAGTTCGTTTGATTTTAATACAGCCATTCCAACTGTCTTATGCATGTATATCTTTATCCTTTCACTTTCAACTTATTTGTATCTCTGAATGTAAAATATGCCTCCCATAACAGCATATAGTTGAATCTTTTTATTTTTATTTTTATTGTTTTTTGAGACAGAGTCTCGCTCTGTTGCCATGCCAGAGTGCAGTGGCACAGTCTTGGCTCACTGTAACCTCCACCTCCTAGGTTCAAGCGATTCTCCTGCCTCAGCCTCCTGAGTACCTGGGACTACAGGCACGTGCCACCATGCCCAGCTAATTTTTGTATTTTTAGTAGAGATGGGGTTTCACCATGTTGGCCAGGATGGTTTTGATCTCTTGACCTCGTGATCCGCCCACCCTAGTCTCCCAAAGTGCTGGGATTACGGGCATGAGCCACTGCACCCGGCCCTGAATCTTGTTTTTTATTTTTTATTTTTATTACTATTTTTTGAGATGGAGTCTCGCTCTGTCATCCAGGCTGGAGCACAATGTCGTGAGCTGGGTTCAAGAGATTCTCCTGTGTCAGCCTCCTGAGTAGCTGAGACTGCAGGCATGTGCCACCACACATGGCTAATTTTTGTATTTTTAGTAGAGATGGTGTTTTGCCATGTTGGCCAACTGGATCTTGAACTCCTGACTTCAAGGGATCTGTCCACCTTGGCCTCCCAAAGTGCTGGGATTACAGATGTGAGCCACCGTGCCTGGCTGAATCTTTTAAAAATCCAATCTAATGATCTTTTCATTTTGATTGGATTGTTTAATCCTTTCACATTTAATATAGTTATTGATATGTTTGGATTTACATCTATTATTTTGCTATTTGTTTACTGTATTTTTCATGTTTTTTTGTTTTGTTTTTCTGTTTCTCCTTTACTGTTTTATTTTGTATTAAGGGAAAAATTTCAAATGTAACATTTTAATTTCTTTAATGTTTTTTTAGTTTTTTTGGAGTTATTTTCTTAGTGTTGCTCTAGGACTTACCATATACATACTTATCAGAATCTTCTTCAGATGTATGCTAACTTAACTCCAGTAAGATATAGAAACCATTCCTTCCATGTAGCTCTATTCTCTCTTCCTTTTTGTGATGTTATTGTTATACATGTCTATTTATGTTAAAACCTGAGATATGTTGTTAAAATGATACCTTTATATAATTTCATATTTTAAGGAAGCTGGGAGAATAAAGGAGAGCAAGTATATATTTGTAGTTTGTTATATTAATCTTCTTATTTACCATTTCTGGTTTCCTTAATTTCTGAAGAAATTTGAGTTACCATCTGGTATCATTTCCTTACTCCAGTATAGCTTTGTTCCCACCCACCTCCTCTGTGCTTTAGTGGCCCTTTAACAAAAATTCGTGTGGAGTCATGTTACTGTCTAGTGTCACTTGTTTTCAGTACTTCCTTTAGTATTTTTTATAAGTTGGATCTTCTAGCAATGAATTCTCTCAAGTTTTTATTTATCTGGGAATGTCTTTATTTTGCCATCATTTTTGAAACATAGTTTTGTTGGATATGAAATTCTTGGTTGACAAGTTTTTTTTTTTCCCCTTTTCTTTCATCGCTTTGAATGTGTCATCTTACTGCCTTCCAGTTTCCATTGTTTGTTTCTTTTCTTTTTGTTTTTTTTTTTTTTTTTTTTTTTTGAGATGGAGTCTCACTCACTTTGTCGCCCAGATTGGAGTACAGTGGTGCTATCTCAGCTCACTGCAACCTCTGCCTCCCGGGTTCAAGTGATTTTCCTGCCTCAGCCTCCCAAGTAGCTGGGATAACCGGCGTGCGCCACCACACCTGGCTAATTTTTGTATTTTTAGTAGAGATGGGGTTTGGCCATGTTGGCTAGGCTGGTCTCAAACTCCTGACCTCAAGTGATCTGCCCACCTCAGCCTCCCAAAGTCTTGGGAGTACAGGTGTGAGCCACTGTGCCTGGCCAGTCTCCATTGTTTCTAATCAGAAGTCAACTATTAATTGTATTGAGGATCCCTTGTATGAGATAAGTTGTTTTTCTCTTGTTGCTTTTTTTTTTCTTAAATATATATTTTGTTGTTGTTGTTGTTTTTGAGATGGAGTCTTGCTTTTTTGCCCAGGCTAAAGTACAGTGGTGCGATCTTGGCTCACTGCAACCTCTCCCTCTTGGGTTCAAGTGATTCTCCTGCCTCAGCCTCCTGAGTAGAGTAGCTGGGACTACAGGTGTGCGCCACCATGCCTGGCTAATTTTTGTATTTTTAGTAATGACGGGGTTTCACTATGTTGGCCAGGCTGGTCTTGAACTCCTGACCTCAAGTGATCTGTCTGCCTTGACCTACCAAAGTGCTGGTATTACAGGCATGAGCCACCACACCTGGTCTTAAATATATTTTTTGATATAGAGATGGGGTCTTGCTGTGTTGACCAGGCTGGTCTTGGACTCCTGGCCTGAAGCAATCCTCCTATCTTGGCCTCCCAAAGTGCTAGGATTATAGGCGTGAGACACGGCGCTGGGCCTCTCTTGCTGCTTTCAAGATTTTCTATACCTTTCAGCATTTTGACTATGATGTGTCTGGGTGTGGATCTCTTTTTGTTTATTGTATTTGGAGTTTGTTGAGCTTCTTGGATGTGTAGATAAATGTTTTTCATCCCATTTGAGAAGTTCTCAGCCACTATTTCTTAAGTATTTTTTTCTGTTCTCTTTCTTCTCCTCTGGTATTCCTATTACATGTATGTTATGGTGTATTAGTCCAGGCTCTCCAGAGAAACAACCAAAAGGGGATGATGAGATAGATAGATATGCTTAATGGTATCCCATGTTTCTCTGAGGTTCTGTTCGTTTTTCATTTTTTCTGTGTTCTTCAGATTGCATAATCTCTATCAATCAGTCTTCAAGTTCACTGATTCTTCTGCTAGCTGAAATCTGTTCACCTCCTGTAGTGAGTTTTTAAAAATAAGCTTCCTAATTTAGGATAGGTTTTGGTTTACAGGAACATTCCAAAGATAGTAGAGAGTTTCCATGTACCTCACATGTAGTTTTCCCTATTATTAATATCTTATATTGGTATGATACATTCATTCTAATTAATAAACCATAACATCAATCACTGATGTTAGTGATTACTGATTACTGATATTCAAAGTTCATACTTTATTCAAATTTCCTCAGTTTTTATCTAATATCTTTTTTGTTCTGCTCCAGGATCTCATGTAGGATATTATATTACATTTAGTTGTCATATCTTCTTAGACTCCTCTTGGCTGTTACAGATTCTCAGACTTCCTGTGTTTTTGATGAACAGTTTTGAGTAATACTGCTTAGGTGTTTTGTGGAGTATCCCTCAGTTGGGATTTGTCTGATGTTTTTCTTGTGATTAGACTGGTGTTGCAGGTTTTTGGGAGGAAGACCACGTAAGTAAAGTGTCATTTTCATCACATCGTATCAAAGGGACATACTATCAACATGCTTATCACTATTAACGTTAATTAACCTTGATCACCTGGCTGAGGCGGTGTTTGTCAGGTTTCTGCATTGTAAAACTACTCTTTTTCTCCCTATCCATAATGTCCTCTTTGGAAGAAAGTTACTATGTGCAGCCCACATTTAAGGAGTATGGAGGCATGCTCCACCTTATTGAAGATGGGGTATTTACATAAATTATTTGGAATTCTTCTGCACAGGGGATTTGTCAACTCTCACTCTCTCATTTACTTATTTAAAAAATCATTATGGACTCATGGATTTCTTTTTAATACTTTGGGTAATAATCCAAATGTAATATTACTTTATTTTTTTGCTCAAATTGTCCCTGCTTTGGCTATTGGGGGCCCCTTCAGTTAACTAGTGTGATTTGACATAGCACACTTCTTTTTTTTTCTTCCTTCTTCCTTTCTTCTTTCTTTTTCTTCCTCTTCCTCTTCTTTCTTCTTCCTTCCTCTTCTTTCTTCCCCCGCCTTTTTTTTTTTTGGAGAGGAAGTCTTGCTCTATCCCCCAGGCTGGAGTGCAGTGGTGCGATCTCTACTCACTGCAACGTCTGCCTCCTGGGTTCAAGTGATTCTCCTGTCTCAGCCTCCTGAGTAGTTGGGATTACAGGTGTGTGCCACCACGCTTGGCTAATTTTTTGTATTTTTAGTAGAGACAGGGTTTCACCATGTTGGCCAGGCTGGTCTTGAACTCCTGACCTCAGGCGATCCACCGCCTCGGCCTCCCAAAGTGTTGGGATGACAGGTGTGCTGCGCCCGGCCTTCTTTTTTCTTTCTTTCTCCTTTCTTTTTTCTCTTTTCTCTTTCTCTTCTTCCTCCTGTCTTCTTTTTTTTGAAATCCACTTCTTTATTTTCTGGCACTAGAATATGCTCCAGGCTCATCTGGTACATTTTTTTGCCCCAGTCCTAGTTTCAGCCATTTCACCAAAGAGTCCTGCTTGCTTTCTCTTTTCGCTTCGCTTCGCTCCTCTCCTCTCCTCTCCTCTCCTCTCCTCTCCTCTCCTCTCCTCTCCTCTCCTCTCCTCTCCTCTCCTCTCTCTCTCCTCTCCTCTCCCCTCCCCTCCCCTCCCCTCCCCTCCCTTCCCCTCCCCTCCCCTCCCCCCCTCCCTTCCCCTCTCTCCTCTCTCTCCTCTCTTTTCTCTTTTCTCTTTTCTTCTTTCACAGGGCTTCACTCTCACCCAGGCTGGAGTGCAGTTGCACAATCGTGGCTCACCACAGTCTTAACCTCCTAGGCTCAGGTGATCCTCCCACCTCAGCCTCCAGAGTAACTGGGACTACTGGTGCAGGCCACCACGCCTGGCTAATTTTTGTATTTTTTTTTTTTTTTTTGAAGAGAAGGTGTTTCACCATGTTGCCCAGGCTGGTCTCGAACTCTTGGGCTCAAGTGATCTGCCTGCCCTGTCTCCCAAAGTGCTAGGATTACAGACATGAGCCACTGTGCCCGACTCCTGGTTTCTTTTATCACAGAATGGTATTAGAAAGCAGGATCTAGGTGCTAGTTGGGTGCTAATGAATCTTTCATTTTGGTTATTTACTTTCCTATTCCAGAATTTCCATTTGGTTCTATTTTCAGTATTCTCAGCCTTCCTTGCCTGGGGTAGAGCTGCTGCCCTATAAATGAGGCTAGGTGTAGGTAGCTCTGCTTGACCGGAATAGTTCCTGCAACATGAAACAGAGGCTGTGAGGGGTGGCAGAGGATGTGAAATTCTGGTAACCTACTGCTCCCGGGGAGAAACTTTCGTCTTGGCTACACTCACTGGGCATAGAGCTGGGGATGAGGGAGGGGGAATGGGCATGTAAAGAAGTGAGTCCTGGTTCACATTTTTCTGGCTTGGTCTTTTTACCAAGATTCAGTAGATTTTCTTGACTAAATATTTCTGCATTTGCTCTATGTCCTTAGGGCAATTTCTGCAGACTGTAAATAGTTTCTTCTCTTTCCTTGTTTTGTATCCTTTGTACCAGTTAAGGTTGTTTTGCTGAGGAGAGGGTCCAGGGTCCACATGGACTACCTCACACTGCCATTCTGGAAGTGCTTCTCTTTGGTTTAATTTTGTTGGAATAAAGTGTTACTTATGGAAACAGCATTAAGTAAATACATTTCACGTATTCTAAATAGTAATCTTTGCCCCATCTTGTTTTCTATATCCTTTGATATTAATTTATAACAACAGTTATTTAGAATTTAGACTCTAACTCACCTCTTCTCTGTATTTTATCTTTTGAGAATGAAGCTTCATTTTATTTTTCATAGCCCAGGCAGATTACTTCCATTTATAGTCCTATAACCATCCCTTTTGTGTGTGCATTGTTTCTGTGATGCCTTTCATGAAACAACTTAGGGATAAAGGTAATTGAAGCACATTTGCTTTTCCTCCCACTCAAATGCTTTTATTTCCTTCAAACAAATACCTCAGCAATTCTGCATCTAGATGTTCTTCAATTTTCTTGTCAATTCTTGTTGTTGTTTTTTTTTTCTTGGCACAACAGAAGATGTTCTATTTCATACAGTTAATGAGAGGTATCTTTACTTACATAACTATAAATGATCAATAATGATGATAGTGCAATGCAATTTCAGAAGTTGTTCTAGATTTAGCATAGTTCTAAACTGTTGAGGCCGAGTAGAAAATTTTTCAGTGATATTGTTCAACTTGATAAAATAACAGTACTTTGCAAATGATATAATTGTCATCAGGACTGGCAAGACTAAAATTGTTTGCTTTAAAATGTTTTATTTTCCTTAATAAAAATATTGCTTTAAAAATGTTAATGACATTTCATGAAGCTATTCTTTTGGACATTGACAAAAATTACTTGTTTCATTTGGGGAATCCACTTAAATGCAGACTCTTTGAGATGATATAATAAATCCCTCTTTCTAAAGTTATTAGCCTTCTTATTACGTCATCTATTGTGTTTCATTACTGTTATCTTTTAATTAGTAATAATATTCTCTATTATGTGACTTCTATGCATCAGAGGCTTTATATAATCTTGAATCCTCTCCATTAGCCTATAAATAGGTAATATCAGTTCCTCTTAATGAATGGGAAAATAAGGTTGAAGGGGCTATATAACTTGCTAATGGTCACATAATTAGTGAAGGATGACACCCAGATGTGTCAGTATTCTCAAAAGACTGGAAAGAAGGGTCCAGGTAGAGGAAGGGTTTGTGGTAAAAGCAGTGCATGGACTGCTTGTTCATCCTCTTTTTTTTTTTTTTGAGACAGAGTCTCGCTCTGTCGCCCAGGCTGGAGTGCAGTGGCACGATCTTGGCTCACTGCAACCTCCGCCTCCCAGGTTCAAGCAATTCTCTGCCTCAGCCTCCCAAGTAGCTGGGATTACAGGCGCCCACTACCACACCCGGCTAATTATTTTGTAATTTTAGTAGAGACAGGGTTTCACCATGTTGGCCAGGCTGGTCTTGAACTCCTGACCTCATGATCCACCTGCCTTGGCCTCACAAAGTGTTGGGATTACAGGTGTGAGCCACCTCACCCGGCCTCATCATCTTGATTGGTCTTGGATTGTTGAAATAAGTTTTCATCTTCTAAGGAGGACATATCAAAATCTAGAAACTAAAAAGTTAAAAAAATGTTTTGTTAGCCTGAACAATTGAAAATAGCAGATAATAAACACTATTTAAATTTGAAATGTCTGTGGGTTTCTATATTGAATCCTGTGTCTATGATTGTATAAACTAGGAGTTACTTCAAGGAAAATGATGACACCACATTGGCTCCTTAATCACCAAGAGGCTGTCTGATTTTCCTACTTACTCTATTGTGAATGGAGAAGAGTCCTTTGGTCAAGCCAGAGCATAGCTCCTCCTCAGCTGATTAGGAGACCTGGAGATGACATCTGTTTCCTCTTTGCTGTAATGAATGTGTGGGGTTTGTTCTATCAGATTCTGGATTTCCTGAACAGAAAGATGGTGGTTTGTATTTCAATGTACTTTACGTGTCATTTGCGTGAAATGAGAAGCACAAGTAACTAACTGGTTGGTAACTGTGGAACTATAAAGTAGAATGCTATATTGTTTACAAGTTTATTCTCTGTTAGATACTGTTATAAATTTGCATAATCAATTCTTTTTTTTTTTTTTTTTGAGACAGTATCGCTCTCTCACCCAGGCTGAAGTGCAGTGGTGGCATGATCTCGGCTCACTGCAACCTCTGCCTCCTGGGTTCAAGCGATTTCCTGCTTCAGCCTCCTGAGTAGCTGTGATTACAGGTGTGCACCACCATGCCCAGCGAATTTTTGTATTTTTAGTGGAGATGAGGTTTCACCATGTTGGCCAGGCTGGTCTCGAACTCCTGACCTCAAGTGATCCCCTGTCTTGGTTTCCCAAGGTGTTGGGATTACAGGCGTGAGCCACCACCACTCTTGGCTGCATAATCAATTCTTAATTATTTATGAATTGTTAGAATGGTTTATCCCAAGCCCATTTCTTTCTCTGTATCTTTTGTTTGTTTGTTTTTGACACAGGATCTCAAAAATCATCACTAGATGCTAAATCTATAGGGAATTATTATTACTATTTTGAGTCAGGATCTTCCTCTGTCACCCTGTCTAGAATGTGGTGGCAGGATCTCTGCTCACAGCAGCCTCTGCCTTTCGGGCTCAAGCGATCCTTCCACCTCAGCCTCCTCAGTAGCTGGGACCACAGGGATATACCAGCATGCCCTCTGACTTTGTAATTTTTAGTAGAGCCAGGGTCTCACCATGTTGCCCATAATAAATAACAACTAAGACCTCATAGTTGTCAATCATGTAATATTATTTTCCATTTGCTCCATGTCTATTCCCAGTTTCAGTTAGTAGAGTCCTGATATACCCAGTAGTCAAGTCAGAATTTTTTTTCCTTTTTTTTTTTGATATAATTTTTGATTTTACAAACCCTGGCCTACAGGTCAAAGCAGAAATGTTAGCATCATCTAGACTTTTCCATTTCTCATTCATCAACTATTTTTAAATTGTCACTGTGTCTTTTGATTACATCTCTTAAATACCTCAACTTTATCTGCCTTTCTCTGTTCCCACTGTTGCTGCTTTAGTTTAAGTTTCTTTATTTTGTGCCTGGCCTCTATAAATCAGTAGCTTTCTGACTAGTGTCTGCCCTAACTCTCTTCCAGTCTCCATGGTGATTTTTCTGAAGTATAACACTGGTAAAATACTCAACTTAAACCTTCTCTTGATTTCTTGTTGTCTACAGCAGCAGCCTTCAAACTTCTTGTAAGGCAGTTAGACCCTTTCTTCAAATATAGGGTGTCAACAAAATTTCAACAAATTGAGTCTCAGAGATCTGATTGGCTTTTATTAATGATTCATGGACCAGGTAGCATCCAGTCTACAAAACAGAAAGTTCTAATGACCTAGACTGAGTGGGTTCATTTTGTATGCACAGAAAAGTGGAGGAAAGCAGGACCAAGGATCAAATAGTGAATTGGTCATTTCTAGGTTACTTTCCTTATGGGGAATCTTGGCTTAAGGGAATTTAGCTATTGTCTTTCTCCTGATTTCTTAGGTGGTCAGATTTTACAAGTAAACGAGTTAGGTTTTGGTTTGCTAACTTGGAACCTTAGCCTGAGTGGCTCCATTTGGGCCTGCTGTTCTTTCTTTAACTAAGGCAAATATAATGTTTAAAATAGATTTTTTCAAAAAGAGAGAGCAACACTGTCTAATTGAAGCAGGATAGGAATGTAGGAACTCTGCTTTTGCTTCTGCCTTTCTCAAAAAGCCCCTTGAGCCATATAGGGCAAAGTTTGAAAACCCCCAGCCTAAAGTAGAAACCTAGACTTCTTAGCATGGTATAGAAGCCCTTTTATGATTCTGCCCATGCCTTTTTTCATGTTATTCCTGGACTTTTTCCCTGGATTTCAGATACGCTGCATTACTTGCATTCTCCAAACACTCATTTTTTTGGCCTACATTTTTGCACAAACTTTTCATAGAATGCCTTTACCCATTTTGTCTTATCAGCTAAACTTCTGTTCTTGTCTCAAGTATTAATTCAGGTATTACCTCTTCAATGAAGGTTTCTCTGATTTTCCAAGTCAAAGTTAATCTTTTTTTTCTGCTTTTCTAGTATCTCTTCACATTGGAAAGCAGGGAAGACTTTGTTATGTGTGATTCTGCACTAGTAGCTTGAACTTACAACCTGTTATATGACTTATAATATTTGCATTTAAAATGCCTGAACCAAACTTTTACCAACATTTCTTTTAATTGTCTATTTTTTGCTTTCTCATGAAAGAAAATCTCAGATTTTTTGCCTAAAAAGCGGTCAAACACAATGGCATATAGCCTTAACTTGGTTATGAAATTGGGCAATTAAATCTTTTCATTTTAGGTAAAGTCCTTTATATTCTCTGGTATTGTAGATGGCATTATTAGAGTACTGAAGTTTCCTTTTGTTATCTATTTTAAAGGATTGAATATGTGCTATGATTATCATGTATTGTGACTCACATAAAATGTAGCAAATTTATGACATGATTGGTTCCCTTCAGTCAGGGCACCTTGTCGAAACTCTTTTGAGGGAATTTTTCATTCAGATTTATCTTTAACGCAGCTTCCAAATAAGTGATTGATGAGTATTTTATTTAATGAGTAAATTGTGAATTACCTTGTGGTGAAAGATATTGTCTCCTTATTCGCTACTTTATTCTCTCCTTCTCCTTCTCCATATTCCACTTAGCTACATCTTCCTCCTCATTCCTAAAAAAAAAAAATCTCTGAATATCTTGGTGCATAAGAAAAGAAGAAAGACCAGTGGATTTTCTTGTTTCTTCCTTGCTTTAAGAGGTGGAATTGACTGTAGGTAAGAATTGTGGTTAGGCTAAATATTGCATATATGAACAGCCAGCATGCCATAATAGATGCTTAATAAATGTTTGTTAAACTTGAATAGGGTAGATCTTAGGCTCTCAGTGCTTTAAATGATTCCTTAGATTTGAGGATTTCTTCACTTTGCTATTGAATAAACTTAAGGCTTAGAGAGGTAGAAGTGGCTTTGCAGATTTCTGGTGAGTAGGAATTTTTCAATAATTAAAACGATCTGAAATTTGAGTGAGCTGTTTTGTTTTGTTTAGACAGGATTTTCCTCTGTCACCAGAGTGCAGTAGCAATCATAGCTTACTGCAGGCTTGAACTCCTCAGCTCAAGCTATCCTTCTGCCTCAGCCTCCCAAGTAGCTGGGACTACAGGTATGGACCAGCACACACGGCTAATTTTTGAAATTTTTTGTAGAGACAAAGCCTTGCTGTGTTGCCTAGGCTTGTCTTGAACTCCAGGCCTTAAACAGTCCTGCCTTGGCCTCCCAAAGTGCTGGATTTAGAGGCATGAGCCACTGTGCCTGGCTGTGAGCTGTTTTTGTAGGTACTAAGTTTCACATCACACCTGGCATGGTGGCTCATGCCTGTAATCCCAGCACTTTGGGAGGCTGAGGCAGGAGGATCACTTGAGGTCAGGAGTTCAAGACCAGCCTGGCCAACATGGTGAAACCCTGTCTCTACTAAAAATACAAAAATTAGCTGGGCGTGGTGTGCCTGTAATCCCAGCTACTTGGGAGACTGAGGCAGGAGAATTGCTTGAACCCGGGAGGTAGAGGTTGCAGTGAGCCTAGATCCCGCTACTGCACTCCAGCCTAGGCGACAGAGTTCCCCCTCTGTCTCAGGTGGAAGAAAAAAAGAAACTAGCTAGACTAGTGTGAAAAAATTATTTGTTCGAGCTCTTGTTTTGATACTAACATGATATAGCTAAGTGGTATTTTTCTGCTAATTGACCTTTTGAAATTCAAATACTACTTAATTCTATTATGGAACAGTAGAGGAAATGGGGATTCTGGCCAGAGAAAACAAAGAAAAAGTACCTCTTGAAGGTACTCGACAGTGAAATGATGAAAACTAAAATATAGAGATGAATTGCAGCAAAACTTTGATATTTAATAATGCATTTGAGGAGAGGCCCTGTTCTGATGATTAGACAGACCATCAAGAACAATGTAGACGTTGCCAACTCATAATGGCAAGCAAAGAGTTCAGGATTTTCAACTGATTTTATTAAATCGAGATTCAAAATTTTTGTCATTTTGCCATCTATTGGGGGTGTCTTAATTAAAGGGATTTTATGTAGTTCAAAATAAATGTTACAATTGTTGTATTATCTTAGTACTATGAAGATGACTATGATAAGAGTGTCTTCTGTATGCTAATTGGATGACTCCTGGCGGAACCTCCTAGATAGCTTCTGATGGGGGCTGGTCAACCCAAAGAAGAAGGCACTATTAGAGGTTTACGACTTTAAGCTTCACCCCAGACTTTCTGGGAGAGGAAAAGGGAAGGAGAATGAGCTCAATCACCAATGGCTAGTGCTTTAATCAGCCATGCCTATGTAATGAAACCTTCTTAAATTATGGTGCCCTGGAGCCTTGTAGGTTGGTGAATACACTGTAAAGCAAAACAAAATTCTAAGCCCCCCAGCCAACTGAATGAAACCCTCCTCTCAGCCAAGGGTGCTCTAACCTGAACCCTAGTTCAGGACATGATAGGAAAGACATGCCTCATTATACCTTTGTCCCTTTGGAATTCAGGCGTGGCTGACCAGCATTAACGTTAAAGCAGACTCTTTGTAGCAGTAAGATACCAACGTGATACATAAAGTGTATCACACTTTGTAGCAGTAAGATACCAACATGATAGCAGGCCCTGAAAGAAATAGCAGTATTTTACCCTGAAATATATTTCTCTATTTTGAAATGGCCTTGGCAAAACTGTCTTTTGTGGGGGAAACAATCTATGTTCTATAGATAATCCCCTTCCCTTTCCAGGTGTTTTTCCTGGTCTAGGAAAGAATTAATAGTGTCTGGCATCTTTTTAAGTCTTTTTTTTTTTTTTTTTTTTTGGGAACAAAGTCTCTGCTCTGTCACCCAGGTTGGAATGCAGTGGCATGATCTTGGCTCACACCAACCTCCGCCTCCCAGGTTCAAGCAATTCTCGTGGTATTTTTAAAAGACCTGGGGTGGGGATAGGGGATTCTCCTGCCTCAGCCTCCCGAGTAACTGGGATTACAGGCATGCGCAACCACGCCTGGCAAGTTTTTGTATTTTTAGTAGAGACGGGGTTTCTCCATGTTGGCCACATTGGTCTTGAACTCCTGACCTCAAGTGATCCGCCAGCCTCAGCCTCCCAGAGTGCTGGGATTATAGGCAGGAGCCACTGCACAGACTGCCTTCTTAAGTGTGATAAGAAACATTTGCAATCTATTCCATAGGAAGCCTCTGCATAATAAGAACCTTGGTCTCCCCAACCCCTTATCTTAACCCAAATCATAGAAGGGAGATTCTATTGATTCCAGGTCTTTAAGATAAACTCTTTCAATCAATTGCCAATCAGGAAATCTTTGAATCCATTTATGGCCTGGAAGCACCTCCCTCCCCACCTTTGAGTTATTCTACCTTTCTGGACCAAACCAATGTACATCTTTCATGTATTGGTTGCTGTCTTATGTCTCCTTGAAATGTATAAAACCAAGCTGTAGGGGGCCGGGCGTGGTGGCCTTATACCTGCAATCCCAGCACTTTGGGAGGCTGAGGTGGGAGGATTACTGGAGTCCAGGAATTGGAGACCAGCTGGGCAACATGGTGAGACCTCTTCTCTACGCCCCACACTCCCTCAAAAACCAAGCTGTAGCCTGACCACCTTGGGCACATACATATTCTCAGCATCTCCTGGGGCTGTATCACAGGTCATGGTCTTCATATTTGGCTCAGAATAAATCTCTTAAAATATTTTAGAGTTTGACTCTTTGTCAAAATCATTGGGGTGCTGGGAGGGTGGTGCGCTCTGAGAAGGCATGGAAGGCCTATGCTGGCTCCCCAACCCCTCATACATTGCCCTGTGCATCTCTTCCATTTGGCTGTGCCTGAGTTGTATCCTTTATAAGAAACTGGTAGTAACCATAAGTAATGCATTTCCTTGAGTTCTGTGAGTCATGCTAGCAAATTATCAAACTTGAGGAGAGTGAGTTGTGGGACCCCCCAATTTTGTAGCCAAGTTGGACAGAAGTGTGGATAGTCTGGGAACCTGGGACTTGTGACAGGAATCTGAAGTGAGGGCAGTTTTGTGAGACTGAGTCCTTAAACCTGTGGATTGAATTGAAGGATACTCAGTTGGTGTCAGAGAATCAGAATTGGTGTTGGAAAAGATACCACACATTTGCTGTCCGGGGGGAAAAAGGCCCTCAGGTAGGCGCATGAATCTCCAACTTACAAATGGAAACATACCAAAGCATCAAGAGACGGCTCAGCTCATCATTAAAGCAGTGTGCAGGAGAGCTATAACTCAAAAGTGCTCTTAACCATATCTTTTTTTGAAAAATTGTATCCTCTTTGAGGGAAATAATCTATCTTTTCTTTTTTCAATCGTTATTATTTATTAGCTTCTCAAATCTCTTTGGAATTTAATTGAATGCTTTTATCAATTAATGTCTTGATGAAATTGCTTGTATTTTTGACTATTATTTGCATGGCCAGAGTAATTTTACTTACCCTTCTGAAGTTAGCAGCACAAACAACTGAGGAAGTGCAAGATTTTTGCTTGATTTTTCTTCAGTTTCTTCTATATTTTAAATAGGACACAAATATCTCTAAATAAAAATAACTTCCTCCCAGTATATTTGGAAAACATCCCAGACTTCCTGTCCATGCCTCGCAAAGTTGCTGCTGTCTAGTCATTATTACTGTTTGTTTTTTCCCTTTGACATAAGTGACCCTCACAGGAATAGCTTCATCACCAGCTGTTTGGCCAGTGGTATTCCACTTACTTTGTTTTTCCTGTTTCTCTGAAATATACTGAAAAATAATCACTCCGTGCCTTCCCTTGTTTAGAATGAATTTACTCAATCGCTCTGGAAACTTACCTTGTAAATGGTTTGGAACCATAATGAAAAAAGAGGGTAGGCTTTATATACTTTATATTGGTGCCTTAGGAATTGACATTTATTTATTGAGGATTTTTGTGCTCATTTTCAATTTGAAAGGGTCCTAGTGTTTAGAATTAAATTGTGGGACTTGAAAGCTAAAAAGGAACTTGGAGATCGTCCAACTGAGGAGCCTTATTTTTTAACTGAGGAAACAAAAGTTGTCAAGATCAACCATAAATCTGATAGTTTGGCTTGGTGAAAGAAACCTAGGTTTCAGAAAATCTCTCATGTAGTTTGCAGTTTACAGCCACAAGGACCAGGAGTCTGGAGACTTGATAAGAGGGTCTGTTTTTCAAAATATTAACAAAGTTTAGCCTGGAAGCTGCCTTTGTGAATCTTCCATGTCATTGACAGTGTTTGAAATCTCGTGATATCTTCAGGATCAATAACCTCTACCATGTACTTTTATACTTTTTAATTAGTGGATTTTCAAACTTTTAAAAACAATAACTCCTTTTTTTCAATATAATCTTATATTGAACCACAGTATACAAAAAAGATGTGATATTTAATTAAAATAGTTTTAAGCATAATTTTAATTTGTTGGATGATAAATTAATGATGACATAACTAAAATTTATGAAATGCTGATTAGAGTACATACATATCTCACTTCTGTCTCTAGCTTAAAATATTTCAATGGGTATACTGTAATTCATTTAACTAGGCCCTTGTTGATGTGTATTTAGACTGTTTCCATTCTTGTTTTTGCAAACAATGTTGCAGTGAATAATGTATGTATACACTATGTGGTGTGTGTATTTGTGTTTCTGGGGATAAATTCTGGAAATGTAATTGCTGTGTCATTAGAATATGTTTTTAGTTTTGAAGGATTTTATCAAATTGGTTTCCAATTTGATATATATTCCCACCAGCAGTGTATGAGCAAGCTTAATTCTCTCATGCTCTCATTGACATGGTATGTTATTTTTGGTTTTTGCTATTGTAAAAACTTGTATCTTAGTGTGGTTTCAATCTTCAATTTGTATTATATATAAATTTGAGTAACTTTTTTATGTTTAAGAGCCATTTGTGTTTCTTTTTCTCTGAACTATTTGTTCATATCACATTGCCCATTTTAAAAATTGGGTTTCCTCCACTCTTAATGAGCAGGAGGAGCCTTCTGTGTATTGAGATTAACTTTGTGATATAAGTTGCAGATTATTTTCCTCAGGTTTTCATTTCTATTTTTCCTGTAGTTTGTACCTTTTCCATTTTTATGGATATCTAAACTCAACCTTAACATGACCAAAATGGAACCTTGGATTTCTATCCTTCCCTTAACCTCCTTCTCTTCTAGTCTTCTTCAGTGAAGAAACAGCACCTCTCATGTCTCTCTACTCATACATAGCCCAAGCCCAAAACCAAGAAGTTATCCTTGCCTCCTCTTTCCCTCCCTCCCTGTCTCTAATCCATCCTCAATGGTATTGACTTCCTCTCCAACATGTCCCAAATCTATTCATTTCTCTTAATATCCACCGATTTAGTCCATCCTTCCTTTATCTTTCACCTGGGTGGCTGCCATGGCTTCCTAGCTGTTCTACCCTCAAACTGACATCTCCCCTTACAGGTACTGAGCCATTCTCTACTCTGTAGCATATGTGATCTTTTCAAACCGCAAATAATCAGATTGTCATACCACTCCCTGAACCCACCCCTCCTATTCTTGTTCAAAACCCTCCTGTAAGTCCTTATGTCCCATGGTAAAGATTATGCTTCTTGAAATAGCCCAACCTGCTGTTTCTCCAGCCTCACCTTGTACTATGTTATTGACCCCCACCCCTCCCCACCTCACCTTTGGGTCTTTTGTGTCACCCTGTTCCCTCCTGACTTGGGGATTTTGCATAAATTATTTTCTCCTGGAGCATCCCCCTTCTTCCATCAGTTTATGTTGAGTTATTCTACAGGCCTCAGCTCACTACTTGCTTTCTCTAAGAGAGCCAACAACTCTTCCTAATAGGTAGGAAACCCCTGTCATAAGCCCTTCCAACACCTTGTATCTCTCTCATAGCACTAATATTTACTGTTTTATACTTACTGTGTGAGTCTTTGATTAAACTCTATGAAATAGGGATCTTGTCTGTTTTCTTTACTGTTATGTCCCGGAATCTATCATAGTACCTGGTACATGGTTAGCTCTCAAAACATTGAATAATTGCTTAATTATAAATCCTTCGGTGTAGAGTTTACGGAATGTACTGTTTTGCCCTTTCTGGAAAATGGGACATTTGCTCTTGGCCAGTCTTTGTTCTCCTCTTCTTTTCCCTGTGACTTTCCCAAGACTACTAAATTTCAGCAATTTCATTTTGGAAGTCTTAAAGCATTTCAAACATGAAATTTATCCAGGTCAATGGTCTTGAATTCATTTAAATCCTGTAGATGTTCTTCAAGTCTTGGACTTCAGTTCCTTCCATTCCTTTTTTATGTGAAGGTTATTTTTCTTGGAGTTGAGGACAATAACTCAGACCACATTTTCTGACCCACATCAATCCAGCAAAATCTAGGTGGTCCCCAACTTCTGTAAGTTTATTTTAAATTCGGTTACTTAGAATTTGTAGTTCAGAAAATATTACCCCAGAGAAACCATGTTAAAATTGATCTTTATATTTTCATGAAGATGTCTTCAAAACCCTTTTAACCAATAGGGTATCTGAAATAGTACAGTTTTAGTATGAACTCTGAGTTTCTCTGATCCTATTTTATTGAGGCAGGGTCTTGCTCATTGCCCAGGCTAGAGTGCAGTGGTGTGATCATGGCTCTCTGCAGCTTTGACTTCCTGTGTTCAAATGATTCTCCCACCTCAGCCTCCTGAGTAGCTGAGAGTAGCTGGGACTCAGGCATGCACCACCACGCTTTGTTAATTTTTTGTAGACACAGGGTTTTGCCACATTGCCCAGGCTGGTCTGGAACTCCTGGAGTCAAGCGATCGGCCTGCCTCAGCACCCCAAAGTGGTAGGATTACAGGCGTGAGCCAGTGCCCCTGGCTCTGATCCCATTGTAGCTCTATTTTTCTTTTTCTTTTTTTTTGAGACTAAGTCTTGCTCTGTTGCCCAGGCTGGAGTGCAATGGCACAACCTCGGCTCACTGCAACCTCCGCCTCCTGGATTCAGGTGATTCTCCTGCCCCAGCCTTCCAAGTAGCTGGGATTACAGGCATGTGCCACCATGCCCCGCTAATTTTTTGTATTTCTTTTTTTTTTTTTAAGTAAAGATGGGGTTTTTGCCATTTTGGCCAGGCTAGTCTCTCATGCCTGACCTCAGGTGATCCACCTGTCTCTGCCTCCCACAGTGCTGGGATTACAGGCGTTAGCCCCCGAGCCCAGCCTTAGCTCTGTTTTTCAATCTGAATCCATAGACCCTCATATTAGGAAGGGCTGGGAGTTTAGTAGGATTGGCAGTGCTGGGAGAAGATACATTGGGTTGGTACTGGATTTCCTACCTTGTGGAAGGATTCCGAAGATCAAGGGTAGGAAGGCACATAACATATTTCGTAGTTTGAAATTTTTATCCTAGTAAATTGTGTATAACTCATGATAATCAAGTATCTATTTTATTTAATAAGGGAAACTGAATTATAAAGGATGGATTGATAAATCAAATTACTCTCCACTATTGGGAGAATAAAGCAAAATGAAGATCCTATTAATTATGGGTCAGATGGTCCCATCTAGAAAGAAAACTAAGTAGGAGTGCTTTATCTCCTTGCTTGTATTCAGCATGGAGAAGTCTTTACAAGAGGGTAATTAATTAGGGTGTTTTTCACAAGGCTGTGCCTTCCATAGAAATGGTTTTCTTCTATATGTGGATCTTGAGTTTTAAGATGCTTTCAAACCATTTGAACTCTCTTATTATAACAGAAGTTTAGTCATGCACCAAATGTATTCCTATGCAATTTTCAGTGACAAAATGGTTCTCTCATTTGGATGTGTAAAAACAATGCCAGGAACAAAAACAAAACTCATGATTCAACTGATTTTGTACTCTCTTTGGGAAGAAGAAAAGACCCGTTGAAATGAAGATTATAATTTCAGTAACAAAGAAAACATTCAAGGCCCAGGCAACTCTTAAATTCAATACTAATAATCTATGAAATAAATTATAAGCCTATGTTTCTGTCAGTTCTTTAGGTACCTGCTTGTTTGCTAATACAGAAACATTGCTTAATTTTACATGTATTTCTTAGTGTGAGTCAAATCCACCCTAAAATGCATTTGGTTATTTGTTTACACAGTTAGTGGCTGGTAATAAAAAACTCAAACAATTTCTGAGAGAGTTAGAATCTTCATGTTGTTAGGTACCTTAGAGGGCATCTAGTTTCGTACAGGATTCCTTTCTACCAGGGACAAACTGTTTACAGAGGCCCTTTCCTGCCACTTGCGAGGTTCCTCCTGCAGGCCTTCTCTGTTCCTTGAACTTATCAAACTCTCTAAGACTCTTTGTACTACCTTGAACACTCTTCTCATAGTCCTGGTGGCTTGATTTCTTACGTAGGACAGATTTC